>NC_134265.1:152427661-153082661 GCF_031893055.1 Leptodactylus fuscus
CGCGATGTATGCCACTTCTGTGTCTGAAATTCTCAAACCAACCTCTGCTGGCTTTAAACGTGAAAGCACCTTCACCACTTGTACCAGGTGTTTCTGTGTTCAGGTCACTAAATATTTGGAGTGCTTTCTCACAAATAACGACCTCATTGATGCTGTCACCTGCTAACTCTTTTTCTTTAATGAAAATAAGGAGCAGCTTCTCCATTTCCTCCATTATCTAAGGCCTTTGCTTAGTTAACAGTGTAACACCTTTGGCAACACTGGCAGCCTTTATAACAGCTTTATTCTTAAGGAAGGTAGAGATGGTTGATTTTGGCATGCCATACTCTGCAGACAGATCCGACACACGTGTGCCCTGTTCATATTTGCCAATGATTTCTTTCTTGAGTTCAATCGTTGTTCTCACAGCTTTCCGCTTACCTTTGTCTGCATTACCACTTCTGGCTTTCTTTGGACCAATGTCTAAGGGTTAAATTCAGTGTACAGTACAGTACAGTAATTTGCAGTACAGTGCAGTACTCTCTCTCTCTCACTGACTCACAATGATGACGCAGGTAAGGCGCTGGGCCGAATGAACGCCATTCGGCTCAACTCGGCTAATCTCGGACGTTCGGCTGTTCGAGTTCCAAATATTTGTTCGGATTCAAAGACAAAATTTTCTCGAATTTCCTGTTCGAATACCGATTTGGTCGAAAGTCAAGGCGTTCGAGAACCGAGGAATCACTGTATATACTCGAGTATAAGGCGACCCGAATATAAGCCGACTCCACTAATTTTACCACAAAAAACTGGGAAAACTTATTGACTCGAGTATAAGCCGAGGGGGAGAAATGCAGCGGCTACTGGAAAATTTCAAAAATGGTGGGAGTTTTTGGGTGCAGTAGTTGCTGAGTGCTGGGGAAGGGGAGGGGGTGTTTTGGTTGTCCTCAAGCTCGGGGAAGAGGCAGACAGTTTCTTTTTCCCCCCACTTGGAATTCAGCCTGGCTGAATATAGGGTATCTGCAGTGCTCCTATTAACCCTTCCCGATGGAACAGGAGCACTGCAGATCCCCTATATTCAGTAGGCCGGGCACTTTCAGACACAGGGATACCTAATGTGTATGTGTTTCACAGTAATTTTCTACCTTTACATGTGTTCTAGGGAAAGGAGGGATTTAGAACTTTTAATATTTTAATTTTTTTTAAGCTTTTTTATTTTTTTCACTATTTAATGGGAGATTTTATACATTGATATTGCTAACTCAAGTATAAGCTGAGGGGGGCTTCTTCAGTCCAAAAACTTTGCTGAAAAATTCGGCTTATACTTGAGTATATATGGTAAATATACAATGTTTGATAGAATTCATAAATCTCCTGGGTTATCTATGCATGTGGTGATCTGGATCCACACAAGGCCTCGTGGCCTTTTAGAACATAGAAGGTGCTGTGTTGTCATTAGGCTACCATACCAGTGTGTGCTCAGGATTTGGGCCTATAACTTAAAGCAGCCTTCTCAGCTTGCTCTCCCAAAGGCTCATTTGGTTTAGGATATGTTCAGAAATTACCTGATGTCTATTTTTTCTCATTGGTGGTTTAGTAGTCTGTTTTGTTGTAAATTTATCCCTGATGTTGAATCTTTAGCAGGAGTTGTGTCTCAGACTACCTCTCTAGATACTGTAGTTATACATTAAGGGTACTGAATTATGGTGGGTTCACACTGTTATTAATGTTTGCGGTCATCCGTCACAGGATGGGGGCAATCTACATTAAATGACAGAAACAACCAGCCTGTTGGGTGTCAGTCTGTTTTCACCCCAATGTAAAAAAAAACACAACAGAAGCGGTTAAGTATGCAGGAATTTTTCTTCTGTTGCAAAAGTAAACAAACACAATGGAAGACATCTCCCGCCATATTGTTTATATTAGTGTCATTGAGAATGGACACAGAGGGTGGCTCCATTTGTCCATTACTCTTCTACAGTTAATGTCTGTTGCTGTCATCCTAGGACATAAATAACGCAGTGTGAAACCCCCTTACATAAAATTTTTGAGCTTCTAATGGAATAGTCACCACAAAGAGGACCTTTTAACGTCAACTCCTTAAGGCTAAAGCCACACATTGCATAAACTCAGTGGAATTAATGCTGTTTTACAGTACCAGCAAAGTGAATGAGATTTTGGTTAATCCAATCAACACATGGAATAAATGGCTGTGGAAAAGCTGCTTTTTCAAAAACACAGCATGTTAATTTTAGCTGCAGAATGGCAAGTAATTTAATAGGGGAAGGAAAAAAAGCTGAGAAAAACACAACATAAACCCAATAAAAAAAAACAGCAGGAAATCCTTTATTAAGGTAAACTACCAAGGGCTCCAATCAAAATTTGAATGGTATTAACTTTTTAAATTTCTGACATATGAAAAATAGGCCTTAAGGCAAATCCCCATGGAGCAAAATGTATCGTGCATGGGGTTAGCCAGAATCCAATTGCCTTGCAGGTACAGTAAAACGTTGCGTTTTTTTGCAACATGAGGCTTCTACCTAAGTGAATGTTTGGTGCAGCTTCTGCTTCCAGGATTTCCATTTTTTGCATTAATGGGTTCCCCCAGTTGGTACTCAAGAGAAGAAATCATATGTGTACCTTTCTCCATTATCTAACTCATATACTCCTTTCTGGAATGTCAAGGGACCTTATTCTTCTGATATATGGGGGATCCTGAAATGGTTATGCAGTACACCATTAGTACATGCCTTTGCCTGCTCCTGACATGTGTTCCCTGTAGCCTGTATGTAGCCCCTGGGCCTCAGGTTGTTTACCCTTGCTTTATGGTGCGAGAGAACTCTCTCCAGCGCCTCCTCCATCTTCGTCAGCAGCATCCTCTTCTTCTTCCGGCGGTGGCTTGTAACTTCTAGGCCTTGGGCAGAGCAGACTGTGCATGCCCACAGGCCACAAGAAAATGGTCACTTGCACAGTAGGAGACGAATAGCCTTTCTTAAGGTTATTCCTACGTGGTACCTGGAAAAAATTGTGTCTGAGTGATAGGTTCTAGAGATGAGCGAGTAGTACTCGATCGAGTAGGTGTTCGATCGAATACTACGGTATTCGAAATACTCGTACTCGATCGAATACTACTAGCTGTTCGAAGTTAAGATTCGATGCAGAACCAGTGTTGATTGGCAGAATGCTATACATTGCCAATCAACACTGGTTCTTCTCTTACCTTTAGAAGTCTTCTCCCTGCGCAGTGTCCCCGCGTCCTCTTCCGGCTCTGCATTCACTCTGCTTAGGCATCGGGTCTGGGCAGAGCCGACTGCGCATGTCCGCGCGGGCATGCGCAGTCGGCTCTGCCTAGGCCCGATGCCTAGCAGAGTGAATTCAAGGCCGGAAGAGGACGCGGGGACACTGCACAGGGAGAAGAATCCAGCCCAACCCTCACTCATGGACTTGGTAAGTAGAATTTGATCGAATGTTGCGTACCCCTGAAACAAGCATTTCCCCCCATAGACTATAATGGGGTTCAAAACCCGTTCGAACAGTCGAACAGTGTGCGGCTGTTCGAATTGGATTTCGAACCTCAAACATTTTAGTGTTCACTCATCTCTAATAGGTTCCCTTTAATATAATTATGTACAACACCATGAGATTAATGTAATCTACAGCACCATGGAATTAATGGTGCTCTATAAGTAAATAATACTTTTCAAGACCTCTACAATTCACCCTGACATGTTGGATAGCTCCTGGGCCAAATCCTAACTGATGGCAACCCATTCTTGCCAGATCAGTACTTGAAGTTTATCACAATTTCTGGGTTTTTGTTTGATCATCCTCTTGTTGAGAATTGACCACTTTTATCAAACTGCCCTTGTTTTTCTTGGAGAGCAGTGGCTTCTGGAAGAATGTCTGGAGAAGAAATGGTGATAGCAACCATGAGTCCTGTGTCACGTTAACAGGAAAAAAAAACAAAAAACATTATATCACTAATTTGTGGGGTTGATTTTTGGACAAGTAAGTGGGCTCAATAACAAATTTACTTAAGAACACTGCCATGGATAAAGAACGATATCTAAACAGCCTCCTTTCCCAACCATCCAGGAGCCATGTGCAGTCCAAGGAAATCTCAGATTGCATATTGAATATGCTTTTTGGATTGAGAATAACAGATTAAAATTGGACATGCTCTAATATTTTTTCCCAAGGGCTAAGGATCTGCCTGAAGAATCTGAAGTATGTGGGACCCTGTTGATTTCAATGGGTCCATGTGCAGTCCATCAGATTCTAACTACATGCCAGCCATTGAATTTGGACAAGACTGAAACTGCTCTTACTCACATGTAAAGCTCAAGTATGGAATCATAGTTAAATCATCTAACCATTCCGCTTCTATTTCATGAATTGTACTTGAAAGATAAAAATAAATTCTACTTACATGATCAGTATCTCAAGACAGTTTCCATACATGGAGCCTGTTCTACCAATGCAAATGTATTAATTCACTGAGTACTTCTCAACTCTCACATAAGTTGAACTGAACAAAAAGAAGCTAAAAAGCTAACATTTATTGATATCAATAAAATGGCTCTTTTTTCCTTTATATCTATGAAGCACTTTTTCCATTCAATGCCAGAATAGATGTTTTTTTCGTATACAGCACTGGGTGTTTCCCAATAGTGTCTGCCATAACATTGGATTATCATTTAAGCAAGAGAAGGGATCCATATAATATTGGAGTGGGTCCATTTGTCATCAATATCTGGTCATTATCTGGCATATTCACCCTTCTGATCACTTTTATTTTAGAGTATTTTATTGATATCAATAAATGTTAAGTTTTAGCTTGTGTTCGGTGAATCAATGTAAACGTATTAGTGGAAAATATACTGGAATATAATAAGGCCATCAGGCCATATGCTTGTATAATGCATGAGCTCAGGTTTCAGCAAGGTATGGCCGGAAATATATCTGTTTGAGATGTCTCTACTGAGAAAATGCTATAAATGGTTTGTATATTTCACATTGACATTCTCCTTAGTGGGACATCATTTGCACAGTGCTTCTACTGTTCCCATTGACTGTATTACACAACATCAGCAGAGCAGTCCTGAATGTATAGTGTTCATTGCCTGGAGGATGTGTAAATGAATACTCTAGATTCTTATTATTACATGTGCTAGGATTTTATTATCTCCCTGGTCTGATGTAGCACTGTCTCCAGCTAAGTACATTTTTATGGTGAGGGATTTCCGCTTTTAAATGACATCGGACCATTTCATGTATGGCAGGGGCGTATTAAAAGTTAATTTGATTTATCTACAGTGTACAGTCTCCAGCTGTCTTCTTGGTAATGTACTGATACATTGGTTCAGCAACACAAGACTGAACCCTTCACAGATCTTGTCAACTATTTTACCTTTACCGCTGTATACAGAGTATATTGCTTATAAATCGGCCATTACATAATGTTTGCCATTTAAGGAAAAGGCAACATTTGACAATTTGCAAACATTATTTAGTCAATATTCTACAAATATTCGATTGGTATGGCAAATTCATTATATTTACATAGTTTATATGCCTTATACTATAGACACAATCGAACTATATCCTGGAGGTTAAAGAAAGGCACATGGAGTCCCTGGAGCCATTGTTTAGTGTTCAATATGTGTTGTATATAGAGATTAAAAGCTATTGTTTGATGAATAATAATGTAAGATATTTGTCTGTACCAGAATTTGAAACAAATTGCATTTCTATGCCTCTGTATGAAACTAGATGCATTAAGAGACAAGGTAGGTTACTATGAACTCCATGCTTTATCACCACTCCATACAACTTGGACGCTGTACAAAGCCATAGTGTGTCCATATACATAAGGCCACAGTAATGAAGCTATATATCAAAGAGATCTTGGAGAATGAATGTGTTAGCTTTTTTGAGTAGTTATCTATATTAAATAGCATCAATGGATCCAAATGGATACACACACAGACAAAATTGTTGGTCCCCCTCGTTTAATGAAAGAAAAACCCACAATGGTCAAAGAAATAATTTGAATATGACAAAATAAATAATAAATACAAATTCTATTAAAATGAACAAATGAAAGTCAGACATTGTTTTTCACTTCAACAGAATAAAAATAAATAAAACTCATGAAACAGGCCTGGACAGAAATGATGGTTCCCATAACTTAATATTTTGTTGCACAAACTTTTGATACAATCACTACAATCAAACGATTCCTGTAACTGTCAATGAGACTTCTGCACCTCTCAGCAGGTATTTTGGTCCACTCCTCATGAGCAAACTGCTCCACTTGTCTCGGGATTGAAGGTCGCCTTTTGCAGACGTTATGTTTCAGCTCCTTCTAAAGATGCTCAATCGGATTTAGGCCAGGGCTCATAGAAAGCCACTTCAGAATAGTCCAATGTTTTCCTCTTAGTTATTCTTGGGTGTTTTTAGCTGTGTGTTTTGGGTCATTATCCTGTTACAAGACCCATGACCTACAAATGAGACCACATTTTCTGACACTGGGCAGCACATTTCTCTCTAGAATCCCTTGATAGTCTTGAGACTTCATTGTACCCTGCACAGATTCAAGACACCCTGTGCCAGATGCAGCAAAGCAGCCCCAGAACATAACAGAGCCTCCTCCATGTTTCACAGTAGGGACAGTGTTCTTTTCAAGATAGGCTTCATTTTTCCGTCTGTGAACATAGAGCTGATGTGCCTTGCCATAAAGTTTGATTTTTGTCTCATCTGTCCATAGGACATTCTCCCAAAAGCTTTGTGACTTGTCAACATGTAGTTTGTTTATTATTACTTTTGTCAGATTTAAGTTATTTCTGTGACCATTGTGGGATTTTCTTTCATTAAACAAGGGGTACCAACATTTTTTTTTTTTTTTTAACTTTTTATTGTTTTTTCAAAAATACAATAGGTAACAGCAGTAACAGAAAACAACAGTATACGAATAATCAGTAAGCATATTAATACAGCAGTCAAGAAATATCAATTGGATTTGTGCTTATAAAAAGTGTATGAAGGCTATTTAAATGAGTTTCTGGTATGTTAACCCCTTCCCGACATGCGCCGTAATAGTACGGCGCATGTCGGGTCTGTAACTATGGCGACCGTCCGGGAGCCGCCGGGTGTCTACTGCTTTAAGCAGTAGACAACCGGCTCTAATGCCTCCGATCGGTCCCCGGACCGATCGGAGGCATTAACCCCTCCGGCGCCGCATCAAAGGCGCCGAAGGGGCCATTTTCCCGGCGGCGCATGGGCGCTGCCATTTTGACCGGGATCGCCGGCTCCTGGAGCATGCTCCAGGGCCGACGTCATGTTGCCATGACAGCCGGGAGCCTGTACAAGGCTCCCAGGCTTGTCTGCAAATTCTCTCTTTTGCAGGCTGGTCTATGCAGCCTGCAAAAGAGAGGATGATTTTTTGCAATGCATTGCCAATGCATTCAGTGGTGGATCCAGGCTTTGCGGGGCCCTGGGCAATTGACTGTGGCGGGGCCCTACTTACAAAAACCCGACATGTAGGTTTTTTCTGTCCGCTTGAAAAGTCGGACATCTTTAGGACAGGAACGGAGTGTAAAACAATGTACCCGATGTCCATTTAAAGGGTTTCTATCAGCAAAATAATGCTGATAGAGCCCCACATATGCGTGAATAGTCTTTAAAAAGGCTATTCAGGCACCGTAAATGTTATATTAACCCCCAGTCCCGTTTTTAAATAAAAGCATAAAAACAGATATGCAAATCTTACAGAACGTGCAACGGGCGGTGATGCACGATGCCGCGTCATCTTCGGGCACACCTGCCTCTTCTGTCTTCTTGGAGCGACGCCCTCTGGTCCCGTCTCTTCTGCCGGCTTCCTATTGGTCTTCTTCCGGCTTGAGGTCTTCAAATCTCGCACCTGCGTAGTAGCGCTTCCCTCCGCATCGCTACTGAGCAGGCTCACTCGCCATTTTACTTAATGGCAGTTCACAAGCGTGCAGTACGCTTGTGTAGTTCTACGGGGACTGGCAAGTGAGCCTGCGCAGTAGTGCTCCGGAGGGAAGCACTATTACGCAGGTGTGGGATTTGAAGACAAGAAGACAGAAGAAGACACGGAACCGTGTAGGGCGTAACTACAAGAAGACAGAAGAGGCAGGCGTGCCCGAAGATGACGTAGCATCGTGCATCCTCGCCCCCGGTGCACGTTCAGGTACGATTAGCATATATGTTTTAATGCTTTTATTTAAAAATGGAACCGGGGTTTAATATCACATTTACGGGGCCTGAATAGCCTTTTTAAAGGCTATTCACGCATATGTGGGGCTCTATTAGCATAATTTTGCTGATAGAGCCCCATGAATGCAGAATGTCACGGACACAGCAATTAACCCTATCATGTCCTTCACATTAACCTCCTGTGTGCCTCACATAAGAGTTACTGATATGTTAGATACATGAAGGTAATAATGAAGTATCTTCATTATTATTACCCCCATATATCTCACACATCAGTAACCCTTATGGTGAAGTACACAGGGGGTTAATGTGAGGGACATGATAGGGTTAACTGCTATTAATATGAGACACATGGAGTTACCAAAACTAAATGAATAACTCCAAATGCCTGATATTAATAGGAATAGAAACCCCCCCCCCCTCCCCCCTCCAGCCTGTACCTGCTTGTTCTGTCTTTACTTTCACTTTGCTTCCTCTTCTCCCTCTCCTGTGTAAGATGCAGGACGGCAGGGTCCATCTTCTGTAGAGCGATAAGCTCCGCCTCCTCGGCTCTCCTCACCCTCTCATTGGTTGACAGAGGGCAGCCAGAGAAGGGGGGTGAGGAGGGAGCGTCCTCTATCAGTAGCTGCAGCTCCCTGGCTGGCTGATGTCTATCAGCCGATGCTGCAGGTACACAGTGTGCTTCCGACATATACTTCCTAATAGGGAAAGTATATGTGTAAAGCACACTGTGTGCAGGGAGATGCAGCTACTGATAGAGGACCGACAGGGGGCCCCTGCAAGTGCTGGGGCTCTCGGCAATTGCCCTGCCGACCGACCCGAGTTTTGTTAGGTACAGGCCCTGCCGCGGGGCCCCGCTAGGCTTGGTTGCCCGGCTCGCCCGGCCCTGGATCCGCCCCTGAATGCATTAGCATTGTAATGGGGGTCTAATAAATGCAAAAATAATAATAATAAAAAAAAAGTAAAAAACAATATAAAAAAATATAAAAAGTATTAAAAGTTCAAATCACTCCCCTTTCCCTAGAACACATATAAAAGTAGTTAAAAACTGTGAAACATACACATGTTAGGTATCCCCACGTCTGAAATCGCCCACTCTACAAATCTATAATAATATTTTTTCTGTTCAGTAAACGCCGTAGCGGGAAAAATAGTCAAAAGTGCCAAACCGCCGTTTTTTCACTGTTTTGATTCTGATAAAAATTTGAATAAAAAGTGATCAAAGCAATAACATTTCCCGAAAATGGTAGAACTAAAAAGTACACCCGGCTCTGCAAAAAAAGACGCCCTATGCATCCTCGTACACTTACGTATAAAAAAGTTAAGGCCGTTGGAATATGGCGACTTTTAGAAAAAAAAAATTTTTAACACAGTTTTGGATTTTTTTTAAGGGGTCAAAATTTAAATAAAACCATATAAATTTGGTATCCCTGGAACCGTACCGAAACACAGAATACAGGGGACATATCATTTTGGCTGCACAGTGAACGCCATAAAACCAAAGCCCGTAAGAAAGTCGCAGAAATGCATTTTTTCTTCAAATCCACCCCATTCTGAATTTTTTTCCTGCTTCCCAGTACATTATATAGAATAATTAATGGTGGCATCATGAAGAAAAATTTGTCCTGCAAAAATTAAGACCTCATATGGCTCTGGGAGCGGAGAAATAAAAAAGTTATGGGTTTAGAAGGAGGGAAGTCAAAAACGAAAAACGAAAATCAAAAAATGCCATTGGCGGGAAGGGGTTATTGAAGAACTGTGGAAAGGTATAGTAAATGAAGGGGTGTAAGGCGTAGATAAGTGAAAGGAAAGGTAAAGGAGAGAGGAAGAAGAGAAGTCAAGAGGGGAGGTTGGGGTAAGAAGGGAGATAATTCGAAGGGAGGGCGAACGGGGGAGGGGGGAGGTGGGGGGTCCAGGGCTCACCATGATGAATATGTGATCCAGTTAAGCAGGGGGAAAAAAAATATAATGTAGATTAAGACGGCAGATTCCTCCAGGGAGACCAGATCTTAGCGAATTTGTCATGTGAGCGTGATTTCCAACTGGAGAGTTCCTCAAACCTAGCAATCTGATTCACTTTGGCAAACCATTCTGATTTCGTCAGAGGGTCTGGGCTCAGCCATTTAGGGGGAATGATGGAATTGGCTGCTGAGATTAAGAAAGAGATCAGGTTCACTTTAGACGGGGATTGAAGGGATAAGTTTACCATTTGGGGAGTGAGAGTGAAGGGGGTTGATGTTATTAAACGGATAGTACTTTGGACATCATCCCAAAATTTAGTCATGGATGGACATGACCACCAGATGTGCAATAGAGAACCAGTGTCTGCGTTACATCTCCAGCATGTATCAGTGTTGGCAAGCTTCATCCTATGGAGCTACTGAGGTGTGCGGTACCAACGTGTGAGTAGTTTGTGGGTACCAACAATTTTGTGCACATGTATATATATCTCAGCAATACTTCAATAAATGCAAACAATTGAAATGCAAAAATTGAATAGGATAAAAACTGTACAAATGTATCAATCTAAATACAGTCTCTTACAAACAGTATAAAGTCCCATGCAAACAAACAGAAGATTGGTGAAAAACAGGATTTAGGCCGGGGCCTCATATTGCAAAAACACTGTTTTACATTACCTGCATATTACAGAAAAAAATCATCAGTAGAAAAGGTATGATGTAAAAAATGCAGCATGCCAATTATTCCTACGGAAACTATGGCGGTTTCCGCATAAGTATTACAGCAAAGGAAAACTCTGCAGACTTTCTGTGAAAAAGCCTGTGGAAAAAAAAATGCATTTCCACCATGTTCTTTTCAACTGCGTTTTGTTTTTTTGCAGCAATTTACTACATTGAGCTTTAGCCTTAAATGGCAAAGATAATGTTTTGTATATCCCAATTATAGATGAGGTTTATGCAAGCACAGCGCGACTCATCCCTCCCAATTAAACAAATATGTTACATTGGCATTTTCACATCTTCCTCTGGTGCTGTGTATCAGTGGGGTGAGGATGCCAGTGGTAAGGCTAGATTCACATCAAGTTTTTATTATACAGTCCATGCTTCCATAAAATCTTTTTTTTTAAAATTAAGTTATGTCCAAAAAAATAGATCCTAAGGAAAGGGCATCCATTTAACGTAGACGTGAATGGTTAACTAAATACATCTCTGTGGTTTTATGTAGGAAAGAAAAGGGTGGCAGACTATGCTTTTTTTTCAGTTTTTTTCAGTTCTGCAAAAATCAGAGATGTGTAAGTTTTTTCAAAATTCATGGCTATGTAAAATGGATGTGTTTTCCTTTGAATTAGTTTGCTTTTTTTTTTTTATGGCAGCGTGAATTGTATAGTAAAAATGTTATGTGAAACTCACCTAAGTTAGTGCACTTCCATATCAGAGGCGCTGAGTCTCCGCATGGACAAAACAGCTTGCCTAATGGTAACTTGCACATGACGCTAACACTTCAGTGTTATGGCTTTTATAATGTGACAATAAAAATAGAAGTCACATTGTCCAGTCTCATAGTATGAGTTCAGCTGTGTCCATGAGCCTAGTGCTCAACCCATTTCCCCCACCTATTTGGATTGGCACAATTATATGTACAATTACATACACAACATCTGTCAATCACCAGCCAAAGAGGATTTAGGAAATGGGTGAGGCTTCAAATACAGCCAGACTCAAAAAATTACGATGGTGTATGCTTATATCAATGCTAATGGCACACTCTTTGGCTACTAATAGTACAGACCTCTATCCTTATTACTAGAGATGAGCGAACACTAAAATGTTCGAGGTTCGAAATTCGATTCGAACAGCCGCTCAATGTTCGTGTGTTCGAACGGGTTTCGAACCCCATTATAGTCTATGGGGAACAGATACTCGTTAAGGGGGAAACCCAAATCCGTGTCTGGAGGGTCACCAAGTCCACTATGACACCCCAGGAAATGATGCCAACACCTCTGGAATGACACTGGGACAGCAGGGGAAGCATGCCTGGGGGCATCTAACACACCAAAGACCCTCTATTACCCCAACATCACTGCCTAACAACTACACACTTTCCACATTCAAAAAAACCTCTATCAAAGTGGGAAAATACCTGGAAACCTTCTTTACTCCCCAAATGGATGGACACAAACCCCAATTTAAGCTCAACAAACAGTAACAACCACCCCTTTAAATCACGTTCCCCATGACAACCACAAATGGAATAGGCAATGGGAATTCCAAAAGCCCTCACCCTTAACTGTCATTTTGAGTGTGTGTGTGTGTGTGTGTGTGTGTGTGTGTGTGTGTGTGTGTGTGTGTGTGTGTGATGTGGTAAGACCTTCCAAAATTCACTTTTCTAGCCCTTAACATGAGCCCTTCCAAACAAAGTTACATGACCTTAAGCTGAGCTACCAGCAGAGATTGAGGCCCTTGGCATGAGTAGAGCCTTGCACCAGCAGTGTTTTTGGCACTTAGGGTGAGTTGAGCCTTGTACCAGCGTGTGTCCCTTAACATCAGGCGGGCCCTAAGTTCTGCGCTTTGCACAAAAGTTCCACATTAACTAGGCTGAATGGTACAAAGATTAGTAGGCCCGAGAACCAGGAACAGGTCTTGCAATGGCTGTCGGATAACGCTTAAAGCACATTGTCCACCAGCCAGTCAGCCTCTACCTCCTCTTACCCAACAGTCTTGTCCTCCTTCCACCCAAAATTCCCAATCTTCTCAGAACAATAACCCCAACTGTCCCTGCTCCCCAGAGCTGTTCTCCCTTCCTTTGACTGTACCGCAACCTGCCCCTCCATTTCGCGATTCCACGGACCTAACAGACGAGTATCTGTGTCCAGATGCTCAAACACTAGAGTCTCCTCCATTCCATCTCCGGTCGATTTGGTGGCGGATGACCAGCAACCCACCCTCATCGACGACGATGAGACGCAGTTGCTGTCAGGGCAGCCAGTTGACATGCGCATTGTGCAGGAGGAGGAGGCGAGACAGGAGTTGGAAGAGGAGGTGGTGGACGACGAGGACACCGACCCCACCTGGACAAGGCAGATGTCAAGCTGGGAAAGTAGTGTGGATGTTGAGGCAGGTGCAGCACCAAAAAGAGTAGCTAGAGGCAGAGACATGTCCAGAGGCAGAGGTCAGCTGCTTTGCCGAAGCCAGGCCAGACCCGGAATGTCCGAAGATGTTCCCTTTTGTACCCAGCCCAGAAAAACTCCCCCATCGAGGGCACGTTTCTTGAAGGTGTAGAGTTTTTTCAAGGAATGCGCCGAGGACAGATATAGTGTCGTCTACACAATTTGCCTCTCGAAATCGAGTAGGGGCCCTGAGAAGAGCAACCTGTCCACCACTTCAATGCACCGTCATTTGGAATCCAAGCAATGGAATCAGTGGCAGGCAGCAACGGCAGGACAAACGTCGCCCGCCGTTCATGCCACTGCCTCTGCTCACAGTGCTGGCGATGCACTCCAGAGGACGAGCCAGGACATCACTTCATCTGCCTCCGCCACTTTGTTGACTTCTCCCTCATCCTCCCCTGTTTCTGTCTTATCTCCTTCTCCTGCACCATCAAAGGCACCATCAGGCGCTTCTTTACAACAACCCACCATCTCTCAGACATTGGAGCGCCGGCAGAAATACACCGCTAACCACCCACCCACGCAAGCCTAGAACGCCAACATCGCTAAACTGCTGGCCCAGGAGAGGTTGGCGTTCCGGCTTGTTGAAACTCCCGCCTTCCCGGACCTGATGGCAACTGTGGCACCTCACTATGCCGTCCCTAGCCGTCTCAACTTCTCCCGGTGTGGCGTCCCCGCCTTGCACCAGCACGTGTCACTCAACATCAGGTGGGCCCTTAGTTCCGCGCTTTGCTGCAAGGTCCACTTGACCACCGACACTTGGACAAGCGCCTGTGGTCAGGGATGCTGCAGTGCTTATCTTTAATGACAGGCAGGGTGAATGTGGTGGAGTCTGTTCCCCGGGTGCAAACTGGGGTGGCCTATCTCCTCTCCCAGGCCAAAATTCATGGCAGGAGTAGACTGAAACCCTACGACGCTGCAACCTCCACCACAGCTACTAGCGGCAAACGCTAAAACACTGGTGTGGGGAGACGTCAGCAGGCGGTGCTGAAGCTCATCAGCTTGGGGGACAGACAGCACAGTGCCTCCGAGGTCAGGGATGCCATCCTGGCTGAGATGGCATTTTTTTTTCCCTGCTACACCTGGGGCCTGGCATTTTTACGCCTGTGATAATGGCTGGAACCTGGTAGCGGCTCTGGAGCTTGCCAGCCTCCAACACGTTCCATGTTTGGCCCACGTCTAACCTAGTGGTGCAAAGTTTTTTAAAAACATACCCAAATGTACCGAAGCTACTGTTGAAAATGCGGCGCTTGTGCGCCCACTTTTGCAAGTGCACAGGAGTCGCTGCTAGCCTAAAAACACTCTAGCAAGGCCTACATCTGTCCAAACACAGGCTGTTGTCCGTCATTCACACACGCTGAAACCCTACAATACCATATCTTGAGCAGGGTGTGTGAGCTGCACAGACCTTTGATGGAGTTCCATCTACAAAACCCAAGGGTTCCTCAAAGTCAGCAACCAAAGTTTCTGCACCATGAGTTTCCAGGGGTGGCAGAGTTATGGCTAGGGGAAGAGGCATGGATAGGGATGATGTCTAGGGGCAAAAGCAGTGTGGATGTGGAGGCAAGCTAAGCAGGAAAAACTGGGGGTACAAGCTAAGGCATGGACTGGGGTGATGTCTAGGGGCAAAAGCAGTGTGGATGTGGAGGCAAGCTAAGCAGGAAAAACTGGGGATACAAGCTAAGGCATGGACTGGGGTGATGTCTAGGGGCAAAAGCAGTGTGGATGTGGAGGCAAGCTAAGCAGGAAAAACTGGGGGTACAAGCTAAGGCATGGACTGGGGTGATGTCTAGGGGCAAAAGCAGTGTGGATTTGGAGGCAAGCAAAGCAGGGAAAATGGTGGCTAGAGGCAAAGGGATGTCCATAGGCAGCAAGGGCAAAGATGCAAAACTCTCCCGTTTCAAGAATTTTCCTGACTTGTTTCCCCACAAAACATTCCTGGGAGGAGGGCTGAAACACCACCCTCCTCCTCCTCCGCTGTTAGATTTACCCCAGCTACGAGCTGAAAACGCTGCAACACTGGTGTGGGGAGACGTCAGCAGGCTGGGCTGAAGCTCATCAGCTTGGGAGACGGACAGCACACTGCCTCTGAGGTCAGGGATGCCATCCTGGATGAGATGGCAATTTGTTTATCCCCGCTGCCCCTGGGGCCAGGTTTTTTAGCTTGTTGGAGGGCTCTGGAGCTTGCCAGCCTCCAACACGTTCCATGCCTGGCCCACATGTTCAATGTAGTGGTGCAATGATCTTTAAAAACATACCCCAAATTAGCTGAGCTAAGGGTGAAAGTGCGGCACTTGGACACCCACTTTCCCAAGTCTACAGTACCTGGAGCTAGCCGCAATACACTCCAGCAAGGCCTACATCTGCCTGAAGCACCTACTGTTGTGCGAGGTCACCACACGCTCTAACCCTAGATACCGTATGTTCAGCAGGGTGTGTGAGCAGCAGAGACCTTTGATGGAGTACCAGCTACAAAACCCAAGGGTTCCTCAGAGTCAGCTCCCTCACTTTCTGCACCATGAGTTTCCATGGGTGGCAGACTTATGGCTAGAGGCACAGGCATGGATAGGGGTGATGTGTAGGGGCAAAAGCAGTGTGGATGTGGAGGCAAGCTAAGCAGCAAAAACTGGGGGTACAAGCAGCCGGTGACATCATCACTGACAAGCACAGCTGTCTGTCAGCTGACAGGCTGACTTTCACCAAAATGAACAGACAATGGATAGACTCATCATATACATGTCAGTTACATGACAAATTTAGTGCAATTTGCAAGTCCAAGATGGTTTGGAGATCTGCGGAGAGGAATCTCACCACCTCTTGCGGGTGCCATCATTTGGAAGGCAAGCCCTGGGCTCAGTGGGTGAGAGCAAGCGCAGGATAATCGTCGTTTGGCCTGGCGGCCACTGCCTCTTCCACTGTTGACAGGGCTGGCGCTGCAGTCCAGACCAGGAGCCAGGACACCTCCACATCTGCCTCTGACACTTTGGGGAGTTCACCCTTATCCTCACCTTTTCCTGCCATTTCTCCTTTTGCCCGCGCCATCATGCGCCTCTTCCCAGCAACTCCCCATCTCCCAAGCCTTTCATTTCATGCTAAAGTACAGCGCAACCCACCCACATGCCCAAGGCTTCAACGGCCTCATCTCAAGAAATCTGGCCCAGGAGATGTTGGAATCCCGGCTGGGGGACACTCTGCCCTTTTTGGGCAGAGTGTCTACTGCGCCACCGCACTGTGCCGTCCACACCAGCACTTTCCCCCAAACATGAGGCGGTCCCTAAATTCAGCGCTTAGCCCTAAAGTTCCATGTGACCAGTTACGAATGGACAAGTGCATGCGGACAGGGACGCTACCTTTCAATTTGGGCACAGTGGTTGAATGTAGTTGAGGCGTGGACCGGGTCGCAAAATGTGGTGGCCTGACTTGTCTCCCCACACAACATTCCTGGGAGGAGGGCTGAAACACCACCCTCCTCCGCTGTTAAATTGACCCCAGCTACGAGCTGGAAACGCTGCAACACTGGTGTGGGGAGACGTCAGCGGGCCGTGCTGAAGCTCATCAGCTTGGGGGCCAGACAGCACACTGCCTACAAAGTGAGTCATGCCATCCTCGATGAGACGGCAATGTGGTTTTTGCCACTGCACCTGGGCCCAGGCATGTTGTCATGTGTGATAATGGCCGTAACCTGGGATTGGCTCTGTAGCTTGGCAGCCTGCAACATATTCCATGCCTGGGCCACGTTTTTAACTCATTGCTGCTAATCTTTTGAAAAAGGTACCCCAATGTTCCTGAGCTACTGGTGAAAGTGTGGCGCTTGTGCGGATAGTTTTTAAAGTGTATAGTTGCCGCTGCTAGCCTCTATGCACTCCTACAACGCCTGTACCTGCTGGAACAACGGCTGTTGTGCGACGTCTCCACACTGCTGGCACTAAACATATCATGTGTTGAGCAGAGTGTGTGAGCAGCACAGACCTTTGATGTAGTTCCAACTCCAAAACCCTCGGGTTCGTCAAAGTCAACTCCCTCAGTTGCTCAACCATGAGTGGCCATGGGTGGCAGACTTATGTGAAATCCCATCCCATCCATTGCACTGGACACGAAACATTAGCATGCGCTCAGCACAACTTCGGATATGGCAGATGCGTTAAGCAGGGTGCAGGGTACAACACAGACCAGGCCCGAGCACCAGGAACAGGTGTTAGAAATACTGCAGCATCTGCCATTTCCTTCCAATTTTGGGGTTTTGGACCCGCCACCGACTTGTCTGGACCTAAGTGGGGATCATGAGACACAGTTGCCATCAAGGCAAGCTGTGGTCATGTGCGGTTTGCAGTAAGGGGGCAGTGCGCAATTGGAAGAGGAGTTGGTGGATGACGAGGCCACCGACCCCACATGGACAGGGGTGATGTCTAGGGGCTAAAGCAGTGTAGATGTAGAGGGAAGCTAAATCAACAAAAAACCTGGGTAGAAGCAAAGGCATAAACTGGGGTGATGTTTAGGGGTGAAAGCAGAGTAGATGTGGAGGGAAGCTAAGCAGCAAAAACAGTGGGTAGAAGCAAAGGCATGCAAAACTCTACCCTGTTGGAAGACTTATTCCTAGGTCTGGAACACGTTAATGGCCCCCCTGGACAAATTACTGCCACTCAGGGGCCTAGTGTCACCAGGAGGGACAAGTATAGGCGCATGTTGTGGGAATACCTGGCCGACACCAGCTCTGTCCTCTCCGATCCCTCTGTGCTCTACAGCCTAAACTTATTTTCTCATCTTTTTTTCTGAACTGCACATCTCTTGCCTGCTTCCTTTGGGATCTTAGAAATGGTGGTCCACTTCCACAGATGGTAACTTCAATAGACAGTGTAACGGGAGTAGCTGAGGGATCGCTGTCTTAACCACTTTTTGGCACAAAATTAACTTCCAAAGCCAAATATGGTGCAAGTATATGATGCAAGGACACCTACACACCTATCTCTGACACATTGGGGAGTTCACCCTCATGCGCCCTTTTGGCCTGCACCATCATGCGCCTCTTCCCAGCCACTCCACATTTCCCAAGCTTTTCATTGCAGGCAGAAGTACAATACAACCCACCCCCAGGCCCAAGCCTGTAACAGCCTCATCGATAAACTGCTGGCCCTGGAGATGTTGGTGTTTGTTTATGCTTCTGGAGACCCAGGCCTTCCGTCAGCAGATGGCAGCTGGGGCACCTCCCTATGCTGGGCCTAGCCGTTACTACTTCTCTTGGTGTGCTGTCTCTGCCTTGCGCCTGCATGTGTCCCATAACATCAGTCGGGCCCAGAGCTCTGCGCTTTGCTGCAAGGTCCACTTGACCACCGACACATGGACAAGCGCCTGTGGTCAGGGATGCTGCAGTGCTTATCTTTAATGACAGGCAGGGTGAATGTGGTGGAGTCTGTTCCCCGGGTGCAAACTGGGGTGGCCTATCTCCTCTCCCAGGCCAAAATTCATGGCAGGAGTAGACTGAAACCCTACGAAGCTGCAACCTCCACCCCAGCTACTAGCGGAAAACACTGTAACACTGGCATGGGGAGATGTCAGTAGGCCGTGCTGAAACTGATCAGCTTGGGGGACAGACAGCACAGTGCCTCCGAGGTCAGGGATGCCATCCTGGCTGAGATGGCATTTTTTTTTCCCTGCTACACCTGGGGCCTGGCATTTTTGCGCCTGTGATAATGGCTGGAACCTGGTAGCAGATCTGGAGCTTGCCAGACTCAAACACGGTCCACGCATGGCCCACGTTTTCCAACTTGTTGGTGCCATGTTTCTTTGAAACCTACACCATTGTGCCTGATATACAGGTCAAAGTGGGGCCATTTTCGTAAGTGAGAACTAGCCTCTGCTAGGCAGAAAACATTCAGAGCACACTCCTCTCATCTTCGCACCGTTGGCTGGCGGAGGAAGACGAGGGGGTTGGAGTGGCATCTGATGTCCCTATCCCACACGAGGCTAGAGGGTGCACTTCAGTGCATCCCATTGCTTCACCACAAATGGTGTGAAGGGGAGTGGAAAATGGAGGAAATGGAGAGTGACCCTTACAGTTGGGGCCAGCAAAGGCATGCCAAGTAACACACTGGCACACATGGCTGACTTCATCTTGGGTTGCTTTTCAACACATATTTCACATCATGAAGAACAAATAATACTGGATTTTTTCAAGCCTCGAACCCCGGTCTAGGTCTAATGTCTGTTCCTTTCTTATATTAGGGGAGAGGGAAAAAAAATTACTTCAGTGATACGTTTAGCGTACATAGACTGACTATTAATGTGTATCCCACTTAGTGTTGTTAGGGTTACACACCGTCACAACCTGGCTAAAGCTTCTATAGCTGTTAATAAAGTCAACATAACTTTACGGTATCCAAAAAGACAGCTGGTACCGACAGAGAGCAAGACAAATGTCACCCAAAGCTGTGAGCTCTGAACACCCACAGTGACTTTGGCGTCATCATCATTATAAGGGAGTGGGTGGTAATAAATAACTTGGCAGTGCCTAAAACCCAAAAAGCTTATACAACTATATTTACATTAAGATACACAAATGAAACTTTTCAGTAGCATGTCATGAGACAAGCTGATAAGCTCTTCCTTTGTGCAGTGCTATTTGAAAGTTAAACGCTGCCTTTATTTTAATTCTGGAGAAGGTGCAGACATTAGATTTAGAACATGTTGTCTTCATTGTCCAAATCCTCTATATAGGTAACGCGTTTTTCGGGCCGAGCTGTCTGGGAACGAGCTGGTGCAGCACTGACAACCTGGGTGAATATGGCAAGAGCCTGAGATGTAGGGTGAATGAATCCCCAAATTATTTGTGGAATTCCCAGTCAGACAATGGCACTGTATACCAGTAGTAAAAATTGTGGGTGCACGTCACCCCAATATATTCTTTGAATTCCCAGTTAGACAATGGCACTGTATACCAGTAGTAAAAATTGTGGGTGCACATAACCCCCATATATTCTTTGAATTCCCAGTCAGACAATGGCACTGTATACCAGTATTAAAAATTGTGGGTGCACATAACCCCCATATATTCTTTGAATTCCCAGTCAGACAATGGCACTGTATACCAGTATTAAAAATTGTGGGTGCACATAACCCCCATATATTCTTTGAATTCCCAGTCAGACAATGGCACTGTATACCAGTATTAAAAATTGTGGGTGCACATAACCCCCATATATTCTTTGAATTCCCAGTCAGACAATGGCACTGTATAGCAGTATTAAAAATTGTGGGTGCACGTAACCCCCATATATTCTTTGAATTCCCAGTCAGACAATGGCACTATATACCAGTATTAAAAATTGTGGGTGCACATAACCCCCATATATTCTTTGAATTCCCAGTCAGACAATGGCACTGTATACCAGTATTAAAAATTGTGGGTGCACATAACCCCCATATATTCTTTGAATTCCCAGTCAGACAATGGCACTATATACCAGTATTAAAAATTGTGGGTGCACATAACCCCCATATATTCTTTGAATTCCCAGTCAGACAATGGCACTGTATACCAGTATTAAAAATTGTGGGTGCACATAACCCCCATATATTCTTTGAATTCCCAGTCAGACAATGGCACTATATACCAGTATTAAAAATTGTGGGTGCACATAACCCCCATATATTCTTTGAATTCCCAGTCAGACAATGGAACTGTATAGCAGTAGCAAAAATTGTGGGTGCACGTCACCCCAATATATTCTTTGAATTCCCAGTCAGACAATGGCACTGTATACCAGTAGTAAAAATTGTGGGTGCACATAACCCCCATATATTCTTTGAATTCCCAGTCAGACAATGGCACTGTATAGCAGTATTAAAAATTGTGGGTGCACGTAACCCCCATATATTCTTTGAATTCCCAGTCAGACAATGGCACTGTATACCAGTAGTAAAAATTGTGGGTGCACATAACCCCCATATATTCTTTGAATTCCCAGTCAGACAATGGCACTGTATAGCAGTATTAAAAATTGTGGGTGCACGTAACCCCCATATATTCTTTGAATTCCCAGTCAGACAATGGCACTGTATACCAGTATTAAAAATTGTGGGTGCACATAACCCCCATATATTCTTTGAATTCCCAGTGAGACAATGGAACTGTATAGCAGTAGCAAAAATTGTGGGTGCACGTCACCCCAATATATTCTTTGAATTCCCAGTTAGACAATGGCACTGTATACCAGTAGTAAAAATTGTGGGTGCACATAACCCCCATATATTCTTTGAATTCCCAGTCAGACAATGGCACTGTATACCAGTATTAAAAATTGTGGGTGCACGTAACCCCCATATATTCTTTGAATTCCCAGTCAGACAATGGCACTATATACCAGTATTAAAAATTGTGGGTGCACATAACCCCCATATATTCTTTGAATTCCCAGTCAGACAATGGCACTGTATACCAGTATTAAAAATTGTGGGTGCACATAACCCCCATATATTCTTTGAATTCCCAGTGAGACAATGGAACTGTATAGCAGTAGCAAAAATTGTGGGTGCACGTCACCCCAATATATTCTTTGAATTCCCAGTTAGACAATGGCACTGTATACCAGTATTAAAAATTGTGGGTGCACATAACCCCCATATATTCTTTGAATTCCCAGTCAGACAATGGCACTGTATAGCAGTATTAAAAATTGTGGGTGCACATAACCCCCATATATTCTTTGAATTCCCAGTCAGACAATGGCACTATATACCAGTATTAAAAATTGTGGGTGCACATAACCCCCATATATTCTTTGAATTCCCAGTCAGACAATGGAACTGTATAGCAGTAGCAAAAATTGTGGGTGCACGTCACCCCAATATATTCTTTGAATTCCCAGTCAGACAATGGCACTGTATACCAGTAGTAAAAATTGTGGGTGCACATAACCCCCATATATTCTTTGAATTCCCAGTCAGACAATGGCACTGTATAGCAGTATTAAAAATTGTGGGTGCACGTAACCCCCATATATTCTTTGAATTCCCAGTCAGACAATGGCACTGTATACCAGTAGTAAAAATTGTGGGTGCACATAACCCCCATATATTCTTTGAATTCCCAGTCAGACAATGGCACTGTATAGCAGTATTAAAAATTGTGGGTGCACGTAACCCCCATATATTCTTTGAATTCCCAGTCAGACAATGGCACTGTATACCAGTATTAAAAATTGTGGGTGCACATAACCCCCATATATTCTTTGAATTCCCAGTGAGACAATGGAACTGTATAGCAGTAGCAAAAATTGTGGGTGCACGTCACCCCAATATATTCTTTGAATTCCCAGTTAGACAATGGCACTGTATACCAGTAGTAAAAATTGTGGGTGCACATAACCCCCATATATTCTTTGAATTCCCAGTCAGACAATGGCACTGTATACCAGTATTAAAAATTGTGGGTGCACATAACCCCCATATATTCTTTGAATTCCCAGTCAGACAATGGCACTGTATACCAGTATTAAAAATTGTGGGTGCACGTAACCCCCATATATTCTTTGAATTCCCAGTCAGACAATGGCACTATATACCAGTATTAAAAATTGTGGGTGCACATAACCCCCATATATTCTTTGAATTCCCAGTCAGACAATGGCACTGTATACCAGTATTAAAAATTGTGGGTGCACATAACCCCCATATATTCTTTGAATTCCCAGTCAGACAATGGAACTGTATAGCAGTAGCAAAAATTGTGGGTGCACGTCACCCCAATATATTCTTTGAATTCCCAGTCAGACAATGGCACTGTATACCAGTAGTAAAAATTGTGGGTGCACATAACCCCCATATATTCTTTGAATTCCCAGTCAGACAATGGCACTGTATAGCAGTATTAAAAATTGTGGGTGCACGTAACCCCCATATATTCTTTGAATTCCCAGTCAGACAATGGCACTGTATACCAGTATTAAAAATTGTGGGTGCACATAACCCCCATATATTCTTTGAATTCCCAGTCAGACAATGGAACTGTATAGCAGTAGCAAAAATTGTGGGTGCACGTCACCCCAATATATTCTTTGAATTCCCAGTCAGACAATGGCACTGTATACCAGTAGTAAAAATTGTGGGTGCACATAACCCCCATATATTCTTTGAATTCCCAGTCAGACAATGGCACTGTATAGCAGTATTAAAAATTGTGGGTGCACGTAACCCCCATATATTCTTTGAATTCCCAGTCAGACAATGGCACTATATACCAGTATTAAAAATTGTGGGTGCACATAACCCCCATATATTCTTTGAATTCCCAGTCAGACAATGGCACTGTATACCAGTATTAAAAATTGTGGGTGCACATAACCCCCATATATTCTTTGAATTCCCAGTCAGACAATGGCACTATATACCAGTATTAAAAATTGTGGGTGCACATAACCCCCATATATTCTTTGAATTCCCAGTCAGACAATGGCACTGTATACCAGTATTAAAAATTGTGGGTGCACATAACCCCCATATATTCTTTGAATTCCCAGTCAGACAATGGCACTATATACCAGTATTAAAAATTGTGGGTGCACATAACCCCCATATATTCTTTGAATTCCCAGTCAGACAATGGAACTGTATAGCAGTAGCAAAAATTGTGGGTGCACGTCACCCCAATATATTCTTTGAATTCCCAGTCAGACAATGGCACTGTATACCAGTAGTAAAAATTGTGGGTGCACATAACCCCCATATATTCTTTGAATTCCCAGTCAGACAATGGCACTGTATAGCAGTATTAAAAATTGTGGGTGCACGTAACCCCCATATATTCTTTGAATTCCCAGTCAGACAATGGCACTGTATACCAGTAGTAAAAATTGTGGGTGCACATAACCCCCATATATTCTTTGAATTCCCAGTCAGACAATGGCACTGTATAGCAGTATTAAAAATTGTGGGTGCACGTAACCCCCATATATTCTTTGAATTCCCAGTCAGACAATGGCACTGTATACCAGTATTAAAAATTGTGGGTGCACATAACCCCCATATATTCTTTGAATTCCCAGTGAGACAATGGAACTGTATAGCAGTAGCAAAAATTGTGGGTGCACGTCACCCCAATATATTCTTTGAATTCCCAGTTAGACAATGGCACTGTATACCAGTAGTAAAAATTGTGGGTGCACATAACCCCCATATATTCTTTGAATTCCCAGTCAGACAATGGCACTGTATACCAGTATTAAAAATTGTGGGTGCACGTAACCCCCATATATTCTTTGAATTCCCAGTCAGACAATGGCACTATATACCAGTATTAAAAATTGTGGGTGCACATAACCCCCATATATTCTTTGAATTCCCAGTCAGACAATGGCACTGTATACCAGTATTAAAAATTGTGGGTGCACATAACCCCCATATATTCTTTGAATTCCCAGTGAGACAATGGAACTGTATAGCAGTAGCAAAAATTGTGGGTGCACGTCACCCCAATATATTCTTTGAATTCCCAGTTAGACAATGGCACTGTATACCAGTATTAAAAATTGTGGGTGCACATAACCCCCATATATTCTTTGAATTCCCAGTCAGACAATGGCACTGTATAGCAGTATTAAAAATTGTGGGTGCACATAACCCCCATATATTCTTTGAATTCCCAGTCAGACAATGGCACTATATACCAGTATTAAAAATTGTGGGTGCACATAACCCCCATATATTCTTTGAATTCCCAGTCAGACAATGGAACTGTATAGCAGTAGCAAAAATTGTGGGTGCACGTCACCCCAATATATTCTTTGAATTCCCAGTCAGACAATGGCACTGTATACCAGTAGTAAAAATTGTGGGTGCACATAACCCCCATATATTCTTTGAATTCCCAGTCAGACAATGGCACTGTATAGCAGTATTAAAAATTGTGGGTGCACGTAACCCCCATATATTCTTTGAATTCCCAGTCAGACAATGGCACTGTATACCAGTAGTAAAAATTGTGGGTGCACATAACCCCCATATATTCTTTGAATTCCCAGTCAGACAATGGCACTGTATAGCAGTATTAAAAATTGTGGGTGCACGTAACCCCCATATATTCTTTGAATTCCCAGTCAGACAATGGCACTGTATACCAGTATTAAAAATTGTGGGTGCACATAACCCCCATATATTCTTTGAATTCCCAGTGAGACAATGGAACTGTATAGCAGTAGCAAAAATTGTGGGTGCACGTCACCCCAATATATTCTTTGAATTCCCAGTTAGACAATGGCACTGTATACCAGTAGTAAAAATTGTGGGTGCACATAACCCCCATATATTCTTTGAATTCCCAGTCAGACAATGGCACTGTATACCAGTATTAAAAATTGTGGGTGCACATAACCCCCATATATTCTTTGAATTCCCAGTCAGACAATGGCACTGTATACCAGTATTAAAAATTGTGGGTGCACGTAACCCCCATATATTCTTTGAATTCCCAGTCAGACAATGGCACTATATACCAGTATTAAAAATTGTGGGTGCACATAACCCCCATATATTCTTTGAATTCCCAGTCAGACAATGGCACTGTATACCAGTATTAAAAATTGTGGGTGCACATAACCCCCATATATTCTTTGAATTCCCAGTCAGACAATGGAACTGTATAGCAGTAGCAAAAATTGTGGGTGCACGTCACCCCAATATATTCTTTGAATTCCCAGTCAGACAATGGCACTGTATACCAGTAGTAAAAATTGTGGGTGCACATAACCCCCATATATTCTTTGAATTCCCAGTCAGACAATGGCACTGTATAGCAGTATTAAAAATTGTGGGTGCACGTAACCCCCATATATTCTTTGAATTCCCAGTCAGACAATGGCACTGTATACCAGTATTAAAAATTGTGGGTGCACGTAACCCCCATATATTCTTTGAATTCCCAGTCAGACAATGGCACTATATACCAGTATTAAAAATTGTGGGTGCACATAACCCCCATATATTCTTTGAATTCCCAGTCAGACAATGGCACTGTATAGCAGTATTAAAAATTGTGGGTGCACATAACCCCCATATATTCTTTGAATTCCCAGTCAGACAATGGCACTGTATACCAGTATTAAAAATTGTGGGTGCACGTAACCCCCATATATTCTTTGAATTCCCAGTCAGACAATGGCACTATATACCAGTATTAAAAATTGTGGGTGCACATAACCCCCATATATTCTTTGAATTCCCAGTCAGACAATGGCACTGTATAGCAGTATTAAAAATTGTGGGTGCACATAACCCCCATATATTCTTTGAATTCCCAGTGAGACAATGGCACTGTATACCAGTAGCAAAAATTGTGGGTGTATATAGCCCCAATTCTATTGCTAGGGGACTTGCAGGGTATTTCTGAGGTGAAGGTGGGGGGGCACACCGTTGGAACGGGGATTTGGGGTGTATATATGGGGTATACGGGAATACACTGTCAGTGTGTTCCATTCAGGATCCTGGGAAAGCTGGGTTGCGGCGATTGAGCCCGTCAGTGCCACGTTACACTGACAAGCTTCTCCCTGGAATTGAAGTTATATGTAAGCCCAATATATTCTTTGAATTCCCAGTGAGACAATGGCACTATATGGCAGTAGCAAAAATAGTGGGTGTATATAGCCCCAATTCTATTGCTAGGGGACTTGCAGGGTATTTCTGGGGTGAAGGTGGGGGGGCACACCGTTGGAACGGGTATCGGGGGTATATATCGGGTATACGGGAATACACTGACAGTGTATTCCATTCAGGATCCTGGGAAAGCTGGGTTGCGGCGATTGAGCCCGTCAGTGCCACGTTACACTGACAAGCTTCTCCCTGGAATTTAGCTCTTACAAGAGCTGTTGTGGTTGTCTTCTCCTTCCTATCCTAGCCTGTCCCTGCCTACCCAGAATCTAACCCCTAGCTAACTGGACGGAAACCTCCGTCCTCGGTGAATTGCAAGCTCAGAATGACGCGAAGCTGGGCGGCGCTGTTCTTTTAAATTAGAGGTCACATGTTTTCGGCAGCCAATGGGTTTTGCCTACTTTTTTCAACGTCACCGGTGTCGTAGTTCCTGTCCCACCTACCCTGCGCTGTTATTGGAGCAAAAAAGGCGCCAGGGAAGGTGGGAGGGGAATCGAGTAATGGCGCACTTTACCACGCGGTGTTCGATTCGATTCGAACATGCCGAACAGCCTAATATCCGATCGAACATGAGTTCGATAGAACACTGTTCGCTCATCTCTACTTATTACACCTTCAAATAAGATGGCATAAGAGAAGATCTGCTTTTAAAGGGGTTATGCCATAAAGCATATGTATCCATAGGATAGAGGAGAAATAGCTGATCAGTGGCAGTTGTTTAGTTCATTGAGGTATGTGGGCATCAGTTTATTCACAGCTCTTTTTAAGGTCCTGCCCTGCATTTCATTTGGATTGAGGCATAAACATCATAAAAAAAATAAATCATCACTTCTCCACCACTGTGCTAAAGGAAGAGGTTTTCTCCTGGCAACCCTTCCAAACAAGCCTTATTGGTTCAAAGTTTTTCTAATTCTATATTCATGACATTGAACATTTAACATGCTAACTGAGGCCTGTAAAGTTATGATGCAGCTCTTGATTTTTTTTTTTTTTTTTTGCAGTGTGCATAATCTGAGTTTAGGGTGAATTTGCTGAGAAATCCATGTCTGGGAAAAGTGTCAACTTTATTGAATGCAGTCTACATTCTGTTCTCACTACTAATATCATGGCTGATGTATTTTCTTCTTAGCATTGTGATGGCACAGGCCTGAATGCTCCAGACCAGTAAACTGCCAAATCTTCTGCTTTCTTAGAGGTGGTCACAGTTGGCTCTAAATTTCTTTGGAAACTGTAAAGGTGTACTTAATTTTTCACTCCCTCCTTCTGCGTTTTGGTATGACAAAATTACACTGTAATTTATCAGGTATTGTTGTTTATCTAAAGTTGTATTTACCACCAGATGTCCTGATATGTAAAACTATAGAGGGTTTACTTTGTTTTATCTAATGAATCCACCTTAGATCAAATTGTTGACTGTATACTCATTTATATTTCAACCTAACGCTACAAGCAAGCCATTATTTTTTCCAAAGAGGGAAATTAGTTGTTGACCATCACCTCTGGCACTTATAGAAGGAACACAAGAATGAGAATGTGAAAACCCAATGTGCACAATTCCTCTATTTGTCAACTACAGACATGACCTTGGTTCTGGGTTCTCAAGCGTAGCATCAGAATTATAGTTTGTAGAGAAGTGAGCTGTAAGACAAAAGTCAAGACTGGATCCACAAATTTTGATGCATTTCTTTGCCAGAGTAGTAAGAACAATTCTTCTTATAAAATCAGAAGTATTATGTATTACATGAGTACTCAATCATTCAATAGAAGGGCAGGTACTGACAAGCTTCCTCCTAAAATTTCATCAGCCAGACATATCATTTAAAAGGGAATTGGGAATTGGAGACTATGCTTCATGTCTGTTAGGCTTAAAGGAAAGAAAAACAACCCTATAATATCTGTAGCTCTTAGTCTGTGTGACCAGTGGCTGACTGGCCATCTAGATCCCACCAGTAAAATTAATTCTGGGGGCTCACTATACAGCTACATGCATATTTCAGTAATGGTCTGTCCTGGGGTAATGATAATAGTCTACTGTCTGGCTCTTGCCGTGAACTGTCTTGGGAAATGTGCCCATGGATTGTTTTGAAAATGGAGATGGTCACTCAAAGTGGATTAAAATATTAAATTACCTTGGGCAACACAAATATAAACAATCTTTAACATTTACATGGACATATTTTCCTGGGGATGAAGGCTGCGACCATTATCTTGATAGTAAGAGCATTTGTTTTGGGGCTGGTTAGGTATTTAGATAATTCTGCTCATTTTATATTGTAATCTGTGTTATATAGGGCAATTTCTATAACTGATATTACTATTCATTTCATCCATACATCTTAATTTTCTTACATTTATAGTTCATTATTATAGTTAGAGCAATTTACAAAAGAAACACTTTTAGAATTAATGTTTTTTTACAGCTGAATTTCTGTGGGATATTATTTAGCTATGTTTAATTGTCTGGCTCATTAATTGATACTGTACATATCACATAAAAGTACAATAAACAGTGAACTGCCTGATAAGTGATATTGGCTGTAGAAGAAGTCTAAAGATGAAAGAGACTATTAGTATAGTCAAAACATCTTGATTCTTGGCAATGGGTTGGAAAATGTAGAAGATTCATGTTTGTGTTTCCATTGTTTAGTTACTAATAGCAACATTTTGCTATTCTTCATGCATGTGTTTACCCAGAAAATAATCTCACAATAATAAAAAGTTTTCTTTATTTTCTGGTGGCCATTAGATGTATTGAGGTTAAAATAAATAATACACTTAAATCTGCATTATAGCATAGATATGATCACACCCGGGCACGCTGTACCTATTTCATCCCTTTATGTAGAAAATATCTTTGAGATAAAAAAAACCATCTAGTCTCCTAGTAAGGAATTCATTTCTAAAGTCTGCAGCGTAAGAGAAAGCTCCAGTAGTAATGGAATTTTCCCATTGTGTTTACCCACTATGGAATTATTGAGAACCTTCTAAGTTTTTTTTATTCGCCTGGTGTGCTAGATAATGGACAAATATTTTCAGGTCATTGTCTAGCAACAGATGGAGCAGTAAGTCAGAGACAACATCAGTTCAGCACTGTCCACTTCATAAGAGTTTTTCACCGATCCCTGCAAGGGCCATAAATTTAGTGCCAAGCAACAAAGTATTTCACTAAACATGGATCCCAGAGGCAGATCTTATCCCTTAAGGACAAAGCCCCATTTTTCAATACTGACGTGTCACTTTATGTGGCAATAACTTAGAGATATTTTAACTTACCCAAGTGATTTTGTACTTTATGTTAGTGGTAAACACTGATCTTTTTTTTTTTTTCATTTAATTTGATGGAAACATGGAAAATTTTCAATTTTCAAATTGTGAAATACTCATAATTCTTTTCAGAAAGAGTGTTATACCACTTTTAATCAACTTTTAATCGTCCTTTAATTTATTTTAAACATTAGAAGGCTATCAGCTATCATCAATGATAGATCAGTGGAGTATCCAACACTTGTAACCCCCCCCCCCTCATTGATCAGCTATTTTCAGGAGCCATGGTACTCATGTGACAGTCATTTTTTTTTCACTGTTTACATGTCATGCCGTCTGTTTCATAGAGGACATGCAATGTAATTACAACTTCATCGCATAGAAGTGAATGGAACAAAGTTGTGAATTACGTTGCATGTTCACTATGAAACACACAGCTTGCAATGTAAATGGTGGGGACTTCAGACTACTGATCAGTGGGGACCTCAGGTGTGATAACACATTGATCTTTTTATTGATGATGTCTCCTATCAAGAAAAATGACCGGAACAACCCTTATAATTTGCTTACTATACATGGAGGACAGTTATAGTAATGGTTCCCCTCTAACTTTATACACAGCGACATCTTAATGTAATGAACCTTATTATGTATACCTATGTATTATTTATTGGTGCAAGGCTCAACTAACCTCAGGGGCCAAAAACACTGCTGGTGAATTTTGTTCAGTTCCAAAGGACTCTGCGTTTACATTTGGCTCAGTCGCAGCTCCAGAACATGCCTTTGAAGGCAAGGTTTCCTTTAGTGGCTCCATCTCAGCAGGATGATGATGATGATGATGATGATGATGAAGCTTGGTTAAATCTGGTGTTGGAAGGGAAAGTGTTTTCTGATCTACATCTAAAGTACTGGAGCATGTTGTTTGGACAATTAACACCTGATCAGAACCCTGTAGAGGTAATGTAGAGTCCCATATTAGAGGACCATTACCGCTAGTAGTGGTTGCTAATCTACCAATCTACAGGATGTAATCTGTAATGATGATGCCATTAATAGTAGCCAATCATAGGCCCTCAATATCATGTCCTGGAGAACCTGTCACATATGATACCGTACTATGACCATATACTGTATAATGCACATATAACAATATGGTTATACAGCATGATTGACTATCAACTGGTTATAGCCAAAATAAATGTTATAAAAGGACACAAAGAATTGCAAGCACTGTGTCCATTGTGTCACTACCTCCTCTGACCTTTTATTACTAGTAAACAACACCATGTTGAATATGTTTTTGTAATTGACCCTGACACCAACTACAGAACAGTTTGCTGTTTGTTCAGCCAGCCAGTCAACATATGGAGAAGATCATGATGTCTGAACACAGTACTGAGAGCGAGACAAGTATTCTTATCATGCCAACTAATGAGTCAGCGTTATGGGGCATTTATCCACACACTGACTTGGGTTCTTTGTATTGAAAATGATTTTACTCAGAAAGATATTTGTTTGTGGTATTTGGATGTTTTTAATTTTTTTTTCTTGAATAAACAAATTCATCATAGAACATAATTATTATCATAGATTCAATATGGTTAAAATGTTTTTATTCATGTAAAATAAGTTCAATGTTTATTATTATCATACTGTTCTCATTTACTTGAAGGAATTTTCTGGATACCACAACATTGGCATAGGCAATACTGTAAATATAAGACAGTTGAGGGTCTTTTTTTATTTTTTATTTTTTCAATTCAACAGGGTCTGAAATAGACCTAAAACACAAAGAAACACAAAAAAGAAATGCACAACTATACAAGCAATACAAACTAAATATTTTTGAACTGCCAGGAGGTCCCAGGACTATCCAACCATGGAAGGTGCTGAAGGGCAGAAGAAGAATAGAGAAGAAATGGTAGAGGCAGAAGGAAAAGAGGAGAAGCAACAGTTGAGTCTTATTCATCCTTCGCTGATCTGAATAAAGGAGATGGGTCTGAGCTGCAGACACTTGTGTCTGGATAAACATTTAAGGGTCCATGGCAATCTCTCAAATTTTTATTCTGCTGATTGATGAGTTCTCTTGTGATCACATAATTATGACTTATCCCAGGGGTGTAACTAGCAAGTCATAACAAACTTTTGACTTGGGGACCTCTCCCTCGCCTCCCCTTTCCTGGATTCTTCACAGTATAACGCCCCATTTACACACACTATAATGTCCAAAAATGGCATCTAGACAGTATGATGTGTCCCATAGCATCCCCTCCACGTAGTATAATGTCCCATAGCAGCCCATGCACACAGTTGATCACCCCCTGTAGTTACACAAGGGATACTAACAGCTCAGCGATATGTGCAGGACATCCGGCCACCACATTTGTTTCCTCTTATTGCAGGGATTCAGGTTACATCTTCCATCAGGATAATGCTCACCCACAAACCACAATTGTTTCTCAGGTATGTCTCCGCCAAATTGCAGCATTTCCTTGGCCTGCCCAGTTGCCAGATTTATTGTCAAGTTAGCAATTAAAGGAGATCCTGTCTATACTGGTAGCTTATGTAAATTGAAGCCTTTTCCTGAATATATTTCTTTTGAAATTCAGCTTTGTTTGCCTGTTATGTGAGATTATATCTCCCATTGTTTACACTGTGTTGCTATAACCACGAACCTGGGAGATAGGACAAGTATCGGCAGGACAATCCATTGAGATAATTGTACTTTGCTGATAAAGCCGGTCTGTTATCTCTATATGTAAACACACAGATAACATTAAGTTCATTCTGTACAAGAATCTGCAGATTATCTGACCTGCAGAAGTGTTGTGTGTCATGTTTAGCAGGAGGGAGGGGGAGGGAGAGAAATACAGGAAGTGAGAAGCAGACACTGCATACAGCCTGGCTGAAAGACTGAGATGGGAGAACCCCTTTAAGGAACCATTTGGTATGCCAGCTTTGGTAACCTATGAGTGTGCAGGATCTACAAGCCCATCAGTGGCATCTGCTGGCAAACATGTTGCAGGATACCAAACTGGAACCTGTATGCCTCCAAGCTCAACCTTATTCTCCGAGTCAGGCTAGATGCAGCCTGACAGGGTATTATATATTTCATTTAATAGTTTTCCCCAGAATACTTATCCTTTTGATCTAATATTTTAATCACTTACATGTATCTCCATCTCATTGACACATATAAAGTTTAATTTGATTCCAAGAACAACTTGTGTTTTTTTTTTTTTTTTGACAATGACTGTATTATATTATATTGTATTACTATTATATACTATTATATTGTAGACTATTATGTATTTTATATTGTATATTGCATTATATTTATACATTTTGTTTTACAGCATCAGGCCAATGGACCAACATTACCGCAAGATTTGTGGCTTTCACTACACCATTAAAGACTACAGTACAGTCTATTTTGATTTCTCTACTAGAAAATAAAGTGATCTTAGCGCTAAAAGTTGGCAGGTCTATAGTTGATTTCCATAAACCAGTTGAGGTTTTTATAAATAGTATCACGATCTTTACAGGCTCCCAATTCATGTTTCCACCTTCCACCTACTTAAGAAGATGCTTCAGACATTAGGGATCGTCTGATGGGAGATGTAAGTGACAAACGCTGCTTCATATTTTCCAGTATTTTATACCTAATTTTATAAATGCATTAAAATACGATGACAGACTGATGATCTTTCTCAGTGCCAGCAGCTGAAATCTAAACGTTCTCACTCAATAAACACCATCCTTCATTTTGTCCTATGCATAATCTCTCAAAAATATGCTTCCTGAATATAAATCCTTTACCCTGGCACTAAAGCACATGAATGTACCTTTATATTGTGGGAATAATAAACCGTGGAATATCTTCATAGGACAATCATATGACAGACCCAATTCTATTATATTGCCAGTCCGTGAAGGCAGAACTATGTTGTTTTCCTTTTTTTGGGGGTGGGTGGCAGATAAGCGCAGAAGAGTTGCCTTTAACAGGAACTGAGTCAACCTTCAGGAAAGGGACTGACTGTAAACATCACTAAGAGCAAATGTTCTAAAACATCTCAGTGCTTGTAATAACAACCTTAGATGATCCAGATGAATCTGTTTCCTTCCTTTCTCCTGCCACAGCGTAATTCATTGCGTAGTATCAGCCCTTACTTGCAACCTGATCCCTGTCATATGGATTTAGTATTCAGGACATTTTAACCTCTACAGTCATGATATGCTAGAATATATATTTACGTGATATGTTGAGTAGTTTCAATCTCACGTTGCTACTTTTTAACTCTTCGCATGTATGTTCTTGTTCAACCAAAGTGTACATCTCTTTAAAAGGAATAGCCTCATCCCTTAAGACACATCTATGGTAATATGGCTGGAACATTGCCCTACACTGCTGGGAAAATGTTTCATTTGACCACGGCAAAACATCTGCATAGAATTTATATAGTCTCCTAGGTTCATTCTAAAAAATCTAACCATTATGGGATTTGTATTGAGTACTCATCCTCTATGGTCTGGGGCCAATATACTCCATGAAAAGTCACTTTTGTCTATATTGCTCATAGTTTTGATATGCCTGAAGCTGTAGTGAATAGAGATGAGCGAACACTAAAATGTTCGAGGTTCGAAATTCGATTCGAACAGCCGCTCACTGTTCGAGTGTTCGAATGGGTTTCGAACCCCATTATAGTCTATGGGGAACATAAACTCGTTAAGGGGGAAACCCAAATTCGTGTCTGGAGGGTCACCAAGTCCACTATGACACCCCAGGAAATGATACCAACACCCTGGAATGACACTGGGACAGCAGGGGAAGCATGTCTGGGGGCATAAAAGTCACTTTATTTCATGGAAATCCCTGTCAGTTTGCGATTTTCGCAAGCTAACTTTTCCCCATAGAAATGCATTGGCCAGTGCTGATTGGCCAGAGTACGGAACTCGACCAATCAGCGCTGGCTCTGCTGGAGGAGGCGGAGTCTAAGATCGCTCCACACCAGTCTCCATTCAGGTCCGACCTTAGACTCCGCCTCCTCCGGCAGAGCCAGCGCTGATTGGCCGAAGGCTGGCCAATGCATTCCTATGCGAATGCAGACTTAGCAGTGCTGAGTCAGTTTTGCTCAACTACACATCTGATGCACACTCGGCACTGCTACATCAGATGTAGCAATCTGATGTAGCAGAGCCGAGGGTGCACTAGAACCCCTGTGCAAACTCAGTTCACGCTAATAGAATGCATTGGCCAGCGCTGATTGGCCAATGCATTCTATTAGCCCGATGAAGTAGAGCTGAATGTGTGTGCTAAGCACACACATTCAGCACTGCTTCATCACGCCAATACAATGCATTAGCCAGTGCTGATTGGCCAGAGTACGGAATTCGGCCAATCAGCGCTGGCTCTGCTGGAGGAGGCGGAGTCTAAGATCGCTCCACACCAGTCTCCATTCAGGTCCGACCTTAGACTCCGCCTCCTCCGGCAGAGCCAGCGCTGATTGGCCGAAGGCTGGCCAATGCATTCCTATGCGAATGCAGACTTAGCAGTGCTGAGTCAGTTTTGCTCAACTACACATCTGATGCACACTCGGCACTGCTACATCAGATGTAGCAATCTGATGTAGCAGAGCCGAGGGTGCACTAGAACCCCTGTGCAAACTCAGTTCACGCTAATAGAATGCATTGGCCAGCGCTGATTGGCCAATGCATTCTATTAGCCCGATGAAGTAGAGCTGAATGTGTGTGCTAAGCACACACATTCAGCACTGCTTCATCACGCCAATACAATGCATTAGCCAGTGCTGATTGGCCAGAGTACGGAATTCGGCCAATCAGCGCTGGCTCTGCTGGAGGAGGCGGAGTCTAAGGTCGGACCTGAATGGAGACTGGTGTGGAGCGATCTTAGACTCCGCCTCCTCCAGCAGAGCCAGCGCTGATTGGCCGAATTCCGTACTCTGGCCAATCAGCACTGGCTAATGCATTGTATTGGCGTGATGAAGCAGTGCTGAATGTGTGTGCTTAGCACACACATTCAGCTCTACTTCATCGGGCTAATAGAATGCATTGGCCAGCGCTGATTGGCCAGAGTACGGAACTCGACCAATCAGCGCTGGCTCTGCTGGAGGAGGCGGAGTCTAAGATCGCTCCACACCAGTCTCCATTCAGGTCCGACCTTAGACTCCGCCTCCTCCAGCAGAGCCAGCGCTGATTGGCCGAATTCCGTACTCTGGCCAATCAGCACTGGCTAATGCATTGTATTGGCGTGATGAAGCAGTGCTGAATGAGTGTGCTTAGCACACACATTCAGCTCTACTTCATCGGGCTAATAGAATGCATTGGCCAATCAGCGCTGGCCAATGCATTCTATTAGCGTGAACTGAGTTTGCACAGGGGTTCTAGTGCACCCTCGGCTCTGCTACATCAGATTGCTACATCTGATGTAGCAGTGCCGAGTGTGCATCAGATGTGTAGTTGAGCAAAACTGACTCAGCACTGCTAAGTCTCTGCATTCGCATAGGAATGCATTGGCCAGCCTTCGGCCAATCAGCGCTGGCTCTGCCGGATGAGGCGGAGTCTAAGGTCAGACCTGAATGGAGACTGGTGTGGAGCGATCTTAGACTCCGCCTCCTCCAGCAGAGCCAGCGCTGATTGGTCGAGTTCCGTACTCTGGCCAATCAGCGCTGGCCAATGCATTCTATTAGCCCGATGAAGTAGAGCTGAATGTGTGTGCTTAGCACACACATTCAGCTCTACTTCATCAGGCTAATAGAATACATTGGCCAATCAGCGCTGGCCAATGCATTCTATTAGCTTGATGAAGCAGAGTGTGCACAAGGGTTCAAGCGCACCCTCGGCTCTGATGTAGCAGAGCTGAGGGTGCACAAGGGTTCAAGTGCACCCTCGGCTCTCCTACATCAGAGCCGAGGGTGCGCTTGAACCCTTGTGCAGCCTCGGCTCTGCTACATCAGAGCCGAGGGTGCGCTTGAACCCTTGTGCACACTCTGCTTCATCAAGCTAATAGAATGCATTGGCCAGCACTGATTGGCCAGAGTACGGAATTCGGCCAATCAGCGCTGGCCAATGCATCCCTATGGGAAAAAGTTTATCTCACAAAAATCACAATTACACACCCGATAGAGCCCCAAAAAGTTATTTTTAATAACATTCCCCCCTAAATAAAGGTTATCCCTAGCTATCCCTGCCTGTACAGCTATCCCTGTCTCATAGTCACAAAGTTCACATTCTCATATGACCCGGATTTGAAATCCACTATTCGTCTAAAATGGAGGTCACCTGATTTCGGCAGCCAATGACTTTTTCCAATTTTTTTCAATGCCCCCGGTGTCGTAGTTCCTGTCCCACCTCCCCTGCGCTGTTATTGGTGCAAAAAAGGCGCCAGGGAAGGTGGGAGGGGAATCGAATTTTGGCGCACTTTACCACGTGGTGTTCGATTCGATTCGAACATGGCGAACACCCTGATATCCGATCGAACATGTGTTCGATAGAACACTGTTCGCTCATCTCTAGTAGTGAATAATAATTTGGCTGCCTACAAATCTTGAGCTACAGTATGTTTTTAATAATATAATAGCATTGAAAGATTTTCAATGAATTAAATTACCATATAATAATTTCACACCACTTTAATTTGTAGTATATGAAATATATTGTAAGCTATTTAGACAAAATTGGAAGGGAGTGGATACAAAACAGAGGAGAAGTTTATGACTGGGCTCATAAACCAGGGCCTAAGGCCTAAGGCTTGCATCACAGCATCCTGACATCAATGCACCCCCTTCCTGGGCTCCCTTCAGGGGCGTAACGATTGTGGTCGCGAGGAGTGCGACCAGGCCTGGTAAGGTACAGGGCCTGCGGCCAGCTGGAGATGGCCGGGACCCGGTACCACTATGACAGCGGTCGGGGAAAGCCTGGTTCCACGGCCGCTATACATTTTGTAAATGGAAAGGTGCCCCGGCATGTCGCCGGGTCCCTCTTCAATAGATACTAGCCAAACGAGGTGACTTAAAATAATAACCATATATACTCACCTTTCCAATGTCTTCCATCGTGTAACTGAGGCCTGTGATTAGGCCCCAGCAGTCACAGTTGCGTAATGACGTCAATGCGCCCCCATGTGACCTCTGAGGACCAATAAAAGCCCTCAGCAGAGACGTCATGAAGATGGCCGCAAATGCTGAAGATGCGGCAGACAGCCGGAGCCAGGATGCACAGGAAAGGTGAGGCAGGCTTGATCCCTATATGCAATAAAACAGTATAAGTCATGGTACGATATCAATGGGCTTGGGCTGGCAAAGATTCATAACATATCAAGGGTAATATACAAGCAAAAAGCTATGTGTGCTGTAGAAATGGTGAGATATATAAAAAAGGGGCAAACAGAAGTAATGAAAATATAGAAAAGCAGGGTGTGGAAAAGACAAACCTCAGGGGGACAGTATAGACAATACTTCCAGGCTCTGAGGTAAAATGTAAAAATTGACCCCCCAAATATGACCCCAAACTACAACCCTCAAAGAATTTATTAAGGTGTGTAGCGATCATTTTCAATCCTTTAGTATTGGACCAGTTTATTTTCCAGAAATTAATGTGCAGTTTCAATTTCTCCAGTGATACACCATTTGAATGCTCAATATGTTGTGCCCAGTATAATGGTCGGAGGCCCCGGGGAGGTGATGAACATAAAAACCAGTGTTCACATCTGCACCTGGTCTCCAGTTTAGCCAACACAGCCGGTTTCCGTCTTCTGCCCTGTGAAACTAGACAGGAGACGGAAACCCGGCGGTCAGCTTTCAAACCCATTCACTTGAATGGGTTTGCAAAGGTGACCGCTCGTATGCGTTTTCTGCCTGTCCACGGTGAAACTGTTTTTTTTTAACTGGACACAAAGTCCTGCATGTCCACCAGTACAGGTGGTGGGTGGCATAAGGATACTGTCTGTGGTGAGCTCCATGCTGAAGAATAAATCCCACCCCATGTATGAGATCTTGACGCCACTTGGCAGCACTGTCAGTGACTGACTGCTTCACCCCTATTGGAGGTCCTTCCTCCTAGCAACGGTCAGGCTACATAATCTACATCAAACCAATTCTAGAGAAAGAGCTAAATGATCCTGAAGTCTTCTTTCTTTTTTCTCTAGCTGCTATGATTCCCAGTATTTTCTCCTATCTGCTATGAGCTTATGTGTCTCCTTCTGTAATATATTATTTGTTATTATCCTATATCCATATTATCATGCTGCTGTAACATACTGAAATTTCCCCATGGTGGGACTATTAAAGGACTATCTTATCTTACCTTATCTTATCTTGTTACAAAGTACAATTTGTCCTGCAAATATTAAGCCTTTGTGGCTCTGTGAATGGAAAAATCAAAAAGTCATGGAGTTTGGAAGATGGGGAATCAAAATAAAAATGCCTGCAACGCTAAGGAATTAAATGGCTGGCCTCCATCAAGGATAGGTCATTAAAATGATAGTGCCCCCAAAACCCCTTTAATAACCTTACCACTAATATATTTATAACCATTATAATAGTATACTGATGCCCATCCATGCTGGTGTCTGCAGGTGTACTTTAACTAGCCAACCAACACCCTGTGCTACACTGTCTGCCATGAGGAGAAATGGTACCCCACCTCAGACTTCCATCAAAGGCATCTCATGCAGCCAACAAGTATTTTATTTCACTCTGACAAGGGGCAAGAGCTGAATCCTTATTGGTTTGATAAGATTCCAGCTAATATGAGCATGTGCAGCTAATATGTGATGTACAGAATGTGCCATCAGGCAACTTCACAGATGGATCTTCTCAGATATGAGGAGGGGACAGAGCAGCTTGTACTATATGAAGGCAAGTGAAGACTGTAAAAGAAAAATTTAAGCACAATTAAAAAAAAATCATTGAAAAAAATGTTTTGCAGCCAGTAATAAACAAAATGCAGTCATTAAAAATAAAATTGACCACAAATGTGTGCTTGTAAGAATTGTTTATGCATAATCATACCTTCCATAAATGATAAGTATCTGCCTTGTACTATTATAAATGCTGGTATGTGATATCCTCCAATAACAGTTGTGAACACATTGAATACAGTGTTAGATCCTGTTGGTATGTGCGCCTCTTGTTGTTACCACTTCTTATCTTCAGTATGTCACCTAGTCACTAATGTCTGCTTAGCCATAAACCTTTAAAATAACAAAACTGAACGTCTGACATGTAGAAAATTGCAGTCACACATTTAAATATAGCATACATTACATCTTCCATATTTACAGTCCATTCATGCTATTTTATGGGCCATGTGTCATTCCCATCAAGTGAAGCCTCTCTCAGATTGTTTAGGCTGGCCATTTTCTTAGTTAAAATATTTCTCAAGAACGTTTTACTGAAAATTACAGAAATTATTTTGCACGTCTAGGAATGAATGTAGGAGGCAGATTACAGCTGTGAAATGAAAAGACGATAGATCATGTTTTTCGCCGTATCACAGCTGAATCTAGTGGGAACAGTTGGCAGCAGGGGGATGGTCTGGGTGATTTGGTCATATATCTTGGTTACCTGTATCATGGCCCGCCATTACTGATGGTATAGATGAGGAGCTGGCAATCAATATGAGGCTTCCTGTTGGCATTGATATGACCCCATGGAATTCAATAGGACTCATTTTTTTGTATGTAAATTATAAGATATAACTCAGAATCTGAAAAGAAATAGATTGTTGATGTCTTTTGCTTCAGTTCAGATGCCCAAATATGTTTTATTGTTTACCATCTGACATCTGTTGGCTCCTTCCATTGATAAATTCATCTATATATTATTCAACAATACTTTGTTTTATTGTTGAACTACATCAGTATGTTAAACTTTAGAGCTTTATAAACACAACTGGCAGTTATGTACAGTATAACATGAACTGGATGGTCCACATAAACATACATTTTTTATCCATAGGATATTTATGTGTCACTACCTTCAAGAGGATGACCTTTTATTTCTGGTGCCTCTTGGATGCAAGAAGTCTCCCATTTAAAACAATGGGAAATATTGATGGGCGTCCCAAAGCTAGAGGCTAGTATGTTTTATATAGAGCTAAACAAATCCCAAATTGCATGTCTTGTGAACACTGTTTGTTTGGAGACTTGGAATAGGCTAAACATTTAGTACCTGAAGACAATAGTAAAAATATGTCCAGCACTCTGATGATCCGGGTTAGATTAAAATGTAACATATATTTCATAGTCGTGATTTAAACAAGTTAAAAGTTGTAAAAGATGGACAAAAATTCCATGATGTACAGGTAGGAAAACAAAAAGCCTGCGCGCTTCAGGGAATTACTCCCCTTAGTCATGGCTCATGGATTTGATACTACCTGCTGCACTATTTAAAGGAAATAAAATAATATTATCATCCTTTAATATCACATTGAATGTTGTTTGTATAGCAATGACCCTCGTGTTTATATATATCCATTGCATTTTGGCTATAAATTCCACTTTCGATAGTTGAAGTGTATCAAGGCCTCGAAATTTCAGATTTCATATTGGGAAATATTGATTTGTGCTATGTACTTTTGTTTTGCTTATTTGTTTCCAACTTATTTTATTGGATATCATGTGATTTGTGGGATAGTCAGAATATTTAATAGACTTACTTTTCTGTCTTCCCTTATATCATGATTAAGACCTGACCTGATACAGGTATAAATGTGGCAGAGGGCTTATGCCGTATAACAGTGGCCATTGTAAGTTGCTCCTTCTTGTGTGTTTTTTAAATCATTTAAAATAAATGGACTTGTAAGTTCCCTGTTGTTCTGCCTCTGGAATTTCCTTTTTACTGTTCAACCACATGCTCTGTTTGTAGCCAAAAAATATTTATATGTCACTGTCTTCAAGTGACATGGGTAGGGGGGTCTAGCACAGGACAACAGTGCAAATGCTGTTGTCACAGGGTTAATGGTATCAAATAGGTGGTAATGTCATAATGGGTAATGTTAGCGACATTGGTCGACATGGCACCTAGAGCTAATAATTATATGAAAAGTGGGGACGTGGAAGACATGCTGGAGACCTGAAGACATCATAATAAGGAATGTCAGTGGTATTGATTAATGTGATTCCTTTTGTCTCACTGAATAGGTGGGGATAGGAGGTATTGACATCACAAGGGGTATAGACCATATAATCTGCAAACCAGTCACAAATGGCCTCACAGTCATGTTTGACTGAGACTTTAGGAGGATTATTGCCCGCGATCAATGTCGGTACTAATTGGAGGCATTGCCAAAGCGTCTCCAGTATAAAATGCTTAACATTCCCTAACAGTTAGTACAATCCCAATGCTTACTACAAAGTCTGGAACAGTTCCTGTAACAAGGAGAAGAAAAAAACAACTTAATGGTCAGAGAAGAAAAAGGATCAGATATTCATGTAAAAACTCAAAGTAGTCAATTTCAGTATTATAATGAAAAAATTGAACTTCGTATTGTTTAACACATGGGAGGTGATAAAGACGATAGAGGTTCCTGATGTGTTACAGTATATATGCTGATGCACATATAATACACACCATGTGTTATCCAACTGGTGGCTATTAAATACAGCTTTAGATGCCCGGTAATTTCTGTGTTATCTTTCATTAGAAAAGTGAAAACACTATAGTTAAATTAAGATCATGTAATTATGAAGATCCTAATTATAATCAAGGCTGCTTTTCAGAACACAACCTAATAGTATCTCGTAAGCTGGTTCTTTCTTTAACTCCTTAAAAGGATTCTATAATTAGAATTCCCTTTTTTAACTAAATTCATGTAGGAATAGCCTTAAGAAAGACTATTCTTCTCTTACCTTTATTATTCTGATCCGTACTGCCGATCCTGAGAAATATCTTCTTTCTTCCATATGTAAATGAGTTTTCAGACAGCACTGGGTGTGTTCCCCTGCGCTCAAACAGTACAAGGGTTGTCCCTTGTGCTGTCCGAATACTCTCCAGTGACGCCTCCATCTTCTTCTCCGGACCGCCTCTTCTCCCGCGTCATCTTCATGTCTTCATCCAAAAGCTCTGACTGCACATGTCCGTCGGCTATTTTCCTGTGTCCGAACGGGACAGGGTGTCTGAAAACTCATTCACATATGGAAGAAAGAAGATATTTCTCAGGAACGGTGGCGCAGACCAGTATAATAAGGGTAAGAGGAAAATAGCCTTTCTTAAGGCTATTCCTACATGTACTTAGTTAAAAAAGGGAATTCTAATGATAGAATCCCTAGACATCCTAATAGTGCCTTATGGACATGGCCTCATTTTTCAAAACTGACGTGTGTCACTTTATATGGCAATAATGTTATAGCAATAACTTTAACTTACACAAGTGATCTTGAGATTATTTTTTAGTAACACATTGATGTTCCTAAAAGTACTTGATGTTAGTTAATAAATATTTTTGTATTTGTTTATTAAAAAAATAGGAAATTTGATGGAAATTTGGAAAGAAGATTGGAATTTTCAAAATGTGAAATGCTCTGCTTTTCAGAAAGATAGTCATGCCACCAAATTACATTAACAAAAATTATTAATGTCTCTGCTATATATTGGCATAATCTTTTAATCGTCATTTAATTTATTTTGGATGTTAGAAGGCTTACAAATGTAATAGCGATTTTCCAGATTACAAGAAAATTTCCCAATCTAATTTTTTAGGGACCCCTTCAGTTCTGATGGAGATTATAAAGGCCTATATGATAGAAACTCCCATAAATCTCCCTGTTTTCAAAACTGCACCCCGCAAATAATTCAAACCAGCACTTGGGAGGTTTGTTAACCCTTTAAGCATTTCACAGTAATTAAAACAATATGGAAGTGAAAATTAGTCCTTTAATTTTTTTTTTTTCAAAAATATATTCATTTAGCCCTAAAATCTCACAGTTTGTTGTACAATTTCTCCTGAGCACAGAAATACCCCCCATGAGTGTGTAAGCTGATGTTTGGGCACACGGCAGCGCATGGAAGGGAAGGAGTGTTACTAGATGTTTGAAAAGCAGATTTTGCTGGAATAGTTTTCTGGCGCCATGTCTCATTTGCAGATCCCCTAGAGTACCAATATAATGGAAACCCCTAAAAAGTAACCCCATTTTGGAAACTACACCGCTGACAAAATTTATCAAGGGGTATAGTGAGCATTTTGGCCCCACAGCCATTTGACAGATTTAATTAACATCGGGATGTGTAAATTAAAAATTTATAAAATGTCACTTTATCTCCAAGGTTTTCAATTTTACAAGAGGTTAAAGGAGAAAAAGCTCCCCACGGTTTGTCAAACAATTGCACCTGAACACGGCAATACCCCATATGTGGTCCTAATCTGCTGTATGGGTAGATGAGATGGCTCAGAATGGCTTTTGAAGGGGAGATTTTGCTGGAATAGTTATCAGGCACCATGTCCCATTATGCAGAGCCCCTAAAGTACCAGTACAATGGAAACCCCTCAAAAGTGACCCTATTTTAGAAATTACACCCCTCAAGGAATTTATCAAGGGATATTATCATTTTGAGCCCAATAGGGCTTCCCAAAAATGAAAGTACAAAGTGAAAATTGAAATTTGTAAAGAAATATACCATTTCAGTGCCCAACATGTTGCACTCACTTTGTGTCATCCAAGTCCTAAAACTATTAAATGGACTATCCCAGGTACAAAAAAGTTGCATATGTGGGTGTAAACTGCTGCTTGGACACACAGCATGACTCAGAAGGGCTTTTTAGCTTTTGGAGTATATATTAAGAGGAGCATTCTGGATACCGTGTTGTTTTTGCAGAGCCCTGGAGGTACCAGTAACTTGTAATGTCCCAAGAAATGACCCCATTTTGTAGGGGCAAGTTTAGGGTCTCTTTAAATGTGACACTTGTTCAAAAAACAATATCTAAATTTGCACTCTAAAAGCATATAGCCCTCCTTCCCTTCTCTGCCCTGCTATGTGCCCAAACTGCAGTTCATGCCCACATGTATGACACTGGTGTACCCAGGATCATGTACTTAATATTATATGTAGTGTCAGGGTCTGGGGTTGCTAGGTGGGGTGGCACAGACACAAAAGTCCAGTTTCTTTTAGTCCAAAACAAAGGTAGAGTTTATTTTCACTCAAAAAGGTAGTGCAGCAATAAAAGGAAACAATACAAAAATAAATACCTGCCCGGCTAGGCTCTAACTAAACATAGAATAGGTTACCTCTCCTAGATTAACAGAAATCAAAAGCCAGTTGAGTCATTCAGGACACAGCTCCAAAAATATGACCTCTCTCTTTCACTCTCCAGCCAAACTCTACCAAAGTGTTGCTGCTGGAGCAACTTCTTAAGCCTCCTTGACGAGGAGACTCTCTGCAGGTGAGTCGCTGCCAGAACATCCCCAAAGTGTGGACTGGAAGGGGGTGGAATGACAGGTCCCACTACCAATCCTACCTGTCATTCCTAAAAATCCAGCCCAGTACTGAGCATTTACCAAAATGCTCATCAGACAAAAGTTGTCTGCTGAGAACAAACATTCCTGGAATTTTCTCATCTCACCCACCTGAGTAGTCTGGGTGAGATGTACACCCCCTCCATTACCTGACCAGCCATCAGCTTACCGTGGGTATAAACTGCTGTTTGGGCACAAAGCTTGGCACAGAAGGTAAGAAGTGCTATGTTGGTTTTTGTACCCAACAGTGGTCCATGATGTGTCTCATTCTTTTTGTATCTTTATGACTATGTTATTGCTGTCAGTGACCTGGACAGTTAGTTTCCTTTACAAAAAGTAAAAGTTACCTAAATAAAATTTTGCAAGTATCATATGGCTTTAAATGGATGAAATACTATTGCTATATCACTGTAGAAGAATGATATTCTTTACACTTATTCCCAAAAAGCAGTGTCTTGGTAAAATACTGTATTCTTATTGTATAAAAGCAGCTCTATATCAAAGACAATGGATTTTTCAGTTTGGACAGTAAATAGCTCTGTAGAATTTCTACAATAGCCCCAGCTCCGCTGTCTACATTAGCTCTGTGTCTATCTGTTTGGTTTAGTTATCAGTCCTTTGGAAATGAAACAATGATGTGGCTCTGTATCAGGCGAGTATGATTCATTAAGGCTTATTCATCAACAATGGAATTCATACAATACATAATAAAAAAGACACATTTTACTGCATCGTAATACTAATTTATTGTTCTGTTCTGTGTAATAACATCAATGACACCTTATTATTAGGTCAATAGGCATTTCTTACATCTATAGGGAACAAATATCTAATACAAGAGAAGCCATACACCACCATACCTATTAATGATGCCAGGGAAAGTTATATCATAAAAAAGTCACACCAGCGCTACTAAGAGCCCCTGTGTAATATCAGCAAACCTGCAAATTACATATTCTCACATTGTAAATGATTAAGTGACATCCATAATGCAGAAAACTCCTTTAACGTTTAAGCCTGACATTTTATTTTATTATAAAGAGCATTATTATTACCAGTGCTCTACGCAGTAAAATAGTTAATGCAGATGAGGACATATTGCTATATAAAGGTCTAGATTGGGTAAGGGTCCATTAGAAAAGAAATATTCTGTTCCCTCTCAATCCACCAATTCCAGAGCCCCTACGATTAGCCATGGTTGGTACTGCGGGGAGTGACACTGAGCTGTAGGTAGATTGGAGACATCTTAGAGGAATGCATTATATGAAGTTTTTGTAGAATATATTGTGAAACGACATCAACATTTGGTAAAGAGACTGTATCAAGAGACTATACCTCTCTAGCACTGCTGGTGGATCTCCCTGGCTCAGATAAAAAATCAGCACACTCCATCCAGTCCAGAACTTCCCATCAAAAAAGAAAAAAAAATCCACCATCATCTTCGGAAAATTTCCTGGAATATGCAAGTGATGTGTAGAATTCAATAAAGAAGTTCTATTTTAAAAAGATGCTGTTGATCTTCCTCACCAATGTATCTTACAGTTTTCTGTCCTATGGCCCCCACGCTGTATATATAACGTTCTCCAGTGCTCCCCATACAGTATAATGCTCCCTAGTACTATAAAGCTCCACAGAGGCTCCATCCAGTATATAATGCTCTACTGTGATCCCACATGATATAAGATGCTCCTCAGAGCCACCACACAGTATAATGCTCCACAGTGGCCTCACAGTGTAAAATGCTCCCAAGAGGTCTCTTCCACGGTATAATGCTCCACAGTGGTCCCCCACAGTATAATGCTCCACAGCAGTCCCACAGAGTATAATATGCTCCTCTGAGACTACCTCCTACAGTATAATATGCTTACCAGAGTGCCTCCCCCGTATAATGCTGCACATTAGCCCCACACAAAATAAAATGGTTTCAAGAGCCCCTCAACAGGATAATATGCTCCCCAATGCCCCACTGTATAATACTCCACAATGGTTCCACACAGAGTGTGGTGGAAAATCAATTACAGAAATACAGCCATGTTCACACAGTGCAACCAAAAACTCTAAGCAAGGAACCAAACTGCACACACCTCCTGCACCGCAGCATGCGAGCAGAGGGTGGCGCAGTGACCCGAACAGGCAGAGACGTTACACATATATAATTAATTCATGGACAATGTGGGGAGGGCAGCTTGGTAGCAGCAGTGGTGTGGACCCAAGCAGACAAAGACAGGGACTAAAAAATATGCAGGAAACCGGTTTATTTAGAAAAAAAACAGGAAAATAAATAAACCTTCACTTCAGCCTTAACTTCAGGCATACCGACAAGAAAAAAAATCCTGCTCGTCTGAGCAACTAACTAAACAGTAATAATAAACTAACTATATGTGTGGCTTACTAACAGCCACACGAGCAAACCAATAAGCAAAATACAGTTTTGCTGGACTCAGAGTAACTGGACAGACCCAGACGCTTCCTCTCCCTCCCTGGATCTGCCCTGAAGTGCAGTCTCTTTAGCCTTTTGTGGGCCAGTAATGAGCCTATGACCCACACCTCACTGAAGCCATCTGCAGACCTGGCCTGGACCACATATAGGTCAGAAACCTGGAACTGATATAGTGGCACTCCAGCACTCTGCCTGTCACCTTCTCACAACTACAAGTAGCCAACAATCCAAACCACTGAAAGCCATTTAAGGCTTGAATATTTTTTTAGTATGTCCAGAGGTAAACAAAAGAATGTGAAAAAAGTTAAAAACCCCCACCAAAACAAAAAAAGAACTAATTTAATTCTATCCCTAATCTGGTAAGTGTGACGTTTCCTTACACACTGACTTACTATAGAAAATATAAATGTATTATGTTAGGAATGATTATGAAATAATTATATTCAAAATTTTGGCACTATGAAATATATGTACAGTCATGGTTGCATGTGTTGGCTTACCTGAAATTTTTCCAGAAAATAAACTATTTCTCCCAGAAAATTATTCAATTACATATGTTTATTTCAGAGAAAGATGCAAATTGGACATAAATTGGACAACATTTCACACAAAACTCCAAAAATGGGCCGAACAAAATTGTTTGTTTCAAGCGTGTGATGCCTGTTCAAACTAACCTGTCAATGTCAAAAAAATCAATCACAGAAGTTGACTCAATCTTTGCATTGTGTGTCTGCGTGTACCACATTAAGCACAGACAACAAAAAGAGGAGAAGAGAGCTGTTTAAGGACTTGTATTGCCATCTATGGGACTTGAAATCAAATGATTGCAGGTTCAAGCCCCCTATGAGTGGCTAATAAAATAGTAAAAAAAAAAAAGCTTTAAAAAAATATAATAAAATAAATAAAAGTTCACCTAAATCGCCTCTTTTCCCTAGAATACATATAAAAGTATAAATTTACTGTGAAACATATATACATTAGGTATCCCTTTGTCCGAAAATGCCCGCTCTACTAATATTTTTCCTGTACAGTGAACGTCAAAATCAAAAATGCTAAACTGCCATGTTTTTCTCACCATTTTGCCTTAAATAAAAGATGATCTAAGCAATAGACATTTCTCAAAATGGTATAACTAAAAAGTACATCTGGCCCCACAAAAAAAACTCCATGCATCCCTGTACGGCTGCAGGGTCACCTATCAATGTGGCCTTGCAGCCATTGCAAAACTACAACTTCCATACATTAAATATTTTACCGTTTTTTGCATGAAAATTTTTTTCCCCTATTTTTCTCCTCTAAAACCAACACGCGTCTTATAGTCCAGTGTGTCTTATAGTCCGAAAAATATGATATATCGGTTCTGTATGTATAATTATGTAGTTATGAAATTCATTTTTATAAAAAAAACTGCAGGTTAACCAAGCAGATACTGTGCCATGTACACACCTGCCCATGTTAAATCAAAGTTTATTTTATGCACAGCAAAGGCATTTAAAGAATTTGTTGAAAAGATCAATATTATTCTTTTACTTTAAAAAAATTCTCAAAATGTTTCAAATAATTTTTCTGTCATCTGGTTTTGTTAATTGCAAACACATTGTAGCAAAAAAAAAAAAAAAAAAAAAAATCCTTCCTTTATGGGCCTCTAGGAGGGAAAGCCGTAACACTATCCGTATTAATCTCTCCATAATGTAGATATTTTGGCAGCTTTGTCAGTAGACGCTGGCCTTTCACTGAATCTTCTTGTGTGAATCTTCTTTTACACTTGCACAGTATATTGATTTTTTCTTTCTAACTTAAAGGGAAATATTTTTATAGCAGTAACTGTGGCACAATCAAATTAAAAATACTTTGAGAATAAAATATTGCAATATAATTGTGTGATACAGCCATCACAATATGTCCAATGTACTATACAAAAATAAAAGTGGAAAATTTATGGATTGTCATACTGAATACTGTACATCTATCATTACTCCAAGCAAATTTTCAGAATTAGTAAATTTACCTACTAGGGCCATGTGACACACAGAGGTTTCCTCCCTTACCTTTCCTCACTGGACATGTCAGGATATACTGTATATCACAAATTGACCAACTTTTCAAAACAATATGATTTTGTGGAGACTCAAGATGTATATCCTATATGTGCCTTGGTGTGGCGCCCCAGTGGTTGCATTTCACACTGTCAAAAGCTTTGATAGCATGTCTTTATACAAGGGTGTCCGGAAAGTAAGTACACAAAATGAAAGGGTGGACTTTAGCCAGTATAGGAAGCGTTTTTTATTGGATTTTACAGGAATTGCACTGTTTCATGGCACCAATAGCTCTTCACCGGGGACACAGAACATGAAAGCCGATAGTGCGCTGAATTCAGCGCACTGCCAGCTTTCTAGTGGTGTATTACACCGCATGTGCCTGAGGACGTGAAAGATCCTCTTTCAGTATAGGAGGAAGCAGGTAAAATGGAGCAGTTTCAGTATTATAATTGTCATGTGAAAAGTAGGCAGTCAAAGTGGGAGGTCTGTGTGCAGCTTCAGAGAAGGACATAATGGCTAATGTTAGTGAAGGGAGATTGTTCTGCTACATCTTCTGTGCAGCCATATTATTTTCTGCGGTTGTAAAGACTTATAATGTATGGGGCATTTTGGAAAATTAAAGAAAACCCAAGTGATTATAGAGGACCCTTCACCTTCTTCGCCAAGTCCTTAGCATCTGTTAATAGGCGCTGCTCCACTTATTCCAAAATTGCTGGAATTTGTTCTTTAGTCCCCACCATTCCTGAGTAATTAATGCTATTAGTTTTCTAGTCTGATATGCAAATTCATCTCTGTAATGTCAGTAGGGCACTGTCAGGCAGGGGTGTGTGATTCAGAGCTCCAGAGGCAGCCAGTGTCAGAGTTTAGAATCACACCCCTTGTCTATTCCCGCCTGACTCCGCCCTCCTGACAGTACAGAGCCTAAAAAGCATATCAGGCACAAAAACTAACAGCATTGACTGCTCAAGAACAGTAGGGGCTAGAGAAAAAATTTCAACTGCGCCAGAATCAGAAGATCAGCAGCTATTAAATGATGAAAACAATTGGATTTGTTGTAGGTGGTGAAAGCCGCTCTTTAATGAGTTTATTAGGCTCATTTCACTTATTCAGAACATTTCCGAAACCTTTACTTAAAAGAACATATATAACATTACTATTATTAACACCAGTTTCCAATACATACAAGGAGATTACAAGCCACCTAAAACGTCAGAATCTTCTGATGCTGTGTATTTGTAGGATCAAAAATGATTCATGCATTGCTAATCCTCCACACTAATACATATATGCATAGAAGTGGAAAGAATGAGAAAGTTGGTGCTTTTTCTTGCTACCCTACATATTATGCCGGGACAATGGAATAGGTCAACTTCATTACTGAGCTAATGTGCAGCACCAAATTGAAAGTTAAATAGAGGGAATTAGAATAACCTTTGATGGTTGTAATTCATTAATATGTCTCAGTGCTCATGGGTGGGCATGTGGATGGCTCTGTTGCTATGGCCACATGTGAGGGGATACACATTTATGAAATAAGAGCATGGGTAAGGCAATGTCTTTGTCATAGTTGCTGCTTCACATATCAGCAGAGCAGGGTTACGTATTGATTTATAATGGAAACTGCTTGGTTACATGTATCTGCATAGCTTACTGATACTGCTGCAAAATACCATGATCCAAACTTGTTCATGTAAAAACAAAAATACTGACCCGTGCAAATTTTGTATCTTCATCTGGTCATAGCCATAGAACAATAAAAAATGATGGTGGTGCTGGGGCTTATGGACCTCAATGGCAATTATGAGATCTGTTGAATTTCCAGCATGGTGTTAGTCATTTTACTTGACATAATACTGCATCTGTATAGTCAATTTATCAAGCAACATTGTGACACCTTGGTGAGCAGTACAACATATAGTAATTACGCAGTAAGTTGTGTTGAAAAAGATGCATGGCCACTAAGGCTAGGTTTACATCTGCACATCATTTTCCATTGCTGTGGACCAGAATGAAGGAGACCTGGACAGTGGTTACCCATGGACACTATAACGGGGTCCGCTGGATGTCTGCTGTTTTTATATTGAAACTGGTAGAGAGAAAAGTCCTCTGCTGATTTCTGGCAGTTTCTGTGCCAGAGTCTCCAATGGCACAAAAACTGTTACAATGATTGAAACTTTGGTGCATCTTCCGCAATCTTGGCAATTTTTTTTACTTTTTCAGCCTAAGGGCTCGTTCACACGGAGTAAAGGCGCCGCGCAATGTGGCGCGTTTACGGCGCATGTATGCCGCGTTTTTTTACGGTGCGCGATTACGCCGCGTAAACGCGGCGTAATCGCGCACCGTAAAAAAACGCGGCATACATGCGCCGTAAACGCGCCACATTGCGCGGCGCCTTTACTCCGTGTGAACAAGCCCTTAGGCACCATGTAGTGAGCCACAGTGAAAAAATGCTGAGGGAGAAAAACGTGTTGGAAACGCATTGTGGTTTTTCCCACTGTGCCTTTCACAGACACTCCACAGAGTTTTCCGCCAGTGTTTCTGTAGGTATTATTAGCATGCTGTGATTTACAAAAACGCAATGATTTTGGAAATCGCAGCATGTCTGCTGTGGATATTTTGCTTCAATGTGTGGATAGGATTAGCCAGAATCCCATCTTCTTTGCAGGCACTCTAAAATGCAGCAGTTTTTGCTACCTCGGTTTTTTTGTAATGTGGGGACCTGCCTTAAAGAGGACCTTTCACCACTTTTGGGCACATGCAGTGTTATATACTGCTGGAAAGCTGACAGTGCGCTGAATTCAGCGCACTGTCGGCTTTCCCAATCTGTGCCCGCTGTAAAGAGCTTACGGTGCCGGTACCGTAGTGCTCTATGGTCAGAAGGGCGTTTCTGACCATTAGCCAGAGACATCCTTCTGCCTCACGGCGCCTATCGCACTGTGCTGTGGAGCAGGGAGGAACTCCCCCTCCCTCTGCTCACACAGCTCGTTCATAGACGAGTATTATCAGGAGCGGGAGGGGGCGTTCCTCCCCGCTCCACAGCACAGCGCGATAGGCGCCGCGAGGCAGAAGGACGTCTCTGGCTAATGGTCAGAAACGCCCTTCTGACCATAGAGCACTATGGTACCGGCACCGTAAGCTCTTTACAGCGGGCACAGATCGGGAAAGCCGACAGTGCGCTGAATTCAGCGCACTGTCAGCTTTCCAGCAGTATATAACACTGCATGTGCCCAAAAGTGGTGAAAGGTCCTCTTTAAGCAGCTTTCTTTAAATCAAGTCTCTTGCATAGTACCTTTGTGAGTAAACAGTAAGCAAAGGTCAGAGTGGGGCACCAGAACAGTATTCTCAGAGGCAGTTACTTGAGTAGGAATCATCGCACTGCTTACACTACTGGGGTTCTGGCCTTACTGTTATTTTTAGTCACTCAGGGGGTCTGATCAGTAACACAATTTGCTAATGTTTTATTACATACTGCATAGAGCCTTGAATAGGCTTCCATCTGTCATGGCAATGGAGTGAGAGTGGGGCTGTCGATCCACCTCAAATTGCCAACATCCATTAGTCGCTGGGAAAATGGTGCCTCGGTCACTCATAACTGACTCCCTGACTCACTACCGACTCACTACCGACTTTCTGGCTCCCCCGCTGCCTCATGCGCAAGCTGCCACCCTCTTCTCTCGATGATAATGAAGCTCCTTCATCACCCAGCTCTCAATTGCAATCGACTACATCACCATCGAGTACTTTCTGTACATCCGTGATGTCCTCCTCAACAGTCTCTGAGCCAGTCTCTAAGTCTCTTCAAGATCTTGGCTTGGCAGTAGCTGCTGAGTGTCCTCTAGTAGCTCGTCCTCGCTAGGTATACTGGAATTGAGCTCACAGCATAGAGTACTTCTCTGGCTGAGGGAACAGAAAAGGACAGAGACAGGATGAGGACACGTGAGGGTACAGGGTTTGCTCCGGGGCCATGTCAACTAAGGGTTGTGTCTGACGAAACAACTGACTCTTGGCTGGGGGTGTCTCATGTGACTTGTGATGAAGTGAATGACTAAGTCAACCATTCTAGAACCATTGGGTTGCTGGTCAGGACACGACTAATAGCTGACACTGGGGGCTCAGGCCTCTGGAAGGGACCCCTGCTGCAGGCGCGGATCCAGGGCCGGGCGAGCCGGGCAACCGCCCGGGGCCCACGCTTAGTGGGGCCCCGCGGCGCGGGCCGGACCTAACAGAATGGTCCCGGTCGGCATGTCCCGATTTCCTACGGACGCCGATGAGCTGAAAACATAGGCGTTTAAAGCAGGAGCTGTCACAGCTCAGCTCCTGCTTTAACGCTGAGCTCCGGCATTTGTAGCCGCGATGTGATGACGTCACATCGCGCCTACAATATGTGTCTGAGAGAGAGATCTGCGGGGGAACGAGGGAAGGTGAGTGTGTGTGTGAGAACAGTATGACGCTGGGGAAGATGAACGGAGGGAGAACGGCATGACACTGGGGCAGATAGAGGGGGGGGGGACAGCATGACACTGGGGCAGATGAAGGGGGGAGAACGGCATGACACTGGGGCAGATGGAGGGGGGGGAGAACGGCATGGCACTGGGGCAAATGAAGGGGGGGTGGCATAACACTGGGGCAAATGAAGGGGGAGAGAACGGCATGACACTGGGGCAGATGAAGGGGGGAGAATGGCATGACACTGGGGCAGATGAAGGGGGAGAATGGCATGATACTGGGGCAGATGGAGGGGGGAGAACGGCATGACACTGGGGCAGATGAAGGGGGGAGAACGGCATGACACTGGGGCAGATGAAGGGGGGGAGAATGGCATGACACTGGGGCAGATGAAGGGGGGAGAACAGCATGACACGGGCAGATGAAGGCGGGAGAACGGCATGACACTGGGGCAGATGAAGGGGGGAGAACGGCATGACACTGGGGCAGATGGAGGGGGGAGAACGGCATGACATTGGGGCAGATGAAGGGGGGAGAACGGCATGACACTGGGGCAGATGAAGGGGGGAGAACGGCATGACACTGGGGCAGATGAAGGGGGGAGAACGGCATGACACTTGGGCAGATGGAGGGGGGAGAACAGCATGACACTGGGGCAGATGAAGGGGGGGAGAACGGCATGACACTGGGGCAGATGAAGGGGGGAGAATGGCATGACACTGGGGCAGATGAAGGGGGAGAACGGCATGACACTGGGGCAGAGACGGGGGGGACATGAAACTGTGGGCAGATAAAGGGGGAGAATGGCATGAAACTGGGGACAGAGATAGAGGGGGGGACATGAAACTAGGGGTAGATGAAGGGTGTATATGAAAATGGGGGAGAGATGGAGGGGGGACATATAATTTACGGGTGACTGTAGGAGGATTATACTATGTAGAATCACATGAAAAATGAATGAGAATGGGCGAAGTCAACATAAAAGTGGGCGGGGCCTAATTTGCTGCGGCACGCTGCGCACGCCGCACATTTTATTCCCTCTTTCTAGTCTTCAACAGTTGGGAAGTACAGGTTAGAAGTGCGAGACCCCCCAGTAAGTAGGGCCCCGCCAAAGTCAATTGCCCAGGGCCCCGCAAACCCTGGATCCGCCACTGCCCTGCTGCCACACCCCATTACTCTCCTGCAACCTGTGCATACGCCAGAAACATTTAGGCCTGTGCCCCTCCCCTGTGCAGGACCTGTCGCTTCTCTGTCTGACATACTGTTAGATCAAATATGTAAATGAAAAGGAAATTAATTCACGGCAAAAAGGCCTGTAGTTTTCTCCATTCAACACACAATGGCAAGTAAGCCACTTAATCCCCCCCCACACACTAATAAACACCAAGATAAGGCGTTAGAACAGATAACTCCGGAGGTGAATGGATCATCTCTAGTGATATGCTTTGATACCTCTGTCTTATCTGCTTGAAAACTGAGGATGTACCTTTTGGATCTAATTTAATGCAGAATGAGCGGTTGATATTGCAGTTTCTGGGTCTTTGTGATCAGTGATACTTTTATTTCTTATGTCATTCTAGGGTTGCTGAGGGTCTCAGTGTACCCTCCTAAATAGTGGGGACTCTCTTTTAGGACATTGTATTGAGTATTATGCCTGTATTGGCTCACTGTGACAACACTGTCTGTAGTTGGATGGAGTAACTTTGAGGCAGGCAGCGGACCCATGTACAGCACTATGCAGGATTTGTGCATTTTTTTGTTCCATCTGGTTATGTGCGTATGGAACGATGGAAGGTTATTTATTGTTTTTTTTGTATTCTATTTGTATTTCTGTTTTGTGGTTCTCTCAACATTTTCCTCATATATTTTCATATGTTCATAGATTGTAAGCTGTTGTGGGCAGAGCCCTCTCTCTCACTGTACCAGTCGGTCACTGTTAATATTGTATTTGTTTTGTATATGTTGTGTACCATATGTAAAGCCTCAAATGTACAGCCCGATGGTGCTTTATAATAAATAATAAATACAATACATAAATACACATATAATATATATATATATATATATATATATATATGATACATAATACAGTGGTACTATAATAATAATATTAATAATAATAATAATAATAATAGTAATAATAATATATTTTAATTGAAGGAAGGTAAGATCCAAAATGTCACTGTATATCTTAAAGATTCAGCAGAGGGCAGTATAGTCTCATTTTCAGCAGAAACCCACTAGGGAAACAAAATACTATACTTTCTCACAGAACACAAACAGACCTTTGTTAAAATACTCATTTATATTTTATAGCTAATATTTTATTAAAAACTGTAATGCTAACGGATGAATGGGGCCAATATAAATTACTAAAGCATAGACTAGAGAAAAATAATTGATGGTAGTTTTAAATACATTTAATACAATTTCTTGTACTGAATAGCAAAGAAAGGTCACATGATTAGAGATGAGCGAACAGTGTTCTATCGAACACATGTTCGATCGGATATCAGGGTGTTCGCCATGTTCGAATCGAATCGAACACCGCGTGGTAAAGTGCGCCAAAATTCGATTCCCCTCCCACCTTCCCTGGCGCCTTTTTTGCACCAATAACAGCGCAGGGGAGGTGGGACAGGAACTACGACACCGGTGACGTTGAAAAAAATTGGAAAAAGTCATTGGCTGCCGAAATCAGGTGACCTCCATTTTAGACGAATAGTGGATTTCAAATCCGGGTCATATGAGAATGTGAACTTTGTGACTATGAGACAGGGATAGCTGTACAGGCGGGGATAGATAGGGATAACCTTTATTTAGGGGGGAATGTTATTAAAAATAACTTTTTGGGGCTCTATCGGGTGTGTAATTGTGATTTTTGTGAGATAAACTTTTTCCCATAGGGATGCATTGGCCAGCGCTGATTGGCCGAATTCCGTACTCTGGCCAATCAGTGCTGGCCAATGCATTCTATTAGCTTGATGAAGCAGAGTGTGCACAAGGGTTCAAGCGCACCCTCGGCTCTGATGTAGCAGAGCCGAGGCTGCACAAGGGTTCAAGCGCACCCTCGGCTCTGAAGTAGGAGAGCCGAGGGTGCACTTGAACCCTTGTGCACCCTCGGCTCTGCTACATCAGAGCCGAGGGTGCGCTTGAACCCTTGTGCACACTCTGCTTCATCAAGCTAATAGAATGCATTGGCCAGCGCTGATTGGCCAATGCATTCTATTAGCCCGATGAAGTAGAGCTGAATGTGTGTGCTAAGCACACACATTCAGCTCTACTTCATCGGGCTAATAGAATGCATTGGCCAGCGCTGATTGGCCAGAGTACGGAATCTAAGATCTAAGAGTACGGAGTCTAAGATCGCTCCACACCAGTCTCCATTCAGGTCCGACCTTAGACTCCGCCTCCTCCAGCAGAGCCAGCGCTGATTGGCCGAATTCCGTACTCTGGCCAATCAGCACTGGCTAATGCATTGTATTGGCGTGATGAAGCAGTGCTGAATGTGTGTGCTTAGCACACACATTCAGCTCTACTTCATCGGGCTAATAGAATGCATTGGCCAATCAGCGCTGGCCAATGCATTCTATTAGCGTGAACTAAGTTTGCACAGGGGTTCTAGTGCACCCTCGGCTCTGCTACATCAGATTGCTACATCTGATGTAGCAGTGCCGAGTGTGCATCAGATGTGTAGTTGAGCAAAACTGACTCAGCACTGCTAAGTCTCTGCATTCGCATAGGAATGCATTGGCCAGCCTTCGGCCAATCAGCGCAGGCTCTGCCGGAGGAGGCGGAGTCTAAGGTCGGACCTGAATGGAGACTGGTGTGGAGCGATCTTAGACTCCGCCTCCTCCAGCAGAGCCAGCGCTGATTGGTCGAGTTCTGTACTCTGGCCAATCAGCACTGGCCAATGCATTTCTATGGGGAAAAGTTAGCTTGCGAAAATCGCAAACTGACAGGGATTTCCATGAAATAAAGTGACTTTTATGCCCCCAGACATGCTTCCCCTGCTGTCCCAGTGTCATTCCAGGGTGTTGGTATAATTTCCTGGGGTGTCATAGTGGACTTGGTGACCCTCCAGACACGAATTTGGGTTTCCCCCTTAACGAGTTTATGTTCCCCATAGACTATAATGGGGTTCGAAACCCATTCGAACACTCGAACAGTGAGCGGCTGTTCGATTCGAATTTCGAACCTCGAACATTTTAGTGTTCGCTCATCTCTACACATGATATTTTAGAATGTTAAGTCACTGGCAGCAATGGCAAACATTTATTTATTATAGCTATATATTTTTATACATGTTAAACATATATCTTCTTAAATGTAAAGCAGTGCAGGATATGACGGTGCTATATAAAGATTCCTATTATTATGATGAAAAACGCATTTAAGGGACATTCACACTTGCGCTCGATGTCCAGCTTGTGACTCGTGCAGAGACTGTGCAGAAAGCACACGGACCCCATTATAGTCTATGAGGTCTGCGTGCTTTCACTGCACACCACTTGCCAATGCGTTCAATAGTCCATTCGGGGGAGTCCCCATGCGGACTCCCCAAATGGATGACCGACGCAGATGTGAATGAGGCCTTATGCACTGAAAAAATAGCATGAGTATTTTGTGAGAATGTAAAATAACTACAAAAATAAACCAGAAATACATCCACTCAAAAAAAATCACATAAGGCACATAAGAAGGAGTTATTGGATTCAAATATAACTTTATATGTGTGAATGTAATGATGATATATGCAAACATTGAGGGGAACCGCTCAGACACAGAGACTGGATCACACTCAAATTTGTTATTTATTCACTTGCAAGTGCATGAACAGTTACAAAGGCACAAACAAAATAAAATCTTCTCGGCTGAGAACTAACTACAACAAGTGATTATGAAGATAATCTTGTTTCCCTTAGTCCTAACAGCGGCACAATGTGGGGGTATTTCTGCCCCTGTGTGCTGGTAGGACAGGCGGATTTTTAATTAGCCAATCAAAAGCGTGGCTGGCCCTATAAGAGGGCACAAGAACCTCCCCTCTGCGTGTCAATACAAAAGTACCTCCATATTTATACACAGTTTTATACATAAGATATGATTCCCAGGGTGGGAAATCTTGTGCCGCTGTTAGGACTAAGGGAAACAAGATTATCTTCATAATCACTTGTTCCCTGTCGTCCGTACCAGCGGCACAATGTGGGGATATAGCAAGTAGGCCCAAAGATGGGCGGGATTACTCCATGACAGAGCTCAAAATAGTTTGGGCAAAGGCAGAGGAATCGGACACCCGGTCCCTCAGGCGGTAATGCCGAATGAACGTGGACTCAGATGCCCAGGAGGCAGCTGCACAAATCTGATCCAAGGACAACGCACTCCTCTCGGCCTGAGAGGTGGACACTGCCCTGGTCGAGTGGGCATGAAGAAAAGATGGGACCGGACGCCCTTGGGCGGTATAGGCGACTTTTATGGTATCGGAGACCCAGCGGGATATCGTGGCCTTGGCGGCCTTGGCGCCTTTATTCTTCCCCGTATAACTAATTAACAGGTTTTCGGCCTGCCTAAAAGGGCGAGTACGCTGCAGATAAATTTGCAGACATCTGATAACATCCAGCCTGTGCCATCTTTCCTCTTCAGATGAAGAGGGGAAGGGAAAAAATGCTGGAAGAGAAATAGTTTGGTTCCTATTTGCAGCAGATGGAATCTTGGGACGAAATCCTGGGAGGAACCTAAGCTGCACATGGTCCGGAAAAAATATAGTATATGGCTCCTCGGCAGACAAGGCTTGTAGCTCACTAACTCTTTTGGCAGTTGTAACTGCCAATAGTAGAGCCATTTTGCCAGTTAGTAACTTAAGTGAGACTTCTTCCAGGGGTTCGAATGGTTGGTCGCAAAGAGCGTTCAGGACCGGAATCAGGTCCCATTGGTGGACAGGGGTGTTCACCACCGGTCTCAGCCTAGTTGCCCCTTTAATAAAGGTGCTCACTAAAGGATCCTGAGACAAACGCCTCCCCAGATAGGCGGACAGGGCCGCTACGTGTACTTTGAGTGTGGCCGCAGCCAGACCTCTGTCTAGTCCGTCTTGAAGGAAGTCCAGGATCGCCTCAGTCGGGGGACCAGTGGAGTCCACTTGATGCTGCAGACACCAGGCATTAAAGATGTTACTAATTCGACGGTAATTCCTGTTAGTCGAATCCGCTCTGGCGCTGGATAGGGTCTTCAAGACGGCTTGTGACAGTCCTCTATTCCTCAATAGGGACTGGTCAACCTCCAGGCTGTCAGGTTGAGTCTCCTCAGATCCTGGCATCTCAGCTCTCCTTGGGTTACCAGATCTGGGAGAGGGGGAAGCCTCCAATATATGCCCTGACTCATTAGTATGAGCTGAGCAAACCAAGCCCTTTTTGGCCAGAACGGGATTATGGCTATTCCCGAGGCTTGGTCCTGTCTTATTTTGATCAATACCTTCGGTATGATTGGAATTGGAGGGAATATGTAAAACAGCCTGAACCTCCATGGGATGGACAGGGCATCCACTGCCAAGGGATCGTCCTCCTGGTATAGGGAGCAGAAGGTCCCTACCTTGGCATTGAGTCGGGTAGCCATTAGATCGACCTCCGGGAGACCCCATCTCTGGACGATCTGTTGAAAAACGTCTGGATTGAGAGACCATTCTCCTGATACGGTAATACCCCGACTCAGATGATCCGCTACTATGTTCAGGGAGCCCTTTATGTGAACAGCGGATAACTGGGCTAGGTTCTTCTCTGCCCAGGCAAATATAAGATTCGTCTCTCTCAGTAAGGTTGGTGACCTGGTGCCCCCTTGTTTGTTTATGTAAACAACCACCGTCATGTTGTCTGACCTGATCTTGACAGACTTGCCTCTCAACTCCGGGGCAAAGTGCACTAGGGCCAAGTACACAGCTCTGAGTTCCTTGAGATTGGAAGATCCCAGCTCCGGACATCTCCATCGTCCTTGTACAGTCCTGTCCTGGCAATGGGCTCCCCATCCCCACTGGGATGCATCTGTTGTCAACAGGGTCCACAATGTTGGGACCGTGGACCTTCCGTCTTTCAGGTGTATCCACCATCTGAGGGAAAGACGGGTAGCGGGAGAAAGGCAGATCTTCTTGTGCAGTCCCCGTGGAGACCTGTTCCAGGTTGTCAACACTTCCATCTGCAGGGGACGCAAATGCCATAAAGCCCAAGGGACTGCTCTGGCCGAGGATGACATTAGGCCGAGGACCCTCATGGCGGTGCGGATAGTTACCCGCCGGGTGTGTAATAGAAACCGTGCACCGGCCTGGATCCTTTCCTTCCTTGGGCTGGAGAGGAAGATCTGCATCGTTTCTGAATCCACTATGAACCCGAGGAACTTCCTCCGTGTGGAAGGAACGATTTCGGACTTCTCCCAATTGATGATCCATCCTAACTCTTGTAGGAAACTGATGGCAAGGTTGAGCTGCTGGAGGAGAGCAGCCGGAGACTGAGCTTTCAGAAGCCAGTCGTCTAGGTAAGGAACGATGAAGAGGCCCTGTAGTCTGAGGGCCGCAGCAACCGGAGCGATCACCTTGGTAAATACCAGGGGGGCGGATGTGATGCCGAACGGCAGAGCTGTGAATTGAAAGTGCTCCCTGTGGCCGGCCATAGAAACGGCAATCCTGAGGAATTTCCTGTGGGAGTGAGCAATAGGGACATGAAGGTAGGCGTCCTTCAGGTCGAGGGTAACCATCACGTCTCCTGGCTGGAGAAAAGCAGACACGGAATCCACGGTTTCCATACGGAATGACCTCTTCTTGATAAAGCGATTGAGATACCTCAGGTCTATTATCATTCTCCAGCCCCCGGTGACTTTGGGGACCAAAAAGACGGGGGAGTAAACTCCCAGACCGAGATCTGAGGCTGGGACCTTCTCCAGGGCGCCTTTGATGACATACTCGGCGACCAAGGCCTCTAAACTGGCCTGTTGGGAAGGTGGAAGGGTTCTGGTGACAACAAACCGATCTGGAGGTGGAAGGTGGAATTTGATAAGATAACCGTGCTGTATAATTCTTAGCACCCATGGATCTTGAATATGGGTGACCCAAGCTCTGAAAAAAACCGAAAGACGTCCTCCCACAGGAAGGGGGGCCACAGGGAGCTGCCCCGCGTCAAAATTCCGGCTTCCTCTTGGTGTCCTCCCTGGAAGCACCACGTCCGGAACCTCTAGGACGATATCTGGGACGCCTTTGCTGGGTTGGGCGTCTATAATTAGAGGCAGAACCTCTGCCTCTAGAGGGGGCACGTCTGCCCCTGGCAGCTTGAGGTAAGGACTTCCCCTTACCTTCAGCTAATCCCTCTATGATAGTATCCAAGCCTTGCCCAAATACTCTTCCTGGCTCAAAAGGGAGCGCGCAAAGAGCAGCCTTGGATGCAAAGTCTGCACGCCAAGGCTTTAGCCACAGGGGTCTGCGGGCCGCAGTGGACAACGCCATCGACTTGGCTGAAATTCTCAACTGATGGCGAGAAGATTCTGCCAAAAAATCTGCGGCCCTATGAATATTCTTCATGGAAGCCAAGATGTCATCCCTGTCCACACCGGAATCAATATCCCGCTCCAAGGTGGCTAGGCGGTTACGAAGAAAATCGCCCACAGTGGTAGAGGCTATGGCTACTGAGGCTTGGGCAGAGGAAGCAGAATAAACCTTCTTTAGGGTGGCGTCAGCCCTGCGATCCAAAGGGTCCTGAAGATTTGATCCATCTTCAAGGGGCACCAGGGTTCTACGAGACAACTTCGCCACGGCTAGATCCACCTTCGGGGGAGGCCCCCAGGAATCCCACTGAGTTGAATCCATAGGGAACAGGTGCTTAAAGATCCTGGATAATGAATGTCCTTTTTCTGGCTGCTTCCACTGCTGCACCATGAGGTCGGTCAGCGTGGCGTCCGCATGGAAGGCAATATGTCCCCCAGAGGCAGACGTGGAGGCTTCCCCGTCAACATCTCGGCCCACTGTAGACCGGATGGACTTCAGCAGCCTGCCTGTTTGTTCATAGTGGAACACAGGTCTGCTGGAAACTACAGAGTCGTCCTCGGAGGAAACATCCTCTGCCACCCGTAGATGTTCCAGGGGAGGGAGGGACGAGGAACGATGCTCTGTGCATGGTCTCTTGGCGAGCTGAGACAAGGTAGACTGTATGCCTTTGAGGGAATCATCCTGCAAAAAATAAAGAGAGAGTACAAGCAAGGGAATTATCCTTACCCAAGCGATGCCCAACTCACCATCTCCTTGACCCAGGTCATCATATCTCTAGGAGAAGGCTCCTCAGGTGGGGGGCCTCTGCAACCACGACAACGGGCCCACTCATAGCCTAAAAATAATAGGCGGGTTATAGGGCCGGTAGTACCCAGAGGGATAACCTCTTAAGCCGCTACCTACCATCAGGGAGCGGTGTGTCACAGTCAAAACAGGAAAGGTGCTTCCTTTTAGCAGTAGATTTCCTCCTATAATCCCCAGGGGGGGTAGTAGAGGAAGACATATCCTACAGAGAGACCATAGACCATGCAAAATTGTCACCAACATATTCTACCAAATATCAAAAGAAGGGGTAGATCTTACCGTGTCCTAGACCCGGACAGCAAGGTGACAAGAAACTGAAGATTTGGTTTGGAGGCAAAAAGAGACCTGAAGCTAAGCAACAACCTCTGATGCACAGCCTTCCGCCTTAGAAAGGAGAAGGTAACTAATAACCGGCCGGCCTGACCTTTAACCCGGCCGGCCGGAAATGGGAGGGGCCATAGTCACATGAACCCTCCAGGAAAAGAGAAAGGTTACCCCCCCCCTCTTCATACAGCCCCAGCAGGGGCGCCTACCCCCTCAATTCCTGGCCCGGACGTGCGTGCAGGCTAGATTCTGCAATAAGCAGAAAGCCGGAGAAAACATCCTTCGCCGGCGCCAGGATCTTCAATGGCGCCGCTATACTTCCGGGCACAACAGGAAGTGTGCGCCCGGCAAATGCGGACGCAGGAAACTCTCCGCCGGGAACTTTAGTTCCGGCAGAGCACGTCCGCGAGCGACAGCGAGAGAGCCCCGCGGCAGCGTGCCGGGCCAACTCACCAGCACGAGATGTGCTGACAGGTGAGCCAGAGGGAGAAGGAGGGGAGGGGGGGAGGGAGGGAGGAGGGAAGGAAAGAAGCCACGCAGGCTAAAGAGAAACTTTTTTTTTTTTTTTTTCCCGGACAGGGGAAGGGACCTTCAATCAAGAAGGTCAGAAACTGAAGAAAGAAGAATTATGCTCCAAAGGTAGGTAACCCATAGAGCCTAAAATAAGAGGACACAAGTCCTCCCCACCTGTCCTTGACCACACAGGACAGAAAAAAACACGCAGAGGGGAGGTTCTTGTGCCCTCTTATAGGGCCAGCCACGCTTTTGATTGGCTAATTAAAAATCCGCCTGTCCTACCAGCACACACGGGCAGAAATACCCCCACATTGTGCCGCTGGTACGGACGACAGGGAACAAAACATTCCCTCTCTATACAAGAGCCTGCCTGCCAGACTCCTGCTCTGGTTATTCAAATGGGTGGCACACAGTTACCTTGTTTGCAGGTACAGATCACACAGCTACGTAGCTATGAATAAGGGACCTCATCTTTGTTCCCGAAACGCGTAAGCTTATCTGTTTTTTGTACATGCCTGGATCCATGTCTGTACTATGTTTTTAAATTTTTGAAGTATATATAATTGGGCATGCTGGAGTAATGTTTTGTTTTTTTGTCAGATCACACAGGTCCATTTTCTCAGTGTAGTGCCACAGCTACCAGTACTGACACAAAACCTATATCAGACCTTATCATACCTGTTCTCCCAAATCACATCTTTCACTTTCTCACAACTATATATATATATATATATATATAAAGAACCTGAAATTTTTGGGGTTTGCCACCCACAAACCATTATTATACTCTTATACTTACCTCTCCTGGGCTCTGGAACAGGTTTTCTGGTCTCAGAGATGTCACGAATTACAGCGGTCTCTCACGTTAATCGTGATGTCTCTAAAATCAGAAGAATGGTGCTGGAACCCAGGAGCGGTGAGCTAGGTGAACTTCACAAAATGAATCCCTTGAGGTTTTCCCAACAAATACCCTCAGTGCCACTTGGTGTTTTCCGCTCTAGAGGCATAGAGCAGAGGCTGCCAGGCGTACCCCTTTGCTTCATGTGTCACCTTTACTGTCCAGCTGAGTGGGTCCCCTTCTCTCCATGGGCCCCTGTGCAGCAAAGTAACAGAGTCCCCCTCCACCTGTGTCTGTTCCCATTAACACTAAGCTAAACAAGATGACGGACGATGTCTTCCTGCATGCATAACTTTTTCTTCTGTCAGACAAATAAAGCACATGACTGAAGAAAGGTTCCCGCTAACGTAGGGAATCAAAGCTAGTTTGCATATACCCTTCCAGGTGCCATATCTTTTGAATGGGAGGATGGATTTTATAACGTCATTAATAAAGGCAGGGTCTCAGTGCTGCACTGTAACCATGCTAACCACTCAGCCATTATCATTACCATTACTGAATTATCAAGGTTACATTAGATGACTCACATTAATATTACACTGATGGACATATTTTTCCATTTTACTAATTACTGAAAACATTCTGCCATATTTTTTGACTTTAAAGGTCTTTTAACTACTATTTAGTAACACAATAGCAGTGGGGGACAAACTGTTCTGAGCAGATCGTAGCAGTTCACCTTCCATGACTCCACTTCAGTCTGTTGTGCTTTTATAGCTCGGAGTTTTCTTTCGTGCCCGCTACAGGTCATTTAGCAATATATTTGGCTCATAACTAAGAGATGCTGAAGGTGCTGTATTTGGAATTAATAGAGGATGCTTCTCAGATGTTTTTTGGGGCATTACAGCCTTTGGCACATGAAAATATCAACACTGAGTGATAATGGATAGAGATGAGCGAACAGTGTTCTATCGAACACATGTTCGATCGGATATCAGGGTGTTCGCCATGTTCGAATCGAATCGAACACCACGTGGTAAAGTGCGCCAAAATTCGATTCCCCTCCCACCTTCCCTGGCGCCTTTTTTGCACCAATAACAGCGCAGGGGAGGTGGGACAGGAACTACGACACCGGGGGCATTGAAAAAAATTGGAAAAAGTCATTGGCTGCCGAAAACAGGTGACCTCCATTTTAGACGAATAGTGGATTTCAAATCCGGGTCATATGAGAATGTGAACTTTGTGACTATGAGACAGGGATAGCTGTACAGGCAGGGATAGCTAGGGATAACCTTTATTTAGGGGGGAATGTTATTAAAAATAACTTTTTGGGGCTCTATCGGGTGTGTAATTGTGATTTTTGTGAGATAAACTTTTTCCCATAGGGATGCATTGGCCAGCGCTGATTGGCCGAATTCCGTACTCTGGCCAATCAGTGCTGGCCAATGCATTCTATTAGCTTGATGAAGCAGAGTGTGCACAAGGGTTCAAGCGCACCCTCGGCTCTGATGTAGCAGAGCCGAGGCTGCAGAAGGGTTCAAGCGCACCCTCGGCTCTGATGTAGGAGAGCCGAGGGTGCACTTGAACCCTTGTGCACCCTCAGCTCTGCTACATCAGAGCCGAGGGTGCGCTTGAACCCTTGTGCACACTCTGCTTCATCAAGCTAATAGAATGCATTGGCCAGCGCTGATTGGCCGAATTCCATACTCTGGCCAATCAGCACTGGCTAATGCATTGTATTGGCGTGATGAAGCAGTGCTGAATGTGTGTGCTTAGCACACACATTCAGCTCTACTTCATCGGGCTAATAGAATGCATTGGCCAGCGCTGATTGGCCGAATTCCGTACTCTGGCCAATCAGCACTGGCTAATGCATTGTATTGGCGTGATGAAGCAGTGCTGAATTTGTGTGCTTAGCACACACATTCAGCTCTACTTCATCGGGCTAATAGAATGCATTGGCCAGCGCTGATTGGCCAGAGTACGGAATTCGGCCAATCAGCGCTGGCTCTGCTGGAGGAGGCGGAGTCTAAGATCGCTCCACACCAGTCTCCATTCAGGTCCGACCTTAGACTCCGCCTCCTCCAGCAGAGCCAGCGCTGATTGGCCGAATTCCGTACTCTGGCCAATCAGCACTGGCTAATGCATTGTATTGGCGTGATGAAGCAGTGCTGAATGTGTGTGCTTAGCACACACATTCAGCTCTACTTCATCGGGCTAATAGAATGCATTGGCCAGCGCTGATTGGCCGAATTCCGTACTCTGGCCAATCAGCACTGGCTAATGCATTGTATTGGCATGATGAAGCAGTGCTGAATGTGTGTGCTTAGCACACACATTCAGCTCTACTTCATCGGGCTAATAGAATGCATTGGCCAATCAGCGCTGGCCAATGCATTCTATTAGCCTGAACTGAGTTTGCACAGGGGTTCTAGTGCACCCTCGGCTCTGCTACATCAGATTGCTACATCTGATGTAGCAGTGCCGAGTGTGCATCAGATGTGTAGTTGAGCAAAACTGACTCAGCACTGCTAAGTCTGCATTCGCATAGGAATGCATTGGCCAGCCTTCGGCCAATCAGCGCTGGCTCTGCCGGAGGAGGCGGAGTCTAAGGTCGGACCTGAATGGAGACTGGTGTGGAGCGATCTTAGACTCCGCCTCCTCCAGCAGAGCCAGCGCTGATTGGTCGAGTTCCGTACTCTGGCCAATCAGCACTGGCCAATGCATTTCTATGGGGAAAAGTTAGCTTGCGAAAATCGCAAACTGACAGGGATTTCCATGAAATAAAGTGACTTTTATGCCCCCAGACATGCTTCCCCTGCTGTCCCAGTGTCATTCCAGGGTGTTGGTATCATTTCCTGGGGTGTCATAGTGGACTTGGTGACCCTCCAGACACGAATTTGGGTTTCCCCCTTAACGAGTTTATGTTCCCCATAGACTATAATGGGGTTCGAAACCCATTCGAACACTCGAACAGTGAGCGGCTGTTCGAATCGAATTTCGAACCTCGAACATTTTAGTGTTCGCTCATCTCTAATAATGGATTAATGATATGAGTCACCACCATTGACAGACAGAGTTTGTTTCCATCGTATAATTACTAGCAAACATTGTCCTTTTGGCACTTTGACACAAGAATTATAATCTTTCATGAAAATATCGCAGATGAGTAATCAACCTTGCCAAATATATATATATATATATATATATATATATATATATGACATTTAGAATGTACGTAGATATAATATATATAATTACATTATACATACAAGGTTGGACTGAGATGTCTAAAGCCCGCCACTGTAATTGATTCCAGGGGCCCACCCTACTGCTACTGATATATGAGCCATAAAAAAAATCTCACTACTTTCCTGGCCCTGTCAGATTTTTCATAATTTAGGCTAGTTTTCTGCTCACCTGACACACTATATGCATTGCTGCAGTACCTAAACACACTGCTACACATTGACTGAGACCACATGGCACCTGGTAACTTAACTGGATTTAGTCCTTTACATTGTATGGTGGGCAAGCAGCATGAATCATGGAATTGATAACATTACTGATAGCTGTACTGTCTCAGAAGACCTGATCTGCAGGGTCCCAGTTGTTGGACTCCACCAGATATAATATTGATTAAAGATATAACAGATTAACCCCAACTTCTGCTTTGGTGAGACTGCTACAGTGTAATATCTTAGCACCAGTAGGCAACAAAAATCAATTAAAAGTCATTGACTAATGTGTGTATAAATGTGATTACAATATTAGAGCAAAAGTATATGTTTATTGGGGAAACCTGTACCATTGAAAGGATGAAACCTGTACCATGTTGGGCCCATGGCTGCTTTAACCATAGGATCAACAGTGCACTTGCCCTATGGCTCTATGGTAGTGTCGGCCCTCTTGGCCCTTAGAGTGAGTAGAGCCTTGCACCAGCAGTGTTTTTGGCCCTTGGGGTGAGTAGAACCTTGCACCAGCAGCGTTTTTGGCCCTTGAGGTTAATTGAGCCTTGCACCAGCAGTGTTTTTGGCCCTTAGTGCTTTTTTCCCGTAGTGTGGGAATGGGATTTGATTGAATCCCATCTACTATACAGAGACTGTAACACTCCATGTTTTTTTTCCGTGGTGTTTACGCCACGTGGGGCCCAGTCCTAAATCTTTGACATTGCTCTATCTTTAAGATGCAGACCTTCAAACAAATATGTAATTTGTTAACCCCTTTGCGCTACACCTTGCTTATATCATACCAATTGTGTAAATGATTTAGTCCTGTTTGCGCTGCCTTTCCACCCCATTAGAGATAAAGGTAATTGTAAGTGAATACAGTAATTCACGAGACAATTATCCGCTTTATATAGTATTAATGTTACCAGTTAGTTGTTAAATACATGTAGATACACAAGTACAATGGGTATATAAATCTGGTATGCTCCCTAGTGTTTAAGAGATAAATATTGTATCTCATTTCTTCATTAGACAATTATTATCACAAAGCATTGCACTGTAGGCTCCAACTCTAAACAGTCCACAAATCCAATTGACTGGAATAAATTACAGTACTTTGCACATGATCTTCTTTTGCTCGGGAACTATAATTTTCTCAGTTGGCATTTGCAGGTAATTAGGTGTGAACAACAGGGCAAGGCGGCATCATCATTGGCAGATACTCCATTAATGAGCCAGAATGCTAATTACCAGATACTGAAGATGTAGTTAGATTATGTTATTATAGCATCCATTTCTTACAAGGAATTACATAGGTTACTTCTGTAATGCATATTTATCTAATTTGATATATGTAGAGAGGACTAGCACCAAGATTAAGTGCCTGTGTGCAAGTGGCCACACCGATGGCCAAAATCTAAATATCATACAGGAAGGTCACAGCACCACATGTATGAGGTGAAAAAATGGCTTTTCTTTCTTGGATCAAAGCATGTACATCAGAAAGTGCATATCGTGCAATGGCTATACAAGGCAATTACAATGCAATTGGTTATACAAGGCAATTACAATATATACATACTTCCCAAATATGAGGAAAGGGGCGACACACCCTGAAACGCGTAGCTTTACTCATGAACAAGAGACTACCATCGAGTTACTAATTGTAACTTTTTAATCTTATGTGAATAAATGTTATATTTTATATACATCCTTCTTCACCTGGATTCATCCTGGTTGAGGCTGGAACCATTTTTATCACAGGATCACACTTCTTTTGGACTCAAGTTGCTCTGTCCCTCTTTGCTTTTTAAATGTCCATATTTTGATACTGGTAGTGAATGTGCATTAATAAACCTAAGCATATTGTTTCAGAAACTATCTAGTCCCTAACTGTGTATTAAACTCCAACATATATAAACTGTTATAATATTGGGTATTTTAAGTGTGTATATTTAGACACTAACATATGCTGGTGTGTAATGCACACTGCAGATAACAAGAGGAATATGGTCCCAGACCATAAATCCAACAAAATACAGATTCCACTTCAGGTAAGATGCGTGAAAAATTTCTTTATTATGTTCATACACGTGAAATTGTAGAGTGTAGAGTATAAACATACGTGTTTATACTCCCGTTAGTATTGTTTTTTTCTACAAAAAATAGCCCTGCCAGTATGTTGGTAGTATGTTGGTAGTACATCTGTTATATGTTTATCTCCCTGTATAACATTGTGTTCTGGCTAGAATAACAGTTGTATATCCACCATACATTTGTTTTCTTATCTAGTTTCTCAGATATGGTCTCTGACCTGCCATGGACCTAATAGGATTTTTGCTATTGTATTTGTGTAGAGTTAACCTGAGTGGATGCTAAGGAGAGATTATAGCATAGTCTTCTGAAAAAAAAAAAAGACAGACATTGCAGTTAGATACAGCCAATTTTCACCTCAGAAAATGTGAACATTGAAAAGTATAGACCAGTGGTGCCCAATACGTTGATCGCGATCTACCGGTCAATCGCAAAGGAAGTATGGGTGTGACATTTTTTTTTTTTACTTTCTTTTGTTTGAACCAGCGCAGGAGAGCTGCCACTCTCCCTGCTCTGGTTCAGACGTCTACGTTTCAGCATAGGCGGCATCATCACGCCGCCTACGCTGATATGCAGACGTCTGCCAGGAGAAAAGGATGCGGCGGCGGCAGCGGGAGCAGCAGCAGCATCGAGGTCAATAAGTATGAGAATTTTATGTTTGTTTGTTTTATAATAGGCTGCTACCTGCTGGAATATTCCCAGCAGGTAGCGGCCTATTTACCAACCTCCCCGGACCTGTTCACTGCCACCCCCCGCTTCCCCTTGTACTACTGTATAGGCCGTGGCAGGCGGTAGCAAATAGGCCCGGGCCAGGCCACGTTCCCACTACCACTATTATTATATTCGGGGTTTTTTCAGACCCCCGAGTATAATAATCGGAGCCCCAGGGGAGGTGAGAGAACATAATAAACAATGTTATTTACTTCTCCGGGATCCGATGTCAATCTGACAATGCTGCGGCATAGGCCCCATCCACAAGAAGTGGGTAGTAGATCTTTTGACTTGGTCATTTTATAAGTAGCTCGCATGCTGAAAAAGTGTGAGCACCCCTGGTATAGACAGTCAAAAAACAAATACAATGATGTACCAGTATCACTCTAAAATCCTTTTTATTGTAAAGTCCTGGATGAGGAATACAAATGCGTAGATTAAACAATCTCCAAAATCGTTTCTGTACTAAGACGTAGTTTGAGCTCCAAGTATGACTTAGGTATACAAGGCTTAGACACAATATCTGAATTAAGTGTGACCCTAAGAAGCATATTTCTTGTAGTGTAGTAAAATTATCCAAATATTTTGTCCCCATCCAACGGAAGTGTGTTCAACATAGGTCAGGATAACACCACATTCCATGGTTGAGGACTACATGAATTCCTTGTAATGTTCAATATGTTGGCTGCTCCAGAGATGCACCCAGGGATTATTCCTGGGGGGTTGAAATCCAGGCAGGGGTTGGGGAAGGGGCTTATAAATGGACATACCCTCTAAGAAAGGTTGACAACCTTAAGCTCCATTTTAAAGGACATGCTCCCCCAACTTACAGCATGTGATTCACAAATAATACATATTACATTTAGAACATCCTAAAATTAATACAGACAACACCCACACTCCTTTTAACACATACAGATCACACAGGTAATCAGAAATATACCAGCCCAAAAGATGCCAAAAAACCCCAAAAAAACATCTTTGAGAAAATAGAGCACACTCAGGGTTCTACGTTATTTTAATGTATGAATGGGGTTGCATACACAATGGTGTATTACGCCATTCACTTCAGTGTGTGCTGGCTTACGGGCGCTACACATTGAAATCAATGGGAGGCTTTTTCCTTTTAGGACCGACCCACCTAGGTAGCAATGAGACAGTTAATTATCATAATTGATAGTATAAGAACCCCCTTTTCACTATCTCCTTGTATTTTTATATATATACTCATTTTTTCCTAAGTGTGCCCCACAAGGTTTTTTTTTCTTCAAAACAGGCTTTTTTATTTTCACTATAAAGATGTTCCCCAGGCTAGATCTGAGGTAATCAGTGTTTTATATGCCTGGTGGCTCCTCTGAGTAAGTGTGCGGCAAGTTGTAAGACCAGCATAGGGCTATCAAGCCATTGGACGAATAAGAATACCGTGATACCATACATCACGCGGTTATAGCTGCCATCCCGGCTCAGGTCCGCTGGATGACTGTTCCTAATCCTTAGCATGTAATGCGCATGCTCAAGATATCAGGAGCAGGAGGAATAGGAATAGAAGCTCTGTGATGCTGAGAGGAGTACCTATTGTGGCCAATACAGATCATTGTTGACACAGGTGTGTTGCGTCACGATGGCGGCAGAGCTCTGGAACCAAGATAGCCCATTTAAACCTACTGATGACTGAAGGACGGCACACTTTTTCTGCACTGTGTCTCATCTGTATACTAAAGAGAGTCCTCTTCTACTTGTTGCAGATGTCCAGTTGTAAAAAAAAACTCTAATGCTAAAGCCCCACGTTGTGGAAACGCATCTTGTTTTGTTGCAGATTTTGCTGCAGTTTTTTTTATAGCCAAAGCCAGTAGTGGATTGAACAGAAGGTAGACGTATCAGAGCTTCCTATATATTCCCCCTTTCTTTTTTGTAGCCATTCTTGGCTTTGGCTCAAAAAACGCAACAAAATCCGCAACAAAAAAAGCTGCTTTTCCACGGTGTTGGTCTTTGGCCTAAGAGGAAGCAGATAGGAACCTACTACACTATCTATTTAGATAAATAAATACATAAATACAATTAGAGTGAAAAAGTTGGACAAGTTGAATACAAAGCACCTCAAATATTGTAAAAATTGACATGCCTTACATTGGAGTTGGTTATAACCCCTCTGGTCTGTGTCTCATACCAGACATACAATAATGCTTACCTGTGTGGAGGACTAATCCAATTACTGTACTTGCTTTGCTGCTCTGATTACGTTAGTTATGCATTATATATACAGTATATGATGTTTGAGCAATTTTTAAAGCAATCCCATAGAACTACTGGTAATTGGAACTAATGTGATTTGTAGCCTCACAAGGTTTCTATGATACGCTGGTATAACTCAATATTACTTTACATTAACATTGTCCTATTATGCCTGTCTACCTAGTTTCCTGGGCATATCACTTACAATTGTCTGTTCATGATTTCTGATATGACATACCAAATTCAATGTACTATTTTTAACATGAAGGCAATTGAATGCATGTTTTTGCCACAAAAGTAAATACAAAGTGTCAAAACGGTAATTAAAGAGGTTGTGCGTTAGAGACACTTATCCAAAGGACAGGACGACTGGCTCTTCATTCACAAGGAGGATTTAGGGGGACTTTCAGTCCTCTGTCCTTCTGATCACTGGTGGATCTGGCGTTCAGGACCCCAACAATTGGACTCTTTTTTTCTTGTCCTGTGGATTGAGGATAACTGTCCATAACAGCACAACCCCTTTAGCTTACTTTTATCAGAGAAAACGCTTCCTTCTTTACTTACCTGGCTGCCCATTAAAGAGGACCTTTCATGGTTTGGGGCACAGGCAGTTCTATATAGTGCTGGAAAGCCGACAGTGTGCTGAATTCAGCGCACTGTCGGGTTTCCCGATCTGTGCCCCAGGTGAAGAGCTATTGGTCCCAGTACCGTAGCGCTTTACAGTCAGAAGTGCGTTCCTGACAGTCTGTCAAGAACGTCCTTCTCCACAGCAGCGCCTATCGCGCTGTACAGTGTGAGCAGGGAGGAACTCCCCCCTCCCTCTGCTCACAGTGCTCGTCCATAGATGAGTATTATCAGGAGGGGAGGGGGCGTTCCTTCCCGCTCACACTGTATAGCGCGATAGGCGCTGCTGGCAAGAAGGACGTACCTGACAGACTGTCAAGAACGCCCTTCTGATTGTAAAGAGCTACGGTACCAGGACCGATAGCACGTTACCTGGGGCACAGATCGGGAAAGCCGACAGTGCGCTGAGTTCAGCGCATTGTCGGTTTTCTAGCAGTATATAGGACTGCCTGTGCCCCAAACCATGAAAGGTCATCTTTAAACAACAGATTCATTCTGACTTCTGCTGAATTTTGTCTTGCTTTCATGTCATATTACAGATCCAGTAGAGATGTTTATGGAGGTGTAAAGAAGTAGACAGAAGCCCATTAAGAATGGAGAAACAGAAACAAAGACTGCTAACCGCTTATTGATAACAGTTGATCAGGGACATACATAACTATCAAAGTCTTGGCCCTATAGCAAACCTTTGACTTACACCCCCTTTCCTGGCCCCCACATAGTATATGTCACTTTTACACACACTATAACGTCCCAAAGTGACTTCCACACAGGGTAATGTCCCATAGCAGTCCCTCCGCACAGGATAATATCTCATAGCGATCCCTCCCCAGAGGATAATGTCCCATAGCGGTCCCTCCGCACAGGATAATGTCTCATAGCGTTCCCTCCCCACAGTATAATGTCCCATAGCGGTTCCTCCGCACAGGATAATGTCCCATAGCGGTCCCTCCGCACAGGATAATGTCCCATAGCGGTCCCTCCGCACAGGATAATGTCCCATAGCAGTCCCTCCGCACAGGATAATGTCCCATAGCGGTCCCTCCGCACAGGATAATGTCCCATAGCGGTCCCTCCGCACAGGATAATGTCCCATAGCGGTCCCTCCGCACAGGATAATGTCCCATAGCGGTCCCTCCGCACAGGATAATGTCCCATAGCGGTCCCTCCACACAGTATAATGTCCCATAGCGGTTCCTCCGCACAGGATAATGTCCCATAGCAGTCCCTCCGCACAGGATAATGTCTCATAGCGTTCCCTCCCCACAGTATAATGTCCCATAGCGGTTCCTCCGCACAGGATAATGTCCCATAGCAGTCCCTCCCCACAGGATAATGTCGCATAGCGTTCCCTCCGCACAGGATAATGTCCCATAGCGGTCCCTCCGCACAGGATAATGTCCCATAGCGGTCCCTCCGCACAGGATAATGTCCCATAGCGGTCCCTCCACACAGTATAATGTCCCATAGCGGTTCCTCCGCACAGGATAATGTCCCATAGCAGTCCCTCCGCACAGGATAATGTCTCATAGCGTTCCCTCCCCACAGTATAATGTCCCATAGCGGTTCCTCCGCACAGGATAATGTCCCATAGCAGTCCCTCCCCACAGGATAATGTCGCATAGCGTTCCCTCCGCACAGGATAATGTCCCATAGCGGTCCCTCCGCACAGGATAATGTCCCATAGCGGTTCCTCCGCACAGGATAATGTCCCATAGTGGCCCTTCCACATAGGTTAATGTCCCATAGTGGCCCTGCGACACAGTATAATGTCCCATAGCGGTCCCTTCACACAGTATTATGTGCCATAGTGGCCCTTACGGTGTTCAAAAGAATAGCACCAGCAGCTCCAGAAGTCCTAGAAATGCATCCAAAGCAGAGGGCAAATATATGAAAAACTTTTATAGACAGTAACTGGACATCAGAGAAAAAACATTCATGAATATTAATTGTTGATCTTTATTTTCTAAGGTATAATATATTGGCATGTGTCTCTAGATTACCACATTAAGGCTAAGGCCCCATGTAGCAGGCTGCAGTGAAAAAACACTGTGGGAAAAACCGCGACAAAAAATCATCACATTTTTCCTACAGCGCTTTTCACAGAAAATTTGGACTTTCTGCTTCCATTATCCCTACAGGATAACAGCCAGTGTTTACAAAGGTATAAATGACATGCTGCGATTTCCAAATTTTGGAAACTGCAGCATTTTTTTTTCAGCGATCCGCTGAGTGGGGCCTTTGGGGTGCATTCACACAGAGTTTTGTGGCGCTGATTGTGCCACAATAATTCGATTAAAGAATTAGCGCTGACTCCCATTGACTTCAATGGGTTCCATTTTACACACCTAAAATGGAACCCATTGAAGTCAATGGGAGTCTTTTTTTTTCAGCGCTGATTCTTTACTCGAGTTATTGTGGAAAAATCAGCGCCACAAAACTCTGTGTGAAGGCTGAGGCCCCACGTTGCAGAAACGTAGCTTTTTTTGTTACAGATTTTGCTGCGCTTTTTTTGAGACAAAGCCAAGAATGGCGACAAAACGAATGGGAAATATATAGTATACTCTTAAACTTCTACCTTCTGCTCAATGCACTCCTCGCTTTGGCTAAAAAAAAAAAAACACAGCAAAATCTGCATCAAAATAGCTCCATTTCTGCAATGTGGGGCCTCAGCCTCAAGTTCCTGCCACTAGGTCTCACTTCTAGCTAATTTGCAGTTTACAAACTGTTACAAGGTTTTGTCCATAGATTCTATTAAAAAGCAGAACATCCTTAGCGTGAGTGAAGAGAGGATGGACTGATCTTTTCACACAATGAATAGAGAGGGGAGGGATTGTTTTTCCTCATAGCATACCTGCAAACTGTTTTTTTCTGTTCAATGAACTGAACATTCTGCACATCTCACGGCTTACAATTTAAGAAAACTCTTCTATAAACTTATAACTACTTCTGGCTGCTTGTGTGATTTCAGATGAAATAATATTCAAAGACAGCAAGAAGCTTTCCTGACTGCTCATAGATTGCTCTTTTCCCGTGTCAGGGATCTTTTTAGTTGCATCATGGCTATATGTATTTGCAGTTAAGTGTTCCTGAATCTCCTATATATGGTCACAGAACTACATGGAAATAAACCAGTAGTAGTTATAATAGATAGGGGAGGGGGCAGACTGATGCTTATTGTACATGCCTACAGCCTTAGAGACCAATGTAATATGTGTTTCAGCCATACTGGGGATATTAGCAGCACCACATATGAAAGCTTATACAGCCAGATAACACACTGCGCAGCATGACTGCGATTATTATTAGGTGCCCTTTAACTTGACTGTGAAACACAATGACAGGTAATACTTCTTGATCAGGAGATATAAAAATAACAAGATCCCAAACTTGATATAAATGTGAAATGGCCACTTTCACTTATTCAGTGGAGCTGATCTTATTATGTAATGGGATCACTAGAGCAATAAGCTAATGCTGAACTACTCTGAATATAAACTCAGTATTGTTTGCATGGAGATGGTAGCTAAAGAATAATTCAGACTGTTCATGCTCATTTTAATATTGTCTTTTTATTCATTTATTATGTTACATATTTGCAGAGTGAAGGCATCTTTGCTTTTCACTTTCATGAACTGAGTCATAGCAAAAGTAATTAATGGTTTTTATGTTATCAAGATTTCTAATGGATATATTGTACTGCAGGAAATGAGCTCCACAGAAAGCAAAGTAGATGATGACAGTATACTGGTCATTATTCCTGACAACTGCCAGTGACATACAGAAGAGGTATGATCATTTCAATGGTCACAGGCATTTCAACAAACTTTGCATGAATCGTCTATGCAGCTCCAGGATTTTTACATGCAGGATGCTGCGCTGCTACTTTCTGTATTTTTAGTGGCTGCATTTACGGGCACCTCAGTTGCTGTTTGGCCAGAAAGGTTGCTAGGGTGTATAAAGATCTGCACATGTACCATCTTCTCCCCCCTTCCCCTTCCCTCTGCATTGCAATCTTACTGCTCAGTTGCAGTCACATGAAAAATACATACCTACTACATCCAATGACTCATAAGTGATCGTCTGTGATTGTAGTCTTTTCTCCATTCTGCCCATACTAGTCATGCATGCTCCAGCCATAGCAATTCTGCAATTCATAGTTTTCTTAAAGGGGTTTTCCAGATAGAATTTATTTTCTTTAGTTAGTGCTAGTAATGAGTTAATAGGTACACCCATATACCTTTAGCAGGTTTTGAAGTGATTTCTAGGTGTCTCTGGTTGCTGTTAGAATCCTCTGTGTTTGTTTACATAGTGTGATCTCCCTGCTGTGCAGCTTCCTGTGTAGCTGCTGCATTAACTCCCTCTCACTCAGCTCCCCCTCCTCCTCTCTCACTCCTATACTCCCCCTCCCTTTCTCTCTTTAGAATAGGACCCCTAGCCATACTAGCCCCTCCCATCCTTCCCTGTCTCTCTTTAGAATAGCGATCCATCTCATTACTAACCCCTCCCACCCTCTCCCATCTCCCTAGCTAACCTATTCCACCCACTACCAGAAGACAGGAAGACAGGGAAGAGCTGTTTCAGGAAGGAAGACAGGAAGGCTTGGTAAGTATTGCAGGGGATAGGGGAGGAGGAATAGTGATGGTGACGTTCCATTTCAGAAGCGGTGAAACGGAACATCACCAGATTATCAGAAAGTGTCCCGGGAGCGATCACCGCTTCCAGGGATATGGGTAATTATAGATTTTTTTTAAATTGAAGTAAATTAGAGGTTAGGTAGGGGAGGGAGTTTAGTTTAAGGGTTAATTTTTAGTTTATCCTGGACAACTCCTTTAACATATAGAGAATCTAATTGTTAATTAAATTATCAGTGACAAGTTGATTCTGCAGGTCAGTACATTTACAATGATGCCAAATAGTTTTTTTTATATACTTTTAATTAAAAAAAAAAAACATTACTTTGTGTACTGAAACTGAAAGTTGTAATTTTGATTGGTACTATTTTTTTTAGTTACATAGGACATTTTGGTCACTTTCTGTTTAATGTTTTGAAGGTGAGATAAAAAAAAAACAAAACAATCCTAGCAGGGTTTAGATGCTGGGTGCTGTGCTGCTCATTTTGTATAATTTTATTGGCAGCATTCCTAGGTATTCCAGTGGTGTCCCATAGACTCAAATGGGACAATGCTGATAACAACCTCTATTAAAAGTACTAAGTATCAACTGGCATGTGAACAATGCTGGGAACTGTATACTCCAAGAATCAGAGGATCTCTGGGGTTCAGCTATCTGGGTGAAAGAACATAGACCTATGGCTATGACCTCTCAGTCAGTGAACCATTACCATGCTTCAAACTGATGAGAAGCAATAATAACATACCTTGAAACAGCTTGTGTCTCTAGGATTTAGGAAAACTAGGCACTGATCTACTTGGAGCTACCTTCCAAAAAGTGACGCTAGAGCAAGTTTCCCACTTTTTCTACCATGGAGGCCTTATTTGTTTGCTCTTTTCCCAGAATTCTTAGCAGAACATTTATGGTCTAATACAGTAGACAGCCACACCTTGCAAGATTGCGAAGAGTTTCACGCAAGCCATTACTCACTGGCATAGATACTTCTCTTCACCGTGTGGGTGATAACTAATGATTGCACCTCCTCCATTCTATCAGCATTCGGCACTTGCAAACATTGGTCCGTAGATTGTGTTGGTGGAAGGACCACGTGACTCCGACTCTTCTATGGTATGTGTTCCTCTACATATTTCCTAAAATTCACATGAATGCTACATGCCCTCTGGGGCGTCCGATTCTTTCAGGTTTGGGGAGTCTTTGTGAATCTATTTGTAGATTCATTAATTATCATCTAAAACCATTAGGACATCATGATTATCCTCTCTAAGGGCCCCTTCACACGGCTGATACGCTGGCTGCTTTAGAGCGTGTAAACGTTCCGTAGCAGCGGCGTCTAAAGCAGATCGCATTGTTTTCTATTGGAGCCGGCAGACACGCGCTCGCCATAGAAATGAATGGGCTGCTCTTTCCATTCATTTCTATGGGGAGCGCAGTGCCGCACCTCCCATGAGGCGACCTGAAGCGAGCGCTTCAGGCGGCGCTATGCCAGGGCCTCAGGGAGGGCGGCATTTTTGCTAACCTAAGCCAGTCCAGGACAAGCTGTCCTGGACTGGCTTAGCACGGAGCGGTGGTTTGGGGAAGCCACTGGAGCAGCGCTGCTCCAGCAGCCTCCCCTCACGCTCAGGCAGAGAGCAGGCAGTCTCCGGGCCTGCTCTCTGCCGGCGAATGGCGCTAACCCCCGCCCCCTTTCGAGGTGCCACGCCCCCTCCGCTAAGCCACGCCCCCGCTCCGCCCCCTCCTCCCGGCAGGGGGGGCGGCTTTCTGTACTTCGCTCGGGCGGCGAAAGGAGCAGGTTCACCCCTGGGGGAGCGCAGGTATGCCGGCTCCCATAGAAAACAATGGGAACTGCTTTAGACGCCGCTGCTACGGAACGTTTACATGTTCTAAAGCAGCCAGCGTATCAGCCGTGTGAAGGGGCCCTAAGATTGTTGGAATACATCTTGAACAAGACATGTGCCTAGTAACATGTGATGTAGAATCCTTATACAGGTCTATTCGATATAAAGATGGATTAGGAGCTGTTTGTGCCTTTATCACTATGTCTGACATGGATAAGGAATTGGGTCAATTCATTGTCTCCCTTCTCCGTTTTGCTTTCACACATGGTATTTTTTTTTTTTGGTTTCTCCACCTACCTACTGCTCCAAGAAACTGCTATGGGGCATCTTGTGTGCCCTCATATTCAAATCTGTTCCTGGGGCTGTGGGTGAGTTGCATTTTTTTTTTGACTGAGCTTCCTCCACTAATAGAGCATGTATAATACTGGGGGCAATACATAGACGACGTGCTAATGATTTGGCAAGGCCCTATATCTGAGTTGGGACAATTTTTGGGCCATCTGAGTTAAAATGATAAAAATATTAACTTGACCTGTAAATGGAGTTGTTCTTACATTGAATTTCTTGATGCTAAATTTAGAGTGGAAAATTATTGGAGCATTCAAGCTAATCTCTATCCAAGAGAGATTTCAACCAATTCCCTTCTACATAGAAATTCAGCAAATCTTAAGGGTTTGATCCAAATCATCCCTGTGGGCCAATTTCTATATGCCCAATTAATTTGTTCCACCTAACAGGCATTTTAGCAATCCGCTCACAACTTAGAACACTGCTTTTGACAATGAATGCTTGGTTGGCTAATCACAATGATCTTCTCAAGAGTAAAGAAAAAGAAAAACATTGAGGGTCTTCAAAATAAGGTACCGTTCATTACCACCTACAACTCTCACTGATTTGAAATGCAAAAAATTTTAAGAAAATATTGAGGAATACTGACGAATGACCACATTCCTAAACGGTATGTTGGGTCTCAACCTTTAATCACATGCCACAGTAATTTGCAAGATATGCTGCTTAAAAGTCATTTTGTAGGAGACACGGGTCATACCTTGATAGGGGACACTTGCCCTAAATTTGGTTGTAAACCTAGTGGCCGGTGTGTGGTATGCTGCAATGTCAAAATGTCAACTATGTTTTGGAACCATGATCCTTTCATTGTAGCAATTTCTTTGGCATTCACCACACTTTAAGCTGCCAATCTATTGGTCATGTGGTCTGATTTATGTCTACACGAGAATTTTGTCATAGAGTTTGAGAACATGTTAGTCATAGCTAATGTTGAGGACTAATTCACATTAAAAAACATTCCTAAACATTTCATGATGTACTACAATGTGGAACCATCTGGATTCTGTGTGAGAGCAATGAATCAAGTACCTGTGGGTCCAAGAGCAGGCAACTGGAAGAAAAAAATGGCAGAGATTGAAAGTCATTGGATCTTCATCATTAATATGGTCCATTACAGAGGTATCAATGAAAATGTAAGTTTTGCTCCTTTTTTATAGGCATATGATGTCATTTCTAGTTCATTATATAACTACATTTTTTTGGTATGTATTAAAATCATATCTTGGGTAAAGGTGATGTAAAAACATAGGTGCACCCCTAAATACATGAAAAGTGAGGGGGTAACTGTTTCAAAAGATTATATGGGAGACATTCCAATACCTCATTATAAACACTCAATACTTGCCCTCCCCCTCTCCCCGTATGATATTTAAATTCTGAGGGTCCACATTGATACTGGCGTGTACACAGACCATGTAAAACCTCCAGCTATAGAGATGGATGACTGGAGGGTTACAAATGAAACTGTCCCATGCCTAATGGAATAGCAGACGTGGAATATAATATCAACTGCTGCATACTATGCACACACAGCCTAATGGCGATGTATCAAGACCAACCAGACAAGGTTAATTGCTAAGTGGTCAAAGGGCATGAAGCAGTGAAACTACAGTGAATATCAATAATAGCAGCAGGAATGGTACATTATCTATTGCACTTCATCCTGTGAACATCCTGCACATGTGAACTGGGATAAATCCTCTACTTGTATCACAGCAAACTGGTTTGACTAAATACTGCCGTGACTCCCTGTTCACACACACTCTCTGTATTGTCTCTATTGTTTCACCTCCTAACTATAGGATCCTCAGGAGACTGATACTAGAAAGTGTGGATTGAGACACATAAATCAGAGTTCTAAAAGGCTGTAGTTAACTCTGCTCATATCCAACACTTCATAGGCGGTATAGGAGTAATGTTAGCCTAATTTACCCTGCAAAGCCCCATCTATAATAAAATGGGACTAGAGCGCCAAAGTCCAATAACGGCGGTGAAAATCACCATTCCCCATGCCCTGATGGTAGACGTGGGTACTCAAACTGCCAGCCAGCAGCAGAGCACCACAGCGAGTCCTTTTAAACCCAGGACCAAGGGTGTACTCACCAACCTCAGAGCTCGTCTTGTCTAGAATGAATTGGTCATCGAGAGTAGGACCAGTTGGTCTGGAAATGGGACGCTAGAAAGAGCTCCATGTGGCTAGATAGAGGCAATTACTACTGGATTGAAGGATTGCATCGCTAGAACAGAGGTATATTTTCTGTATCCTGAATCCATCCAGATCAAATGTCTGCTCTAATTAAAACGGGATAGTTGGATATGAATATGCACCTCCCTACGAATGTATTGTTATTCAAACGGGCAAGCAATCCTCCATATACATATCTCACATACTTTATACATTTGATACACATTAATACATTCATTAATATTGATTTAATTATTTTACTTCCATACTTATTTCCAATGCCATGAACAAATAACTTAAATACTCAATGTTCAGGCAAATGCTAAGAAGTATTGACGAAACACAGCAAAGACCTGAGGGAGCCTCGAGGAAACCATTGCTGAAGCTGGCCATTCCCATGGGCTTAACAGGATAATGCCCAAATATAACTCATCAATGTCAATTGTATATGGAGCCAGATGCACAATTACAGTATCAAACTAAGCATAGATACAACAATCCATCCATTATAGAGGTAAACGTGAAATAGGAAGTTGTAAAATAGTAATTAAAACAGGGCAGGTGGGAGGCAAATGTTTCCTCTTTAAGGGCCCCTTTAAACGGAGGATATGCTGGCTGATTTTGAACGTGTAAACGTTCCGAATCAGCAGTGTTTACAACAGGTCCCATTGTTTTCTATGGGAGCTGGCATACGCGCGCTCCCCATAGAAATGAATGGGAAAAAGCAGCCCATTCATTTCTATGGGGAGTGCACGTATGCCGGCTCCCATAGAAAGCAATGGGACCTGTTGTAAACACTGCTGATTCGGAACGTTTACACGTTCAAAATCAGCCAGCATATCCTCCGTGTGAAGGGGCCCTAAAGGGGCTCTATCACTAGATATACGTGTTATGAGCTAAAGATATGCCTGAATAACCTTTAAAAAGGCTATTCAGGTGCTGCTATTAGTTTGTTTCTTACCTCAGAAATCAATATGCAAATGAGCTTGATTGTGCACAGTGGGCGTTTCGTGCACCCCTTAGCGTCATAGCATCTGAACGTACACCGCTCTTCCTTGTGCGTCTGAGCCCCCTCCTCCTGCTTATTCACCGCCTCCATTGTCAGTGGTTTCCATTGAAATAACGTGCGTGCGCAGTAGTGCTCCCTCCGGCACGCTACAGCGCATGCTCCAGCAACAGCGCGCAATGTTCTGTATGGGAAAATGGCACTGGAACGTGCGCAGTAGCGAGACGGAGGGAGCGCTACTGCGCACGCGCGTTATTTCAATAGAAACCACAATAGAAGGCTATTCAGGCATATCTTTGGCTCATAACACATATACCTAGAGATAGAGCCCTTTTAAGTTTACTATCTTAGGGTTAAATTACTTTTTTCCTTATACAATGAAAGCTTTGAGGAGGATCAGTCCGTTATTGTGTATTGGTCCCAGGCAGTCCAGACCAGCAAGAAGTTATCAGCGCTTCTGTGAATAGTAGCTGTGAGAAATTCCATGGAGCACATGTCCTATCCTAGCATTAAGATCTAATTGAATAGGAGAAGCCATCTTTTTCCAAAGGGGAGGTAACTAACAAAGTGGAATAGAAGTGCAGGATCTGCTGGTAACTACAGTGGCATTGTAACATCCGGCCGCATGCTGCGGCGCAGGAGATGTGTTCGGTTGTGATTTTTTCCGTTTGGTTCTCCTTGCTCTGTCTGAACACTGCCCTATTCTTTCACCTTGGTGATTGATTTTCCACCACACCCATCTCCTTCACCTTCAGTTTGCTCTGATCCTCTAGAGCAGTCTTTCTCAAAGTGGGCGATAACGCCCCCTTGTGGGCGCTGGAGGCCTATAGGGGGGCAGTTAAGGGCACAGAGAAGATTGGGGGGCGTTGAAGCGGTTTAGGGGGCGATGGCAAATTTAAAGGGGTGGTATCATAACAATGATTCTATCTATACTGCTTGTTAATGTGGATTTAAGGCTTTTCCTAAATACACTGCTTCAGCAAAACTGCTTTGTTTGTCCACTATCTTACTTTATTCACTTCATTATGGACACTAGCACCTGGCCCCCTGCTCATTGCTGAGGGAGCCACATGACGTAGCTCCCTGCTGTGTGTGTGTGTGTGTGGGGGGGGGGGGGCTGAGTGTACGGAGCCAGCCTGTGTCTGCACCACACATACACATCACATACACATCACCTAGCTCCCTGCTGTGAGATAGAGGGGGGTGGGGGGTGGAATAAGTGCTGCTTTCTTATATAAAGCAGTCTAATTCCTACTGGGCTAAAGGACCTGGTCTCTCTGTTCACTAGGATAAAGCTTTATTATATAGAGCAGGCTGCTAGTGGGCAGAGGAGCCAGTTCCTTTAGGAAACTCCGTACAAGGTAAATCCAAGTCTACAGGACCTTTTGATGACATCACAGGCCCTTCAGTCATCCCATAGGATCACGCTATGTGGAGGGCGGAGCTACACGCTAATTTGGGGGTGGGGCTAATTGACGCGAGCAAACAGGAAGAAAGAAGATTTTTAGGCAGCTTAGAAGGCAGATCAAGCTTCATGAGGCTACCCCTTTAAAATTGTTTTTTTTTGCTTTTAACACAAATTTTGCAGATTTGCAAATCGGTTGCAGATTACCGAACACGGTGACTTACGGCTGTTTTTGAGTAAATTCGAGCCTGATATTAACAAACTTGTTAATAATCATCAAATTCATCCTTCACATTAGATTAGTTTTAAAATTAAAATTGAAATGTTTGTTTTAATAACATGAATAAAAGTTTTCCTAATATTACAAAATGGTGTTTTACATTACCCTCATCAGAAAGTCTTATTTTCACATGACACACATAATTTAATTATTAACATAATGACTGCGATTGTGATTCTTAAGATGTAGTAAAGTAAAAAAATTTGGGGGGGGGGGGGGGCGCTAGAAAATAATTAATTCTCGAAGTGGGCGGTAGACAAAATAAGTTTGAGAACCTCTGCTCTAGAGGTTAATCTGGCCGTGCCCTGTGATTGACAGCTGCCTTCCTGTCAACTCCATGGGCGGGTTCTTCCTCCCTATTTAACCTTGGTTCCTATTCACACCGGCGCTTGCTATTGCCGTGCGCATACCTGCTCTGACTGTCGCTGTTTTTGATTACTCTATTATACTTGACCTTTGGCTTTCCTCACTGACTTCTCTTTTTGGACTCCGATTTGGTACTGTATTGCCCGACTGTTACTGACCCTTGGCTAAGTTGACTTCCCATTGTTGTTGTTCGTCTTGTCTGCGTTTTGTGTGTCACATACTCAGGGAGGGACTGTCCTCGTGGTTGCCGCCTATTACGTAGGATAGGGCCTGGCAATAGGAAGGGAGAGCGGGGGGCATAAGCCTAGGGCTCACTGTCTCTTGTGTCCCCGTTCCAGGGTTCCCTAACAGGCATGCAAAAGTTTGGACATCTCTGGTCAAAATTCCTGTTATTCTGAACAATTAAGCAAGTTGAAGATAAAATGATCTTCAAAAGGCATAACATTAACCCCTTCCCGACATGCGCCGTAATAGTACGGCGCTGCAGGGAAGGGCTTCCCGCAAACCGCCGTACTATTACTGCGGATGCATGGTGCGCACACAGAAACTGTGTGCGCACCATGCACTGCGGGTGTCAGCCGTAATACACGGCTGACTATGCCCTGTAACACCCGCGGTCGGAACCGGGTCCGATCTCGGGTGTTAACCCCTGATATGCCGGCGGTCAACATGACCACCGGCACCTCCGGGGTTACAGTGTAATATGGTGCCGATCGGCACCCCCGCGCCGGTTTCGGGGGGTGCCTGTGTTCGTAGGGGGCAGCCCGGGGTCTGATCAGTGACCCCGGGTCTGCCCCATCACTTACCCCGTCCTCACACCTGGCTGATCCTGCCGTAAATGAAGCTGTCAGCCTGTGCGTCTACACAGGCTGACAGCTTCCTGTGTTCTGCAATACACGTGTAACACGTGTATTGCAGCGTATCTCTATTGAAGCAGTGATCAGCCGATCACTGCTTCAATCCCCCATGGGGACAGAAACAAAAAGTTAGAAAAAAGTAAAAATAAAAAAGTTTAAATAAGTTTAAAATAAATTAGAAATAAATAAAGCCCCAAAAATCCCTTTTTCCCCATATAAAATGTTTTATTATGTAAAATAAAGAAAAAGAGAAAAAAACATTACATATTTGGTATCGCCGTGTCCATAATAACCTGAACAATAAAATTAAAACATTATTTAACCCGAACGGCGAACGGCGTAAAAACCCCCCATAGAAAACCGCACAAAATAATGATTATTCACCACCTTTCCCTTACAAAATGTTCAATAAAAAGTAATCAAATGGTCAGATGAAAACCAAAATGGTACCAATAAAAAGAAGAGGTCTTCCCACAAAAAATAAGCCCTCAACCAGCTCTGTCTAGCGAAAAATAAAAACGTTATGCCTTTCAGAAGATGGCGATGCAAAAATAATTGATTTTTTTCCCTAAATTGAATTTTATTCTGCATAAATAGCAACGCATTAAAAAATAATATAAATGAGGTATCGCCGTAACCGTACCGACCCGCAGAATAAAGGTAACATGTTACTTATAGTGTACGCTGCACGGGGAAAAAAAAAATGCTAAAAAGCAATGGCAGAATTGATGTTTCCTTTTACATCCCACCCAGAAAGAGTTAATAAAATGTAGTCAATAAGTTACAGGCCCCGAAATGGTGGCATTGAGAAGCACATCTAATACCGCAAACACCAAGCCCTCATATGGCCACATTGCCAGAAGATAAAAATAAAAATCTAGCTTGTACAATATGAAGACAAAAACCCTAAAAGTCGCCAAATCATTAGGACATAAGTGGCTGCGACTAGAAGGAAATGTACAGTATAAGCTGTGCGAGCGTTTTCAGGGGACACCCCATATTTAGAGCTTATGAGAGATAATACACCAGCGCTGATCTCCCAGAATGCCCCTCTTCCCCGTCCGTGCCATAGGAGCTAGTGGGAAAATAGAATGGCATTCGGTGTACCCAATTTACTCCGCTCAGCTTACACATTCACTTCTGGGTTACTAATGCTACTACATCACTTGATGAATTCTTTGAGGGGTGCGGTTTTCAAAATGGGGTCACTTTCTAGAGGTATCCACTGTTTTGACACCTCAAGGGCTTTGTAAATGTGACATGGTTCCTGAAACTGATCACAGCCAGATCTGCCCTCTAAAAGCTCCTTGGCGCGCCTTCCCTTCTGCGTCTCGCTGTGCGTCCATATATTAGTTTACACCCACAAGTGGGGTACTATGGTAGTCGGGAGAACTTGCCTAACAAATTGTGGGATGCGTTTTCTCCTTTAACCCCTTGTGAATGTGCAAATTCTAGGGCTAAACGAAAATATTAGTAAAATAAAATCAAATTTGAAAATTTCACCTCCATTTTGTATTAATTCCTGTTAAGCACTTATAGGGTTAAATTACTAGGCATATGTTGTTTTGGCTTATTTAAGGGGTGCAGTTTTGAAAATGGGGTGATTTATGGGGGGCTTTAATACAAGGGTCTTTCAAAACCCCTTCATAACTGGATTAGTCCCTTAAAAAATGGGCTTTGGAAAGTTCTTGAAAATTTTGAATATTGTTGTTTCACTTGTAAATCTTATAATGTCCGTAAAAATTAAAAGGGCGACTAAAGTTTGATGCCGACATAAAGCAGAGATCTGGCACATGAGATTTATGATATAATTTTGGCGGTATGACTATCTGTATGCAATGCACATCATTTCAAACTTTATAAAATGCATATTTTTCAAAATTTTCACCAAATTTCCTATTTTTTCATAATTAAACACAAAACATATCAACCAAAATTTACTAGTAACATGAAGTACAATGTGTTACGAAAAAACAATCTTAAAATCACTTTGGTAAATTAAAGCATTCCAAAGTTATTGCCACATAAAGTGACACATGTCAGTTTTGAAAAATCGAGCTTGGTCAGGAAGTCAAAAAGTGCCATCGGCGGGAAGGGGTTAAAGATGACACATGCCCAATGTATTTTTTGAAAAAAAAAAAAAAAAAAAAAATTCATATTTTACATTTTCAAAATAACAAAAAATTTAAATGGCCTGATGCAATAGTTTGGGGACCTTGTATGCTTAGTATCTAGCTTGTAAATTCTTTTTGTAGTCAGCCAAGAGTCTTTCAATTCTTGTTTGAGGGATTTTCATCCATTCTGGCACTGAATTTTATGGTGAAGACACAGGTGAGATTTTCTTTTGATGACTCTTCCATGAAGGCCATATTTATGCATGCATTGCTAACAGTAGAGCAACGTACCACAGCTCCAGCGTCTGCTAAATCTTCCTGAAGGTCTTTTGCAGTCAAGCGGGGGTTCTGATTTTGCCACTATGGCAATACTATGAGCAACTGTCTCTGAAATGTTTCTTGGTCTTCCAGACCTTATCTTGATCCCCACTGTTCCTGGTAACTACCATCTCTTAATTACATTTCGAGCTGAGGAAAGGGCAACTTGAAAATGCTTTGCTATCTTGTTATGGCCTTCTCCTGCTTTGTGGGCCATCACCATTTTCAGAGTGCTAGGCAGCTGCTTAGTAGAACCAATGGCTGCTGTATTTTGGGCAAAAGGTTAAGGGAGGATGGGTATTTATAAAGCTGTAAAATTTGCATCACTTGGCATTTCCTAACAATGATAGTGAATAGAGATGAGCAAACACTAAAATGTTCGAGGTTCGAAATCCGATTCGAACAGCCGCACACTGTTCGAACAGGTTTCGAACCCCATTATAGCCTATGGGGGGAAATGCTCGTTTCAGGGGTAGGCAACATTCGATCAAATTCTACTTACCAAGTCCATGAGTGAGGGTCAGGCTGGATTCTTCTCCCTGTGCAGCGTCCCCGCGTCCTCTTCCGGCCTTGAATTCACTCTGCTAGGCATCGGGCCTAGGCAGAGCCGACTGCGCATGCCCGCGCTACAAGAAAATGGCCGCTTACAGTGTTCATCTTGTTTAACTTCACAATAACAGTCATTTTTACCAGGGGTGTCGAAACTTTTGCATGTCACTGTGTAGACAGCCACTGGAGGTATGTCATAGCAGGATTGCATTATTATTATTATTATTATTATTTATTTATATATATAGCACCATTAATTCCATGGTGCTTTACATTTGGGGGTTACACACAATACACAGAATATACAGGTAGATATAATACTAACAATGACCGACTGGCACAGTGGGGTAGAGGGCCCTGCCCGCGAGGGCTTACAATCTATGAGGGAAGGGGGTAGAGACAGAATGAGAGGGGGAGACTGTACAGATGGTGGTGCGGTGATAGTGTTATTGGAGGTTGTAGGCCTTCCTGAATAGGTGAGTCTTCAGGGCCTTCTTGAAGCCTGTGATTGTGGGGATCAGTCTTATGTGTCGTGGTAAGAAAAGGGGAGAATATTTTGTGTTATAGGGTCTGCTAGGTCTCCTAAGAGGAAGAGGGTATGGGACAACTAAGGTTCACCATCACTGCACTAGAGCTAGTTGAGATATGAGATACTAATCAAACGAGGCTCGAGGTCAGAGTCATAGTGCCATATTGTGCTCTATAATTTATGAAATGTCTCTTGAGAAAGCCATAGGTCACAGGAAGCTTTTGGGTCCCATCTCCATTGATGTGCCCCAGATAAGGGTGCCTGGGTGTATTTGTGCCAACTACAACTTCTCCACTAAGTGGATATTGGCCCACAGTGTTGACCAAGATGCTCTGCGGTGTACCAGAGAGGTCATGACCCTTTTAGAAATATTATGTTAATTCTGAACAAAATTTAGCAAGCGGGATTCTATCATTGCAGTGTGTATATAGGTGCGCATGTTGGCAGGGTCTAAAAGAAATGGAGGGTCTCAAATAAATTTCAGCAAAATAGTATTTTTTTTTTCTGCAAAAACTTGTCCCAACAGTGAAAGAGGCAGATATCTCCATTTATTTAATGATATCTCGACCTTTTGTAGAAAGGAGGGGTAGTTAGCTACGTATAGAGCACAGTATGTAGGAATGAGCTGAATGCCCAGGTATTTTCATGAAGTGGACTTCCAGGTATATGGGAAGGAGGCCTTAAGATAATCTAACGTAGTGGCAGGAATGTTAAGAGGTAAAGCTTTAGTCTTAGAGGAGTTAATTTTATTACTGGATACGCAGATACAAGCTTTTTTAAAACTCTTCATTGACTGTTACATTAACACAGTAACTAAGCAACATTTTTCAAAAAGTATTCAAGAAAATATACTTGTATTTTGCAAAGTTACGTAGAGCCTGCTTAGAAATCAGTTACTGGCAGACACCATAGGGTCTGCTGGGTGTCCACCAGGTTTATGGTCTCAGTATAAAACCAGCATAGATAAAAGTCCTCTGTGCAGAACTTTTCTCCTCACTGTTTTTAGGCGGAATCTGTGGCAGAGTATCCTATGGAAACTCAAACGCATATGGGAACCTAACATAACATTGTTAGATAATTCTACAACAGAGTCACCTATGGATCGCCTATGTATCCTATGGAAACTCAAATGCAGATGGGAACCCAGCGTAATATTGTTAGATAATTCCCCATACTCGCAGAAACCTGTAAGAAATAAGGAATAACATTTCCTAATACAGTTACAGTCACATTTCTGCTCTGAGCCTTGTGCTGCTCTGTTAAGGGCCCATTCACACGGAATAAACACACATGTATTTTGGCAAAATGCACGTGTAAAAAATACATGTGTAAAAATAAGACTCCCATTGACTTCATTGACATTTTACACGTGTATTTTGACATGTATTTTGACATGTTTTTTTACGGGTTTTCTTACACGTGTAAAAAAATGTCATTGAAGTCAATGGGAGTCTTATTTTTACACGTGTATTTTTTACACGTGTATTTTGCCAAAATACACGCGCATTTACTCTGTGTAAACGGTCCTTAGATCCTGTGCATAAACTGGATCTCAGTGATGTTTTAGCCATAGCGAGTTTAACCACTTCAGTACCGAGCCAATTTGTGGTCCAGGACCGGACATATATATTTTTTTTTTTATATGTGCGGTTTTGAGGGCTGTAACATTTTTCTTGTATTTCTCATTCAACTAATTTTTGCGTCTTTTTTCGGGGACACATAGGGCTTTATTTTTATGTTGTTTTTACTTTCGAATGTGTTTTAATTTTTTTTATATCCGGGAAAATATAAACACAATAGGAGGGAAATTGTGTCCGGTTTTCACTTTATTATTTTTTTTATTTAATAACACAAAGTGCTACTGAAAAACTTTATAAAATAGTTTTTCCTCTCCGTTACGGTAATTTTTATTTTGTATGGTGTTGTCGGGGGTGGGGCTATAACCTTTAATAACAGCGTTTTATTGGCGTATTATCTTACTTATTTTTTAAATTATTTTATTTACTTTTTTTAAAACTTTATTATATTTTATTTTATTTATTTTTTTCAGATTGTGTCCCCATAAGGTAATAAGAGACCTTTGGGTACATCTGATCACTTATTTTTTTGTTAGGGAGGCTGATTTCCCCTATAACTGAGGCTGCTACATTTAGCCTCAGTTGCAGGAGGAATTCAGTCTCCTGCACACTGTTCTTTACACTTACAAAGCTGATCTGGGTCCAGCTGAAGTTACAGCCAGCTCCCAGCTTCAGCAACTGCACGATCTCCGTGCAGCTGCTGTGTTCTGATTGGACGTACTGGTACGTCCTGTCAGAACTAGGCAACCACTTCAAGGACGTTTATAGTCTATGGGCGGTTCAGAAGTGGTTAAATAACAAAATTTTTAAAGGGACACCCAGGGAAACCCTGAAAAGTGAGAATAAAAACAAAAAGTTGCATGCTGCCATGAGCAATCTAGCAAAAAATCTGCAGAAATAGATTGGGAAAACAATGCTTCCTGTCTCTGTGCAGTGCCATTACCATCTGGGGACAAACTACAAGCACTAGCATGGCATCACAAGAAGCTTTGGAGGGGCTGGGATTATCATAGAGGGGTTCTCATTCAGTGTAAGTCTGCGTTCACGCAGAGTAACGCGCAGCTCATTTTGACACGTCAGAATGAGCACAGTAAAACAGAATCCCATTGACTTCAATGGGTTCGGTCTTACACGCGCTACCCATTGAACTCCATGGGAGGCTTTTTTACCTATTACTTTCAATGTGATACGCATTGAAAGCAATAGGTAAAAAAAGCCTCTCATTGAGTTCAATGGGTAGCGGTCTTACACGGTCTTAGATGGGTTCGGTCTTACACGCGCTACCCATTGAACTCAATGGGAGGCTTTTTTCCCATATTGGTTTCAATGCGTATCACATTGAAAGTAATAGGTAAAAAAGCCTCCCATTGACTTCAATGGGTAGCGCGTATAAGACCGAACCCATTGAAGTCAATGGGATTCCGTTTTACTGTGCTCACTCTGATACGTGTTTACGTGTCAAAGTGAGCTGCGCGTTAATTGTGTGAATGCAGCCTCATGATGTAAAGGAGTGCTATTGAGTGTGATGGAGCTTTCTCAAGACCTCAAAAAGCACATGAGACATGATATGGCACAATTATATGGAAAGGAGTGGGATTTGTTGGGGAATACTGAAAGGTACATTTATCTATCACAACTTCACATTCTATGCTGCGCAGCCTACTGTATATGATCACTGCAGTGACTAAAGGCAGCAGCAAGGACAGGTAGACAAAAACACTTTATTCATTTACTATTCAAGCCTCTTTCCAGCCTTCATTGGACAGCCATTCTTCCATGAGTAGGGGGAAGGTTTTATGGACATTGATAAGCCGGCAGCATGATAGTTGTATAGGGAGTGTAAAGGAGATGTACAATAGATGTGAATGCTTGATCATCATTATCATGCAGAGTCCTTCTCAGGCTCTGTTCACATTGTGAGTTTTTGCCAAAAAATTGTAAAACTACATTCGTTTTTGAACAGTGTCTGCTATTTTTAAAAATTCATGAGCGGGTTTCAAAAACCATACATGTGATTTTTTTGAGCAAAGACACACCATGTGAACATAGCCTTACTTGAAAGTGTTGTTTTTTTAAATTAAAATAGAATACCAAGATTTCTATCTGCAGAAAGCTGAGCCTATTGTACAGTTTGGCTAAACTTACAGGAGTGTCAGTTACAGTTAACACCCACTCCTGATGTCGTGAGTGGCGGCGAAGAGGTTAAAGGGCTGTGGCATCACAGGGCTGGCTGGCTGCTGATTGGCTGCACGCTTGGCATTGTGGGTGATCCCGCATTCCCAAAGTTCCTTGCCCAAGGTCCTAACATACTGAAGCCATTTTATGAAAAAATGTAATTTGTTATCATGAAGGGTGAGGAAATCCGGATTCAATGCGAATCAAATATCTCCTGAAATTCGAATCAAATTCCACTTCGGCAGCTTCGATTGGATCATCTCTAGAAATGACACAATGCCCATTCAACAGGATGTTGGGGATATGAAGAACAGGACAGATCTATATGTATATAGTAACTGCTGTACTGTCTGGCCAAAAATATGGATCCTGGACAAGAAACTCTCACCTTAAGCCTAAAACTCCAATAGTATATATAAAAATATTTTTTCTAAACTGGATGACCCCTTTTGAAAAGCATTCTGATTCTTCTTTAAATTGTCTCCCTCTATCATATTCATTTGCATCATATAGCAGTTCTATTTTTACATATATTTCAAGGCTGCTACAATTCTGACTTATAATTCTAAATGCGCTCTGTATAAATCACTGTATAGTCCCACAAGTTACAATTATTATGGTATGATATCTCCACTCAATAAATGACATCACTAACAAACACTATAATTATAGCCTGACAGACGCCAGCGAACCTAGTCCATCTGATCAGAAACACTGACAGATTCTATTGATTTGAGTTTCACATCAGATCACAGCAGACTAATAACATGCTGAACAAACCTTCAGCTTAAAGTAAATGTTGATAGATTAGATAGATAGCATCTCAACCTTCACTGAATACGTGGAGAGAATGGTGTTTATTTGATTAAACTAGATTGATGTCATCTGATTGATGGATTAAGAGAAAATATAGTTATAAGACACAAATACAAATGAAGTAAATACAACCAAACACTCTATATGAGGGCATTCACACTACGTTTCCTGAAGCTTATTCTGAACGTAAAACACGTTCAGAATAAACGGCGTATAAAGCAGTTCCATTCATTTCTATGGGAGCCGGCATACGAGCGCTCCCCATAGAAATGAATGGGCTGCTTCTTTCAGTACGAGCACTCCCATTAAAGTGAATGGGAAGTGCCGGCGTGTACAGCTCGGCATGAGCAGAGCTAGCCGTATACGCCGGCACTTCCCATTCACTTCAATGGGACTGCTCGCAGTGAAAGAAGCAGCCCATTCATTTCTATGGGGAGCGCTCGTATGCCGGCTCCCATAGAAATGAATGGAGCTGCTTTATACGCCGCTTATTCTGAACGTCTTTTACGTTCAGAATAAGCTTCAGGAAACGTAGTGTGAATGCCCCCTATGAGATCATGAAAGCTGAATATGTAGTATAACGCATATAAACATGGAGGAAAAATGCAGTAGAATGTGCTATACTATTACCTTTGATACATGATGTTCAGAGTGATAGCTAGTAAACAGACCATCATTAATTTAATTGCCCCCATCATATGCCCCTTCCCATAACCATCACTAGCCTTCCTATCAATGCAGGTTTACCCTCTCACCTATCTGCAATAGAGTCCAGATGCTCCATCACTCATATACTAAAGTTGTAGCTCCATCACTCATATACTATAAAAATACCTTCTCTTTATAAAGGTGGATACCAATCACACTATGAAGTTATTAGCGTAACAGGCGCTGTGGTGCTGTTGTGGGTCCAAAAGGCAGTTTTCCTGACAAAATTCCTTCCTTTCTGATAAATGTTTTACTGCTATCTTGGTGGCTCCCCAAGACTTCAAAATGAAGAGGTCAGTAGGTTTGCGCACTATTTACTACCACCATATTATAATGTATAATGGCAATGAGTTCTGACTACTCTGGACCACAAATCTGCAGCAATCTATGAGGATGAGGTTTTTAAAAAAACAAACAAAAAAACCCAATCTATTTGTATATAGTTTATTTTAAGCAAGTGATGTGCTGTGCTCTGTGTTTATGCAGTGATAGGAGGTATTCTGTTATTCAGTTTTATCTCTGTGATGCATACTGTATGTGTAACCTACACAACTTTACCTAAGCTTTAGGACTCTGTGAGAAGAGTTTCTACTGTACATATCACCAGCGCATAATAGCCCTGTACGTAACTTTCCTGCTAGCAGTGGATCCTGTGCCGTTTTTCATAAGTGACTACTGTTTCAAACAAACAACATATAATAGCATGCAGGTGTACCAAGCCAAATAAATGCATAAAGAAACACCAAGCAAAATATCATAAAACTATGAATTTTCTTAATATAATTAAAAATAATGATAAAGTGTACTAACAAAGAATGACAAGTGATGAAAATACAATTACATGAGGGACAAACAAACAAACCCAAGACCAGGTTAGAGGAGGTAGCGGACAACTTGTAAAGGAAGCACAGAGTCCCAGGATCAAAGTAAAAAGTATGTATGACTACATGCTATAGTATGGATATAATACAATGAATAGATACACAATTTCATACAAATTCACCCACATACAAAGCATATGCATATGTAAAAGGGACCCCCAAAGAGCATTCTACCTAGACCACCGTAATAACCTGGACACATCCGCCCGACAAGCTTTTCGCCGACACAGGGCTTTGTCAAGGGACAAGTGACTACTGGTCACTAGAGATGAGCGAGTAGTATTCGATCGAGTAGGTATTGGAACGAATACTACGGTATTCAAAATACTCACACTCGATCAATACTACTCCTATTCGCAGTAAAGATTCGATTCAGAACCAGCATTGATTGGCTGAATGCTGTGCATTGTATAGCATTCGGCCAATCAACGCTGGTTCTGCAGCAAGCTCGTCTTTGCTAGTCGGGAGAGCTGGCAGCTTGCGGTTATGCGGGAGCTGACTTTTTCTCATAGGAATGCATTGACCAGTGTTGATTGGCTGCTGGTTCTGCAGGAGGGATGCTGCAATACTATCCTGCGGGTCTATCATTCTCCCCGCGCCATGTCCTACTCCTTCCACTTTGCTTTTAGGGCTGGTTCACATTAGCGCTTGCCTCCCATCCGGAAGGAGTCCGCAGGATCTATACTGCAGGCGTTGATGGTATCTAGTCCAAACTTTGTTAATGTATGAAGAGTCCCTGAAGAACTCAAATTAATTCAAGGAGAATTGCATTGGGTTAAAATACTGTAATAAATATTTGTGATAATTAGATAATTCCAAATCCAGGGTGAGTTGTGGGACTCTCCTTGAAAGAAAGAATATTATACTAGGGACTGAAGGCAAGCACAGAATATCAGAGACCAGTAGGCACTAAAAACTGACGAGTAATGGCTGGACTATACAGGCTCATTCAGTCTACCCTGTTCAGCTCTGACCTAAATGATCGCTCCTCCCAGTGGTATCAAAACTATTCTTTTTCTGTTTAAGTATTTATCAAAGATTGTGTCTTGCTGGTGGAGATGGACGGCTTATGATTATTGATAGTACTATTTAGATCTCTGTACTCTTGGAGGTCATATTGGCTACTGCCTAGGTGGATTTGCATTGTAAGAGATTAATTGACTACTAGTCCGATCGTGTTTTTTAGATTTGGCTTTGGATAATAGCCTTTAAGTTTGAGTTTTAATGAGAAATATTTTGTACTGTTTCTCATTGGGTCTCCTGGCTTCTGATAAAACCAGATAAATGATTAGCAGCCATTGCTCGCATAGTAACATAATTTACTGCTGTCTGCCTGATAATCCATTGCTTCTATTTAATAGGAAAATCTACAATTAGTATTTTCATCTTAATAATTAAAGATTTCTCACCACTACTTTAGGAGCGTTTCCATGGACATTTCTACCTACTGCTGTGAGCTTTCACAGCAGGTGAATGTACAATGTACATTTATTTTTTAATGTTTTAGATCCAATTATTTAAATTATCTTTTATAATTTGTTTTATTTTGACAATACAATCTAATATGTTTAGATCTGTTTATTGATGCACAGATGCGATAATTTGTCTTGCATGAATAATATGAAATTATTTCAGAGAGAAAAAAGGAATGGACTGCTCTTCCCAGTATTGAACATAAATCTTTGCCTCTCAGCAAAATCTAGAAATATGAACACAAGATTCTTTGTATACATATTCATCAAGGTGTATAACCTCACTAGCCACTGTGTAGTGGGTCCCTACTGTACTACGTGTGGCACCACAGAACAACCAACATCACCGAACAAAGCACTCACAGAAGTGAGCTACGGGTGCACAGCTCTGGTGGTGGAGGTGGCTGCACTTACTTTACAGAGGTCACAGTGACGTGGCTAATGGGCTTATACAATTTAATCATTATGTATACTAAGAACCTCAAGTTCATTTTTGTACATTTTGCTCAGAAGCATAGATCAATGTATTATTATACTCTGAGGAAACCCCAGAGTATAATAATAGCAAGGGCTCTTTGGGAAGGGGGCCTCTTGGGATCATATAATACTGTGTGGGGACCACCATGGAATATATAATACTTTGTGGGGGCTACTGTGAACATACAATACTGTGTGGGGACCACTAGGGGCATATAATACTGTGTGGGGGCCACTGTGCAGCATATAATACAGTGTAGGGGCCACTGTGGATCACATAATACTTTGTCGGGGCCATTGTGGAGCATATAATACTGTGTGTGGGACTCTCTGGAGCATATGTTAATGTGTTCTGGGAGGGGGGTCATTGTTGAGCATATTACACTGTCCCAGTATTTTTTATATTCTGGGACCAAAGTGGAGCATATACTACTGTATGGGGGCCACCACAGAGTATATAATACTGTGTGTGGGCCACTGCGGAGTATATAATTCTGTGTGAGGGGCCACTGTGGAGCATATAATATTGTTGAGGGGCCACTGTGGAGTGTATAATACTGTGTGGGGGCTACTGCGGCGCATACAATATTGTGTAGGGCCATTCTGGAGCACATAATACTGTGTGGGGGTCTCTCTGGAGAACATAATACTGTGTGGAACTACTGCAGAGTATATGATATTATACTCTGGAGCATATAACAATCTATAGAGACCACTGTGGAGCATATAATACTGTGTGTGGGGCCATTGTGGAGCATATTATACTGTCCCAGTATTGTTTACATGCCGGGCGCTGTACTGCTCACTAACCGTATTCTTGACAACTGCAGTTGTGGGTACTAAAGATGTTTCCCTTTCAGGTGTCTGAGATATCACTGCAGCACCCGTAACCGTCATTATCAAGACTTTGCTCTATGGAGGGTGTAGGGGACCCCAGAGAAAAGTTTTCTACCAGGGTCCACAAGACCTTAGTTATGCCACTGGATCCATAAACCACAGGCCATACGTGAATAATGGCAGTGGGGAAATGAACTTAAATAAATCGTACTAACGAACCACAGTTTAGATTAGTGTCAATATTCACTGCAGATTTTGCAATGTAAAGATGCTTTACCCCTTTGATATGATGGTAGAGAACATATTCACACCAGCTAGTGTTTACTTATTAATATTACTGAAGTGGAAATCTGTGTTTCTACTGCTGCATAAAATATATATTCAAAATCTGTCAACCACTATTTGCATCACATTGGAAATGACTTTATAAAGAAAATAAATGGCAAATACAGTTTTATATAACTCATAGCAGAACTCTGAAGTCAATTCTGTTGGACTGTTCCTACAGTCGGTATAGACTCTTTGACTTGTAGTGACTTTACTATTCTATTTGTAGGAGTGCATCATAAGGAATAGCTAAAAGAAGCCAGGGAAATCTTTGCCGCCCTCACACCATTGAACTCATGACTGCTTGCCATGTTTGTCCATCTAACATACTGTATAAGTGTAAGCACTCTAGGGGATATTTATGATGCATCAAGTCTATTCCTTTATTTGTATATACAGTAGTATTATAACAGTATTATAACAGTACTCATGAAGTTTTGTAAAGTTTGTTTGTGTGAGAAAACTGTGAGTATAACGTGTAGCACCATATCAACTTCAGATTAATAATGTATCTTACTGCAGTATGAAATGAAAGTGTACAACACTATGGAGCGGAATAATTCCAGGATGTGCAGATGCTGGCTATATTTACTTATTGCAGGAGAAAGTCATTGAGGACTAAGCTGTCAGGTTTTGAGGTCTGGAAGCATGACTGGACTCAAACAATCTACAATAATGCTGTAATAAAGCAAACATAGCTAACTAATAATTCAGGTTCAGCACAAAGATGAGCAACTCCAGTTTTTGGCATGAGGTAAAGATATGATCAAAGCAATCCAGCTTCCAATACACTGTTTGTAGTACAACATGGAAGCAATGTAACTGGAGCTGATACACTAAGGCTAAGGCCCTACATAATGAAACGCAGTTAAAAAAAAAAGATATAGAAGAAAAAAAAAGAAAGCTTATAGCTTACCACCTTCCTTTGGCTTGTCGATTTCAAGTAACCTGGGTGCACGATCCAAACCTCAGACTAAGGCTTGTATATAGGTACAGACAAAATGAATTGATAGAAGGATCCGCTCTACCAGGAATATTTCTTTAAAAAATAACTTTTAATCCATAATGATTAAAAAACACTCCATAGACAGGAACAAAAGTGCAAAAGTAGGAAAAAAGTGATTAAAACCGCATAGGTTTCATTGTGGCTGACATGTTTCGACACGTCTGTGTCTTACTCATAGCCCAATCTAGAGTCTACTGACCGACCAAAACCTTTTTAAAGGCTGAAAACACGATTATCCACCTTACAATAACACCTGATCAAAATTAGTCCAAAGCACAAGTTAACCCTCAAAACTGCTATTATGTTTATCATGAACGACACTTTCAACTAACAATTTCACTAAATTGAATTAAAACTACAATATTCACCCATATATATACAAAAACAATATTACCGCATTTACAGTGTTACAACGATAAAGCTATATATAAATCCATTAACCCACATAGTTCCAAAGGGTAGACAGCCCATGATCAAAGTGGTGTGTTGGTATAAGACCTTATTCACACACACACGTGTGAATAAGGTCTTATACCAACACACCACTTTGATCATGGGCTGTCTACCCTTTGGAACTATGTGGGTTAATGGATTTATATATAGCTTTATCGTTGTAACACTGTAAATGCGGTAATATTGTTTTTGTATATATATGGGTGAATATTGTAGTTTTAATTCAATTTAGTGAAATTGTTAGTTGAAAGTGTCGTTCATGATAAACATAATAGCAGTTTTGAGGGTTAACTTGTGCTTTGGACTAATTTTGATCAGGTGTTATTGTAAGGTGGATAATCGTGTTTTCAGCCTTTAAAAAGGTTTTGGTCGGTTAGTAGACTCTAGATTGGGCTATGAGTAAGACACAGACGTGTCGAAACATGTCAGCCACAATGAAACCTATGCGGTTTTAATCACTTTTTTCCTACTTTTGCACTTTTGTTCCTGTCTATGGAGTGTTTTTTAATCATTATGGATTAAAAGTTATTTTTTAAAGAAATATTCCTGGTAGAGCGGATCCTTCTATCAATTCATTTTGTCTGTACTTAAAAAAAAAAGCTACAGAAAAAAAGCATCATGTTTTGGGTTTTTTTGCAACATTTTTCATTGCATTTTTGCTGAGTTTTTCTCAGCAGACTTTCTTCAAGAGCATATAAGGCTAAAACCGCACATAGTTGGCGCAGCAAAAAAGTGCTGTGGGAAAAACCATGGCAGCAACGCATCCCATTTTTTCCCACAGTGCTTTTTACAGAAAGTCTGCAGAGGTTTCCTCTGTGGACTTTCTGCTTTCATTAAACGTATAGGGAAACCGATAGCATTTTTATAGGTATAATTCACATGCTGCAATTTTCCAAAACCACAATAGGAATTGTATCTTCTCCAGCCTCAAACATAATGGATGCAAGAGTATTCAATGCTAGGTGGACCAAACTGTCTACCACAAGCATGGCAAAAAAAATATGTTGTCAAGAAGAATCAGGTATGGATCTGAGGCCAGTGAATAGATTTCCCTCTACCCCCTCTAATGTTCCATTTACTGTACAGCTGGTGCTGTCTGCTACTCATACACAACCAGATATAATCTTCCGTGGCATGCTCTGTTGCCACAGCTAGAACCCCTAAGCCAGGCATATCCTGTGGCCTGGTCAATCACGTTTTACTATTCCAAATTATTGGTGCCACAGTGTTGACATAATAAAAATTGAAAGGGTCCCTACCTCAGAAACCCATGCCATTGCTTTTTCCAATTCCAATCCCATTTAGCTGTCACATCTCCTTGAATATTATATACATATTTGAAGAGGGTCATATAATCTACTTACCTTACCTATTTACTTAGCCTTCATTAAATGCATGAATATTAATTTGACATGATCTGTCAATCATAAATCTTCTTTGGCTGTCACTTATAATGTTCTCATTAACCACATATATTTTTACAAATTATTCATTAATAGATTTTCATTATGCGGTGAAATATCTTTCTAGACTACTGTTTTCTAGAGTGTAACTTTATTTTTTAATTACAAATGTGATTATTAAAAATCACTGCCCTTTAAAAAATTTATTTGCAGTTTTATTCATCCCAACTATTGGTCCTGTGGAAATTTCTTAACAATGGGATAATCAAGTGGAAGACCAACAGAAATACTCAGAATGCTAATTATAAATACCTTATCATGCTGTTGGGCTTGCAATGCACCACTTGTTTTCTCACACCTTGTTAATGAGATTTTTTTTAGGACAGTACGTACTCATATACCTGGACAATATCCCAATCTATTTTTATGACTAGCAGACCCATTATCAATATATATGTGTTTTGTTCTGCAAAGTACTCTTTGTATCCTAAGCTGGAGAAGTGCCACTGTGAATGTTAAGGGTCAGTGCACATGGAGTTTTTTGGTGCTGATTTTGAGTCCGAATCCGCCTCAAAATCAGCCTCCAAAAAAAGCCTCCCAATAGAACTGTGATGTTAAAGGAGCGCTATCATTGGGAAAAGTAACTTTTAACTAAACACATACCTGCATAGTCTTTAGAAAGGCTATTCCACACATACCTTTTGTATATTATATCCCCTCAGCACTTTTTGAATGAGCCCGTTTTTATTCATATGCTAATTAGCTTCCAGCGAGCACAGGAAGTTTTCAGCTGATTTCTCCTATAACTGGGACTGGTACATTTGGCCCACAGTATACAGAGCTGATCTGGGTCCTGTAGGACCCAGCAGCTCTTGCAAGACACTGAGTCCGGCAGATCACGTGACTGCCGGGTCATGGCAGTGCCCATAGCTCATTGAGTGCTGTATACACTGCAATCAAGAAGGCAGGGAAGGGAATAAACCTTCCCTGTCTTCTCTCTGGTAGCTCCAGCTGAAGTTACAGCTGGCTCCCAGTTTCAGCAATTGCATGATCTTGTGCAATAGCTGTGTTCTGACAGGACGTACCGGCACGTCCTGTCAGAACAAGGCAACCACTATCTGGACGTATATAGTCTATGGGCGGTCTGGAAGTGGTTAAATAAAAATACTCAGTGATTTTAAGGATAGAGGGTAAAGTATTAATGGTGTTTTCAAAGGTATTGTGTTTAAAACCAGCACTTTTTGTACCTTGATACATTTTCTCATACATTTTTGAAACATAAGGGTTGTTCCCATAATTTTGTTGGATTTTTACAGTATGTGGAATCCACTTTATTTTATTGTATGTTTATGGTATTTGTATATCATCTTTTTTGATTCTTTATCAGATATATGTTATTGTGGGTTCTTGTTCATTGGTCAGTTTACTTTGCATTGTTGTGATTGGCTAAAATAGAGCCCATCTTTTGTAGGCTAAGCTATGTGCAATATAGAGCTAACCCCTCGTTCATATCTGCGTTTGGTAATCCGATGGGGACCCCTCCGAACAGACTACCGAATGCACTTGCAAGTGGTGTGCAGTGAAAGCACATGGACCCCATAGACTATAATGGGGTCCGTGTGCTTTCCGCGAGCTGTACGCACAAATCATGCAGACATGAAAGTAAATCATGACGTACTTTTTTGTCCGCATGTTCCATACGGACACCGCGCGGAGAGTACACGGACCCCATTATAGTCTATGGGGTCCATGTGCCTTCATTGCACACCGCTTGGCAATGCATTTGGTATTCCATTTGGGGGATCCCCATGCGGACTCCCTGAATGGATTACCAAACGCAGATGTGAACGAGGGGTAAGAATGAAATTGGAATTTATTCTGTGAGATAAGAAGAGGTTGCTTTTGAAAAGGTGAACTTGAATGTGAACTCTCCAGGTCTAAATATTGGCTCTAGCACTGAACCAGAATATGAAAAACCAGCCTTAGAAGTTTGTTGCATTTTCTGCTTCTCACGATCTAAGTCAATGTAAATTTCCAACCCCACCACTAATCTTTCACCACACTGACATCATTTTACATAACAATTTTTATTAGTTCCCATTTCTTGTGAAGAAATGAACCTCTAAGTTGATATATAACTTAATTAGAATGTAAAAGAAGTTCTACAGATGTAGAAGTGATTCTCTAGTTCACACAAATAGGTTCAATTATAGAATACTTATTAGTACAATTTCATTATTGTTTCATGTGCTGCCTGTCAAGTTATGTAATGCAGAATAATAATAGCTTAGCTTGTTAAAAGTAATTACATTCAACATATCAAGAAGCAGGTAAAATATTGTTCAGACATTAGAGATTTCATTTATCTCTGGCAATAACCTAATTAGGCTTTAATAATTGAAAGTTAGTAAGAACTTACTTTTTATAGGTAACTGATTTTCTGTTTCCAAGACAGACAGTGTATTTTTCATTAGTCGGAAGAGGGGAGTGTTGTGTAAAGTGTGATCCGGGTCTACTACCACCTAAACCACTGATGTGTTGTTGTAGATAGTTTGTGTCAAAGAGCAGTCTTGCTGAAAATAAAATCTATTTTTAACCCGTATACAAATGAGCTGTTCATTGCACCCATGACATGGTTGTGTAAGGTGGGAGTGGAATCTTTGAATAGCTAGCCTGTTGTACAGTAAAGAGTTAAATCGTTTCACGACTGCACCTGTAAGTAGAGTGAGAGTGCAGTGCTAGCAAGCTATTGCGACACAACATGGAGCAATAAGGTTTATTGGTTTTGTTTATAGCAGGGATGACAAACTCATTTTCGCCAAGGGCCACATAAGCATTAACCTTAATACTGCCCCCTTCCCCCCCATATGTCATACTATTACCTGCGGGGGTAAACAGTGAGAGACAATGGCATTATGGGTGGCACACCCATAATGCCATTGTCTCTCACTGTTCCACCCTGCAGGCAATAGTATGACATATGGGGGGGGGCAGTATTAAGGTTAATGCTTATGTGGCCCTTGGCAAAAATGAGTTTGTGCCATTGAAGAAAAAAATAGGGCATTGTTGGGGGCAAGGGGGCATTGTGGCATTTTGGACATTGTTAATGTGTGGAAATAGAAAGAGAGCAGTTACTCTTCTTGAGCAGAAAGAGGGGCTTTGTTAATACTAAAAATGCTCACCAATACTTTTTCATGCAATGCAGAGACCTACTGGTATTATTTTGATTTCCTGTCTTGGTACCAGATACTGTTGGGCACCTTCAGAGGATTTTTGGATTTAATGTTATTGCTGTTTTCCTATTTACTTCTTAGGAAACAGATTTGCATATTTTTCCCATAATTCCCCCAGTGGAGCAAAAAAAGGCTTTTGTAAGTCTCCATACACCTGTGAAGGTGATCTCTCCTTAAGGAGTGATAATATCCCCAGAACCATGTTATTGCTGATCATTTTATGGGCATAAGCATACTTACCCAGCCATAGCAGCTGATCATGACAGTCTATCTATCTATCTATCTATCTATCTATCTATCTATCTATCTATCTATCTTCTTGCTACTATGTACAGTATATAACAAATCCTTGAAAATTGCAGTTGATGCATTTACTTTTAACAATGCTAGAGTCACACTAGTGTTTGGCTCTCCATCATTCAGGTCCGTATGGGGACCTGAATGACGCAGAGCTCCTCTGCTAAAAGAACAGTTATGCATGGACACCCGTGGACACTATAGACTACAATTGGGTCTTCCAGGTGTCCGTTGGGTTACTTTTGGCCAGTTTTATACTGAAAGGAGAAAAATCCTCCATGCAGCACTTTTCTCTGTGCCAATTTTAGGTGGATTCTGCAGCAGTCTCCTATGGAGACTCCAAAGCAGATTTGAACCTAGCCTAAACTTGGACCACACAGAACAAAACATTCATACTAGAGACACATAAGCACTGCAGAAAAAAAAAGCTGGAAAAAACATTCTGCATGAACTGGTTATTGTGATTTCATTTCTCAGAAATTATAATACCAGTCATAGGCCAAAAATAGTTAAAAACAAAACATTTAATAATCGTATCATCTAGAAATCATACAGTGCAAATACACTTATATGCCAAGAACATCACAGCACACTGATATGTCAAAAAGCTTTATTTTCATATTAGAAGTTAAACAGCAAAAAATGAAATTACATAGAAATGACTTAGAATGAGACTTTGTATGTAGTAACTGTACATGTAGGAGAGGTTGGTGTCCTAATTGTCACATGCCATACTTAGCCAGCAAATAGCTCAAGCCAGTCCTTCTTGCTCCCCCAAGTACTTTTACATATTCTTTATGAAGAATACATAATGAATATGTAAAGGTACTCTAAATGTGAGGTAATTTCCAAGCTATTTCACTGGTATGGTGATTCTCTGGCTGTAATATTTTCACTATATAGTAAGGATAATAACACATATAAACTTCAGAAATAGAATAGTATGTTAGTTAATTCCTTTTCATGTAAAATATTTCCTGTTACATGGTACGTCATTGTGAGAGTCTCCTGTTTTATAGTGTTCCTATCCTCGGAAATAAAATTTGTGGCATGAGCCATGAGATGTCACATATCTTAGGTATTTTTCCCTAGTAGTACGACTTTATTTTTATTTATGTCTTTCCACATTCTTATTGTTAGAACAACCACTGTATGCTATGCATTCTATCTATCTATCTATCTATCTATCTATCTATCTATCTATCTGTACAAAAAGTCCTTTAATCAGTGGCGTAACTAGGAATGGCGAACTTTTGACATGGGCTCCCCCCCCAACCGACACCGATGCTGAAGACCTCGATCGACCCCCTCCTCCGCACTCTATTATGTCCCTTAATAAGCCTTGCACACAGTATTATGTCCATTAGTGGCCCCTGCACACAATATTATGTCCATTAGTAGCCTCTGCACACAGTATTATCCCCCATAGTGGCCCCTGCACACAGTATTATGTCCCATAGTGGCCCCTGCACACAGTATTATGTCCCATAGTGGCCCCTGCACACAGTATTATCCCCCATAGTGGTCCCTGCATACAGTATTATGTCCCTTAGTGGCCCTGCACACAGTATTGTACCCCATAGTGGCCCCTGCACACAGTATTATGTCCACATAGTGGCCCCTGCACACAGTATCATCCCCAATAGTGGCCCCTCCACACAGTATTATGTCCATTAGTGGCCCCTGCACACAGTATTATACCCCATAGTGGCCCCTGCATACAGTATTATGTCCCTTAGTGGCCCCTGCACACAGTATTATACCCAATAGTGGCCCCTGCACACAGTATTATGTCCCCATAGTGGCCCCTGTACACAGTATTATGTCCAGGATCGGCAAGTAAATAGGGCCGTAACGGGCAATTTAAAAAAAAAAAAAAACGGTAGCGGCTGTCACCGGGCCCCCTAATGGCCCAGGCCCTGTGGCAGCCACCTCCGCTGCCTCTATGGTAGTTACGCCCCTGCCGTTAATTCAGAACAGAAGAAAAGAGATTAAGGTTGAGGGTCCCACATGACAAAAACCACAGCGTTTTACAGTCACTGCAAAGTGGACGGGATTCTAACGAAACTCATCCACACATTGCAGAAAAATACACGCAGTGGAAACGCTGTGATTTCCAAAACCATTGTGATTTTGGAAATGGCAGCATGTCAATTATACCTATGAAAATGGTGGCGGATTCCCTACAGTTATAAATGAAGCAGTCCACTGAAGAAGAAGCCTTTAAAGACTTTGTGTGAAAAGCGTTGCGTTTTTCCCACAGAGCTTTTTTGCTGCGACCTGCTACATGGGGCTTTAGTCTAAATGACTGGGCAAAAGGGTAAATGTTACTATGACTGGCAGGCTCACAGCTCCTCCTGATCTTATGGGTCTATACTAGAGATGAGTGACTATATTTGATTGAATACCTCCCCTGCATATTTTTTGGTGTAAAAAAAAACGCCAGCGAAGGTGGGAGGGGAATCAAATGTTTACCGCCTGTAATCGACTGAGTACACCAATAACTATGCAAAGGGAGGTATTCGATCGGATATTAGTATTTGATCGAATACTACTCGCTCATCTCTAGTTTATACCATTAAGATATTTCGCCATAAGGTTGTCAGAGACCATAGTATATTCCTTTATAAATGCTGTGAAGACATGGAAAATTGAAATTAATCTACTTTAAATATAAAATCTTAAATATAAAATCTGCACAAATAAATTGAATAATAAAACAAATGGAAAAGTAGAGTAAGACATTTATAAGATTATCTGTAGAATAAAATAAATCCAGCAACCGTCATTACATAAGTAGGACATTTATGCCACAAAGTTACTTGCATAAATACACATTGAAGGAACACGATTCAGTGACAGTTTGTTCATATATATATATATATATATATATATATATATATATATATATATATATATATCCATTGGGCATAGCATTCTTCTCTTCCTCTATAGGAACAGAAGAATATAATGCACGTTTGGGACAGAGCCACTACTGTATATGAAATAGACCAATAGAACCTGACAGATTCTATTGACTATAATGCAATGTTCTGAACTTCCATTGTGGTGTCATTTTGCCAGATAAAAAATACTTTTTTTTGTTATTTTTGATTCAATAAGAGACAAAGGAACCTCAAATGCAGATGTAAACCTATCTGTACTATGGTAAGAAATATCTAGTACACCAAGCGGGAGTGCAAACTGCCTATAAATTCAATGATCTCGCACAAATATTACACAAGTAATATTCTACAGTTCATAGTAAAGAGCATCAATGTTTTCAGAATGGTATCTGAGTTACAGACTTATATTACTTCTGATCTTTATCATCATTTTTAGTTTTCCATTTTGTTATAAAGAATGTTTATTCGTGAATTTCAACTAGAAAAAAAAAACGGAAAAAAAGAAATAAAGAATACTTGTGCTGTAATAAAACTGCTGCTCAAAGTATATATTGTTTCTTAATGTTTGCCACAAAGAATCTTCTTTCAATATTAGTGCGTGAATTCAAACCTGACCTTTGCTGGCGTAATTCTCTTATTATTTTATATCTGTATGGTGTAGCATCACAATCTATAACTCCAACATTTAGCTTAAGGAAACAGTGGTTAGTCTTCATTTGCACAATCCCAGCTCGACAGGGAGCAATGTCAGTGAGGAAAACCGTCAGCCAAAGCCAATCACTGCCACTTGTGGGAAAGACAACCTGCCTTAGCCTTAGCACTGTCAGCTGCCAGCTTCACTAAATAAACCTTGAAGATTATCCTTCAAAAACTGGTGTGGAATCCCCTGAGCTACAACCGTGAGGATTGCCAAAAACAGTCAGGGCTTGCTGGATGCCAGTTCATTATCTATATTAAACTGCTACAGACATGAAAAACAAACAAGCCAGTCTGGTGAGTGCCCCACTTTCCAAAGTTGTGTGATGGAAATTATTATTGCTCAAAGGAAAGTAATATTGCTCAATGGAAAGATTTTTTTTTTGTTATGAGCATACTTTATCATGTATATATATGTAAATGAACCATATAAATCTATCTATCTATCTATCTATCTATCTATCTATCTATCTATCTATCTATCTATCTATCTATCTATCTATCTATCTATGCCTCTATCTTTCTATCTATCTATCTATCTATCTATCTATCTATCTATCTATCTATCTATCTATCTATCTATCTATGTCTTCCGCTATGTTATCTATCTTTATATACTGTATATTCTGCTTAGTAGTACTTTTTCTAGGTGTACATTGTGGATTTACTTCTATGCTGGCTACATTTTCGTTTATCATACAATGTTTGTTAATTGTGTTAATATAAAATCTATTTAGCAAAAAGTGGACTCTCAAAAGAAAAAAGGATTAATTTTGTTCTTGAGGCTTTTTTTTTGTTAAATACACATCCTTTATGAGTCAATGATTTATTGTTCCATGTGAATACTGCAATAACTATGGTTGGCCTATTCCGTCCTAAATACCATTGAACAGAGATATATAAAGATAGCTCACTCCAGTAAGCTCATAAGTTAATGTTATTTGCTAGTATTAGGCAACAAGCTGGTTTAGAATTTATTATTAAAGATTTATTAAGAAAACTTTTGGTTTGAGCTAAAAAAAATATTGTATTGTCTTCTGAGTTTTTTGGTATATAGGAAAAAATCTTTTAGTAGAGTTTAGACTTTATAGTAAAAATACAAGCAAGAATAATCTTATTTACTTCATTTACATTGAAATTGCAAAACATATTGTTACATAGAGAGGTCTATTGTAACACGTGAATATTCAATGTCACACAGGCCATTTTTTTCTTTAGTATAAAAATTTCTTATGTTTTTTTATGGTTTTTTTGCAGCTTTGGGCTTCTCTATTAAGTTTCCTTCAAGTATTGGTCAAAAGATGTTTAAAAACTGTTATAATCTCAATATACTATAATGGTGAAGATTTCTAATTCCCTGTATTTAACTCCAAATATTTTCTATGGGATGTGTTCAAAAATATGACATGGCATTCCCCAAAATGTTACATGACCTTCACATAAGAAGTTGCACTGTATGATGGAACTTTCCAGTTGCTTTGAGCAATAGATATTATTATTAGATCCTATGCACACTATGATATTAAACCTTACATGGCTTCTATGGAGCACACTGTACTTCTGAATGTCTCTGAGTTTCGAGATATATGAATAGGTTATAAATTCACTTTAAATCTGACATAAAAAAAAATTGCCACATGCTTCATTTTATATCATGTTGCATATTATCCCCTAGATGCATTGCACACATCATATAATGCTGTATTTAGGCACTGTCATTTAACTCTGTATGCCGGCATATGAAGTAGTAGCCTGTAGTAGTCATGTACATGAGGTCTTAAACAGCATTTGTGATTATTATTTGCATACTAAAAAAAACAGAGACTACTGTTTACACCTATAAACTAGGCATGATGAAAAATGTTTTTCCTAGAGCCTTGTACTTGATTTTGGCTAAAAATTGTGTTTTTAATGTGTGTCGTTTCTAAAGTGTATACATTTTCACCTGCATTGCATTTCTGTAAGAATTAATAGAAGAGTTTAGAATGCAAGAAAATACACCTGATAAAATGTTATAAATCAATGGAAATAAAATGTTGCCAGAAAGCAATGCTTCTAGTGGAGAATATCACCATATGTAAGGCATTCAATGGAAGCTGTCACATTTTTTTATGTCAAATTTTCATATGATACAACTGAAAACTTTATATGCAATAGAAGGTATATGGAGGTACAGTTGAGAGAGTCCTATTACAATTCCTTACAAGATGGACCTGCATTATTAGTGTATACATGTGGTAAGATACAATAGAGGTATTTATAAACCCTTTGTACAGATTGCATGAAGGCGTCCAGACATATATGAACAGAATTATCTGACTATGCCCTCATAATACTGCTGTGTTACCCATTCGAGGCCATAACTTATGGATATTCACTGAAAGGCCTAGATAGACTTATCCACTGAAAACTGTTATGCAGACAGATTTTATTACTATTAAAATGAAAGATATAGATTTCTCCTTTATTATTCCCAAAGATTACCTATGTTGTTTGAAGCATAGTCATTTCTCTATACATGAATAAACCATCTGTTGCTATTTAACATACAAATAGCATGCGCTAAATGCAAAGGATTGGATGAAAGGGAATAAGAGAGCACATTGCGTGTGATCCCTACAAGAGTGGGATTTACTTTGAAATTACAATCACTAGTCTCTGGCCATAAACACTTTAAGGTTTCGTGACTATTTTTTGTATGCAGTTTTGTATGTTAACTCTATGTGAAAAACTACAGGTGAGCTTGTTGCTGTTATATAAGACATCATTCTTTAAGCAGCAATATCCCAGATGATGTCTTGATAAAACTAGTTGTTCTCAAAAGGTAAATGTTGATTTGTATAGGACTGCTCTTTTTATTACGTTTTGCTGTACAAGGACATACTTTTTATGTTGGGATGTAGTACATCATAGGTTTAAAAATTGTGCCATTTACATATTTGTCTATAGTCACATGTTATAATATTGTAAGAAAATACCCTATGCTTCCAAGGTTTAAATCACTAAACTTGATAATAATTACATTATACTAGTATTAAGACTGTATCAAATCGTTCTATCTCTATAGTCCACTATCCATCTAGTCACTCTATTTAGGACACCAAAACGCAAACATGGGAAAGTGTTGGAAAGTATTCTCATTGTAGACTTACCTAAGTCATAAGAAGTCATTAATGATGTTCTTTCTAATAACGTATAGCTAATAATATTGTAGATAAAGGACAGTTTTACACAACCATGTTACAGGCATATTTTCTGCACCAGTATAATGTCCAAGTATACAGCTGTTTTGATTCCATATTTCTATTTGCTCTACTTTATCTAAATCTACTCTATTTCTTATATTATTACATATCGACCCACGGATGGGTCTTTATCAAGAATCTATCTATCTATCTATCTATCTATCTATCTATCTATCTATCATCTATCTATCTATCATTTATCTATCTATCTATCTATCTATTTATTTGTCGATATATCTATCTTAATAGCGACTAACAGTCTATAATATAAGATGTATCACACCCACATTAGGAAACATTTAAAAGTCAAGTGCCGGTTTATTTATAATCTGGCAGATTAAATATGTCTTTTCACAATGCTAAATAATGTAGGAGCATCTACTGAGCACCCTACTGGGGGGCCAAGTGACATTCCTTTTAGTTAGCCCAGTAGAAAGGTATAAAAGGCCATATTAATGTTTTATAATGAGCATTCTAAATCATTTCCTGCTTTTCAATTAGTATATATGTTCTTATAACAGAGTTGAAAATAAACCTAATGAATTCTTGATAAGGACCTTTAGCCATACAGTTCTTTTTTCCCTATTACATGTCTTATGGTAGTATTATTAAATACATGTACATATAGACAAATGTTTTATATTAAGATTACAAATGTTGAAATAATATCTTTGCATTTTCACTGGTGATTAGCTTTAAAGGGAATCTGTCACTGTGAAAGCGCAGTCTCATCTGTAGGCAGCATTATATAAAATAAGATATATTGATATATAATTGATATATAGTTTTATTGCAAAAGATTCTGTATAACATGTAATATATTCATTTAAATCACTGTTCATTCTATGCCAAGGTATCCAGTGAGCGGTCCTATCAGGGACTAACAACCTTCCCTTTACCAATGTGTATATTGACATAGTTATCAATCACTGAGTTGAACCACCCATTGGACTTCTAAGCCCCAAGTGATCTGATTTTTTTAAGTGACTAAATGACAGGTTATACTGGATCTCTTCCTATAAATCTATATATCTACAGTACTTGCTCAGCACCTCCTGCTCTATAACATGATACCACAAACAGCAAAGCACTTTCAGTGTGACAAGCTGTAAGTGACCTCATTTTATAGAGCTATGGCTAAAAAAATGTAAAACCGTATTTAATATAAACAAAGTTGTCGTCTATATTGCTTTCAAATGGAAGTAAATTTCTTGTAATTTGTTCATTAGCTTGTATTGGTGTAACTAAAAAGTCTTGTAAATGTAGTAACCACAACTGCTGTTATTAAGAATACGGCGAGTGAGCAGTGCAGCATGGGAGATGCGTGCTCTAGGATACAGCTGATCTCTGGAGGTCCTAACAGTCAGACCCCTTCCAATCTAAAATTGATGGCCTATATTAATGATAGGCCATCATTTTTTAAGAGGTGGTTAACAGCTTTTAAGGGTATTCCCGTTCCTTTATATCGATAATCTATCCTCAGGATAGGTCATCAATAACAGATCAGTGGGGAATTGTCACCCGGGACAACTGCAGATCAGCTGTTTGAAGGGACCCTGGTGCTTTTCAAATGCCGTGACTCCTTTGCTATTTACATTGTATAGTATCTCTTTTATAAAGAATATGCAATGTTATTACAGCCTGTTATAACATTGCACGCTGCTATAAAACAGGTAGTGTATGATGTAAATATTGAAGTGGTCATGGCATTCACACAGCTGATCAGCAGGGCCCCGATGTTGGACCCCCACTGATTTCTTATTGATTACCTATCCTGATGGTAATAAGTATTAGGAATAACCTTTTAGGGGTCCCCACTCCAACTTCATGACAATGATTGGGGAAAGTCTGATTCCCTGACTACTGTCTCTAATATAAAATGATTAAACCTCATTGACACTTATCTCTGCTGCCTGGAGAGTTCAGTACAGTGACCTCTATGGACAGAAGAGATAAATTCTGCTGCCAAAGGAGTATAGTGGAGATAGTGGTCGGAGAATCATGCTTTCCCAAACCGATATCATGGTGCTGCAATGCCCTGGCCAACTCCAGCTGGCAGCAAACTCCCTATATTCCTTAGCCCAGTTGCATTCACTCTCCCTGTGACCTACTGTTAGTTCCCTGGACTCAAGGCCACACCACCACCAAACACAGCACCAGAAAAGCCACCTGTTGAACAGATCACAAAATCTCACCTTTCCTCCCAGACAATAGACTTAGTACGTGGATTAGGTGAGATGAGAAAATGTATTTGATATCTCCACTGCAGGTTACTTACCTACATGTTGTTTTTGTCTGTTTGTATCTCCTTCCCAATGTATTCCACGTATTTCAGATGACTTAGTAACCCCTTATAGTTGGGTTTGGGTGATAACCATTTAACTACCTTGAAATGATGGAATTCTATGTTGTGTCATAAAATCTTATAACTTGAGATCTACAAAATACATGAACATGGTCTTATCGAAATCATCTTCTTCAAGAATACACAGTAAATGTATGTGGGACTCATTGTGTGTAGACAAATGACATCATCAATCTATTTAGTATATAAATCTGTGAATTCTCATATTTTTATGATTTGCCTGCAATACAAGTTAATGGCTGTAGTATATACATACTGTGTACAGCCATAGTGTATGTCAGTAATGAGAATGTATGTGCACTCTAAAAAGGGTGAAGACAGGCACTTGGTTATGTAAGATACGCATTTATACCATAATTCTCCCAAGATCTATGGATACCATACTGTCATACAATATACTAGCTGTTCCATTTCCTTCAACCTTTAATGTGTTGTTTATTACACTGACATTTATTTTTCAGTATTTCCTATGCAGTATTCCCTATATATCAGGGAACCTTATGGTAATAGCTAATAATTCTTGATTTTGGGGAACGATTCCACAGATTTGTAATGTGGTCTAATGTTGTTCCTTTTCTCCAGTCAAAACAAATGAGAAACCTGTAGTTACTGTAATACTATAATGGTTTTTAAATTTAATTGAGAAAGGAGCCTAGAATTCCGAAACGTTGTAATTAGAGATGAGCGAGTAATACTCGATCAAGTAGGTATTCGATCGAATACTACGGTATTCGAAATACTCGTACTCGATCGAGTACCACTCGCTGTTCGAATGTAAAAGTTCGATGCAGAACCAGCATTGATTGGCCGAATGCTATACAGTCGGCCAATCAATGCTGGTTCTTCTCCTACCTTTAGAAGTCTTCTCCCTGTGCAGCTTCCCCGCGGCGTCTTCCGGCTCTGAATTCACTCTGCCAGGCATCGGGCCTGGGCAGAGCCGACTGCGCATGTCCGCTTGTAGTGCGGGCATGCGCAGTCGGCTCTGCCCAGGCCCGATGCCTGGCAGAGTGAAGACGCCGCGGGGATGCTGCAAAGAGAAGACTGCATGGAGGATCCAGCCCGACCCTCACTCGTGGACTTGGTAAGTATAATTTGATTGAATGTTGCCTACCCCTGAAACGAGCATTTTCCCCCCATAAACTATAATAGGGTTCGATATTCGATTCGAGTAGTCGAATATTGAGGGGCTACTTGAAACGAATATCGAACCTCAAACATTTTACTGTTCGCTCATCTCTAGTTGTAATCTGTCATCATTATTAGTTAGCCATTAAAAAGGTATCAACTACTGAAGACTATCAAGTTTTTTTGTTTTTTTTATATCACATAATTGTAGCAGATATTGTATGGCTTTGCTATTATGCTTACATGTATTTTCGTATAATTTGCAGTAAAGCTCCACTATGATATATGCAACACGCCGTGGTAATGAGCTGCTGCCTGCCTGTGGAATAATAGCCGTCTCGCAGAAACTTTTCAAGGCTTTTAATAGCTATCTTTAATATATGAAATCTGATACGGAAAATTGAAAGCCTTAAAAAAAAAAAAAAAAAAAAAAAAGTTTGCAAGCCAGTTTTACATGTTGTTATAATTTAGCAAATGAGAGTGTTGGTTACTTGTCAGTGGAAATATTTGGTGTTTTATTAAATTTGCTATCAGTTTTATTTTTATCTTTCTAATAAAGATTGAAAAGTTATTTGTGGAAAAGTAAAGCATTTCAGAGAGAATAATTGGTATAAGCCCAACACAGGGCAGTGACACAGCATGAGAGGAGCAATGGTGGCCCATTAATATCATTGTCCTCAATAGCAAACAGTAACTGTATGGAGTTCTTACCTATACTGGTAGCTTGTAAAATGAAACAAAATCCAATTATCTTTTGCAATGCCATGTTTTTCAGCTGCACACAATGCTAGTGTTATGTTTAGATGTAATAGTTAACTAAAGGGCATCTGAACCCATGCCTTCTCAAATTCTTAACACTACTTGCTTATATATCATGTTTCAATCGACAGATAGATTTGCAGCATAAAGCATGTCTGCTCTAGACTCTGCTTTCATTGGAGGAGATTATTGTTGAGCTTCCTGGTCTGTTAGGACCATATTGCATATACATATAAAGCTGGGTTCACACCAGAGCATGAAGTACATTCGGGGATTCCGTTCCCCTTTCCACTTGAAAAGTCCGCATTTTTCACCCTTTTCAGGCAGAAACTGAGCGGAAACCTGGTGAGGTGGACCCCATTATAGTCTATGGGGGTGGGTTTCCACAGATAACTGCATTTTTTAAAGGGATTCAATCATTAAAAAGCTATTTTTTTTCTCCCTAACATGTAGGAATAGTCTTAAGGAAGGCTATTCTTCTCCTACCTTTAAATGTCCTCTCGACGCTGCTGCTTGGTAGAAATCTCCAGCGCCGCCTCTATCTTCTCCTGGAACAGCCTCTCCCTGTGTCTTCTTCTGGCGCTGGCTTTAAACTTCTAGGAATGCGCAGTCGGCTCTGCCGTCGGGCTGCATGCCCACGGCCATTTTCTTGTGGCCACTTATCCCAGCTTACTGTGTAAGCAGTCACAAGAAAATGACCACTTACACCAGTTTACTATGTAAGGGTGCATTCACACTGAGTAAACGCTAGCTTATTCTGAACGTAAAACACGTTCAGAATAAGCGGCGTCTAAAGCAACTCCATTCATCTCTATGGGAGCCGGCATACGAGCGCTCCCCATAGAAATGAATGGGCTGCTTCTTTAAGTATGAGCAGTCCCATTGAAGTGAATGGGAAGTGCCGGCGTATACGGCTCGGCATGAGTAGAGCTTGCCGTACACGCCGGCACTTCCCATTCACTTCAATGGGACTGCTCGTACTGAAAGAAGCAGCTCATTCATTTCTATGGGGAGCGCTCGTATGCCGGCTCCCATAGAGATGAATGGAGTTGCTTTAGACGCCGCTTATTCTGAACGTGTTTTACGTTCAGAATAAGCTAGCGTTTACTCAGTATGAATGCACCCTTAGCGGTCACAGGAAAATTGTTGCTGGCATGCTGTTTGAGAACTGGGGACCGCCCCCAGTGCTGCGAGAGAACTCATTTGCATACAGAAGAAAACTGGGATTTCTACCGAACAGCGGTGTGAAGAAGACATCTAAAGGTAAGAGAAGAATAGCCTTTCTTAAGGCTGTTCCTACGTGTTAGGAACAAAAAATTGCTTTTTTAATGATTGAATCCCTTTAAGCGGATTAGGTTTCCATTCAGGGGTCCCCAAGCAGACGTAGACATGAACTTAGCCTAATAATGCCAGCTATACATATTTTTCTTTGCTTGTTTTTATAGCTTTTCTTGGGCTTTTTATTATTTTTCTTTTATTAGTGTTTACATGTAATATATGTAACAATCCCATGATACATTGCTCACATATACATACTATAGTCATTTACCAGTGTAAGATAGAGCATGTTATGAGTGTGGAACTGATACACTTTTTCTTTACCTTTACCCAAAGGAATCCTTTTATACTCTCTACTCTATACTATCTAATAACTGATGGACACAGTAATATTTCAAGATTGAAATGAGGTTTATTGTACTAACAGAAAATGTGCAATATGCATTAAACCAAAATTTGACCGGTGCAAAAATATGGGCACCTCAACAGAAAAGTGACATTAATATTTAGTAGATCCTCCTTTTGCAAAGATAACAGCCTCTAGTTGCTTCCTGTAGCTTGTAATCAGTTCCTGGATCCTGGATGAAGGTATTTTGGACCATTCCTCTTTACAAAACAATTCAAGTTCAGTTAAGTTTGATGGTCGCCGAGCATGGACAGCCCGCTTCCAATCATCCCACAGATGTTCAATGATATTCAGGTCTGGGGACTGAGATGGCCATTCCAGAACATTGTAATTGTTCCTCTGCATGAATGCCTGAGTCGATTTGTCTTGCTGAAATATCCATCCCCGGCGTAACTTCAACTTCGTCACTGATTCTTGAACATTATTCTCAAGAATCTGCTGATACTGAGTGGAATCCATGCGACCCTCCACTTTAACAAAATTCCCGGTGCCGGCATTGGCCACACAGCCCAAAGTATGATGGAACCTCCACCAAATTTTACAGTGGGTAGCAAGTGTTTTTCTTGGAATGCTGTTTTTTTTGGACGCCATGCATAACGCCTTTTTGTATGACCAAACAACTCAATCTGTTTCATCAGTCCACAGGACCTTCTTCCAAAATGAAGCTGCCTTGTCCAAATGTGCTTTTGCATACCTCAGGCAACTCTATTTGTGGAGTGCTTGCAGAAGCGGCTTCTTTCTCATCACTCTCCCATACAGCTTCTCCTTGTGCAAAGTGCGCTGTATTGTTGACCGATGCACAGTGACACCATCTGCAGCAAGATGATGCTGCAGCTCTTTGGAGGTGGTCTGTGGATTGTCCTTGACTGTTCTCACCATTCTTCTTCTCTGTCTTTCTGATATTTTTCTTGGCCTGCCACTTCTGGGCTTAACAAGAACTGTCCCTGAGGTCTTCCATTTCCTTACTATGTTCCTCACAGTGGAAACTGACAGGTTAAATCTCTGAGACAACGTTTTGTATCCTTCCCCTGAACAACTATGTCGAACAATCTTTGTTTTCAGATCATTTGAAGCGGGCTGTCCATGTTCGGCGACCATCAAACTTAATTGAACTTGAATTGTTTTGTAAAGAGGAATGGTCCAAAATCCCTTCATCCAGGATCCAGGAACTGATTAAAAGCTACAGGAAGCGACTAGAGGCTGTTATCTTTGCAAAAGGAGGATGTACTAAATATTAATGTCACTTTTCTGTTGAGGTGCCCATACTTTTGCATCGGTCAAATTTTGGTTTAATGCATATTGCACATTTTCTGTTAGTACAATAAACCTCATTTCAATCCTGAAATATTACTGTGTCCATCAGTTATTAGATATATCAAACTGAAATGGCTGTTGCAAACACCAAAATATTTAGAACTAAAAATGATTAAGATTAATAGGGGTGCCCAAACTTTTTCATAGGACTGTATATATGTGGGAAGTGTTAGGTAAGCAATTTTGTCCTCACGTCCAAACTTCTTACCATTTGATCTAATATATACCTATATGACTCATGATATGATACTTTAACTATGATCTGCAGAGATTTTCCTATGGCTTAGGATTTAACACCATGCCAGTGGTGTTTCTATGTGTATGTAGGAGAGGGAAAGAAGGAATTGTTGGGCATTTCTATTCACTATGTTGGAGGGCATTTAGCATATGCTATTTAATTGCAGATTCATCAGACTGATCTATGACTTCCTGCCATATCTGAGAAAATAGGAAGTCTTTTGGTTATATGATTCCTGTGAATAAAGAACTAGTTTCTTGCAAATTAAAATATTCCTACTCTCAAGTAACTAAGATCTAGCTTTACTTCTGCTGTTGCTATGGAAACTGTGTAGCCAATGACCTGTGAACGAGCAATACTGTGAAGCGACTGAAAGTTTACATTCATCTTACTAGCTGCAGCTATCTGTAGAACGTAGCCATACAGACCCATACACAACTAGCAGTTTACCTTGTTACTTTCCAAGACTGTATGATAAAGGGTTAGTCCAACAGCACAAACAAATCTTCTTTTGTGTATAATACATCATGTAATTACACTTATTAATATATTTTCTCTGTCCACAAATGTCCTGATGTCCCAGTTTGAGTGCCCCTTTCCACCTCCCAGCACTTCCATTTTTTATGTTGGTCCTGAACCAGAAGGGGCCCTATGTCTCCTTAGGGAGACATTGTCTTTATGATGTACAGTAGAGTCTTAAATACCATGCATGCTTTTCTAGGAATTCTAAGAATGGAATATGCAAATAAGTTTTAAGCTTGCTCCACTAGAGCCACCTTTTGGAAGGAAGCTCCCTATAGAGCAATACCTGATTTTATAAGAAACGTAGAGACATGAGGCTAATCAGCTGACTGTGTTGAGCTGTGGGTTCTGCAGCTTATCATCTATGATTCTGTGGCAAGATTGAGCAGGATGCTTATTTTTTAAATGTCCTGTTCTGATCTTTGCCCTTTATTGAAAACAATGGGGAGTAGAACTAGATTGCCCCATGTGAACAATACCCTAAGTAAGATGTTGCTTTTGCAGGCCATCCTGTAAGGGAAGGCTGCTTCCCCATGCTCATAACCAATGAGTTGAATGAAATGCTTGCTGTCCGCCTCTACTTGCATAACTCTTCGTTATGCAAATTATTTTCTCGCAGCACTGGGAGTGTTCCCCTGCACTCAAACAGCATTGGGAGCGTCCTCCGTGCTGCTTTAAAACTCTCCAGTGATGCCACATCTTCTTCTGGCACACCTCTCCTCTTTGGGATCTAAATCCTAGACATGCGCAGTTGGCTCTGCCATCAGACAGAGCCGGCTGCGCATGTCTGTGGCCATTTTCTTGTGTCCGCTTACACAAGCGTACTGCATGCACAGTATGCTTGTGTAAGTGGCCACAAGAAAATGGCCACAGACATGCGCAGTCGGCTCTGCCGAAGTCCGATGGCAGAGCCGACTACACATACCTGGGATTTAGATCCCGAAGAGGAGAGGTGTGCCAGAAGAAGATGAGGCGTCGCTGGAGAGTTCTCAAGCAGTACAGAGGACGCCCCCAGTGCTGCGAGAAAACCCATTAGAATAACAATAAAAACCAAAACTACTGAACGGTGGCACGAAGAAGACTTCTAAAGGCAGGAGAATAGACTTTGTTAAGGCTATTCCTATGTGTTAATATTAAAATATGGGATTCTAATGATAGAATCCCTTTAATAATCATTAGTGTAAGCCCTCCTCTGTTACACCAGATACAGAGACAATAAAAAGAGGCTGATTTAGTTATTGAACTGAGCCAAATAGTCAGGCCCCTCAAATACCTCCCTGGTCATGTGCTAAAATAGGGATACGAGAAACTACCTTCCTGTGTCAAGTCCAAAATGAAATTGGAGCAGCTGGGATGAGGAGAAGATGCCTGTAATGTGATACTGGAGCTAATGATGACAATAAAGTTAAAAAAAAGTATAATTACATAGTGTGTCATACGCTCTCTGACCAAACCCTTTAATAACAAGATATGACTGATATATTAGAAACATGATAATAATAGTAATAAGAATGTGTTTAAAAATATGCAGAAACCTGTGAAAAGAATCTGTGAAGCAACATGTGGCTTTCTGATGTATTCATCCTTTTATTAATCATAAGAAATATGTATTTTCTTTCAGAACTTGTTTTATAACATTGAAAGTGAAATACCAACCTACTTTTAGAAATAGATGTTTATAGTCCATCAGTCCCAACATTAAAAGTGTAAAACGTTCTTCAAGCTGAGAAATAGGATCACTTTAAAGAGGCATAACTGTGATCTTCTGAGCCCTGATGCAACATAACAGGGCTCTAAAACTATTACATTTATAGTACAGGTATCCTATTTGGGACAGAAGGGTCTCTTGTGCCCCTAATGCTTCATGGAAACCTCTGCAGCTGCTATAAACTCCTGGCCCTTATGTTCTTATCTGAACCAACGCTATTTCATGCAGCCTTAGGCTGCCTTCACACGGAGTAACGCCGGCTGCCATTCACAGCCGTACACGCGAGCGCTGCGGAAGGCTCCCGAACACTTCCTATTCACTTCAATGGGAACGCTCATAAAGCCGGCGTTACGAGCGCTCCCATTGAAGTGAATGAGAAGTGTTCGGGAGCCTTCCATAGCACTCACGTGTATGGCTGTGAATGGCAGCCGGCGTTACTCCGTGTGAAGGCAGCCCTAAGAGGTATTCTCATCTTAGACATTTATGGTCTATCCACTGGATAAGCAATACATGTCTAATAGGTGTGGGTCCTAAAGGTGGAACCCATATCTATCTTCAGAACAGACGTCTCTCTGGTCATCGCATCCAGGCTGCAATTGAATGAAGAGATAATCACGATTACTAATACTGCAGAATTTGCTATACTATGTGTTCATCTGATATGAAAATCCTCAATGTGTATAAACAAGGTTGAAATGGAGTGCCTGTAACCATCTGGGCAGATTGTGTTTATTGGGGCAGGTGTAGTGAAGGAACAGTCCAAGTATGGTACTCAGTATAAGCAGCAATAGTTTGTAGCATAAAGCAGCTAAAATGCAGAAATCTAGGCAGGAAACCCTTTCAAAAGAAGAAGTGGCCTGGTTCATTCAGGAAGTCCAAGGGCAGGACTAACCAGGGCAACAAGGCAAAGAATTTCAGGAGGCAAGGAATTAGACAGCAGGTTCTGCTAAGGAGCAGTAACAGTAGCTCAGTGAGAACTTCAGTATGGGAGTCACTCTTAAAAATCTTAATAAGGCTTATCGACAGGGATGTCATCTGAAGGTTGGAACTGATCCTGAACTAACAACACAAAGCAGTTGCCAATGAATACAACATACCTTATGCACAGTGTCTGATTACTGAAGGAATCCACCGCTGGCATCCCCACCAATCATAAGAACAAGTTTCACAAGTGCATCTTCTTAAGCAATGATAACGTATGCTCTGTTTATCCTTATAATACTACCAGAGATAGTCAAGCGATGACAGTCCCATAGAGTTAAAAGGAACAGCAACATTCATTATCTGGATTCTGGACCCCCATTCTCGTGATCTGTTTTGGGGCTCTAGGGAACCGACAATTTGACCTATCCTGTAATAAGGGGATAAATCTAATTGGGACAACTCTCTTAAGGATATTGTTCTGTATACATGAATCTTTGAATGTATTTTTCATGACAACCTACTTTTGATTTTAGTGACTTGCCTTCTGAAGTCTTACAATAGAAGCCTTTAAAATGAGATACGTCCCCAAAGGCATCTGTGACCCAACTGATTTCTAGAACTAGGGCTGCAGCTCTGCATATTTTTGCAGAAGATACAGTATAGTTACAAAATTATTGAGCATGTTCAATGTTAGTTTAGCAAACCGCATTCATAGTTAGGGAAATATTTAGAAGTCTGACAATATTTGTTGTGCGGCTTGTATATTATAGACAGTACTGTGCAAAAGTTTTGTGCAAGCATGGAAACTATGCTGCATAGTAAGAATGTTTTCGAAAATATTAGGAGTCTTATTGTCAATTAACAAATGAAGAAATCTAAATCAAATCAATATTTGGAGTGACCACCCTTTGGAGGAAGAGCCCTAGAAGTGAGGATATGGCCCGGCCCCTCACAGATCCCTAATCTCAATGTCAAGTCTGTCTGTGATTACATGAAGAAACAGAAGGATTTGAGCAAGCCTATATCTGAAGAAGATCTGTGGTTAGTTCTCCAAGATGTTTGGAACAAGCTTCTTGCCAAGTTCCTTCAAAAATTGTGTGCAAATGTATCTAGAAGAATTGAAGCTGTCTTACATATTAACTTGATTTAGATATTTTGTTTATTCATTCAATTTGCATTTGGTTAATTGACAAAAATAAAATATTAACACTTTTATTTTTGAAAGCATTTTTACTTTGCATAATTTTTTTCCACGCTAGCCTAAAATTTTTGCACGACATTCTAGATGATTTTGTAACATCTCTGCCTGTTCGGGCCTCTGCGCCACCCTCTGCTCGCATGCTGCGGCGCCGGAGGCGTGTGCAGTTTGACAATCTGCTTAAGGTTTTTAGTTGCACTGTGTGAACACGGCTCTAGTCCTTAATTGGATTTGCACCACACCCGTCTTCTGCCAAGGTTGCCTCTGTTCATTAAGTGGTTAATCTGTCTTGCCTGTGATTGACAGCTTTTTCTTCCTGTCTGTCGGTTCTGGGCGGGTTCTTCCTTCCCTATTTAGTCTTGGCTCACCGTCACACTGGTGCCGGTTATTGCCTCTAGCTTTCTGGTATCTCTTGCTGTTATTTACTTGTATGCTAATCCTTGACCTCTGGCTTTCCTACTGACTTTTCTCTTGACTCCGATTTGGCACTGCATCGCTCTCTTGTTACCGAACCCTGGCTACCTGACCTCCCTTTGTTGTTGTACGTCTTGTCTGCGTTTTGTGTTTCACGTATTCAGGGAGGGATTGTCGTCGTGGTTGTCGCCTATTACCTAGGATAGGGTCTGGCAATAGGAAGGGCAAGCGGGGGGCTTCAGTTTAGGGCTCACTGTCCCTTGTGCCCCTCCCTCCAGGGTTCACCAGCAGCTTCTGGGGAATTATCATCTGGCTATTCCCTAACAGAATAACTGGCCCGAAAAAACCTACATCCATAGCTTCCCTACAGATAAGCATGGATCCTATCCAGGGCCTTGCAGCCAAGTTGGAGGAATTGACAGGCTTGGTAGCTGAGCTTGCTAAACAGGTTCAGACCCTAACTGAGGCTGCTGCATCATCCCCAGCTGTTTTGGCACCTTGTAAGGTCAAGATGCTACTCCCGGACCGTTTCTCAGGGGACCGTGCTAAATTTGAAACTTTCAGGGAGTCTTGTCGCCTGTATTTTCGGATTAATCCACATGTGACTCAGGCCCAAATGGTGGGAGTGGTTATATCTCTTTTACAGGGGGACCCACAAGCTTGGGCCCTTAAACTCCCTGCTGAGGCTGAGGAGTGGGTTGATGTGGAAAATTTTTTTAAGTCCCTGGGCTCTATTTATGCTGAACCAGACCACATTGCGCTTGCGGAATCTCAACTCCTCACCATGCGGAAGGGAAAACGCTCTGCAGAGGAGTATTGCTCTGAGTTCCATAAGTACAGTGTAATGGCAGGTTGGTGTGAGTCAGCTCTAAAGGCTCACTTTAAGCAAGGCTTGTGTGACCGTGTTAAGGAGCTCTGGGTTGGTCACCCAGATCCCCCTACTCTAGAGCAGGCCATGACTTTGGCAGTCCGTATTGACCGTAAGATCCAGGAAAATTTGAAAGAGAGAGTAGGGCTTGTGTCCTCCAAATTTTCTGTCTTTTCCTCTCTCTCTCTCCTGAAAAACTCACCTTTCCTCCCATCACTTCTGGTGAGGAACCCATGCAACTGGGAGCTGTGGACACCAAGACATGACGAGAGCATCGTCTTAGGAATAACCTGTGCCTGTACTGTGGTTCTCCAGATCATATCATCCGTGACTGCTCAATCAGACCCCTGACACCAGCGAAAAAACTTCAGTGCCTGAGTGGTAATCAGAAGAACCACTCAGGCAACCAGGTATTTGGTGGAAATAACAATAAGATGTTGTTATCTGTGTCTCTGTCCTCTGGGGACAGATCTGTTTCTGGCAAGGCCCTAGTTGACTCTGGGTCTGCAGCAAATTTTATTAAATATTCAGTTGTTGAATCTTTGGGCATTGAGCTTTTGCCACTTGACACACCTATGTCTGTTGCTGGAGCGGATTCTACTCCACTGGCCAGGGGTAAAGTCAGTTTTAAAACCCCCTTGATCTCTTTGCAAGTGGGTTCTTCACATTCAGAGGTCATAAGCCTTTTTGTTATGGAGAATCTCTCTGCTGATGTTATTTTGGGGTTCCCCTGGCTGAAGCTCCATAACCCTATTTTTGATTGGGGTAAAAAGGAGTTGGTAAAGTGGGGAGATCAGTGCTCATCCCACTGTATTGCTTTACATTCTGTTGATTGTGTCAGTGAGGGGAAGGTCTCAGCTACTAAAAGTTGGGAACGCCCCTCTGGTATTAAAACCTGGTGGTATCAGAAGCGCCAGGTGAATAAAAAATGTTTGCCTGGTTCTCAAGCATCTGTGATTCAAGCCAACCAAAATACAAGGCAGTGAAAACTCAGAATCCCTCTAGAACTGGTTTGTCTGGTGAGGGTTCGGTGGTCCCTCATAAAAGGGGGGGGTACTGTAACATCTCGCATGCTGCGGCGCCGGAGGCGTGTGCACTTTGACAATCTGCTTAAGGTTTTTAGTTGCACTGTGTGAACACGGCTCTAGTCCTTAATTGGATTTGCACCACACCCGTCTTCTGCCAAGGTTGCCTCTGTTCATTAAGTGGTTAATCTGTCTTGCCTGTGATTGACAGCTTTTTCTTCCTGTCAGGTTCTGGGCGGGTTCTTCCTTCCCTATTTAGTCTTGGCTCACAGTCACACTGGTGCCGGTTATTGCCTCTAGCTTTCTGGTATCTATTGCTGTTATTTACTTGTATGCTAATCCTTGACCTCTGGCTTTCCTACTGACTATTCTCTTGACTCCGATTTGGCACTGCATCGCTCTCTTGTTACCGAACCCTGGCTACCTGACCTCCCTTTGTTGTTGTACGTCTTGTCTGCGTTTTGTGTTTCACGTATTCAGGGAGGGATTGTCGTCGTGGTTGTCGCCTATTACCTAGGATAGGGTCTGGCAATAGGAAGGGCAAGCGGGGGGCTTCAGTTTAGGGCTCACTGTCCCTTGTGCCCCTCCCTCCAGGGTTCACCAGCAGCTTCTGGGGAATTATCATCTGGCTATTCCCTAACAGATTTCTAGCGGTAATACAATTTTCTCTATCAAAGTGTTCATTAGTATTTTTAATACAATGTTCTGAAATCAATTTATTTTCATTTTGTTCATGCAATAAAATATGTTGTTACAGAAGGTGCAATAAGCAGACAAAAAGCCAACAGTATATTTTGTCTAGAGATGCTTTTATGTTTGCGCAATGGATGGTTCATCACCATTTTTGATGTAACGCTGGAAAGAGTATGATGACCTTAGATCTAAGTTACTAATGGTAAGAAAAGGACAGACCTCCTCAACAACCCCTTCCATTGTGTAATTTATCTACTTGACTTTCTTTTTCCTTGCTCTTTTTGAAACTTAATTAATTTACCTTTATTATTGTGCAATTCATTTGATTCATTTGATCTATGATTCATCGCACTGCACCATACAGAGAACAGTTCTTACAAGCTTACAAATGTGCAAGTGGTAGTTAGGAATAGGAGAATTTAGTCAAATTTAAAGGGATTTTCCCATCTCCCTCTCTCAGCAGATTGTTTGCTGTCTCTTCTTCTCACTTTCTGTATTCTTCAGCAAGCTGGTGGGCATGCTTTGACTTTTTGATGAACTGGACACTATGTAGTATCTCAGTACATAAAGATATTTTCTTTACCCCAATTAGATATTATATTAGAAATCTAATATAAAAGAAGATCAAATAATATGCACAGTAAATCTATATTACATTAAAATGCCTTTTGCTTCTCAACCAGAGCACACCAACTAGTCTGTTAGTCCCCTGATGAACCAAAATCTATGGGAAAATGTGTAGGAACTCTTTTGAATCAATAGTCTCAGGCTTTGTTTTGGTCTAATCAGAATTCAAATAGGATTTTGTCTCCTCTTTGTTTTTTTGCCAACTTTTATGCAATATGACCCCCCCCCCCCCCCCCCGTGTCCACCCCATACCTTGAGATTTCTGAGAACATTCAGAGTGTTATTATGAGTTATTAGACCACATGGCTATAGCCTTCAGGGTTTCTATAAAGGTTTACAAGTTTCTCCAGTTACCAAAAAAAACATATATGTAAATTTACAGACACTAAGAAATGGAACAATTAAGAGCCGGTTACATGCAACATTCTACAGCTGCCTAAGGAGCATTTTTCATGATAGGTACTCTCTAAAGCACCTAGATCAATTAAAGAGAATATTCTGAGAGTGATTGCTTTTCACATCAGTCAATGGAATATGTGCATGTGGTACTGGTGACATATCTTCATTGGTTAATTACAAGCTGAACTGACAAGGCTATGCAGAAATATTAAAATGAAACTTAATAAATAACCATTTGTGAGCTCCCTTAGCTCTGATAATTAGCTTACTAAGCAAGCTATTAAGCTCGCTAATCAAGTTGACTATCATGTAGTGCTAATGACAAGCTTCACAACAGCGGGTTGTGTTTATTTGGGGACTGCTTGCGGATTGACACTTGGTAAATTATTACCGGAGATTTTTTTTTTCTTTTTTACATCTATTGAGATGACAGGTAATCTTTCACCCCAACAAAAAAACTGTCTATATTCATACATGCCTGACTACAAGGCAAGAATAGCATAGAAATTGATCTAGGAAAAAAACCTTAAAGCATATAGTTAATTTTCAATATTGTAAAATTGCATATAAGAATGACACATACAAACAAAAGAAAAATAATTTCAACATTATATCTATGAAGAGCACAAATGTATTTCTGAATCACTGAGGTGCATCTTACTCCAATGGGCATATGAAACACCAGTCCATTTCTCTTATTATGTTGCATAGGAGATTGATGTTGGAACAAATGACACCAGCAAGAAATTTACCAGCAAGAAAAGAGCTGTTGCTCTTTTGTAGATATGTTAAGTACACTGTTAAGTCTCTTGACCTTATTTTACAAATCTGGTAGAATGGCATTAAATGGGGTTTCCATCCTATTGATATTAATAACCAGTCCCAAGGATAAGTTACCAATATCAGATTGTAGAGGATCAACAACCAGTATCCTTGCCAATCAGCTGTGCACTGCAACTGTTGGCATGGGACCTGCACACTAGATGGAGCTAGAAATAAGGGGCTCCATTAATTATGTATTAGCCATACTCAGCTCAGCCCCCATTCACTTTAAAGCATACCTCTAATTACAATGCCACTTTTCATAAATGAATAGTGCATGTGAAGAAACGTTGTGATATAGCTTATTCAAAAAAATCTGCTCCCTTCTCCACTTATTAGGCATCTATTCTTCCTTATCTCCTTATCAGACTGTTTACACCGAGTTCATTTCCATATTCACGTCTCATACAGAAGTCTATGGAGAGGGAAGGGGGAGGAAGAGACTATTATTTGATGTATTATCTCATTCTGTACAATAAAACATTTATCTTGAAACATATCAGTGTTAAATGAACTCCCTGACACACAGTGTAGCAGAGTGCAGCAGCTGCAGTTATTTGTATGTGTTTTTCAGCAGCTTCTTCCTCCTCTCTCTATAGACTTATTTATTTATTTTTCTTAATTATATAATGCCATCATATTCCGCAGCACTTTATTCTGCAGTGAGATATTATGAACACTATCCCAAGTAGGACGCGCAATCTAAATTCCTTATCAGTATGTCTTTGGAGTGTAGGATGAAACCGGACCACATGGAGGAAACCCATGCAAACACATGAAGAATATACAAACTCCTTGCAGATGTTGTCCATGGCTGGATTCAAACCTAGGACTCCAGCGCTGCAAAGATAAATGGAGAAGGACATAAATGAGATAAATTACAAAGTTTCTTATATTCACCTGCGCTATTCATTTTTGAAAGATGTTTAGTAATTGGAAGTGTGCTTTATTGGGAACTAAGCTGGTTTAATATTGACAATCCCTTTAATGATAAACTAAATATTTTAGTAGCAGAAAATATTATCCTATGGAATGCGGCTCTTGATCAATACTAGAGATGAGCGAACACCGTTCGATTGAATAGGTATTCGATCGAATATCAGGCCGTTCGAGGTATTCGTTTCCAATGGAATACCACAAGCACCGCACTTTAACCAGTAGCTCGTGTAAATTGGGGTACGTTCTTAGAAACCATTGCACCAATAAGTTGAAAACGTGGGCCAGGCATGGACCATGTTGGAGGCTGGCAAGCTCCAGAGCCGCTACCAGGTTCCATCCATTATGACACACAACAAAAATGCCTGGTAAAGTACTGGAGCATGTTGTTTGTACTATTAACACCTGATCAGAACCCTGTAGAGGTAACCCTGTTACCCCCAGGACTTGATGCCAAAATGTTATCAATTTCACATTCAGAATCAAGGTCAATGTCTGGGTCCTCACTCCAATCCACTGCATCAATCCCACACAATGAGAGTGATGGTTCTGAACCACCGTTTTAGGGGCTAAGAATTTTAAAGGGGCTAACACTCTGCTGGTGCAAGGCTCAACTCACCCAAAGGGCAAAAAACTCTGCTGGTGCAAGGCTGAACTAAGTTAAAGGGCCTAAAACTCTGCTGGTAAGAGGCTGAAGTCACCTAAAGAGCCTCAATCTCTGCTGGTAGCTCAGCTTAAGGGCCTGTAACTTAATTTGGAAGGGCTCATGTTAAGGGCCAGAAAAGTGAATTTTTGAAGGTCTTACCACATCACACACACACACACACACACACACACACATCCACAATGACAGTTCAGGGTGGGTACTGTTGGATTTCCCATTGCCTATTCCATCTGTGGTTGTCATGGGCAACGTGATTTAAAGCGGTGCTTGGTAATGTTTCTTTAGCTTAAAATTTGGGTTTCTGTCCATCCAATTGGGGAGGAAAGAAGGTTTCCAGGTATTTTCTCAATTTGATAGAGGTTTTTGTGAGTGTGGAAAGTGTGTAGTTGATAGGCCGTGATGGTGGGGTAAAACTGTGACTTGGGCTTGTTAGATGCCCCCAGGCATGCTTGCCCTGCTGTCCCAGTTGCATCGCAGAGGTCTTGGCATCATTTCCTGAGGTGTCATAGTGGACTTGGTGACCCTCCTGAGTCGAATTGTGGGTTCCCCTGAAATGAAGCATTTTTCCCCATAGACTATAATGGGGTTCGATATTCGTTCGAATAGTCAAATATTGAGCGGCTATTGGAAACAAATAACGAATATCAAATATTTTACTATTCGCTCATCTCTAGTCAATACATAGACAACAAAGGTACTCATCTAGGTGGCCTAAAGTGCAAATAGGTGGATGTGAATATCTCTTGTTGGAATGTGTACTGCTACAAGAACTTTTACCATAGAAATATAGAGATATGTGACCTGCCCAACACTATCAATAATTTTGAGATTTAGTTGTAGCACTAGAGCTAAAATTTTTGCCAAGTCAGATATGTGCTATATGAAGAAATATAATCCTGACTTTCATTCCAACATGTACAGAGTCCTCACTGGTCTCTTCTAAATACATAGGAAATTTTATTTAGATATCAGATGACAAGGTTGGATAGAGAAATTGAAAAATGTCTTATTCTATGCCAGAGGATGGTTGACACTACCAGAATTCAGAAGAGTGTCTGAATTTTTAACAAAGTTATTGTATTAGAGGCATGTAAAGGCAAAGTGCATGTAGAGAGGCAGAGTAGGAATAGTTTGGCCTCTGATCAGATCACATATTTGTATAAGTCAAAAAAATGGGGAAAGGGAAGAGAAAAACACAGCCCACTCACAACAATAATTCAAAGCAATATTGTCAATGCACGGCAACTCGGCCCGGGGCAAAGTAAATGCAAGAAGAAAAAAAATCTAGCAGAGGACCGATTCCAATATAATCAGCTCAGTATCTTATAAAAGTAAAAAATCATGGGAGGGAAAAAGGGGGAAAAAAAACATGTCTGTACACTGCACCCATCTGACGCGATTCGGAGATAACCTCCTTAGTCATAGCCTGTGATATGTCATAGGCTATGACTAAGGAGGTTATCTCCAAAACGCGTCAGGGCTCGTTCACATCTGCGTCGTCGGTCCTTATTGCAGGTTTCCGTTTCCTGCATAAAACAGATGCAGGAGACGGAAGCCTGCAGGAGACTTTCTCACCCATTCATTTGAATGGGTGAGAAAGCTGTCCGGCCGTGCGCGGCAGTGAGCGTTTTGCGCTCTCCGCCGCGAAACCGGGTTTTATAATCCGGACACAGAGTCGGACATGCAGTACTCTGTGTCCGGATAAAAAAATCTGGTTTCGCGGCGGAGAGCCTAAAACGCTCACCGCCGCACACGGCCGGACCCGATCTATGGCTTCCGTCTTCTGCCATGCAGAAGACGGAAACCATAGTACGGAGACCCCAGACGCAGGTGTGAACCCAGCGTCAGCCGGACGCAGTGTACAGACATGTCTTTTTTCCCCTTTTTCCCTCCCATAATTTTTAACTTTTATTAGATGCTGAGCTGATTAAACGTTACGTTTTATATTGGAATCAGTCCACTGCTGGATTTTTTTTCTTCTTGCACATATTTGTATGTCTATTAGGGTGGATCATATCCCAAAGGTCTCTTCGTACTTGTTGTTAATGACACATGGTATTAAGCTAGCTGGTATAAGAAGGGAAGGGCATAGCATGAAAGAACGTATCTTATTTGTTGAGTGTCAAATATCACTTCATTGAACTTCATTGAGAGCTGTTCATGATGTTGATAGGTTTGCACCCCATACTTGAAGCCAGTCTACTGCTTTCAAATTGGCATTTCTATCTAATTTATGATTATTCATTGAGAAAAGCTTGAGATGGTTTTAGTAAATTAATAGCACAGTAATTGGTGCAGTTATGTTGGGGAGGTTGAAACCTCCAAATTTCTTGCAGGAGTTAACGGAGTATATGGTAAATGGGGTCTAACTTGTCTCCATAGGATTATGGACAATAAGTCCCTATGGATTTTAAGTGAGCTGGAGAAAGGCATTTTGTAAAAGATAGAAGAACTTTGGCTTAAAGTAAGATTTGATTACATTCATGCAACCCATCCATGGGACAGCAATATGTTAAGGTCTTTAATTTGTTTAGAGGTTTTGTCCAGTAGGGGAAGGTGATTCAGGTAATAAATGTTATAAAGGTGGTTAGATAATTTAACTCCTAAATAGCTAATGTGAGATGAGGACCAAGTGATTGGATATTTGGTAGCTAAAGTCATTAATGGTTTTAGATGGGACATTGTTTTGGGATATAGGGATACGAATCATATAGGGATCCATAAAACTTAAAAATGACTTTTTTGACTTGGGGGAGCTGCATTTCTAAAAAGTTAGGTCTATAAATTGCCTGTTGACTCTGTTGCGCACATTCTTGGTATGAGTGCCAAGAACAGTCAATGGTTCAATATTAATCTGTTTAGGCGACAAAGGAAAAACTCTAGCTCCCAAGATTTGAAACATGACTGCACTATTTTCTTCCTGATATGATGAGCATGTTTAGATGCTTGAGTGCTTCTTGACACTTGACTAGTAGTAAGCAAAGTTTCACATCGCTGGCGATTCACCAAGTTTAGTTACTGCTTGCATTTAGTTTAATTGTTTGCTTGTATTTGTGTTCATTCTTTATATTACATTTCTACACGGTCTTTGAGATTAGATTTACTATAGATATCACAAGGCATAAAAAGTTTCCTGGAATAAAAATAGTAAGAGATCATGAAACGATATGTTCTCCTTGCAAAAAAAACCCAAACAAAAACACTTAATTACAAGTCATTGTAAAGGGATAAAAATGAAATATATCCATGTAGATTCTAATTCCTCTAAAAATAGCTGTGCTACATGATGTCAAGTCAATCTCTCATGCCACATTAGTTTGTAAAATGAGTTGCTGTAATTGAATCAGGTGTGGCAGCTGAATGTCTCGCGTTTTAATGTCTCACTCTCTTGTTATGCATATACTTAAAGATACCCTTGCCATCTTCCGTTCCTCTAAGTATTGCTAGCTGAGCTTCATAATGAAAGATTTTGAGCACATGCCAATCAAACAAATGTATAAAAAGAGCGACCTCAGTGGGTTTGGCAGATGTGACCTCACTGATGTCCAGAATAAAAGCATATCAAGGCTTTATTTGAAATGTCTTTTTTTTGTAGTACATTTCCAATTCCAAAAAAGGTTATGACACTGCATAAAATGTAAAGAAAACAAGAATGTGGTCATTTAGAAATCTAATATAACCATATTTTAGTCCCAATAAAAAATAAAGCACATATCGTGAGTTAAAGTTAGTTTTCCAGTTCATTTAAATATAATCATTCAGAAATTGCTTGCACAGCACATCTTAATAAAAAACAAATGGATGGCCAATTTTTAACTAAGTCACGTGACTTTGCATAAAAATAACATGTTAGAGAGGCAGAGTCTCTCAAAAGCAAAGATGGTCAGAAATTCACCAATTTGTGAAAAATTGTAGTACAATTTCAAAAACTTTACTATTGAGTTACTACATAAAAGACTTGACTTGTAGTGAACTGACCTGTCTACAGTCCAGACTTTTTACCAACAGAATACATTTAAATCAAAATTATGAAACAAAAAAAAAATCCAGAACAGAAAATCCAGAACCATTTGAAAAGCAGATTTTGCTGGAATAGTTTTCAGGTGTCATGTCTCATTTGCAGAGCACCAAAAGTAGCTGTACAATGGAAAGCATGGAAAGCCCCCCAAAAGTGGCCCCATTTTGGAAGTTACAGCCCTCACAAGCTAGGCACAAATATAGCTCACTGAAATTATGTATTTCTGAAAAAAAAAATTGTTATTTTCACCTTTTACCATCAGCTTCATGTTCTGGAAAATAAACCAAGCAGTGTACCTCTGGATACATTTATTCAGCGGTTTAGTTTCCTAATTAGTCACATGTCAGGGGATTCCACTTTACTGGCATTTCAGGGCTCTTCAAAAGTATCATGGCATTCAAAAACCAAGCTGTCTAAATCTGTGCACCAAAATCCAAATATTGCTCCTTTCCTACTGTAAACAGCTGTGTGTCCAAACAGCTGTTCATACCCATATATGACATTAAGTACATTATCCTGGGTGCAACAGTGTCATACTGTTACAATTTGCAGGCTTATTTTAAATAAACTAAAACAAGCAAAAGCCTGCAGAGCCCACTGGGCTCTGAACTGCAGTGCAGAAGAAGTCTATTGTTGACTCTATAATAGGATTTCAGTCAGCACAATAAAGATACCATCTGTACTTTTCCTAAAGACTAATATTACCCTCTGCCAATATACATTTAATATAGTTTTATGTTTCCAGGATAAATGTACTGATTTGCGTCATTGTTGGATATTTCTTTTTTCCTGCTCATCTTCCATGTTGGCACTTGCCATCTACTTCACAATTGATCACTTGGTGGTTACCTTCAGTACCCTATGTGAAATATGCTATAGAATATATTATTCATTTGTGCTTTTCATTGCTCCGGCACTGCTTTTGCTGTAGATCATATGAGCCCCTTTACATCAACCATATTTTGTGATATGTGAGGTGCTTCATGCTGAAGTTCTGTTTAACATCTAATACATTGGAGGATTTAGTATATTGTTGTCTATCATGAGTACAGTTGAATAGTCTTTGCATATAGGTATGCTTTGGGTGAACTTATGAATTTATCAATTGCATTTAACACATTTTTATTAATGACTTCAATTATCAGAATTGCTCCGTAGAGAAGGCATGTGAGTTGTGATTTGTTTCTTTGTAGACTGACCATCATTAAACATACAGTAACCTGACATATGTATATAGTTAAATCTGTTTCTTTTCCTGTAGCCACCACTATGGAAATCTGGATACTTTTTTTAAAAAGTGAATCTGTCTGTTGAAATATATAGGAAGCAGTAATATTTCTACCTTCTGCTCAATCCACTCCTGGCTGTAGCTTAAAAAACTGCAGCAAAATCAGCAACAAAAAAGCTGTGTTTTTGCAACATGGGGCCTCAGCCACAAATAGTTATTGCAAAAATAGTAAAACCTAGAAAAAAATCTCTATACACATATAGGCTGAGGTTACTGTCATTACACAAACTTAAAACTTTATGAGCCATCACTAGTGGTGTTCTTTAACATGTGAATGGATCTTGGACCTATAAAGTTAGCCTGAGATGGCATCATATCATGTGGGGAAATGTGGGAGCGGGGACAGAGGAGGGTTAAATTTTGGGGATTCTAATTATAGTATGGAAAGGTGTACGTTAGAAATTGTGATAGGCCTGTCTGAAAAGATGCGTCTTTAGTTTGTGTTTGAAACTGTAGAAATTGGGAGTTAATATGATTGTCCGGGGTAGAGCATTCCAGAGAAGTGGTGCAACTCTGGAGAAGTCTTGTATAGGAGCGTGGGAGGTTCTGATAATAGTGGATGTAAGTGTTAGGTCATTGAGTGAATGGAGAGCACGGGTTGGGCGGTAGACAGAGATGAGGGAGGAAATGTAGGGAGGTGCGGCATTATGGAGAGCCTTGTGGATGAGAGTGATAACTTTATATTTTATTCTATAATGAATAGGCAGCCAATGTAGTGACTGGCACAGACCAGAGGCCCCGCTGTAGCGTCTAGCCTGATAGATGAGCCTGGCCGCTGCATTCAGAATAGATTGTAGAGGGGAGAGTTTAGTGAGGGAAAGACCGATTAGTAAGGAGTTAAAGTAGTGAAGGCGAGAATGAATCAGAGAGACCACAATGGTTTTGGAAAACACAGCATGCCCATTAATTATTTTTCGCTAGAATCCCATCCACTTTGAAGGGACTGTAAACTATCGCGTTTTTTTCCACAGTCATTCCGCCGCAGGCAAACCCTGGAGTTTATGCTACATGGACCCTTAGCCTCAAACCACTTTGTAGGATTTCTGGTTATTTCACTAATTTTTATGTTCTGATAAATCAATTTTTCAGTTTGATTCAACTTTAGACAATATGTGTTGCTTACAAACACAGTGGCCATACAAGTGATGTAATGCCAATATATTCTATTACAAGTGACATAAAACTGGGACTTTGTAAGGAATTGGCTTCAGTCAATTATATATTATTAGAGATGAGCGAACAGTGTTCTATCGAACACATGTTCGATCGGATATCAGGGTGTTCGCCATGTTCGAATCGAATCGAACACCACGTGGTAAAGTGCGCCAAAATTCGATTCCCCTCCCACCTTCCCTGGCGCCTTTTTTGCACCAATAACAGCGCAGGGGAGGTGGGACAGGAACTACGACACTGGGGGCATTGAAAAAAATTGGAAAAAGTCATTGGCTGCCGAAATCAGGTGACCTCCATTTTAGACGAATAGTGGATTTCAAATCCGGGTCATATGAGAATGTGAACTTTGTGACTATGAGACAGGGATAGCTGTACAGGCAGGGATAGCTAGGGATAACCTTTATTTAGGGGGGAATGTTATTAAAAATAACTTTTTGGGGCTCTATCGGGTGTGTAATTGTGATTTTTGTGAGATAAACTTTTTCCCATAGGGATGCATTGGCCAGCGCTGATTGGCCGAATTCCGTACTCTGGCCAATCAGTGCTGGCCAATGCATTCTATTAGCTTGATGAAGCAGAGTGTGCACAAGGGTTCAAGCGCACCCTCGGCTCTGATGTAGCAGAGCCGAGGCTGCACAAGGGTTCAAGCGCACCCTCGGCTCTGATGTAGGAGAGCCGAGGGTGCACTTGAACCCTTGTGCACCCTCAGCTCTGCTACATCAGAGCCGAGGGTGCGCTTGAACCCTTGTGCACACTCTGCTTCATCAAGCTAATAGAATGCATTGGCCAGCGCTGATTGGCCAATGTATTCTATTAGCCTGATGAAGTAGAGCTGAATGTGTGTGCTAAGCACACACATTCAGCTCTACTTCATCGGGCTAATAGAATGCATTGGCCAGCGCTGATTGGCCAGAGTACGGAACTCGACCAATCAGCGCTGGCTCTGCTGGAGGAGGCGGAGTCTAAGATCGCTCCACACCAGTCTCCATTCAGGTCCGACCTTAGACTCCGCCTCCTCCGGCAGAGCCAGCGCTGATTGGCCGAAGGCTGGCCAATGCATTCCTATGCGAATGCAGAGACTTAGCAGTGCTGAGTCAGTTTTGCTCAACTACACATCTGATGCACACTCGGCACTGCTACATCAGATGTAGCAATCTGATGTAGCAGAGCCGAGGGTGCACTAGAACCCCTGTGCAAACTCAGTTCACGCTAATAGAATGCATTGGCCAGCGCTGATTGGCCAATGCATTCTATTAGCCTGATGAAGTAGAGCTGAATGTGTGTGCTAAGCACACACATTCAGCACTGCTTCATCACGCCAATACAATGCATTAGCCAGTGCTGATTGGCCAGAGTACGGAATTCGGCCAATCAGCGCTGGCTCTGCTGGAGGAGGCGGAGTCTAAGGTCGGACCTGAATGGAGACTGGTGTGGAGCGATCTTAGACTCCGCCTCCTCCAGCAGAGCCAGCGCTGATTGGTCGAGTTCCGTACTCTGGCCAATCAGCGCTGGCCAATGCATTCTATTAGCTTGATGAAGCAGAGTGTGCACAAGGGTTCAAGCGCACCCTCGGCTCTGATGTAGCAGAGCCGAGGCTGCACAAGGGTTCAAGTGCACCCTCGGCTCTCCTACATCAGAGCCGAGGGTGCGCTTGAACCCTTGTGCAGCCTCGGCTCTGCTACATCAGAGCCGAGGGTGCGCTTGAACCCTTGTGCACACTCTGCTTCATCAAGCTAATAGAATGCATTGGCCAGCACTGATTGGCCAGAGTACGGAATTCGGCCAATCAGCGCTGGCCAATGCATTCTATTAGCCCGATGAAGTAGAGCTGAATGTGTGTGCTTAGCACACACATTCAGCTCTACTTCATCAGGCTAATAGAATACATTGGCCAATCAGCGCTGGCCAATGCATTCTATTAGCTTGATGAAGCAGAGTGTGCACAAGGGTTCAAGCGCACCCTCGGCTCTGATGTAGCAGAGCCGAGGCTGCACAAGGGTTCAAGTGCACCCTCGGCTCTCCTACATCAGAGCCGAGGGTGCGCTTGAACCCTTGTGCAGCCTCGGCTCTGCTACATCAGAGCCGAGGGTGCGCTTGAACCCTTGTGCACACTCTGCTTCATCAAGCTAATAGAATGCATTGGCCAGCACTGATTGGCCAGAGTACGGAATTCGGCCAATCAGCGCTGGCCAATGCATTCTATTAGCCCGATGAAGTAGAGCTGAATGTGTGTGCTAAGCACACACATTCAGCACTGCTTCATCACGCCAATACAATGCATTAGCCAGTGCTGATTGGCCAGAGTACGGAATTCGGCCAATCAGCGCTGGCTCTGCTGGAGGAGGCGGAGTCTAAGATCGCTCCACACCAGTCTCCATTCAGGTCCAACCTTAGACTCCGCCTCCTCCAGCAGAGCCAGCGCTGATTGGCCGAATTCCGTACTCTGGCCAATCAGCACTGGCTAATGCATTGTATTGGCTTGATGAAGCAGTGCTGAATGTGTGTGCTTAGCACACACATTCAGCTCTACTTCATCGGGCTAATAGAATGCATTGGCCAGCGCTGATTGGCCGAATTCCGTACTCTGGCCAATCAGCACTGGCTAATGCATTGTATTGGCTTGATGAAGCAGTGCTGAATGTGTGTGCTTAGCACACACATTCAGCTCTACTTCATCGGGCTAATAGAATGCATTGGCCAATCAGCGCTGGCCAATGCATTCTATTAGCGTGAACTGAGTTTGCACAGGGGTTCTAGTGCACCCTCGGCTCTGCTACATCAGATTGCTACATCTGATGTAGCAGTGCCGAGTGTGCATCAGATGTGTAGTTGAGCAAAACTGACTCAGCACTGCTAAGTCTGCATTCGCATAGGAATGCATTGGCCAGCCTTCGGCCAATCAGCGCTGGCTCTGCCGGAGGAGGCGGAGTCTAAGGTCGGACCTGAATGGAGACTGGTGTGGAGCTATCTTAGACTCCGCCTCCTCCAGCAGAGCCAGCGCTGATTGGTCGAGTTCCGTACTCTGGCCAATCAGCACTGGCCAATGCATTTCTATGGGGAAAAGTTAGCTTGCGAAAATCGCAAACTGACAGGGATTTCCATGAAATAAAGTGACTTTTATGCCCCCAGACATGCTTCCCCTGCTGTCCCAGTGTCATTCCAGGGTGTTGGTATCATTTCCTGGGGTGTCATAGTGGACTTGGTGACCCTCCAGACACGAATTTGGGTTTCCCCCTTAACGAGTTTATGTTCCCCATAGACTATAATGGGGTTCGAAACCCATTCGAACACTCGAACAGTGAGCGGCTGTTCGAATCGAATTTCGAACCTCGAACATTTTAGTGTTCGCTCATCTCTATATATTATCTCTCCTTTTTTAACAAAGAGAACATCAAAGTTAAATGGTAAACCAATATTATTATAGAAATTAATACTGAATTTACCATGGAAACAGCTTGTTCATAAAGTTCTTGGACAAGTTATTTCTCCCCTACATGGAAAGAAATTGGAACATGCAGTTTTTGCAGTTGACAAAATTGAAGCCTCAGCTGAAAAGGCTCAATATAGTCTTGCCAATATGTATATTTATGTTCTCTCTCATTATCCATTTTAACTCCCATTGCTTGTTTATTACTATGTGTACACAATATTATACTGTATGTAACTGTATAAGCACCATAAAATAACTCTTAAATTGAATAAGAAATTCACCTGTACACAATTTTCCAATATAATTATTGTATCAATTCCTCAGTTATCTTTCATTGTTTGTCATTTATTGTTTACGTCCAATGGATACAAATCAGTGCATGATCATGTGATGGACTGCTAGTTATAGTCACATCATTTGTCTCGGAACGAACTGTATATCTGTGTGTCCATCACATGACCATGGACTGATGTTTATCCTCTTTAAGTAAGCAGAACGAATGACAGCAAGCAGAGATCTAGAAAACTGTCAGGAATTGATAAAGTGTTACGTCCTCATCCATTCATACTCCTGTGCCGTCCTTTGGACGCATTTTATGGCACAGGAGGCATGTCAACACTGTAGGGATTGTAGGGTTATAGGTTGAACTTGATGGACTAATGTCTTTATCCAAACTAATCAACTATGTAACTATGTAACTATGTGTCCGCTCATGATTACCTGCTCCTGGACTCTTGTCATTCTGTGTTGGTACTATTAGGGTTAACATTTGTGTGCTTGTGATTGACAACTTATCTGCCAATCAAGCCTGGGGTGGGTTCTGGACTTCCTATAAACAAGTCATCAGCCCTCACATGTTTGCTGGCTATTCTGTCTCTGACCTTGCTAAGCGTTTGTCCTTGTTCTTATATTGTATTACTGACCTCAGCTCTTTGGCTTTTGACTACTCTTTTGGATTGCGATTTGGTACTGCTTTGTGTCTCTGGTTTGACCTCAGCTTGCTGACTCCTCTTCTGTGTTGTGTTGTGTTGTCTTGTTCTGCTTAACACTTATCTAGAGAAGGGGCTTCGCCCAGTTGTCCTCTACTGCTAGGAGTAGTTGAGGCAAGTAGGTAGTGACAGGAGCTCAGTCATGTTTAGCACTCACTGTTTCTGTCATTCCCTTCCTTCTGGGTTTCAGCAGAAGCCACGGGGGAATTGCTCAACTGGCGATTCCTTAACATAAAGAGAGTATATTGGAAAATTGTACAATTTTTCATTACATATACAATAACATTTATTTGCTGAAACCAAACCACTCCTTGAATTCATTATCAATCCACATATAAACATTCTGTGTCAATCACTAATGGATCTAACTCCATCACAATTAACATAGAATATCAGTAGTGGCAGAATACGCCCCATTAGCGCCTGAAGTAGACAGTCTAACAACTGCAGCAGTAAATATTCTGGTAGTTCCTAGATAAGGGGTGTGAAAGTTTTATTGTCCTTTGATTGAGATCTGGCCGAAGGTTGCGAGTTAGACCAAATAGATCATCCTTCCTCACACCGCCCATATGTACACAATGTGGCAGGTGAGGTGTGGATCAGAACTTCAGATGTACATGGCCTTGTTCCAAGCCTGTGCCTCAATATTATGGATTGGTCTAAAATCGGCTGTTCACAAAACGCTTACTGAATTTAAATCAAACACCTTTGCCTTGAACCCATAGATCAAATTTGCAAGCACCCGGAAGAGCGCTGTTCCTTTATTTTAGAGCTGCACATCCTCCTGGAATGGCTCTATATGAGATAATTTTCTTCATAAGCAATAAATCTAAGAGAGAATACATCTATATATACATGGAATCTGATGGAGATTATAGAATCCAACATAAACAAATCTGTGTATGTCGCCATATGAAATTGGAGGACATACAAATGATAAAACAGGGGTCCTTGCATTTTTTGATTGTCTTATTGCAATGCTGTATATTACATAATATGCCTTAAAGGGGTTAGCCACTATTCAGCTATTTTCATGGGACCTTATCTCTCAGCATTGTTTATATGAAAGCAGCGAGTACTCGTGCCATCTTTATTATAAGCATACATTTGAATAGGACAACCGTGCAATGCTCATAACAGCCAATATAAAAAGAAGCTGGAAGTCCTTGCCTCACACGACCACTGAAACCAATCAACGGCGTCAGTGTCCTAAGGAAAGGAACCAGGTTGGCACAGGTGACATCTTTAAGTGATGTCCCAGGTCATTTCCTTAGGCCTCATTGATGATGTGTGACGAGGACCTCCACCAAAACAAGCCCAAGAACACTGCAGAATCGGACAGTGACCTGACCTTGGACATTAGGGTGCCGGGGATAGGTATGTTTTTTGCTTCTTTTTTTTTTACGTTAACCAGCCTCCGGGCAAAATACTTTATTTACTGGACAGCCGCTTTAAGAATAGGCCATCAAAGGGTGAATAACCACTTTAAGTTAAATATGTCACTAAAACAAACATTTAAAAAAAAAAAAAAAAGATAATAACTATATTATTTTTTGAATTCTTTGGTATTTTTGCTTTTTCACATGTTAGAAAATATTGAAAATCATAATATATTTTCTACTGTTACCAACTGGAGCATCATCCCTGACTCTGATTTCCTGCTGCTAAAGGACCTTGGATGATAAGGTCCTAAATCAAGGTCCTAAATCATTTATATTAACACATATAACTGTTTCTGTTTCTGCTTGAGGACCTTTAATGAGGGGCATAGCTATAAGCTCATGGACCCTGGTGCAAAGGTTCAGCTTGGTCCCACACCCCCTGTACAAGGTGCTTTGGTGTGACTTTCATTGTGCAACCAAAGTTTGCTGGGTCATCTTGCGACTCATTCACTAATATATTAGCTATCCGCCCAACTTTCCTGGATTCAGTAGGACATCTCTGGATTCTGGATCCTGTCCTGGCTGGTGGTAGGTATGCAGCTGCTGACTCATTCCGAGGTGCTCTGCCTTGTGACTCCATAGACAGTCCATCAAAACAATTGTGAGGTAGAAAAAAGTGGAGCTCATGGTAGTACAAAACTTCTTCATGCTTTATTGGTGTCTCATAGCAGGGCAAACATGGTATTGCAGTATGCCAATATAAACAACCTTGTGGGCAATGGCCGTTTTGCATTTCCATGCCGCTTCTAGCTCTAAACTGTATACAATATGGCAGAACAGTCTTCTCTAAATCCTCACTTCAGGATACATGCGGACATAACCACGGCACAAGAACACCGCTGCGCATGTGTAACTAAAGCAACGTGTCAGTCATTTAATCGCTCCCTTCTATTCTTCAAAATTTTAAAAAAAGGAAGATAATACGAACACCTGAGTGATTGTCTTTTAAAGTACACAACTATTGCAAAACACACAAACATTTATATACCATTCTGACAAGATTAAAGGAATACACTTTGATCATTGCTATCAATGAGCCCTAGTGGCCCTAAAGCATTAGTTTTCAATATCCACTTGGCTTCCCTCTTTAATAATTCTCTGTCTATCCCCTCCTTATCTCAGGGGGTTTACTTTTTCTGTGCCAAAAAATCTTAAGATATGCTGTCGGGAACCGCAAAAGTATTCTTTATCAACATGAGACAGCATACACCTGTATAGATGGATTTAAAGTGTTGTTTTATATATATATATATATATATATATATATATATATATATATATATATATATATATATATATATATGAACATAAAACGCTCACCGGCGCTCACGGCCGGACTCTGCATAACAGGTTTCCGTCTTCTGCATTCAGAAGACGGAAGCCTGATAACGGAGACCCGAACGCTGGTGTGAACCCAGCGTCAGCTTGTAATACTCCATATGACATCAGCACTGTAAGGTCCACCTACCACTATATTGTGCGAGTCACGGCACACATTGTTTTCTCACAGTGCTGCCATTTTTGTTCGTCCAAAGCAACGTTTGGTTTTGTTAAAAACCAAACAATTTGAAATATTCAGGACAAACCTGGCTTGTTACGAACCAATTGACTGATCTCTAATAGTGAGCCTGTATGCTTAAAACTGCTTGGTCTGATAGTCCCAGTTTGACCCTGGAAAGAACTATTCATTGGCTTCATTCTTCCACTGTATGACTACAGATGCTGCCTGAAGATCAAAATTCCTTTTCTTTTTCAACTACACAGCTGATCAGATGAAATCCCGAATCCTCCGCTCTAAGGACGTCTATCGGAGTATATAAACCCACTGCTTTTCAGAAGATTCATCCTATAGAAAGATTCTTGAGAGTTCAACCTTTTTCGCTTTCTGTTTTTTTTTTTTGTGGGGACAGTTTTTTAAAAATAATGTTTTAGAAATTAGTAATATCAATTATCTGTGTAAAAAAATATCTCAATGGGAAGTGAAGAGTAGGTTCTAGCTAAATCCTCTTTCTGACAGATGGTAGCTGTGAGTGAAAATGCGATGTGCAATTTTCTATTGACACACAACATGTTTGTTTAACAGTTTATTTCATATGCTTTATAAAGCAAGTTGTCACAGAAACTTTGTACATATCATTTACTTCCCACTGATTCCTATGGGTAAATGAAAAGAACATTACATTTTTTTGTTAACGTTTTCTAGGTCTGTTTCTTCAAGGGCTAGTTCACACTGGGTAAAATGGTCAGGAAATCGATGGGCGCCGGTCATTTCCTTTTTTCGTGAGCGGTTTGTTCCCGCTTGTTGGAAAAAGAAGTGAGCTGCCTTTTCTTCAGGCAGATTCCGCAGCTGATTCAGCCACAGCGTCCGTCTCGTGACACCACCCTCCGGACTAGGCCCATTCATTTGGGCCTAATCTGGAGAAGAAAGCCGCGACGGGATGCCAGTGCACTGCAGCTGCGATGGAATGTGTTCACGCGGAACCCCGTGTGAATTAGCCCTAATATTTAACTATCACCACCATGTTACAGATCACATTACAATACCTTTGTTACTTATGCCATTTTTGTAAATTTAGAGTAAAACAACTGTGAAGTCTCATGTAAATGAAGGAGTAGGTGCCCTGGGACCAGCCTTTAACTCAATGTGGTACTACTCTTGTCACTCGGACTCCTACCATCTTGTCCTTACACCACTCTGTGCAGTGGGAATTAATCCTTCCATTCACCACCCTACTTGACCAACCAGAGCAGTGCTCCCAGGGCTGAAGGCCTGTTCCCAGTGTGCAAACTGACTCGTTCAGATTGTTTTTCTCTAAATCTATAAAAGTGAAATTAATAGCAAATAAAGGTATCTTTATGTATCTACTAAATTTTAAAGAAAGCATGAATTAAAAGTTAATTTTTAACGAAACAGAAAAGTGTTGCGGATCCACCATCTCTCTTCACATTTCTGGTAATTACTGCTGCTTTCTGGAGTCCTGAAAGTATTGGATCGTGCACCTTGGACTGACAAACAATGAGCTAAATCAACTTTTTTTTTTTTTTTTTTTCACTTGTTGGAAGTCACTTCAATACTTGGCCTGGATCGCTTCTCTGGGTCTTCTGTGCAGCCCTGTGAAGAGAGGACTGCCTGATCTCATGAGAACTCCCGAGATCACGCAGCAGAAGCAGCTCAGACACTGTCCACTGCTAATTGGACAGTGTTAGACTGATGTAGCTGCTTTCTTCATTGTCAGAAACGCCCTTCTGACAGTGAAGCCCTTAACATATAGGGCGTCAGAATTAATGGGGCTCAGAGCTCCAAAATGAGGGGGGCTATAGACATAATTCCAAGTGCACCAGAGTCTGTGCAGCTGCATCTATAACATGGGGCAGAAAGCTGCACAGGCTTGGAGTGGTCAAAGGTCCTCTTTAAGACAAAACAGATTTGCCATAGATTGGTGGGAATTTATGGCGATAAGTACTGTTTTCTTTTTTCCTTTTGTTTTTATTAGTATTTTGAAAGCAGGTAAGTAAGCATACTCATCTGATTTTAGAATACCTATAATAGTAATTAGGAAAGATGTGCAGGTGTGGCCACCTATACAGGAGTTGCTTGGTTGGAATCACACACCTCTTTTAAAAAAATAAAATATTGTCGCTCTTGGTGGAGGAGTAGTTCCTCACTCAGGGGTGGCAGAAACTTACAGGCAAACATATGTCAACTGAAGAATAAGGATGGACGAACTTCTGAAGATTTGTTATATCAGGTGTTCTGAAGAAGCGATCCTCCATTGCAATCAAAATTTGTTCGGATAGAACTGGAAGTGAGATTATTATACTCTAGGATCTCCTCAGACCCCAGAATATAATAGGTGTAGGGAGTAGAGATGAGTGAACACCATTTGATCGAATAGATATTCGATCGAATATCAGGCCGTTCGAGGTATTCGATTTCAATTGAATACCACGAGGCAAACGCAGTAAAAATTTGTATCCCCTCCCAACTTCCCTGGCGCTTTTTTGCACCAATAACTGTGCAGGGGAGGTGGGACAGGTACTATAACAACTGAGGCATAAAAAAAAATCGGAAAAAGGAATTGGCGGCCGAAATCAAGTGACCTCCAGTTTAGATGAATGGTGGATTTAACATTCGATTAATCTGAGACTGTGAACCATGTGACTGTGAGACAGGGATAGATGTACAGGCAGGGTTAGCTAGAGATTACCTTTATTTAGGGGGGAATGTTACTCACCCAGTTCTTTGGGGCTCTATCTCGTCGGGATCCCTGTCAGCTTGCGATATGCGCAAGCAGACTTTTTCCCATAGGAATGTATTGACCAGCGTCGATAAGATAATCCTTTAATAGTCCCACAGTGGGGAAATTTCAGTATGTTACAGCAGCATAGTAATACAGATACAGAATAATACATATCCTATATATATTACATATATATAATATAATACAGACATAGACACACATATGTTTAGAAGAGAAGATATACTAGGAGTCCATAGCAGCTAAGGAACGGAAGAGAAAGAAGGAAGACTTCATAGTCATGACCATTAGTTCTCTGTGCGGAGTGATCTTTGCTTGGTCTGATGTAGATTATACAGCCTGGTCGTGGTTGGAAGGAAGGACCTGCAATAGCGCTCCTTCTCACACTTGGGGTGAAGCAGACGGTCACTTACAGTGCTGCCAAGTCCCATCAAGGTCCCATACATGGGGTGCGATTTGTTCTCCCGCATGGAGGTCACCATAGCCAGTATCCTTCTGTCACCAACCACCTGTACTGGGTCCAGGGGGCTCCCCAGGACAGAGCTGGCTCTTCTGATCAGCCTGTCAAGTCTATTTCTGTCCCTGGTTGATATACTGCTCCCCCAGCAGGCCACACCGAAAAAGATGGCTGAAGCAACCACAGAGTTGAAGAAGGCCCTAAGAAGTGGCCCCTGGACTCCGAAGGCCCTCAGCCTCCTGAGCAGGTAGAGCCTGCTGTGACCCTTTCTGTGCAGCGCCTCCAGGTGATCAGCCCAGTCTAGTTTATTATTGAGGAGCACGCCCAGTTACTTATAGGTCCTGACTATCTCAATACATGTTCCTTGGATCTCCACTGGGGTCAGAGCACTTCTCCGTTTACTAAAGTCCACCACCATCTCCTTGGTCTTCCCAGCATTAATCCTGAGCTGGTTCAACAAAATTTCGGTTTAAGGCTGTATTCACACTGAGTAACGCTGGCGTTTTTTGTGCTTATTTTTGCACATAGCGCCGCGTTAACGCCGGTTAACGCCGCGTTAACGCTGCGTATACGGCGCGTTAACGCCGGGCAACGCCACCGCAAAATAGTGCGGCGTATACGCGGCGCTATGTGCAAAAATAAACACAAAAAACGCCAGCGTTACTCAGTGTGAATACAGCCTAAGTCTCTGTATTCCCTATCATCGCTATCAGTGATAAGGCCTACTATAGCAGAGTCATCGGAGTACTTCTGTAAGTAACAGCTGGATGAGTTGTGCCTAAAGTCAGCAGTGTAGAGTGTGAAGAGAAATGGGGCAAGAACTGTACCTTGTGGTGCCCCTGTACTACAGATCACAGTGGCAGACACACAGTCCTGGGCTCTCACATACTGAGGGCGGGTTGTCAGGTAGTCTAGGATCCAGTTGGACAGGTGATGGTCCACACCACCAAGGTTCAGCTTTTCCCTCAGTAGCCCTGGCTGAATGGTGTTGAACGCACTGGAGAAGTCAAAGAACATTCTTCTCACAGTGTTCCCGGGTTTCTCTAGGTGAGAGAGAGCTCTATAAAGAAGGTGGATGATGGTGTCATCTACCCCAATGCCCGGGCCGATAGGCAAACTGGAGGGGGTCCAGAGCGGAGCTCACTAGGGGGCGTAGGTGTGTCAGGACCAGTCTCTCTAGGACCTTCATGGGATGTCAGTGCTACAGGTCAGTAGCCATTGTAGCCCATCGAGTTGGGTTTCTTTGGGACTGGTACCATGCAAGATGCAGCAGAGCTGAGTGTGCAGCAGGGTTCAACGCACACTCCGCACTGCTACATCAGATGCAGCAGAGCTGAGTGTGCAGCAGGGTTCAATGCACACTCAGCAGTGCTGGCCGTGCGCTTCGCTCGTCTGCATCTTCGGAGTAGCTGAGCTGAGCACGTGGCCAGCACTGCTTCATCTCCGATGTAGCATCTTCGGAGTAGCCGAGCTGAGTGCACGGCCAGCACTGCTTCATCTCCGATGTAGCATCTTCGGAGTAGTCGAGCTGAGCGCGCGGCCAGCACTGCTTCATCTCCGATGTAGCATCTTCGGAGTAGGCGAGCTGAGCGCGCGGCCAGCACTGCTACATCTTGGCATAGGAATGCATTGACCAGCGTTGATTGGCCGAATGCCATACAGCATTCGGCCAATCAACGCTGGTTCTGCCGGTGGAGTCGGAGTCTAAGATTGGTCCACAGCAGTCTCCATTCTGGGCCTCCTCCGGCAGAACCAGCGTTGATTGGCTGAATGCTGTTCTCTGTATGGCATTCGGTCAATCAACGCTGGTCAATGCATTCCTATGGGAAAAAGTGAGCTCGCACAAATCGCAAGCTGACAGGGATCCTGATGTAATACAGTGACTTGGGCATGTTAGATGCCCCCAGGCATGCTTCCCCTGCTGTCCCAGTTGCATTCCAGGGTGTTGGCAGAATTTTTCCCCATAGACTATAATGGGGTTCGATATTCGTTCGAATAGTCGAATATTGAACGGCTATTCGAAACGAATATCAAATATTTTACTGTTCGCTCATCTCTAGTAGGGAGGTGTAAAAAAAACAGACAAAAAACAAACATTTATACTCACCTTCCTTCATCTCTTTCAGGCCTCCTTGTGGCATCTGGCAATCTGTGTCTTCCTCCTCCTGCACGTAACTTCACAGAAGAGCACAAGAACCAGCATTCCGCCCTCTTCTGTAACATCACATACCCTGGGCCTGTGATTGGGCTTCAGTGGTGGCATGGACATGCTGAGTCTCATGGTGTCACAGAAAAGAGCCAGAGTGCACAGAGTTGGAAAACAGAGATTACCAGACACAGATTTTCTAACACTGCCTTTGGGCATACACCTATTAAATATATGCTGGGTTTGTTTTATTTTTTTGTAGATTGTAAGCCCCATATAGGGATCACAATGTACATTTTTCCCTATCAGTATGTCTTTGGAGTGTGGGAGGAAATCCACACAAACACGGGGAGAGGCCAGAGAATAATAATTTACTACAAGTTATGTTGCAGCAGCCATTTTAGTTCATCTGAGATGAATCCCAAATTGATTGGTTTAGTTAAAAATGGAATATTTGTAATATTCGATTTGTAATATTTGGGTAGAATTTGGGTTGTAAATTTGTAATATTCAGGTAGAATCTGGCTAGTATTTAACTCACAGGAAGACTTGGGGTTTGGACCTGCATACTCTGTGTATATGCCATAATTACATGAGATACTTGTCTTGCTACAATTTGGTTGCTGCTGAAACACCGCAATAGACGCTGCTTATTACTATACCTACTGGCGTTTTCCGTATAGTTGTATAATACAGATAGAAAGTCTGCAGAGGAATACTATGCAGTCTTTCTGTGAATAACACTGAGAAACGCATTTCCACCACAGTCTTTTCTGCAGCTTTATTTGGCAGCGGTATTCTACGTGGGGCGTTAGCATTGAAGATGGTCACTGCAGAGTGTATACTGGATCAGAGTTTCTACCTTTTGTTGTATATAGACAAACAGAAGATATTTATTATTTTTTGGTCTGATTATAAAATATAAAATGAATCAGAAATAAAAGAAGTTATATACAGTAGGCCAGAATAGTATTACAAACACATTTACAACATTCACTGGTACTTGTAAAATTGCATTTATAATCACAAAGCAGCTTTTTATGTTTCAATAACATGCATCAATTTTTTATTATAAGCACAGAACAGTCACAATTGTTTACAAATTTATGATCCTACATTTGGCAACCCTGAGTGAATAAATAATAGGCTCCTTCATGTAAGGCCACCATCTTTAAAAACAGACGTACACACTATATAATACAATACTATACATACAATTTACGTGTTTATTTCCGGTCAAAAAACTTCAAATTCATGGATTATTTTAGGAAAATAAAACCATTAATTAAAAAAAAAAAATCCTCTTTAATAAGTACTCCAGAATCAGAAAGCATCTGAATCTTTACTCTCTAGAGCGATATTTCCGAGCAAACACAATTAGCTTCCTGGCTGTAACACCTAAAATGACACACAACATAATACCGCCACTGCATGCCCAGAATGACTGTGAGACAAAACCACAGACAATGAAATAAGATTTATTAATGAAAACTTTGAAGTCATTCCATTGTCAAGGAGTCCATAGAAAGGGTTATATGTTGCTACAAAATTGCCTGTCACATTGACACGATTCTATGTACAGTATATTCCTTACATTAAATGCGTAGAACAATGTGCAATTCTATACTTGAATACTGTATGCTCGTGTTTCATCTTTGTCTCTTGCAATCACAACCAGTTTTTAGAGTCATTTTCTATGTACTCCCCTATCATTGTATTTATATTTTCAGCTGTATCGGCAGTCCAGTGTAAAGATCACACGTTACATTGCCTCAATGCAACATTTATGAGCCAGTTTTAATAAAATTTGACAAAATTGCTTAATAAACTAAAAAAATGTTTAAAACCACCCCCACTTCCTACGAAAAGTTGAAATTATACTTTAAATGTGTATGGGGTTTCTTAACTCTGCCCCGTTGGCAGATGTTGAAGGAGAGCGTGTGCATGTAGGTGTCTGTGGGCCCTGGTCTGTTCACAGAACTTGGACCCTTTTTTCCCCTCACATGCGCCCTACCACCTTTGCACCTCTATCATCCAAGATATTTGGCCTTATACACAAGACCCACCTTCACAGACCTAATGAATGGGAGTGAAGGAGCTTACTCACATGTTAAAGAATAAGGCAATAGTGTAGGAAGTGCCTTGTGGGCCCGAGTGCAAACTTTTGTCCAGGCCCCCCCTTTTCCCTGGCGTTAGCTCCCACACAGTATTATATGCCCAGAGGTCTCCCCCGTCCCCAGAATCATATGCGCCCAACAGCCCCCCCTCCACTCCAGTGTTATTATTATACTCTGGGGGCCTCCTCAGACCCCAGAGTATAATAATCCAAGGCCCAGGGAACGTTATAAAAAATAATAAACACTAATATTCATCTTGCCTCACCTTTCCTGGGCATCCAGGCTCCAGCTGTCTTCATCATCTTCGGCAATGTTCCCGATTTCCCTGCTGAGGCCTGTGATGGTCCTCAGTGGTCACGTGGGGGTGCACTGACATCAATATGCAACTGCGCCCCATGTGACCACTGGGGAATAATGACAGGCCTCAGTCATGAGACGGAAGAGCACTGGAGAGGACACTGAGCCCAGGAGAGGTGTGTATATTGATTTATTGTTTTAAGTCACCTCTCCTGGGCTAGTATGTATTGAAAAGGGTCCTGGCGACATCCCAGGGCCCCATTTCATTTACAATATGTATAGCGGCCGGGGAACTAGGCTTTGGAATAAGGTAAGGTAGCGTAAGGAATAAAACCCATAAATGCCAATATAGTGTATATTTACAATGGATTTTAAAACATATGATGAACCGCCATTGGGGGTTATTGTGAGAGATACTGTAGTTATATAGCTGCCAGTGGAACAGACAGGTATCTCATGTATATGGCCAGCCTTACAGAAAAACTCTGTTCCACATTGATCATTGCTTGTTGATATCCATTATTTATCGCTGTATCTATTTATTGCTTCTTCTGATTATAAGTCACTGCAGAATATGGTTGTATAAATAATGATTATAATCATAATTATGTCATTGTAGTTATTAACAGTACTGCTTTAATAGGTATAACAATTTTTTTTTCTGGTAATGCTGATCATAATAAATCCATTACCTTGTTGTGGACTTTAATATACCCTTTGTTGCTTTTAGGTCAGCCTTACAATATATGAAAGTTGGGGTTAAAAACCTGTACACAAACATAATGATGTTAATGAAAGACTTAGCAAACACTGTTATGTATCAAGTCCTTATGGCAACAAAGTAATCAGCCAAGGCAGAGAGATGGAAAAACCTCCATTAAATTGCTTGAATTTGATTTGCAATTTCACACATTTGATGTTGGCGGAATAGAAGGGAGAATGGTGTTTGATGTTAGCAGACAGATTTCACATGATAATAAACACAGACTATTTATATGGGCATTTCTATTGACTTGGGTGCTGCCACAGAACAGCCTGGATCTATATACATAGTAGTTTTCTAGACTAGAAAAGAATTATACTGATAAAATTCTAATTTGTCTAACAGAATGTACACTTCCTTCAGTTCACGAGCCATAGAGCACCCAGTCAAATGAACATTGCTTTGATTTTTCACAGAATATTCTTTTGATTTATTTTTAGACTGATAAATGGTCATGGTACAAGATCTGACTGCGTTCTCATCTGTCTCCATTACCAAGCCATTTATACAGCAGGAAGGTTCAGCAAGCTCACCTTTGTGTGTCTGGCTGATCCCTCGTTACTATGTGGAAGAACTGCCGGCAGATTACACAAGCCTGCTTGTTAATTAGAAAAGCGATTGAGAAGCCTGCACGCTTAGCAGCAATCCTCAGGCTTCAGTACAGATGTGTGACTTATCTGAGGATTGTGTGATTCCAACTGATTTCACGTCTCTCTTCTTAGTGACAGTCCGCCGTGATTGGGTTGTGTTTACATTCGTAAAAATCAGGACAGATATAATAAAAAAAATAATAGTCATACATATAGTGTATCCCCCCCCCTTCTTGGGGAAGAAAGTACTAAAACAAAACTAACAGAAGAATTTTCATATTTCCATTCAGTCCATTATATTTTGCAGAAGGCGTTTTTTAATTTTTCCAATTCTGGAAGCAGATTTCAGCAAGGGGCATGCACTGTATTATATCCTCCAAGAATAGCAGCTGGATTATGAATCTAGGTCCATGGCAATGAGCCAGTTTCGATATAGGAAAATGGTATAATTTTCAGGGACCCCCTTTAGATCAGATTTAGGTTTTTTTTGCTTAATTTTGTTGCATTTTTAAATGCATATACCGTAAAATGTTTTATATTGAAAATTCTATGGAGAAATATGCCAGAAACCAACACTATACATTTAGCTTGCCAATAAACAATAAAATGATAAAACCACCAAACATGTGCTTGCAGGTAAAAAATTAAACGCATTGCTGCAGAATGTCCAAAACATATTTTGTGAAAATAGCCCTAAGGCTAAGGCTCCACAGGGTGTCCCACAACAAAAAATCACTGAGGTAAAAAAACACAGTGGCAATGCATCGCGGTTGCTGCAGCGATTTAAACAGAAAGTTTGTGGAGTTTTCCTCCGCGGACTTTCTGTTACGATTATATCTATGGAGAAACCGCTGGAGTTTCCGTAGATATAACTGACATATTTTGCAAGGTTGTTGGGGAAGGTGAAAAATAACCTACATTCACCAGTCTCTTGTGTTCCCATCACAGTCCAGTCCTGCCGCTCCATCGTCTTGTTTTAGTGGAAGTCCCTGCTGCACATGTCTGATGAGGCCAAAAGACATTGAACAGCCTTAGCAAAATAATGCTTAAGCTAGACAACCCCTTTAACAAACACTGCACCCATGGCTTCAGTGAATGGAGTATTAATTGCTTATTTCGGGTATGTAAATACCGTGGCTGCTCAGGTGCTGAATGGCTGCTATAGTCACCAAGTCTTTGCTGTATTAAGCTGGGTTCACACGGGGGGTTTTTGGACCGCATTTTGACGCAGTGGCTGCCTCAGAATCTGGTCCAAAAATGACTAGCCGCGAATGGATGCCAGTGCAGTGTATACAATGCATCAGCATCCAGTCGCGGCATTTCTCTCCAGATAAAGCCCAAATGAATGATGGGGTTAACTGTTATTAATGTGAGGCACATGGAGTTACTGAAACTAAATGAATAACCCCAAATGCCTGACATTAATAGGCAGAGTAACTAAAGGAAGGTCCCTGTGTGTGTCACTTTACTGTAGCTTCCTCTCCTCCATACAACAGACATCTTCCATAAGACACAATGAATCCTGACCACTCATTTGCAGGGTAGATGCTAAATCCTAGTGTGCTAAAGGACCTTTCATGACGTAATGACCATGTGATCGGACTCTGGTGTGGGCGGAGCTACTAGGATTTAGACTCAACCTTATCTGCAGATGTTACATACCAGTGGCTACAGGACCTTTGATGACATCACAGTCACGTGACCTCATGACAAGCCAATCACAGAGCAGTAGCACTAAAGGACCTCCCCCTTCCAGGTCCTTCCAGCTCTGTGGACCCTGACTCGTGTATAAGCTGAGGAGAGCTTTTTCAGCATGAAAAATGTGCTGAAAACGTCGGCTTATACTCGAGTATTAATGGTAACTAATGGTATAACTAAATTACACCTGGCCCTGCAAAAACAAAGATGCCTTATGCATTCCCATACACAAAAATATTATAAAGTTAGGGGTTTCAAAATATGGCAAATTTAAGAATGTTTTATTTTTTTGCAAAGTTTTGAATTTTTGTTAAGGGTTAAAATGTAAATAAAACCATATAAGTTTGGTATCCCAAGAATCGTAACAAAACATAGAGTATGGATGATATGTTAATTATGTTGCACAGTGAATTCCGTAAAAATGAAGCCCATAAGAAAGTCGCACAATTGCATTTGTTCTCTAATTCTACCCAATTGTTTTTTTTTTCCCCAGTACAATAATAAATGGTACCATTATGAAATACAATTTGTCCTGCAAACTTTAAGCCCTTATATGGTTCTATGAACGGAAAAATAAACTAAGTTATGGGGTTTGGAAGGTGGGGAGTAAAAAACAAAAATTGAAAAATGCCTTCGGCTGGAAGGGGTTAAAGATTGAATAAGACTTGCTTATGCTCCTATAATTTCGCAAGTCTTGTTTACACCCAATCCATATTGTAAATGCACAGCAGTAACTACATGTTTGTGTCCATGCATTTGTAAAAGATGTTAGGTTAAAGTCAATGCAGCATGTGTGGTACTAAATTGCAGAAATATTAGCCTAGGAGATATATATACTGTTTATATACTGTATACATCTATAAATATATTTTTTAATAAAAAAAAAAGTACTAAAGCCTTGTTTTTGGAGTATACACTGCCAGTACATTGTATGCTTAGAAAATATATGTTTAAGTATATGATATACTGGTGGCCTATAGAAATATATATTTATAAACCAGTACATTATGTGGGGACAGTAGCATAATATTGCAGTTTGCTATAAAAAACCCCCCAAAACCCTCCAGTGAACCTAATAAAGCCTAATTAAACTTTAAATTGATGGAGCATGGTCCAGGAGCTCTGTAATATTCACTGCACTGAGGTGACGTCATAGTGTAGTGCAGCCTGGTGAATGTCACTATTCATCAGGTTACCGGGTGAGCTGACCTGAGACTGGGAGTTGACATTTCTGAAAATGTCCACGTCAATCATGACTTCTATTTGAGAATAACTTGTTAATGGGTTATCCTAGACCCATGGGTAATGAATACTGATGACCTATCCACAGGATAGCAGTTCTGCTCCTATTGAAATGAATGGGAGCAGAGCTGCAGTTTCCCCACTACAGTATGTTTCCATACACTATATGCAGTTTTCATCTCTGTACACTCTGGCAGTGCTGCAGGGAACTACAGCTCCGCTCCCATTCACTTTAATAACTTCTTTGGCCAAATCACCTGTTGGACCTCCACTGATCCTGAGGATAGGTCATGGGTATCAATTACTCTTAGGACAGACCCTTTAACTTTATTCTAGAGTTCATTTACAGCTTATTCAAAGAATTATAACTTTAGTTTTTATTATACTATTGACATATAAACATTGGGCTTGGTTGTTTGCATCATTATAGCATATATATTATTCAAGATGGGGAAGTAGCATCTTCTAATGATTGATATATGTCGCAGGCTGCCAAAGGTAGTTAACCCCCTTTAATTCATATTCAGCTGCTACCACCACATTACAGAACAGATAATGGGTTTGAATAGGTTTGAAAGGTGTCCGGCCGTGAGTGCCGGTGAATGTTTTATGCTCTCTGCGGCAAAACCGTTTTTTTTTAAACAGACACAGAGTCGGACATGCAGTACTCTGTGTCCGGTTTAGAAGACGGAAACCAGAGAACGGACTGTCGAATGCTAGTGTGAATCCTCAGTGATAGGCAGTGAAGATCGTCTATGCAGCTACAGGATTCACATCACATTTTTATATTTGTTTAGCAGAACCTTTTAACAGAACCTTGTTCCATCGTTTTTTGTTTTTTATTTTTTTACATTGACTCTATGTGAACAGGTCGCTTCCACTTGCATCTATTTTTTACATTGAAATGAATGCATAAACCATGATGTGAATGCACCCTTGCTTCTGCAAGTTGCTGTAAACCAGTGCTCTAGGTAGCTTGTCTCAGGGTTACTTATTGTCTGAACTGCCACTAAGGGCAGTTCACATCACAAATTCACATCTGCGCCCGGTCTCCGCTTTGTGGGTTTCCGTCTTCTGCAGACAGGAGACGGAAACCCGTCAGTCAGTGTTCGCCTTTGAACATCTTCTGGTCTCCATGGCAAACCATTTTTTTTTAACCAGACACAAAGTCCTGCATGTCTGACTTTGTGTCCGTTTAAAAAAAAACTGTTTTGCCGCAGAGAGACAGAAGAAGTTCACGGGCAGACACTTTGCAAACCCATTTGAATGAATGGGTTTGAAAATTGACTGCTGGTTTCCGTCTCCTGTCCATTTTCTCGGGCAGAAGACGGAAACCTGAAAGCAGAGACTGGGGCGGAGATGTGAACCCGCCCTAAGTTGGAGAGGAGAGCTGCTCTCAAACATGTCACAACTACAACTAACTGCATACTCATTGTCCAGGTTAGATGAGACGTTATTGGGCTACCAGCTAACTCTTCCCCCATTCTGGAAACTTTTGAGCAGAGGAACACATTTACCCTTAAAGGGGTTGTACAGAATTAGAAAACATGGCTTCTTTATTCTTCTCAAGAAGTAATATCCCATCCATTGGTCATATGGTCATGCTGCATCTCAGTCCCATTCTGAACTATATCATTGCCATGTGACCAATGGACATGATGTTACCGTACTTCCTGAGAAGGAGAAAGCAGTTATTTTCTAATTGTTTTGTACTCCTAGATAACCCCTTAAAAGGCACAATGGTAAACTTAGTAAAGTGCAAAAACACATTACAACAGTATCAAACATTAGTATCAACATTTTACCATAAGGAGTGTCATTATGGGACTCTACAACTATATAGAGGCAGGAAGTTGTTAAGGGGTCAATTGCCCAGACTCCTGGTTTCCTAAACTACATTAACCCCAAGGGCAAACTAAAAACACTGAATATTATATGTGATAGTATAATGCAAGAAACAAATTGTAGTTTTAAACATATTATTTATATGAAAGATAATATAAAAAAAGTAAAAGAAAAAATATGGTTTAACAGCTTGAAGTTTTAAAATCGTGTCTGTGAGCAGTTTAATTGCAAAAAAGATTGAGTAAAGGTCAAAAATCCCACTCTGTATGGTATGTAAACCACTGATATTATATAACCATGGAAACAATAAAAGACTAAAATTGTATGTAAAAATAGTTACGGTCGAACACGTTTCAGTTGTCATCCACATACAGTATATACAACTCATTAGTATAATAATTTGTTACCTTGATTATGATTTAAGTAGAAGTATACCAAGCTAATCTCCATTTAATTCATGTGCATATTCATTTACTTTAGTAATTACATTTACAATCTTCTAGCATAAATTATTACCATAAAGGTAAGGCAATCATGTCAGGGATGTTTCTACAACGCTTACTCAAGACTAGAGATGAATGCCTATTTACATATCTTTATGACTTAAGGCCCCCAGTTTCAGAAGGACCAGCTGACTATCTCAGATGTATAGGGGCTTCCTGACTCATCTGCCTGGGAGAGAGGCTTTATATATGTAACTCTAAAGAGGTATTCCCATCTCAAGGATCATAGACCTAGCTTAAGCTAACTGAAGTGTTTCACCCAATGAATAGCTTTATCTATCCAGATAAAATTTCTCCTCTGTGTTTACAACTGGTTGCCTATGTAACAGAGCACTTCTCTGGTCAGACTGATGACTCAGTCCCTATTCTCAACCATCTATATTATCTTCTCTACTTTTCTCTGTATATTGATTTTAGTTGCAGAGCCCTGATGAATGCTGGAAAAGTTTCTTTATCATTATCTCTGGATGTAAATCTGCACATAACTGTGTAGGACACAATAAGCACACTGCAAGACTAAGAAGAAAACCAGGAAGTGGAGGGAAGAGGAGACAGGAGGGAAGATGAAATCCTGAAATGGGAAAACTCCTTTAAGTGTAAACAGTGTTGAGATCTAAATAGAAGCCTCATGTAAACTGTTGCACAGAGTCTTAATACACTTGTAGAATTTTTACGTAATTCCTATACAGTAGAATCTGACATATTTCACCAGATGCAGTATAATCTAAATATTGTCCTCTAAAAGCCCTAGGAAGAATATTTCATATGGCACCTCATGGACCACATCAGTGGCGTAACTAGGAATGGCGGGGCCCCGTGGCGGGCCCCCCCCCCCTTCCGGACCAACACCAAAGACCTTGTCCGACCGACCCCCCCCCCTCCCCAACGCCGCATTCCTGCGCACTCTATTATGTCCCTCAGTGGCCCCTGCACTCAGTATTACACCCCATTATGGCCCCTGCACATGGGATTAGGCCCCATAATGAACACCCATGAACAATTATTATACTCTGGGGTATTTTCAGACCCCAGAGTATAATAATCGGAGACCGAGGGGAGATACAGACATAAAAAAAAGTTACTTACCTGTCTCCAGCTCCGCTGCAGTCTTTGGTGGTGTTGGCCATCTTTAATAACGCACGGATGTCACATGACACAGCAATTGCAGGCAAGTCTGAATACAAACAATGTGTAGATTACTGATCCATCTACTGACATTGACCTCCCCCTCCTCCACACCACACATACATACACACTCACACACAGACACACACACACACATTCTCCATTCTGCATCTCACATTAATCCCTCCCCTTCATTACCTAGCAGCACATCTCTCCTTCTCTTCATCTCTTCCAGTACTGACTGCACAGGCTATAAAGACACGCCCACCTAGTCATGTGACGGCTGAAATCACACAAGATCCTACAAGCTTTCCCCTGCTCTTATCGCAGTTACAACAGTTTGTCTGTGATAAGAGCGGGGGTAGCAGGGGTAGCTGTCACCGAGTCCCTAATGTCCCGGGCCCTGTGGTAGCTGCCTCTGTTGCTATGGTGGTAGTTACGCCACTGGACCACATGTTGTATGGCTCCAGAGTTCAGGGCTGACCGATACTTTATTATTATTATTGAATATTTCCATAGTGCTTTAAATTTGAAGAGGGTATATATATATATATATATATATATATATATATATATATATATGTATATAAGAAAGACTAGCTTAGACTAACGTATTAAGCAGCTAGTACAGTGGGATAGAGGACCCTGCCTATAAGTGCTTACAATCTATAAGTGAAGGGAAATAGAGAAAATAAATCAGGATAGAAGCTGTTGAGGTGGTGTTGAGGTTACTGAAGTTTATAGGCTTTTCTTTAGAAATGAGTCCTCAGGGTCCTCATAGAGGTTCTAATTGTGGGGATGTCTTATGTATTGTGGTAGTGAATTTCTGAGTATAGAGGATGGGAAGCAAGAGGATTTCCTAGGAAGCCACAGAAAAGGGCGTAGCAGTAATGTAAGCGGGAGATGGAATGGGCATGGACTAGTATTTTTGTAGTCTCAGGGGTGAGGAAACAGTAGATTTGATAAATATTTCTGAGTTGAATAAAGCAGGAGATGTTTGAGATGTATGGCTTGAATGTGTGACTTAGACAAGAAGGTAGACTGAAAGGTTAAGCGAAAACAATGGTCCTTTTGGCTATGGTAAGTGAGAAACTATTAACTTTAACTACTGAGTACCTAAATTAATTGCCTCGGATTGTTCAGTGAAAAGAATTCTAAAATGAAGAAAGGCAAATGTAGTATTATTTATTGTATGAATCAGTTGTACATATGATATTATTGGTGAAAATGGGCCGTGGGGTCTCTTTAAATGTGTAGAAACATTCTCGATCACGGAAACATCACTTCAATGTAAAAGAGTAAGCAGAACACAGACGGCAAGGAAAGGGATGAGACTATGATTTCTTGCAACATTATCACCCCCTGTGGATGGGGACTTCAGGAAGGAGACACCTAATTGGCTCAAACCACACAACGCAGCACTTACACTATACTTTTCTATTAGTTAGAGGAATGTAAGCAACAGGTATATTCTTTGGTCTATACCAGAGGTGGGCAATTAATTTTCCCATGGGGCCACATGAGAAATTGTAACGGTTCTAGAGGGCCATGCGGGTTGCGGCAAATTTAGCTCCACACACTTCTCTGCTGACTCCGCCCATTCTCAATCATTTTTCCATGTGCCCCACAAAGTAAAATCCTCCTACAGTCACCCTAACATTATACACCCCCACATTATAACGTTTTCCTCCAAATGTCCTACAGTATTAAGTCCCTCTCCTGGTTCCCCAGTATAAACCAGCAGAAACTAGAGGAGACAAACTGGGGGCAGCTGGAGGGGGACATTAAACTGGGGGCAACTAGAGGCAAACATGTCCCCCTCCAGCTACTCTCCATGGTTTAATATCCTCCTCCATCTGCCCCCTAGTTTAATGTCCCCCCTCCATGTGCATTGAGTTTAACTGCTCCCCTACATCTGCCCCTAGTTCCCCCCTCTTGCTCACACATGCTGTCTCTTCTCTCTTTATCATCCAGCAGCCTCCATTGCCAGAAGCTTGCAGAAAGCACACAGTCCCGTGTGGCTCCGCCCACTAACAAGTCATAGCCTATCCTGGTGATAGGCTGTGATGACATCATCACAGGTCCTTCAAAAACCTTCCACTAGCTATGCGGGCCGGATAGAAGCAGTCAGAGGGCCGGATGTGGCCCGCGGGCCGCACATTGCACAGGTCTGGTCTATACAATGCAATACATAAAAGATCTAGTGCAACTGATTATAAGTTTCTCCTGAATTATGATAGATAATGTATTATCCACCGGGGATTGTTATATTCATTAATGATGTTATTACTATTGGCATCTTAATGAGTAACTAATACAACAATGAGAAAGTATTACAGTCTGATATTACTATATTGGAATCTGTTAGCGATAAAGTAAGTGATTTGCATCTGTGATATCATTAGTGTGTAGTTTTAGGATAGAAATCACAGATGTAGTACAGTATACTGCAGTATATCTAGTGCATATGTATGGCTATCTACTTAATATCTACAGGTTCTTTTAGAAATTTACAGGCTTAAAGGAAGTGTGTCACCAAAAATGGGTTGTAATTTAAATAAAGTCTTTATTTTAAGTACATATTTAAGAATTTTGATTAATTTATTTTTCATCTTACTATAGTTACTTTATTTATTTACTTTTGTAAGCAATATAGCCTTCAATTTTCATATTGGCCACTGGGTTTAATAATAGATTGACACTTGTTGATTCAGTAGGGTTTTTTTTTTCAGCTGTCACATCATTTACATCACAGACATAATTAAAATAGAAGAGCTACAGATCTACAGATAACACTCATAGTGACTAGAGATGAGCGAACAGTAAAATGTTCGAGGTTCGATATTCGTTTCTAGTAGCCCCTCAATATTCGACTACTCGAATTGAATATCGAACCCTATTATAGTCTATGGGGGGAAAATGCTCGTTTCAGGGGTAGGCAACATTCGATCAAATTATACTTACCAAGTCCACGAGTGAGGGTCGGGCTAGATCCTCCGAGAAGTCTTCTCCGTGCAGCGTCCCCGCGGCATCTTCCGGCTCTGAATTCACTCTGTCAGGCATCGGGCCTGGGAAGAGACGACTGCGCATGCACGCACTACAAGCGTACATGTGCAGTCGGCTCTGCCGAGTCCCGATGCCTGGCAGAGTGAATTCAGAGCCGGAAGACGCCGCGGGGAAGCTGCATGGAGAAGACTTCTAAAGGTAGGAGAAGAACCAGCATTGATTGGCCGACTGTATAGCATTCGGCCAATCAATGCTGGTTCTGCATCGAACTTTTCCATTCGAATAGCGAGTCGTACTCGATCGAGTACGAGTATTTCGAATACCGTAGTATTCGATCGAATACATACTCGATCGAATACTACTCGCTCATCTCTAATAGTGACCCATCACTGCATTCACAACTAGCAATAGATGATGTCACAGTTTATCTACTCCCCCTCCCTGCAAGGAGCATGCCTAGAAAACACTCCCATAAACCTCAATGAGTCCTCATAGACTATTTCTGCCTATGGTCATGACTATGCTGTAAATCATAAAACTAAATGTTGGTAACAGAGCAGAGGAGAATCTCAAACAGGATTATAGTTTCATAACTATGTACAGAAAATACAACTAAAAATCTGCAATCAGTAAACAAAAAGCAGATTAGAAAAAAAAGTCGTATTTTTCATTTGGTTTTAATAAATGAAAATATGGCAATACAATGTTTAAAAGCCTAAACTATTGGTTCATGCCTCATCTCATGGTATACAAAACAAAGTGATTAATAAAATACAGACTTAGGGTATGTTCACACAGAGTTTTTTGGCAGTGGATTTTGACGCGGAAACCGTCTCAAAATCTGTCTTCCAAAACAGCTCCCATGATGACCTATCTTGTCGTGGATTCCGCAGCTGACTCAGCCGCGACATCCACGGTGTGAGACTCCCTATCTCCCAGATCTATCTTTCTTTCTACATTCTTTCCCTGGAGCATTCCCATTTGAGATCTGTTTTCCCTTTACATTAATTCTTAGGCACCTCTTCATGTCTCACCTCATGTTAGACATAAGAGGATTACTCTAGCATACAGTTATAGGACCCATGAGAAGTTATGGCTCAAAAGAGATTAACAGTAAGATGGAATAAATGGTATTTCCCCAAACAAGGCATGTCCAATATGTGTGACTGTCAGGGAAAGGGGGGGGGGGGGGGCACTGGGCTTCTATCCTTCCATGCTCTAAGCTTCTGTGCTTCTATCCTGCTATGCTTCTATCTTTCTATGCTCTAAGATTCTAAGCTTCTAACCTTCTATGTTCTAAGCTTCTATGCTTCTATCCTTCTATGCTTCTATGTTTCTATCCTTCTATGCTTCTATCCTTCTATGCTTCTAAGCTTCTATGCTCCTCTCCTTCTATGCGTCTATCCGTCTCTGCTCTAAGCTTCTATACTTCTATCCTTCTATGCTTCTAAGCTTCTATGCTTCTATCTTTCTATGCTTCTATCCTTATATGCTCTAATCTTCTATGCTTCTATCCTTCTATGCTTCTATCATTCTCTGCTCTACGCTTCTATGCTTTTATCCTTCAATGCTTCTAAGCTTCTATGCTTCTATCCTTCTCTGCTCTAAGCTTCTATGCTTCTATCCTTCTATGCTCTAAGTCTTATCCTTCTAAGCTTCTAAGCTTCTATCCTTCTATGCTCTAATCTTCTATGCTTCTATCCTTCTCTGCTCTATCCTGCTATGCTTCTATCTTTCTATGCTTCTATCCTTCTATGCTTATAAGCTTCTATGCTTCTATCCTTCTATGCTTCTATCCTTCTATTTTTCTATCCTTCTATGCTTTTATCCTTCTATGCTCTAAGCTTCTATGCTTCCATGCTTCTCTGCTCTAAGCTTCTATGCTTCTATCCTTCTATGCATTTAAGCCTCTATGCTTCTATCGATTCTATGCTTCTATCCTTCTATGCTTATCAGCTTCTATGCTTCTATCCTTCTCTGCTCTAAGCTTCTATGCTTCTAACCTTCTATGCTTATAAGCTTCTATCCTTCTATTATTTCTATCCTTCTATGCTTATATCCTTCTATGCTTATCAGCTTCTATGCTTCTATCTTTCTCTGCTCTAAGCTTCTATGCTTCTAAGCTCTATGCTTCTATTTTATGCTTCTATCCTTCTATGCTGCTATCCTTCTAAGCTTCTATGCTTCTATCCTTTTAGGCCATAAGCTTCTATGCTTCTATCCTCCTATGCTCTAAGTTTTATCCTTCTAAGCTTCTATCCTTCTATGCTCTAAGCTTCTATGCTTCTATCCTTCTATGCTCTAAGCTTCTATGCTTCTCTCATTCTATGCTTCTAAGCTTCTATCCTTCTAAGCTTCTATCCTTCTATGCTCTAAGCTTCTATGCTTCTATCCTTCTCTGCTCTAAGCTTCTATGCTTCTATCTTACTATGCTTCTAAGCTTCTATGCTTCTATCCTTCTCTGCTCTAAGCTTCTATGCTTCTATCCTTCTATGCTTACAAGCTTCTATCCTTCTATGCGTCTATCCTTCTATGCTCTAAGCTTCTATGTTTCTCTGCTCTAAGCTTCTATGCTTCTATCCTTCTATGCGTTTAAGCCTCTATGCTTCTATCCATTCTATGCTTCTAACCTTCTATGCTTCTATCCTTCTATGCTTATCAGCTTCTATGCTTCTATCCTTCTCTGCTCTAAGCTTCTATGCTTCCATCCTTCTCTGCTCTAAGCTTCTATGCTTCTAGCCTTCTATGCTTATAAGCTTCTAGCCTTCTATGTTTCTATCCTTCTATCCTTCTATGCTTATCAGCTTCTATGCTTCTATCCTTCTCTGCTCTAAGCTTCTATGCTTCTAAGCTCTATGCGTCTATCTATTTTATGCTTCTATCCTTCTATGCTTCTATTCTTCTAAGCTTCTACGCTTCTATCCTTCTATGTTTCTATCCTTCTATGTTTCTATCCTTCTATGCTTCTATCCTTCTATACTCTAAGTTTCTATGCTTCTATCCTTCTCTGCTTTAAGCTTCTATGCTTCTATCATTCTATGCTTCTAAGCTTCTATGCTTATATCTATTTTATGCTTCTGTCCTTCTATGCTTCTATCCTTCTAAGCTTCTATCCTTCTCTGCTCTAAGCTTCTATGCTTCTATCCTTCTATGCTCTAAACTTCTCTTTCTATGCTTTTATCCTTCTATGTTTCTATCCTTCTATGTTTGTATGCTTCTATCCTTATATGCTCTAAGCTTCTATGCTTCTATCCTTCTATGCTTATAAGCTTCTATCCTTCTATGCTTCTATCCTTCTATGTTTCTATCCTTCTATGCTCTAAGCTTCTATGCTTCTATCCTTATATACTCTAAGATTCTCTTTCTATGCTTTTATCCTTCTATGTTTCTATCCTTCTATGCTTGTATACTTCTATCCTTCTATGCTCTAAGCTTCTATGCTTCTATTCTTCTATGCTCTAAGCTTCTATCCTTCTATCCTACTATGCCTGTCTTCCTCCCAGTGACTCTTGAAGCCTTGAATGACTTATTTGCCTCACTAGCTCTCTTTCCCTCTGAGTTGTATTTTTTTTTCCTATTACTGCCTGTGGTCTTTTATTTCATTCCTCTAGCCAGCACTGTCTTAACATAAGACAATCTTCGTTCTATGTGGCACATCCCTTATTGCTATGTCTTTCCTTGTGCATGTGTTTCATGTTACTGTTGCTCTTGCTCCATTTTCAGGCTTCTCTGCTCATCCATATCTGTGAGTGTACAGTTGGTGTAGTGCCAGGTCTTGTTGCTGCTGTGCACATCGTGGTCTCCACCTGTGTGTAAGCTACCTGGCTGTCACATTCCTGGTAATGGTACCTTGTTAGGTATAGACAAGGCGTGCTCCTGGAGTCTCTATGACACTTGCAGGCGACACCCCTTAGCTCCCAGATCCCTGGAGAGCGGCTACACCTTGGGAGGAGTGTGCAGCAAGTTTTTACCGATCAGCAGGTACTGTACAGCTGAGCCCAGAGCAGAAAGCAAAGGAAAACTCTGTATTTACATTGTGCAGACAATGGTGAACAAGTGGAAGAACACTGGAGACTTGGAGAAAGGCTGCTCTATAAGAGAAGAAGGGGGAGATGCAGGGAGGAAGAGGAGTGCCAGCCGTGCCAGTCGTGGAAGGTTTAGTGAGTCCTGGAAAAGAATAAGTTCAAGGCAAGGATCAACCAGGCGATCTGGACTCTTGTCTCTGCAGCTCCCGGTAAGCCAAGCATGTCATTGTGTATTCACTGCCTCATATGCATGACTTGCCCTGTATGCTGTCCAGGGTGATGGTGCTGAACTATTGAATGCTGCTCGCTGTGATGGTGCTGAACTCACCCTCTGTATTTCACTTGCTATGATGGTGCTGAACTCACCCTCTGTATTACAGACTACTTGTTGTGTTGGTGCTGAACTCACCCTCTATATTGCAGACTACTTGTTGTGTTGGTGCTGAACTCACCCTCTATATTTCACTTGCTATGATGGTACTGAACTCACCCTCTGTATTACAGGCTACTTGTTGTGATAATCATGGGGCGTTATATAGTTCTGAATACTGCTTATAATACACTTTTGGGAATCAGATATCTTTAAATGGCTTAGGGGACTAGTATTAACATATGTGGGTCACACAGTGAATTAAAATATAAAAACAGTATAGTAAATGAGGGGTTTTACGAATAATCAAGAGCGTTATAATGGGCTTAATAGGCAACATAAATACTTAATAGACTTGATGTAGTAAAGGGTCAGTGCTGTTTCGCTCCAGATTGTCTTGTCACTTATGCAACATGTGTTTAGTGTTAACTCTGTATGGTGATGTAGATGTTGCCTGGATGACGTGGGCTTCAGCTGGAGATACATACACCTGTAACACATACCGTTATGTATCATACTATACAATCACTGTGTTGTTAGTAGATGGCATTCAAATATTGCTTTGTTTTCCTACTGGAAAGAGTTCACAGGGGAATGTCAATTAAGATGGTTATATTCTTAGTTATAGCAATTACCACTACTGCGTGATCTAGAATACTATCACCAGGCAATAGATGTGGGGAATAAAAGAATATAAATATCCATCTATTTAGCTATCTAGAACATACAGGAATATCACATATGCACATCCATTACTTGTAGGACTGAACCTTTTAAATAGTATTTTTCTTTTTATAAACCTGGGTTATAACACAGCACTTTGCTGTATACTGTCTGTAAAATCAGATAAAATGGAGGTAAACTACTATACATCTATACAATACACAGACATTTGAACTATAATGTAGTACCTTCACTTCTTATTGGCAGAGTTAAACACAATGTGTTGTTTTATAGAAAGTTGAAGCAGGTGTGGAAAAATGAAAGCAAGGATTAGATTCAGAAATACAAGTGCTAGATTATTTTTTATCAGTTAACAAAAATTAAGTGAATAAACAAAAGAGAAATCTAAATCACATCAATATTCGGTGTGACCACCTTTTGCCTTTTGCAGAGCACCAATTTTTCTAGGTACACTTGCACATAGTTTTTGAAGGCACTCTCCAGGGTGGTTGTTGCAGACGTCTTGGAGTAGAAACCACATTTCCTCTGTGAATGTAGGCTTGCTCAAGTCCTTCAGTCTCTTCATATAATCTCAGACAGATTCGACAATGGTGATATCAAGGCTGTGGTGGCCATATTATCAATTCCTCTTCAAAGGTTGGCCATACCAAATAAGATTTATATTTCCCTTTAGTTCATTCATTCATTTTACCTATTTGCAAAAATAAACTATTAGAAATTTTTGAAAACATTTTTACTTTGCAGCATTTTCTCACTTGCCTAAAACATTCACACGGTACAGTATATTTTACTATTGAGCCACTTTGCGGATGATGGCCTCATAAGAGAGTTTTAATTGAAAGTGACATGGCCCATAGTCTATAATAGGGGTCTGCAATTTGTGGTGTTCGATGTTTTGTGAAAGTACATCTTCCTGTATTTTCTGCAGCTGGTTGTTTTTTGAATAGTCAACTGGCTTAGGGGGCGTTCGCACTACTGCTGCTGTCCGCCCTGGGGTTTCTGAGAAAACTGGACAGGAGACGATTTTTTTTTGCACAGACACAGTCTTGCATGTATGACTTTGTGTCCATGCAAAAAAAAAAAAAACAGTTTCCAGGAGGAGAGGTCGCATACAGACACCGCCGGTTACCTTTAAAAACCCATTCAAATGAACTGGCTTTAAAGCTGACTGCCGGCAAGCCATCCCCTGACCAGCTTCCCTGGGGTTTAGGACTGAAACCCCGGGGCAGACAGCAGAGGTAGTGTGAACGCCCCCGTAGTATCCAAGCGTCCCTGGAATGGATAAAACAACTCCAAACCTAACCAGATTATATGTCTTGCCATCTTTTAGCTGCAGTAACAGATGGATTCCCCTATTCTGGTACATTCAATTAGAAATCTTTATTAGAGTATAGTATTAAATGTTGGGTCATGAGTAGCCCATGTCAGAAATGGCCGCTCGATGGATTTTATTAATTACTTTTAGGTTTTGTTTGCCTACTTTACAAGTAGACTATACACTACCATGTATGCACTGTCCACATACTAAAAACAGAAAGGTCCCATCATAGTGTGCCATGGGTCTGTATATTCTAACTGTAGATGGCCTAGGATCAGAGGTGTATCTCCTTACCCTGTTGCAAAATCTGTAATGGGTCCTCATTCCTACTATGTACCATTTAAGATATTGGTATATTTTATGTCACAAACCTTTGGAGGTCTCCCAAGTTTTAGGGTTTATAGCGACTTCTACCGCTGTACCCCACTTATAGCTACACCCCTACCCATATATGTAGATTTATTGGTATATTTATATCTTTATCATAACAGCTACTTAACATTGTTAAACTCTAAGATACGCTCATATATGAAGCTTGGCTTAGCAGTTTTGCTAGTAAGGAAGCAATACTGTATGGATTTATAGTGCTAACTCTATCACATGTTAATAGTAAATCACTATGCCTTTAATAAGTCAATTTCTATAATGCCATACAACGAACGTCTGTAAACATGAAAACAGGCAGAAATACACAAAGGAGCATGTCCACCCAGCACTTTCTTATTGCAGCAGCATATCTTATTAAGCTAGTCTTCTCATAGAAATTACAATGACCTCTTGGTTCATCATAATCAATTGTTTTCACGAGCCTAATCTGTCATACTTGCATCAAATTCTTTTAGTCAATCTAAGACTCTAATGTAACATTTCAGCAACCAAAGACGATTCTCTGCACATTAGTTTACTGCACACAAGAAATTAGTGGTGCTTGACCTTTCCAGTAGAGACCTGAGATTTCAGCGTAGCATTGTTTATGACTTCAAAGTTTACCTTTGTGAATTCTCTGGAACCTTATCAATGGGGTGCTTGGCATTAAAGATTTAGTATGTGAGACATTTAGGGACCAGAAAATGGAATATTTGACTCTAAAGAGCTCCTTCAGTTTACCCACAAATGTGACCAATGTTAAAGTTGGGTGTGTGTTGCATTAGGTTCTTACAAAACACAAACACTTGTCCTACTTTTGGTAAGATTGTGTAAAATAGAGTTACTTCTGATAAATATGGGTTGTAAGGTAACCTGGGTTTAGACTGTTTTAAAACCAGTTATTACAGTAAATTACATACATTCTAAGTTACAGTAACCTTCTCCATCTTGCCTGCTCGCTCATACATTTTTCAACAAATTAACAAGTTTTTCCGATGGAAGTTTATAGGTGGCGTTGGAAAATGCAGCCAGCTTTGTGGACGGCCGGGTTGCTTAGGTAACCATGTAAAGTTGAAAGCCTTTCTTGCAAAGAAGCTTTCCAGGAAAGGCCTCCGACATTGTAGAGTTACCTAAGAAAGGATCCCTCAAACACACAAACTCATTCTGAGAAGTGATCAAATATTCCTGTTAATGTTGTCAAGTTCTTGTTAGCCAAAACAATACGGAAAGGGAATAATACTAGGAAATCTGGCTCCCTGCTTTTCCAGCATTGTCTCCCACTTCTGGGAGTTCTGTTTGGAGTTGTGCTTAGATGTACTTTATAAATGGAGTAAAATGTTGGCTAAGTTTTATCTTGTATTCCATAGCATAAATGTATAGTATTGTATTATATTTTACTTGATAAGTTACCCGCAATGAATTCTGACTGTAAAGGCTCGCATGTTCAGATCATATCTAGTAGTAAAAGTAACAGCATAGTTACATATTTATAGTAAATTTGAAAACAAAGAACTACCTAGTTATCTGCCATCTTGATTAAGAAGTTGAAGTAGAACCCCTGTGAGACCACTGCCAATTTGATATTTGACCTGCGTTAATATTACTGTAAGTATCCTTTAGAAAGTGAAAACGTTCATTTGTTCATTGCTTTAATGATGCCCAACTTGTGTTGTAGACCTATTGACCACTAACTGATCTGATTTATGGCTAAACCAAGGGAGCAGTATTGTACTTTTTTCCATTTCTAATCTTACAAGGGGGTCAGGACTTTCCCACAAGAAATCAATCCTCACGTCACTATCACCTGAGAGGCTTCTAATAACAACAGATGGGATAAATATGAGCTGAAGTCACCAAGTCACAGTATGGAGGCAGTGGGCAGATACTGTGGTCAGAACAACAGGTAGAGGTCAGGATGGGCAGCTATCAAGTAGCCAGTTTTGAGAACAAAAGCCTAGTTGTTACAAGCGGTGTCTTCCGGATCTTCATTCACTCTGCCAGGCATCGGGCCTGGGCAGAGCCGACTGCGCATGTCCGCTTGTAGTGCGGGCATGCGCAGTCAGCTCTGCCCAGGCCCGATGCCTGGCAGAGTGAATTCAGAGCCGGGAGATTCTGCGGGGACGCTGCACGGAGAAGACTTCTCGGAGGATCCAGCCCGACCCTCACTCGTGGACTTGGTAAGTATAATTTGATCGAACGTTGCCTACCCCTGAAACAAGCATTTTCACCCCATAGACTATAATAGGGTTCGATATTCGATTCGAGTAGTCGAATATTGAGGGGCTACTCGAAACGAATATCGAACCTCGAACATTTTACTGTTCGCTCATCTCTAGATGGAACAGGGTGATTAGCATGCAATGGTAAAGCCAATAACCAGAGCATTTTTTTAAATTGTATTATCTATACTGCTGTAACACACTGAATTTCCCCATGGTGGGACTATTAAAGGATTATCTTATCTTATCTCATCTAAGAGACCCATGTCCTGATCAGTATCATGTAGGAACAAAGAGGCAGCACATTGTGACAATTGTTAAAGAGTTCAATAGTTCCACTGCTATTAAAGTGATACATTAGGCACTATAACTGGAAGTCAAAGCTTTATTATGATATATCCAATTTATGAAGACTGTGGCCCACAATTAGTAACTCTGCTGCTCGCAGAAACTGTCTAAAAATGTACTTTAGCTTGGTGGACATCTCAGTTCCTGCACCCTATTTTTCACACTCACAAGTACTTTTGTTCACAAGATTCATGACTTCTCTGTTGTTGCTTCGAAACGTCATATTCTGTCATCATTATGAGTTAGCCATTAAAAAGGTATCACCTACTGAAGACTTGCAAAGTTTTTTTTGTTTTTTATATTCTCTGTTGTTGGAATGGAATCTGGAGATTCACTTAAGCTATATTCATGGACGTCACATGGCAGCATTACTTTCAATCTGTGTGATTGGTGATTATTCACATAACTGTTATCTTGACATGTCCTATTTTTTTTTTTTTTATGTAGATTGTGAGCATATAGGGCTCACAATGTACATTTTCCCCCTATCAGTATGTCTTTGAAGTATGGTAGGAAATTCACGCAAACATGGGGAGAACATTGCACATGCTGTTCTTGGCAGGATCCGAACCCAAGACTCCAGCGCTGCAAGGCTGCAGTACTAACCACTGAGCCACCAAGTTGGCTGCACCATGTCCTATTTTTATCCATTTTCACAGACCACTTCATGCACTGAAATGTATGTGGAATCTGCAAAAATAGCTATCCCTTGGATGCAAGACAGACATGAAAAAGGGACATTATTCATGGCCACTTTGCACCTTGGTCGTGTGAATGTACCTTACTCTTTAAGTTATAACTTTCAGAATGCTATAAATTGCTCCAGCACATGGAGCAAGGAATACAACCACAGCTTGAAATTTGTCTAAGGCCTACGCCATAAGGACAAATGCATTTATTTAAACAACTATAGACATACATGTAATGCTTAGCTTATATGTGTGTCAGAGTGGCGCATCTGATGTGCTCCTTATGTACAGATGTGAACTTTGGCTAATATAGTTTATTCAAATGTGTATTTAAGTAGAATCTAGAATTTTTAATACTTAGTATTCATTGTACTGACAGTTAAATTCTAAAGAATTTTATTTTATTTAAAAATATGAGTCCGAAGTTGAGACCTTGGCGGTATTTTTTTTTTTGCACATTCACTCAAAGTGTACTTTACATACAATGTTCTCTGTGTATGCCGATCAGTCTATAGACCAGCCTTGTCCAAGAAGCCTATATACAGATTAATGTACACTGTGAAAAGATTGCAGTATGGGTAAATATGTGTAAAGGAAAGTAGGAAGAGGCCTTCTTTCAAGGGGTACTGTTCATATTCTGGGTTCAGTATACTAAGAAATAGAAGGTAAATCTCTAATATCTCCTTTATGGACTGACAGCGATAGAATTAAAGGTTCCAATGTGAATCTAGAACCATTTTTGATAATGCAGAAAAGCAACCAATGCTCATTTGACCAATGTTTGACATCTAAATGCTTGCATTGTGGATGACAATTGGGGAGCAATAACAAGCAAAGTAAAATATTTAAGGTGACATAAATGAAATATTAATGAGACACAGCAGCATTGTCCTTTAGGAGAAGTAAAATGAGAGTAGAATGAACGGCTAAATAATAATACAAAAGTCAAGCTACTTTAAAGGGGGTTGATGAAACACAACCATACATGTAGCCTTCATACATGAGTATAAGTTTTCTACGTATAGTGAACAGTCAGGATACATAAACTTGGGGCTTGCTGTCCCTTTATAAATACATATGCACAAGAATGTTTTGTGTTATAGCTCAAGCTTTCCTTAGTAAAGAACCTGAAGATTAAAGGGAGTCTATCACTAAAATCACATAAGGCCAATGCTTTCCCTTTGGTGTGGTACAGAAATGCCAAAGGGAAACTGATGCCAAAACTGATCCCACAGTTTGCGACCTCTCCCTGTGGTGGACATAAACATAATCACATGCAATGTTTTTCTATCAGCAATGTCTAGTTATAGATGCCAGATCAGTGTAAGTCCCTTGTAGTCAGGTCAGATGTCTGTAACTGTATTAACCTTTTTTTTTTTTTTTGAAGAAATAATTCTAGAAGAAGTGTTTTGTAAAAAAAAATAACACCACAAACAAACTTCTTACTGCATTTTGTACTTATCAGACATTGGGGTCCATTACACGTCCCACATTGGTAGATCAATATGCATGTTACACTACCTCCACATCTGGTAAGTCTCTTCTTCTGGACACAAGCAGATCCTGAGGGACTCCATTGCCTATAATGGGGTCTGTTAGGTGTTGTCTTTTCCCCCTGAAACCACTGGGCAAAAACGTTGGAGTTGCAGAACTGTCATTTCTGATGGATCTGAGGCAGACTGACACCCAGTGCTGATGTGAACTCAGCCTTAGATTCTATCTAAGTAACAGTTTTAGTGATACAATACACTCCTGGATATTGATAGCTTATATTTGTTATTATTGTTATGTTTCCAGCTATTCTTGTTATCCCCAATAATAGTCTCTCCTACATTTAGGACTGCAAGATTGTACTTTGAAACAAAAAGAAAGGTATGACCACTTTTCCACTTACTCTACAATAGTATGTACAATAAGTGGTTTAGAAGGTATTTTGGTGCTGGTAGAGCAAAGATGGAATGTCACTCGTCAGATGTGCAAAGAGTAGATTTTTATTGCGTAGAGCAGAGCCCAGAGCTCTGCTCTACGCAATAAAAATCTACACTTTGCACATCTGACGTGTGATGTTCCATCTTTGCTGAAATTTTGGGTTGGGACCCTACAATCACACCTATTCATCATCTCCATCTTTGCATCCCTCTACTACTTGGTGCTGGTAGACTCCTTTTAACTTTCACTTTTACTCTGCATCTAGTATTTTTCAAGGTTAATAAATTAGAGAAATTCCTAGATATATTGGGTACTACTTAAAATGTTTTACCTGGTACCGCAAATAACACTATCAGCTATCCCATACAGTATGTATGTAACAGGTAACTAAGCATACAAACGCCATGGGGCATCACTAGGGCAACTGTCAGCGAAGAAAGGTGTCTGAAGAGGGAAAGCAGCTGAAACATGTAGAAGACAGTTCAATCCATGAGTCGTCATTAGTTATTACTACATTTGTCTTTTATATGTGCATGTATTTTATATTCAGTTCTCAAATGTGTTGTAAAATGTGCATGATGCCCAATTCTACCCTAGGGAAGGGTACAATATAAGATGCTTCCACAGAGGTTACATTATATACTTTAATATGTGGTTGCATTTAATGTCAACATTGTGACCTTAAACATGTTCTTTCACTGACGTGTTATTGATCCCGATCCTATGACTGTGAAAAGATCTGGGGCTTTTGTGCTTTATATTTATCCTCCTGAGATGAAACAGTGACATTGGTCCAACACGTGACTGGCCTCAAGGATACGAGGAAGAAGTGCTGCGCATCATCTATGAGGTTCATGGTGCCTCTTACCATCTTTACCATGACTTTAGCTTTGGTTGGATTGTTTAGTAAATTGATCGAAAACTTCTGAACCTGTGTACCTCAAACATTTGGGCATTACACCAACATAATACACCACATTCCAAATAATTATGCAATCAAAAACATCTTAACAGGCAAAGTTACATGTTAACCTACCACCCCTTCTTTTGTATCACCTTAACAATTATTGCATCTATTGGACTTGTGAGTTTTTGGATAGTTAATTTTTTTGAAGGATGTCACAATAGTCTCCCAGAGCTGCTGTTTTGATGTGCACTGTCTCCCACCTTCATAGATCTTTTGCTGAAGTATATTCAAAATTCTCAATAGGGTTGAGGTCAGAGGAGGATGGTGACCACAGCCTGAGTTTCTGTCCTTTTATGTCTATGGCAGTCAATGACTCACAAGTATTCTCTGCTGCATGAGATGGTTCATTGTCATGCATGAAGATGATTTTTCTATGAAGGTATTGTTTCTCTTTTTGCACCATGGAAGAATGTGGTCATTACTCTATATACTTTAAAGACGTCATTTTCATACTTTCAGGTACCCTATGGGGGCCTACCAGCTCTCTCCCCATGATTCTGGCCCAAAACATGACTCTTTGCTGACATTGTAGCCTTGTGATGCCCATCCACCAATGATTCACTACTCCATCCAACTGGACCATCTAGGGGTGCACAGCACTCATCAGTAATCAACACAGTTTCAAAATTAGTCTTCATGCATGTCTGGACCACTAGAACCGTTTCTGCTTGTGAGCACTGTTTAGGGGTGGGCAAATTGCAGGATCCTAAAACTTGAGGTTTGTGGGACTCCACAGGCACCCTCAGCTTTGAATACGTTTGCTGCTTTGTAATGGTATTTTAGCACCTGATCTCTTAATCTGATGAAAAGTTCTAGCAGAAGCCTTTCTCATTATACCTTTATCTTTACTAACCCATCTGTGCTCTGAATCAGCCACAAATGTACAATGATCAGTACAATGATCACCCCAAGTTTTCTGGAAATATCTAGTGTTTTCATACCTTGTCCAAGACATTGCACTATATAATGCTTTTCGGCAGCAAAGACATCCTATTTCTTCCCCGTATTGTGTGAATTCTGCAGCCTGCTTAATAACTTGGAATGTCCTTCTTAAGTAGGTTTCTTTTAATTGAGCTCTCCTGGCAAACTCATTATCCCAAGGGTTTGGGATTGATTTTAGTGATCCAAAGATCCCTGAGACACCAAGCCATCCATGAGTTTAAATGAAAAACAAAAGATTAGATCTTTATGACTCATAAATTTGAGTATTCATAGAACTGGAAAATAGGAAAATATATATAACACAGCTGTATATATAACATAACATTGGTTATGTTAATACCAGGCTGAATCATAACCGATAGGAACATCTAATGATACTTTATATGAAGGGGAACACCGGCAGTCTGCATCAGGTTTTAACCCTCTTACAATCCTGTTTTATATTTCTGTGTTTGTAAAACAAGTTCCGAGGTAGAACAGTTTTATTTTAAGCAACTCCTCAATTTGTTTCTCATTATAAGATAAGACTTTCATTCCTGGAACCACTGCATGGGCACTGTTGTAGCTGTCATTGCATTCTAAATACTCCTGGGCCACCTCTTGGACTGTGATTTGCATGCACACTACTGAGGCCAATGGAAATACCTCAGTTGTTCACATGGGGAGACAAAAATAAGGGAACAGCATAAAAAAATGACACCCTTATTTCTGAATCCATTCTATTTGTTATGAATGGTACTGAAGTGAGGGACCAAAATGAAACAATCCCGACTCCTGATACACTGTATAAAATAGTCACCGCAGTTGAATAACTAAAGCTCTGAATATCAACATATACATTGAAGGGCTTCACTCCCAATGACATATGTCTTGCTTTCACTGCAGACTTCTGATTCTTCTTTTCATGTAGCTTTAGCGATTAGGAGGTTTATTGGTACAACTGCAACTGTCAATGGGATATTGATTTCTTTTAGTGTGGACAGTTTACATGATATAAATCTTCCCAAAGTGAGACTATAGCGAGGCAGAGACCGTAAGAAATAATATCTATCTATCGTATCTATCGTATCTATCGTATCTATCTATCTATCTGTTGTTTATATATGTATCTTTCTGAAGCTGACAAATCTCTCATTGTATTTCTATCTATCCACCTCTCAACATTTGAAAAAGGCCCCTGCAAGGGCTGATATGTGGTGTAAGGTTTGGGCTTCAAAACCTTCATCTGAAGATGCTCAAAAGAAAAAAAAAAATATATATATGGTGTGTGTTCCTTTAAAATTATATATGTAGATTGCTGACTGATTAAACACTCGATTAAAATCATCCTTTTAATCAGATTCATTAAACTATAAGAGCCTATAGTCACAGTAAAGAATCTAAATTCAGTCCTTTCCTTATTCGTATTCCAATGAAAGGCTATATTCTTTGTAGCCCATCTACCTCTGCTACTATAGCTGATGGTTGTGCTGTTTTCATGCACTGCTCTCACACCTCAAGAGAACTGAATGATATCAAAATATCAGTATAATCATCGAAATCGCCTGCTTGGCATATTCTATGTAAATATAGGGAGTGGGTATAGGAGAAGAGAACTACAAGTGCCAGCATGTTTGTAGTAGAGGACATTACAGGGAGGGAATATAGGAGGAGACAACTACAACTACCAACATATTCAGTTTTTTATTATTGGATATTATAGTACCTTAGAGGGAATGGGAATAGGAGAAGAGAACTACAAGTGCCAGCATTTTCAGTTTATTATTATTATTATGAATACGAGGACATTGCAAGGGGATCATGAATGGTAATAAAATACAACTCCAAGAATTTCCCAAGTCAAAAATTCTCACTCCAGAGGAAGCGGGTAGGTAGATAAACAGAAATAAGATAGGCAGATAGACCATCACAACTATATACTATGATAAGGGACAGTTGCTTTCAGCAGACAAGAATATCAATTATGCTCCTTTACACATCTAATTTGAACAAATCTGTTGCTAAATGTACTTTATTGTGGATATGCGGTGTATAAGTGGTAACTGCTCTCAAGATCAGCTATTCTTAAAAGGGTTTTCCCATTTCTGTTTCAGCAGCTTTGCCTGCTGTGTTTTTTCTCACTTCCTGTATTCCTTTTCAAACAGTCAAAGCTGCCTCCCTCCAGCTTGCTGAACAGGACACTATAAAGTATCACAATACTTATTATGATTACTAAATATTCTTTTATAAATGCTGATCAAATAATATGCATGTGCTTGTAGACAGGGGCGTAACTACCGGGGTAGCAGTGGTAGCAGCTGCCACAGGGCCCCGGGACACTAGGGGGCCCGGTGACAGTTGCTACTGCTGTAGATTTTTTTTTTAAATAGGCCGTTACCTGCTGGTGTAATTCTAGCACGTAATGAACCCTATTTACTGCAGCGCCGGGGGCTGCCTGAAGATGGAGAGGAGCTGCCACCTCGAACAGTCCATCTTTTAACAGTAGTAAAGCTAGCAATTGCTGTCTTTACTACTGCACCCAAGCAGGGGCCGCCTGCTGTCCGGGCCCCTGCTGCCTCCCAGCACTTGCATAGTGACAGCAGGCAGGAGAAACTTCTAACTCCTGTCCGCAGTCCCCAGGCCCTGTGCCGGCATCTATACTAGTAGATTGAAGGACCTGAGACATGACGTCATCATGACGTAATCAAAGGTCTTTTAATCTACTGACATAGACTGTCTTTTGTGGGCGGAGCTTCCCGGATTGTACAGGTCAGTGTACAATGGGGGGAATGGGTTATAGGCTGTGAGGAAGAGGGGTACATGGGTGTACAGGCTGTGTGTGAGAAAGTCTGCACCCCCATTCCTTCCTCACATACAGCCTGCACACCCATGTACCCCTCTTACTCACAGTCTGCATCCCCCATTCTGCCCTATGTGAGCAAGAGGGGTACATGGGCATGCAGGCTGTTTGTGAGCAAAGAGGGTGACCTGGGGTGCAGGCTGTGTGTGAGAAAGAAGGGGGAATGGGGGTGCAGGCTGTGGGTGAGCAAGACTGTGATGGAATGGAGGTTCCCCCCTCCAGATCACCCTCTCACTTGCACACAGCTTACACCCCCATTTCCCCTCTTGCTTATACACACCCTGCACCCCACGTCACCCTCTTATTCACAAACAACCTGCACGTCAATGTACCCCTCTTGGAGGGGGCCCCATGTCAAAAGTTCGCCACAGGGCCCGCCATTCCTAGGTACACCACTGCTGTGTGTTTATATAAAGAGATAACAGACAGGGCTTTATCAGCAAACTGCAGTTAGCTAAACTGATTGTCCTGCTGGCAGAGCTTTAGATAACAGTGAGAGCTCAGCCCCCAACCAGAGAGCAGTGAATGATGTCAACTGTCTTGTCCTGTAATAACACAAAGAGCCTGCACTATGGAAACGATGTGTAAACAATGGGAGGAATAATTTCATATAGTATGCAAAATTTACATAAGTTTGCAGTATACAAAGGAGTTTTGAGATGGAAATACCCCTTTAATAAGGTATGCGATTGCTGCTAGGTTGAGTTACTAAAGGTTATATTACAGTCTATATTTTTTAATATTTTCTATTCTTCTAAGACTTTATTCTCAAGGGGGTTCATAGCCAGGAGCTTGCCTGTACAGTGATATGGATGAATGAATATCGAACGAAACACAGAAGATATTGGAAAAGGGGTATGCTCAATGAGAAATGTTTCGATAAGATGACTTATTAAAACAATTGCTTTTATATTAACCCCTTTCTGACATACATTGTAGATAAACAGCGGATGTTGTTTTTTTAAAGATGGTGCCTGCTCAGAATGAGCAACATAGCTGTTAGGTCTCTTCTATTATACATAGCAGAGACCTGGGGATAGATTGGAGACATTCAGATCACAGGTACATAACCTTTCAGATACCCTGTTCTGATGACACTATGGCATCTAATAGTTTTCCTTCACTTTCTATGTGGCAGCCCAAATCCCCCCCCCCCCCCCTAATGAGATTGGGACATTTTTGGTAACTATAGGCTTCTGAAGGCACTCAGGTCTGCTAGAGCTATATTAGTATTGGGTCCTGCCTATGGCAGGGTTCAGTACTAACATAGGGCAGGTTCACACCTGTGCTCGGACTCTGCTTTGTGGGTTTCCGTCTTCTACCTGAGAAACTGTATAGGAGACGGAAACCCGGCAGTCATTTTTCAAACCCATTCACTTGAATAGGTTTGCAAAGTGACCGCCCGTGCCTCTCCATGGTGAAATCGTCTTTTTTAACCAGACAAAAAGTCAGATATGCCAGACTTTGTGTCCGGTTAAAAAAAAAAAATGGTTTAAAAAAAAAAAAAAAAAATGGCTTCACCGCGGAGAGGCACAAGACACTCACGGGCGGTCACTTTGCTGACTGATGGGTTTCCGTCTCCTATACAGTTTCTCAGGTAGAAGATGGAAACCTGCAAAGCGGACACCGGGCGTAGGTGTGAACCCGCGTTTTTTAAAGCACAAAAAATAATAAAATACTTAAAAACACATAAAAAGATCAAATGACCCCTTTTCCCATTTATCATATGAAAATAAATAACATAAATAGTCCAACATCTAAAATGCCTGTTCTATTAAAATATAAAATATACTTATACTATGTAGTGAACAATTTATAGGAAGAAAAATTTTTAATGACCAAATTGCCTTTTTTGAAAAAATTGGATAAAAGGTGATCAAATCATCATGCATCTCACAAAATGTTATCAATAAACACTACAACTTGCAAAAAAGTCCTTACATAGCATCATATACAGAAATCTGAAAAAGTTGTAGGTGTCATAAATGGAGATCTTTAGGCTTGGTTCACACATGCTTATGTGATTAGTCCATTTGAATTCAGTTTGAGACTAAAAACGGACTGATGCACATACTAACGTTCGGTTCACACCAGCCTCTGGACTCCGTTATCAGGTTTCTGTCTTCTGCATGCAGAAGACGGAAACCTGTCATACTGAGTCCGGCCGTGAGCGCCGGTGAGCGTTTTGAGCTCTCTGCGGCGAAACGTTTTTTTTAAAAAACTGGACACAAAGTACTGCATGTCCGACTCTGTGTCCGGTTTAAAAAAAACGGTTTTGCCATGGAGAGCATAAAACGCTCACCGGCGCTCATGGCCGGACACTTTTCAAACCCATTCAAATGAATGGGTATGAAAGAGTCCTGCAGGTTTCCGTCTCCTGCCCTGTTTTGGGCAGGAAACGGAAACCTGAAAGCGGAGACCCCGGGCGCAGATGTGAACGAGCCCTTACTTTAGATTTTTTTTTCTTTTAATCTAGGAGAAGACTTGACTAGGGGACAGATAAGGGGATTAAAAGTAGAAAATTGTAAACAGAGTAGTGATAAGGACATAAGGCCACTTATTATATGCCCTTATCTCTACTCTGTTTACAATTTTCTACTTTTAATCCCCTTATCTGTCCTCTAGTCAAGTCTTCTCCTAGATTAAAAGAAAAAAATATCTAAAGTAAACTGACACATTTTAAATTCACAGTGTTTGTTCTCAACATAAAAAGGTGTCAGTTTGCACTCAGTATGTGCATCAGTCAGTTTTTACTCTCAAACTGAATTCAAAGGGACTGATCACATAAGCATGTGTGAACCAAGCCTTAGATTAGAGACAAATTTCTCAAGATTCATTTAGTTTCAGGTCGAATGGCTTGGGTCCCAGATTTCTTTTGCGTCAAACAAGTTTGGGATTAAATTAAATTGGCGTAAAACATGTGTCAGAGTCAGTGCTTCAAAACAGAGTCCCATTGACTTTAATGGTTTCCGTTTAACGCACGTAACACATTGAAATCAATGGGTTAAAAAGCCTCCCATTGATTTCAATGTGTAACGTGCATAAGACGGAACCCATTGAAGTCAATGGGATTCTGTTTAGAAGCTCTCACTCTGACACGTGTTTACTAGAGATGAGCGAACACTAAAATGTTCGAGGTTCGAAATTCGATTCGAACAGCCGTTCAATGTTCGTGTGTTCGAACGGGTTTCGAACCCCATTATAGTCTATGGGGAACAGATACTCGTTAAGGGGGAAACCCAAATCCGTGTCTGGAGGGTCACCAAGTCCACTATGACACCCCAGGAAATGATGCCAACACCTCTGGAATGACACTGGGACAGCAGGGGAAGCATGTCTGGGGGCATCTAACACACCAAAGACCCTCTATTACCCCAACATCACAGCCTAACAACTACACACTTTACACACTCAATACCACCTCTCTGACAGTAGGAAAACACCTTGAAACATGTGTATTTGGCACTTGCAGTGAGGAGAGCTTGTCACCAGCAGTGAATTTGGCCCTTGTAGTAAGTTGAGGTTGGCACCAACATTTGTTTTGAAAATCAGGGTGGATTGAGCCTCTAACCAGCAGAGTTTGGGCAAATTCATGGTGGAGGGAGCCTCTAAAACCCCCAGTTTGGACCAATTCATGGTGGAGGGAGCCTCTAAAAACCCCAGTTTGGACCAATTCATGGTGGAGGGAGCCTCTAAAAACCCCAGTTTGGACCAATTCATGATGGAGGGAGCCTCTAAACAGCCCAGTTTGGGCAAATTCATGGTGGAGGGAGCCTCTAAAAACCCCCAGTTTGGACCAATTCATGGTGGAGGGAGCCTCTAAAAACCCCAGTTTGGACCAATTCATGGTGGAGGGAGCCTCTAAACAGCCCAGTTTGGGCAAATTCATGGTGGAGGGAGCCTCTAAACAGCCTAGTTTGGGCAAATTCATGGTGGAGGGAGCCTCTAAAAACCCCAGTTTGGACCAATTCATGGTGGAGGGAGCCTCTAAAAACCCCAGTTTGGACCAATTCATGGTGGAGGGAGCCTCTAAAAACCCCAGTTTGGACCAATTCATGATGGAGGGAGCCTCTAAACAGCCCAGTTTGGGCAAATTCATGGTGGAGGGAGCCTCTAAAAACCCCCAGTTTGGACCAATTCATGGTGGAGGGAGCCTCTAAAAACCCCAGTTTGGACCAATTCATGGTGGAGGGAGCCTCTAAACAGCCCAGTTTGGGCAAATTCATGGTGGAGGGAGCCTCTAAACAGCCTAGTTTGGGCAAATTCATGGTGGAGGGAGCCTCTAAAAACCCCAGTTTGGACCAATTCATGGTGGAGGGAGCCTCTAAAAACCCCAGTTTGGACCAATTCATGGTGGAGGGAGCCTCTAAAAACCCCAGTTTGGACCAATTCATGATGGAGGGAGCCTCTAAACAGCCCAGTTTGGGCAAATTCATGGTGGAGGGAGCCTCTAAAAACCCCCAGTTTGGACCAATTCATGGTGGAGGGAGCCTCTAAAAACCCCAGTTTGGACCAATTCATGGTGGAGGGAGCCTCTAAACAGCCCAGTTTGGGCAAATTCATGGTGGAGGGAGCCTCTAAACAGCCCAGTTTGGGCAAATTCATGGTGGAGGGAGCCTCTAAAAACCCCAGTTTGGACCAATTCATGGTGGAGGGAGCCTCTAAAAACCCCAGTTTGGACCAATTCATGGTGGAGGGAGCCTCTAAAAACCCCAGTTTGGACCAATTCATGATGGAGGGAGCCTCTAAACAGCCCAGTTTGGGCAAATTCATGGTGGAGGGAGCCTCTAAAAACCCCCAGTTTGGACCAATTCATGGTGGAGGGAGCCTCTAAAAACCCCAGTTTGGACCAATTCATGGTGGAGGGAGCCTCTAAACAGCCCAGTTTGGGCAAATTCATGGTGGAAGGAGCCTCTAAACAGCCCAGTTTGGGCAAATTCATGGTGGAGGGAGCCTCTAAAAACCCCAGTTTGGACCAATTCATGGTGGAGGGAACCTCTAAAAACCCCAGTTTGGACCAATTCATGGTGGAGGGAGCCTCTAAAAACCCCAGTTTGGACCAATTCATGATGGAGGGAGCCTCTAAACAGCCCAGTTTGGGCAAATTCATGGTGGAGGGAGCCTCTAAAAACCCCCAGTTTGGACCAAATCATGGTGGAGGGAACCTCTAAAAACCCCAGTTTGGACCAATTCATGGTGGAGGGAGCCTCTAAACAGCTCAGTTTGGGCAAATACATGGTGGAGGGAGCCTCTAAACAGCCCAGTTTGGGCAAATTCATGGTGGAGGGAGCCTCTAAAAACCCCAGTTTGGACCAATTCATGGTGGAGGGAGCCTCAAAAAACCCCAGTTTGGACCAATTCATGGTGGAGGGAGCCTCTAAACAGCCCAGTTTGGACCAATTCATGGTGGAGGGAGCCTCTAAAAACCCCAGTTTGGACCAATTCATGGTGGAGGGAGCCTCTAAACAGCCCAGTTTGGACCAATTCATGGTGGAGGGAGCCTCTAAAAACCCCAGTTTGGACCAATTCATGGTGGAGGGAGCCTATAAACAGCCCAGTTTGGACCAATTCATGGTGGAGGGAGCCTATAAACAGCCCAGTTTGGACCAATTCATGGTGGAGGGAGCCTCTAAACAGCCCAGTTTGGACCAATTCATGGTGGAGGGAGCCTCTAAACAGCCCAGTTTGGACCAATTCATGGTGGAGGGAGCCTCTAAAAACCCCAGTTTGGACCAATTCATGGTGGAGGGAGCCTCTAGCCAGCCCAGTTTGGACCAATTCATGGTGGAGGGAGCCTCTAAAAACCCCAGTTTGGACCAATTCATGATGGAGGGAGCCTCTAAACAGCCCAGTTTGGGCAAATTCATGGTGGAGGGAGCCTCTAAAAACCCCCAGTTTGGACCAATTCATGGTGGAGGGAGCCTCTAAAAACCCCAGTTTGGACCAATTCATGGTGGAGGGAGCCTCTAAACAGCTCAGTTTGGGCAAATTCATGGTGGAGAGAGCCTCTAAACAGCCCAGTTTGGGCAAATTCATGGTGGAGGGAGCCTCTAAAAACCCCAGTTTGGACCAATTCATGGTGGAGGGAGCCTCTAAAAACCCCAGTTTGGACCAATTCATGGTGGAGGGAGCCTCTAAACAGCCCAGTTTGGACCAATTCATGGTGGAGGGAGCCTCTAAAAACCCCAGTTTGGACCAATTCATGGTGGAGGGAGCCTCTAAACAGCCCAGTTTGGGCAAATTCATGGTGGAGGGAGCCTCTAAACAGCCCAGTTTGGGCAAATTCATGGTGGAGGGAGCCTCTAACCAGCCCAGTTTGGACCAATTCATGGTGGAGGGAGCCTCTAAAAACCCCAGTTTGGACCAATTCATGGTGGAGGGAGCCTATAAACAGCCCAGTTTGGACCAATTCATGGTGGAGGGAGTATCTAAAAACCCCAGTTTGGACCAATTCATGGTGGAGGGAGCCTCTAAACAGCCCAGTTTGGGCAAATTCATGGTGGAGGGAGCCTCTAAACAGCCCAGTTTGGGCAAATTCATGGTGGAGGGAGCCTCTAACCAGCCCAGTTTGGACCAATTCATGGTGGAGGGAGCCTCTAACCAGCCCAGTTTGGACCAATTCATGGTGGAGGGAGCCTCTAAACAGCCCAGTTTGGACCAATTCATGGTGGAGGGAGTCTCTAACCAGCAGAGTTGGTGGAAATCAGGGTGGAGGGAGCCTCTAACCAGCAGAGTTGGGGGAAATCAGGGTGGAGGGAGCCTAGTATTAGCAGAATTGTGCAACGCTTATGGTGGATGAGTATGAGGATGCGGAGGAATTGGAGAGGTTGAGTACAGACATGGAGTTTCATGTTGGGGTGCTTTACACAGGTGGGCACAAAAATGAAGGCTCTATCCAGTGGTGGTTCATTTTTATCAAAGTGAGCCGGTCGGCACTCTCAGCTGACAGACGGGTGCGCTTGTCAGTGATGATGCCACCGGCTGCACTGAACACCCTCTCAGATAGGACGCTGGCGGCAGGACAGGACACCACCTGAGAGCAGAGGGGTCGGAGAGGACAGGGCTGTGGTCGGAAAGGTATTCCCGCAACATGCGCCTATACTTCTCACGTTTGGTGACAATAGGACCCTCCGTGGCGGCACTTTGGCGAGGGGGTGCCATCAAGGTGTCCCAGACCTTAGACAGTGTGCCCCTCGTTTGTGTGGACCGGTGAGAACTTGGTTGCCTACTGGAGGAACTGCCCTCCCTGCCGCCAACGTCACATGCTGGAAACATCTCCATCATATTCTGCACCAATTGCCTGTGACAAGCATTGATGCGATTGGCCCTCCCCTCTACCGGAATAAAAGACGAGATGTTGTTTTTATACCGGGGGTCAAGGATAGCAAAGATCCAGTACTGGTTGTCCTCCATGATTTTGACAATACGCTTGTCGGTTGTAAAGCACCCCAACATGAACTCAGCCATGTCTGCCACAGTGTTAGTTGGCATGACTCCTCTGGCCCCACCGGAAAGTTCAATCTCCATTTCCTCCTCATCCTCCATGTCTACCCATCCGCGCTGCAACAATGGGACGATTCGAAGTTGCCCGGAAGCCTCCTGTATCACCATCACATCATCGGACAACTCTTCTTCCTCCTCCTCCTCCTCCTCCTCCTCCTCCATTAAACGCAGTGAAGCGGACAGATGTGTGGACCTACTCTCCAGCTGTGACGGATCGGATGCTATCCCTGACTCCTCTGTGTGATCTGAGTTATCCCTGATGTCAATCAGGGATTCTCTCAGAACACACAAGAGCGGGATTGTAAGGCTCACCATCGCATCCTCAGAGCTCACCCTCCTTGTGGACTCCTCAAAGACCCGTAGGATGTCACAAAGGTCTCTCATCCATGGCCACTCATGGATGTGAAACTGAGGCAGCTGACTTTGTGGCACCCTAGGGTTTTGTAGCTGGTATTCCATCAAAGGTCTCTGCTGCTCAACCACTCTATTCAACATCTGAAACGTTGAGTTCCAGCGTGTGGGGACGTCGCACAAAAGCCGGTGTTGTGGCACATGCAGGCGTTGCTGGAGAGATTTTAAGCTAGCAGCGGCTACTGTCGACTTGCGAAAGTGGGCGCACATGCGCCGCACTTTCACCAGTAGCTCTGGAACATTGGGGTAGCTCTTTAGGAAACGTTGCACCACTAGGTTGAAGACGTGGGCCAGGCATGGAACATGTTGGAGTCCGGCAAGCTCCAGAGCTGCTACCAGGTTCCGGCCGTTATCACAAACGACCATGCCTGGGCCCAGGTGCAGCGGCTCAAACCATATTGCCGTCTCATCGAGGAGGGCATCCCTCACCTCGGAGGCAGTGTGCTGTCTGTCCCCCAAGCTGATCAGCTTCAGCACAGCCTGCTGACGTCTACCAACGCCAGTGCTGCAACGTTTCCAACTCGTAGCTGGGGTCAATCTAACAGTGGAGGAGGAGGCGGTGGCGGAGGAGGAGGCGGTAGAGGAGGAGGAGGAGGGGGGTGTTCTTCTCGTGTCCCTGCCAGGAATGTTAGGCGGGGAGACGAGGTACACCGGGCCAGTTTGGGAAGCAGTCCCAGCCTCAACTACATTCACCCAGTGTGCCGTCAGTGAAATGTAGCGTCCCTGTCCGCATGCACTTGTCCACGCGTCGGTGGTCAAGTGGACCTTTGTGCAAAGCGCGGAACTAAGGGCCCGCCTGATGTTGAGTGACACGTGCTGGTGCAAGGCGGGGATGGCACACCGGGAGAAGTAGTGACGGCTAGGGACGGCATAGCGAGGTGCCGCAGTTGCCATCAGGTCCAGGAAGGCGGGAGTTTCAACAAGCCGGAACGCCAACATCTCCTGGGCCAGCAGTTTAGCGATGTTGGCGTTCAAGGCTTGCGCGTGTGGGTGGTTAGCAGTGTATTTCTGCCGCCGCTCCAATGTCTGAGAGATGGTGGGTTGTTGTAAAGAAGCGCCTGATGGTGCCTTTGATGGTGCAGGAGAAGGAGATAAGACAGGAACAGGGGAGGATGAGGGAGAAGTCAACAAAGTGGCGGAGGCAGATGAAGTGGTGTCCTGGCTCGTCCTCTGGAGTGCATCGCCAGCACAGTCAGCAGTGGCAGTGGCAGAGGCAGTGGCAGAGGCAGTGGCAGTGGCGTGAACGGCAGGCGGCCTTTGTCCTGCCGTTGCTGCCTGCCACTGATTCCAGTGCTTGGATTCCAAATGACGGCGCATTGAAGTGGTGGACAGGTTGCTCTTCTCAGAGCCCCTAATCAATTTCGAGAGGCAAATTGTGCAGACAACACTATATCTGTCCTCGGTGCATTCCTTGAAAAAACTCCACACCTTCGAGAAACGTGCCCTCGAGGTGGGAGTTTTTCGGGGCTGGGTACGAACTGGAACATCTTGGGAGATTCCGGGTGTGGCCTGGCTTCGCCTAAGCTGCCGACCTCTGCCTCTGCCTCTAGCTACCCTTTTTGGTGCTGCACCTGCCTCAACATCCACACTACTTTCCCTGCTTGACATCCCCCCTGTCCAGGTCGGGTCAGTGTCCTCATCATCCACCACTTCCTCTTCCAACTCCTGTCTCATCTCCTCCTCCCGCACAATGCGCCGGTCAACTGGATGCCCTGACGGCAACTGCGTCACATCATCGTCGATGAGGGTGGGTTGCTGGTCATCCACCACCAAATCGAACGGAGATGGAGGAGACTCTAGTGTTTGAGCATCTGGACACAGATGCTCCTCTGTTAGGTTCGTGGAATCGTGACGTGGAGAGGCAGGTTGAGGGACAATGAAAGGAGCGGAGAACAGCTCTGGGGAGCAGGGACAGTTGGGGTTATTGTTCTGTGAAGCTTGGGAATTTTGGGAGGAAGGAGGACAAGACTGTTGGGTAATAGGAGGAGAGGAGGCAGAGTCTGACTGGCTGCTGGACAATGTGCTGTAAGCGTTCTCTGACAGCCATTGCAAGACCTGTTCCTGGTTCTCGGGCCTACTAAGGTTTGTACCCTGCAGTTTAGTTAATGTGGCAAGCAACCCTGGCACTGTGGAGTGGCGCAATGCTTGCTGCCCCACAGGAGTAGGCACGGGACGCCCTGTGGCTCCACTGCTACCTTGCTCCCCAGAACCATTCCCCCGACCTCGCCCACGGCCTCGTCCACGTCCCTTTCCAGGAGCATTTTGAATTCCCAGTTAGAAATTGGCACTATATACCAGTAGCAAAAATTGTGGGTGCACGTAACCCCAATATATTCTTTGAATTACCAGTCAGAAACTGGCACTATATGGCAGTAGCAAGAAATGAGGGTATTTGTAACCCCAATATATTCTTTGAATTCCCAGTCAGACAATGGCACTATATACCAGTAGCAAGAAATGAGGGTATTTATAACCCCAATATATTCTTTGAATTCCCAGTCAGACAATGGCACTATATACCAGTAGCAAGAAATGAGGGTATTTATAACCCCAATATATTCTTTGAATTACCAGACAGAAACTGGCACTATATGGCAGTAGCAAGAAATGAGGGTATTTGTAACCCCAATATATTCTTTGAATTCCCAGTCAGACAATGGCACTATATACCAGTAGCAAAAATTGTGGGTGCACGTAACCCCAATATATTCTTTGAATTACCAGTCAGAAACTGGCACTATATGGCAGTAGCAAGAAATGAGGGTATTTGTAACCCCAATATATTCTTTGAATTCCCAGTCAGACAATGGCACTATATACCAGTAGCAAGAAATGAGGGTATTTGTAACCCCAATATATTCTTTGAATTCCCAGTCAGACAATGGCACTATATACCAGTAGCAAAAATTGTGGGTGCACATAACCCCAATATATTCTTTGAATTACCAGTCAGAAACTGGCACTATATGGCAGTAGCAAGAAATGAGGGTATTTGTAACCCCAATATATTCTTTGAATTCCCAGTCAGACAATGGCACTATATACCAGTAGCAAGAAATGAGGGTATTTATAACCCCAATATATTCTTTGAATTCCCAGTCAGACAATGGCACTATATACCAGTAGCAAGAAATGAGGGTATTTATAACCCCAATATATTCTTTGAATTACCAGTCAGAAACTGGCACTATATGGCAGTAGCAAGAAATGAGGGTATTTGTAACCCCAATATATTCTTTGAATTCCCAGTCAGACAATGGCACTATATACCAGTAGCAAAAATTGTGGGTGCACGTAACCCCAATATATTCTTTGAATTCCCAGTCAGACAATGGCACTATATACCAGTAGCAAAAATAGTGGGTGTATATAGCCCCAATTCTATTGCTAGGGGACTTGCAGGGTATTTCTGAGGTGAAGGTGGGGGGGCACACCGTTGGAACGGGGATTTGGGGTGTATATATGGGGTATACGAGAATACACTGTCAGTGTGTTCCATTCAGGATCCTGGGAAAGCTGGGTTGCGGCGATTGAGCCCGTCAGTGCCACGTTACACTGACAAGCTTCTCCCTGGAATTGAAGTTATATGTAAGCCCAATATATTCTTTGAATTCCCAGTGAGACAATGGCACTATATGGCAGTAGCAAAAATAGTGGGTGTATATAGCCCCAATTCTATTGCTAGGGGACTTGCAGGGTATTTCTGGGGTGAAGGTGGGGGGGCATACCGTTGGAACGGGTATCGGGGGTATATATCGGGTATACGGGAATACACTGTCAGTGTATTCCATTCAGGATCCGCGGAAAGCTGGGTTGCGGCGATTGAGCCCGTCAGTGCCACGTTACACTGACAAGCTTCTCCCTGGAATTTAGCTCTTATAAGAGCTGTTCGTTGTCTTCTCCTTCCTATCCTAGCCTGTCCCTGCCTACCCAGAATCTAACCCCTAGCTAACTGGACGGAAACCTCCGTCCCCGGTGAATTGCAAGCTCAGAATGACGCGAAGCTGGGCGTCGCTGTTCTTTTAAATTAGGTCACATGTTTTCGGCAGCCAATGGGTTTTGCCTACTTTTTTCAACGTCACCGGTGTCGTAGTTCCTGTCCCACCTACCCTGCGCTGTTATTGGAGCAAAAAAGGCGCCAGGGAAGGTGGGAGGGGAATCGAGTAATGGCGCACTTTACCACGCGGTGTTCGATTCGATTCGAACATGCCGAACAGCCTAATATCCGATCGAACATGAGTTCGATAGAACACTGTTCGCTCATCTCTAGTGTTTACGTGTCAGAATGAGCGCAGCGTTACTCCATGGGAATGGGCCCTAACACTGTCAGAACTCATAAGGCCCTGTCTATCCAATTTCTAGCTCTCTAGGGGTTCACATGGGGGCAATGAGGCAGATTTTTACAGCAGATTTCACCTCAAAATCTGCCTCCATACAATGGTGGTCTATGGAGACCGATAGCTTTTGTCTTTCTGCTAGCAGTTTTTTGCTGCTAGCGGAAAAAAAAGCGACATGACCTTTCTTCAGGCGGATTCCGCCTGAGGAAAGCAATAGAAGTGAATGGGAGGCAAAAAAACGTGACCGAAAACGCCTAGCGTTTTTTTTTTGTTTTTTTTTTTACAGTCCATTCACTTTAGGGGAGGGGAAAACCGCCTGGCATTTTCTGAAGCAGTTTTTACCAAAAACTGCTCCAGAAAACGCTCCAAAAAGCTCAGGACCAAAATAAGCCAGGCGGTTTTGACGTGTGAACTAGCCCTAAGGCTAAGGCCCCACGGGCTGTATCCACAGCACTAAAGCGCTGCGGGAAGAACCGCTGCATGAACGAATTGCCGTTCTTTCCGCAGCGCTTTTAAGAGAAAATTCACAGAGTTTTCCTCTGCGGACTTTCTCTTAACACTATAACTACGGGAAAATTGCCAGCGTTTCTGTAGATATAATTGACATGCTGCGATTTGCAAAGCCGCAACGGCTTTGTAAATCGCAGCGTGTTCGCGCTGCAATCTTTTCCGCAAAGTGGGGATGGAATTTACATGAATCCCATCCACTTTGCCTGCTCTGTACAATGCTGCGATTTTTCCCGCAGTGTCTCCGCTGTGGGAAAATCGCGGCGTTTCCGGTCCGTGGGGCCCTGGCCTAAGGCTGCGTTCACGCAAAGTTTTTTGGTCAGGAATTCGGTCAGAAATTTTCCTCAAAATCCTGACCAAAAACACCTCACCATATAGTCCTATGTAATCTTTTTTTTTTTTTTCTACTAGCAGAATCTCCAGTAGTAGAAAAATCCGCTAGTGGATTTTCCAGTAGCAGAAAAAGAATGAACATGTCCATTCTTCAGGCGGAAAAAACGCCTGAAAAAAAGCTAGGTGGATTTTCCACCTCCCATTGACTTGCATTGATTTTTTTCAGGCAGAAACGCTTGAAAAACGCTTCAAAAAAACCCCTCAAAAAACGCCTCATGAATTTTCCTGAAGCTGATTTTTCCTGACCAAATTCTTGACCAAAAAACTCAGTGTGAACGCAGCCTAAGGGCCCCTTCACACGGCGTAAGCGCTCGGCTCATTCCGAGCTGTACATGCGAGTGCTTCTAAACACTTCCCATTCACTTCAATGGAAGCTGGCTTTACGAGCGCTCCCATTGAAGTGAATGGGAAGTGTTTAGAAGCGCTGGCGTGTATGGCTCGGAATGAGCCGAGCGCTTATGCCGTGTGAAGGGGCCTTAAGGCAAACACAGTCAAAATGAAAAATGACATGTATGTCTATGGAAAAATACAAACTCTTACTTAAATCATACACTGTGCTGGTACTCGCTTTTATGCATTTTAACATTTAAAACACTCCAAACCGTATCCTTTTTTGGGAGAAAAAGTGCTAGCCTGTGGTTTTTAGACACACATAGTGGTTATTTGCCCAATTTGTAAGTGCTTGTGATGGACTAGGCCACAGGAAATGTCTGGCTGAGTGGTGGAAGTAGTATTAGCCGTGGCAACATGTGTGGCAGGGCATAATATGATGGTCCAGTCCAGAGGACATACTTGGCTAAATAATGGCAGTGATGGTAGCTATTTAGGAGTAGCAGCCTGCATCAGTGGTATAGTAAATTGAACGTGATCATAAGGAGATGGCAACACCACTAACACTGGGTTCACACCAGCGTTCGGGTCTCCACTTTCAGTCTCCGTCTTCTGCATGCAGAATACGGAGACCTGTCATGCCGAGTTCGGCCGTGAGTGCCGGTGAGCGTTTTATGCTCTCCGCAGCAAAACCGTTTTTTTTTTTTAACCGGACACAGATTCGAACATGCAGGACTCTGTGTCTGGTTTTAAAAAAACGGTTTTGTCGTGGAGTCTTGCATGTCCGACTCTGTGTCCGGTTTTAAAAAAAACGGTTTTGCCGTGAAGAACATAAAACACACTCCGACGCCAAACACTTTTCAAAGATGCCTGCAGGTTTCCGTCTCCTTCTCTGTTTCGTGCAGGAAATGGAAACCTGCATAACAAAGGCCCAGGCACAGATGTGAGCGAGCCCTAAGTCGAAGCATCAGTCAGAGATCTGCAAAAATCCTCATGGATGATTGCTTTTGTTAATATAAATTTTTTCCATCCATGCCAGCAGTGGAGAGTTTAATCTTTTTATGTGTTACAACGTCACTGGCAGCACTAAACACCTTCTGGGGAATTATGCTTGAGGCCGGACAAGATAAAACTCACATTGCAAAATGGGTCAGCTTTGTCTGCTCCAACCTATTGGTCAAGAATTCCATGGGATAACAGTTATCTGTCGGAAGATAGGTGCACCCTAGGTATGACTCTATCTGCTGGCGTCTGGTGCAGCCTGGGGGTGTTGCCTATTGTAGCTCCAGTTGGTGCTGCAAGATATGAAAAATTTCTGGTTCATTATGGTCTAGGTATTGTAGCCTGGCTGCTGATGCTGCTGCATTTACTCCTGAGTCAGAGGTATGGCACTGGCAGAGGAGATGAAGTGCTGGCTGATTAATGGTTAGTTCACATGCAGTTTTTTGATCAGGGTTTTGGCATTGTCAAAACCAGACCGGAAAACGCATGAGGAGTTTCCTGAGGCGTTTTTTGCCATTTGATGTTTTTTGAGGCATTTTTCGAGGAGTTTCCTGATCCGTTTCCTCTTGGGATGTGGTCATGAATTATATTTTTAAAAACTGCCAGACATTTCCTGATCAGGTTTTTGCCAAAAACGCTTCAGGTTCCGCTTCAGGTTTCTGACCAAAAAACGTGAGCAGGAAAAACCAGCTCACATTGACTTGCATTGAAGCCATGAGCCGGAAAATGCTCAGGCTTCAAAAAAGAATGGACATCTCACTTCTTTTTATGCCACTAGCGGAAAAAAACGTTAGCGGAAAAGACTCAGAAGCATTTTGTACACATTGAATGGTGAGGCGTTTTTTGGTTCAGGGTTTGGAGGTGGATTTCTGCCAAAACCCTGACCAAAAAACTTTGTGTGAACTTAGCCTAAGATGGACTGGGAGTGGGCAGAAACCATCTGGGTACAAATGTGACTGGCAGCTGCAATGATCTCTCTAAATGCTGTAGCAACCTTGGTATACAGCCTATCCTGATAATATTTCAATTTTACTTCCCTTTGGAAAGCAGCGAAGAATTCCCCCAATAGTTTTTATAGTGAGGGTCTAAGAACACTGCTATCCAGCACTTAATATGCTTCTCACTGTGTAAGAAGCAGGGGGTACAGTCTTCCATGCTTGCCAGCGTATGCACAGATCCAGGGGCTTGCCATAGTCATCATCATCATCTTGTAAGAAATAAGGGTCAGCACCCTCACCTTATTATATGTGTATATGTGACATATCAAGGGTATACAAGGGAAAGTCTTCTTCCTTCTCCTCATCTTTCAGTTTACGCTAGGTTCACACCTGCGTACGGGTCTCCGTTCTGTGGTTTCCGCCTTCTGCATGCAAGAAGACGGAAACCACAGACCGGGTCCGGCCGTGAGCGGCGGTGAGCATTTTATGCTCTCCGCTGCGAAACCGTTTTTTTTTAAACCAGACACGGAGTACTGCATGTCCAACTCTGTGTCCGGATTTTAAAAAACGGTTTTGCGGCGGAGAGCGTAAAACGCTCACCGCTGCTCACAGCTGCTCACAGCCAGACAGCTTTCAAACCCATTCAAATGAATGGTTATGAAAGAGTCCTGCAGGTTTTCGTCTCTGTTTTGTGCAGGAAACGGAAACCTGCAGAACGGAGACAGGGCGCAGATGTGAACGAGCCCTTAGGAGTTCCAGTTCCTCCACCATAATGATTATCCTACAAAGAGCCATCAGAAAAATTTCCTGACAATCTGGTGAGAAGGGAGAAATGAAACAAAGAGCTGCACCTGTCAGATCAGTTGTTCCTCATGGAGGGTAATGTGTGCTTTCACTGAGTTTTAAAGGGATCCTATCATTAAAACACAATTTTTTTCTGCCTACCATGTAGGAATAGCCTTAATAAAGGCTATTCTTTTCCTTTAAATGTCTTCTCCGTGCCGCCATTCCATAGAAATCCCGGTTTTCGTCGGTATGCAAATTAGTTCTCTCGCAGCAATGGGGGCGGGCCCCAGCGCTCAAACAGTAAGTAAGTGGCCATTTTCTTGTGGCCTGTGGGCATGGGCAGTTGGCTCTGCCCGAGGCCTACAAGTTTGACCGCCTGCGCTGGCAGAAGACGCGTGAAGAGGACGTCCCTGAAGAAGATGAAGGCGTCGCTGGAGAGTTCTCTTGCAGCATTAGGGACACCCCCAGGGCTGTTTGAGTGCTGAGGCCCACCCCCAGTGCTGCGAGAGAACTCATTTGCACACCAACAAAAAATGGGATTTATATTGAACTGCAGCGCGGAGAAGACATCTAAGGGCTCGTTCACACGGGGGACGGTGGGGCGGATTTTGACACCGAGAATGACGCGGGGAGCCACGTCACCTTCGGGTCAAAACCCACCCGCCACGACCGTCACGGTCGCGGCTTCCCCCTCCGGAGTTGGCTCAAATGAATGGGCCGACTAGGGAGGTTGCTGCCACCAGGCGGAAGCCGTGTCTCAGCGAGCCGCGGAATCCACCTGAAGAAAGGGCAGCTCACTTCAAAAGCCGCCTATTGGCATCATTTTTTTTATTGTGCTTCAAATTACTTTGGATGCTACAAGGCTTACACATCTTACTGCAATTTTCCAAATTTGCAATACCCATTTTTTTATGGACCACTTCAATTCTGAAGGGGATTATCAAAGCCTATGTATTAGAACCCCCCATCCCAATAAATTACCCCATTTTCAAAACTGCACTCCCCAAATAATTCAAAACAGCATTTGGGAAGTTTGTTAGCCTTTTAAGTATTTCATGGGGATTAAAACAATATGGAAGTAAAATTTAGACAATTTACATTTTTTTTCCATAATATATTCATTTAGCCCTTAAATAAAGACATTCACAAGAGGTTAAAGGAGGATGCATCTTACCGTTTGTTATACAATTATATAACAATAGATGAAATAGAAAATTAAAAGTTACCGCTTTGAAAGACAAGGCAGAAGAAATAATGATACAAAAACTAGCTGTTGCAGGAACGTTTTTTTGTTTTAAAATTTTTTTTTTTTTTTATAAAGGTCCGGTTTGGTACTAGGATGTACTGATTGATACATCTTACCTGGAACATGTTTAGTGCTACTACATTTTATTGAACCTAAAATTTCTGAAAATTTTTGAAAGACTTACAACAAAATCTTTCTAAACAGGAATTGGTAGTTTTTTTTTTTATTCTATCACTACATTGGTAACAAAACATATTTCTTAATGCCGTAATGTCAGTTCTCCAAGTGATCTTTGTTATTTCACATACAGGTATCAGTATGTAATTCATTTCACATAGTGAGATGTTAGATTAATCCTACCCGTGCCCCTTCTATTCTGGTGTTATAATGACACAGCATGCAGCAGTTTTAAGTAGAGATGAGCGAACAGTGTTCTATCGAACTCATGTTCGATCGGATATTAGGCTGTTCGGCATGTTCGAATCGAATCGAACACCACGTGGTAAAGTGCGCCATTACTCGATTCCCCTCCCACCTTCCCTGGCGCCTTTTTTGCTCCAATAACAGCACAGGGTAGGTGGGACAGGAACTACGACACCGGTGACGTTGAAAAAAGTAGGCAAAACCCATTGGCTGCCGAAAACATGTGACCTCTAATTTAAAAGAACAGCGCCGCCCAGGTTCGCGTCATTCTGAGCTTGCAATTCACCGAGGACGGAGGTTTCCGTCCAGTTAGCTAGGGGTTAGATTCTGGGTAGGCAGGGACAGGCTAGGATAGGAAGGAGAAGACAACCAACAGCTCTTATAAGAGCTAAATTCCAGGGAGAAGCTTGTCAGTGTAACGTGGCACTGACGGGCTCAATCGCCGCAACCCAGCTTTCCCAGGATCCTGAATGGAATACACTGTCAGTGTATTCCCGTATACCCGATATATACCCCCGATACCCGTTCCAACGGTGTGCCCCCCCACCTTCACCCCTGAAATACCCTGCAAGTCCCCTAGCAATAGGATTGGGGCTATATACACCCACTATTTTTGCTACTGCCATATAGTGCCATTGTCTCACTGGGAATTCAAAGAATATATTGGGCTTACATATAACTTCAATTCCAGGGAGAAGCTTGTCAGTGTAACGTGGCACTGACGGGCTCAATCGCCGCAACCCAGCTTTCCCAGGATCCTGAATGGAACACACTGACAGTGTATTCCCGTATACCCCATATATACACCCCAAATCCCCGTTCCAACGGTGTGCCCCCCCACCTTCACCTCAGAAATACCCTGCAAGTCCCCTAGCAATAGAATTGGGGCTATATACACCCACTATTTTTGCTACTGCCATATAGTGCCATTGTCTGACTGGGAATTCAAAGAATATATTGGGGTGACGTGCACCCACAATTTTTGCTACTGCTATACAGTGCCATTGTCTCACTGGGAATTCAAAGAATATATGGGGGTTATGTGCACCCACAATTTTTAATACTGGTATACAGTGCCATTGTCTGACTGGGAATTCAAAGAATATATGGGGGTTACGTGCACCCACAATTTTTAATACTGCTATACAGTGCCATTGTCTGACTGGGAATTCAAAGAATATATGGGGGTTATGTGCACCCACAATTTTTAATACTGGTATACAGTGCCATTGTCTGACTGGGAATTCAAAGAATATATTGGGGTTATGTGCACCCACAATTTTTACTACTGGTATATAGTGCCATTGTCTGACTGGGAATTCAAAGAATATATGGGGGTTATGTGCACCCACAATTTTTAATACTGGTATACAGTGCCATTGTCTGACTGGGAATTCAAAGAATATATTGGGGTTATGTGCACCCACAATTTTTACTACTGGTATATAGTGCCATTGTCTGACTGGGAATTCAAAGAATATATGGGGGTTATGTGCACCCACAATTTTTAATACTGGTATACAGTGCCATTGTCTGACTGGGAATTCAAAGAATATATGGGGGTTACGTGCACACACAATTTTTAATACTGCTATACAGTTCCTTTGTCTCACTGGGAATTCAAAGAATATATGGGGGTTATGTGCACCCACAATTTTTACTACTGGTATACAGTGCCATTGTCTGACTGGGAATTCAAAGAATATATTGGGGTTATGTGCACCCACAATTTTTACTACTGGTATATAGTGCCATTGTCTGACTGGGAATTCAAAGAATATATGGGGGTTATGTGCACCCACAATTTTTACTACTGGTATACAGTGCCATTGTCTGACTGGGAATTCAAAGAATATATGGGGGTTACGTGCACCCACAATTTTTAATACTGCTATACAGTTCCTTTGTCTCACTGGGAATTCAAAGAATATATGGGGGTTATGTGCACCCACAATTTTTAATACTGGTATACAGTGCCATTGTCTGACTGGGAATTCAAAGAATATATGGGGGTTATGTGCACCCACAATTTTTAATACTGGTATACAGTGCCATTGTCTGACTGGGAATTCAAAGAATATATGGGGGTTATGTGCACCCACAATTTTTAATACTGGTATACAGTGCCATTGTCTGACTGGGAATTCAAAGAATATATTGGGGTTATGTGCACCCACAATTTTTACTACTGGTATATAGTGCCATTGTCTGACTGGGAATTCAAAGAATATATGGGGGTTATGTGCACCCACAATTTTTACTACTGGTATACAGTGCCATTGTCTGACTGGGAATTCAAAGAATATATGGGGGTTATGTGCACCCACAATTTTTAATACTGGTATACAGTGCCATTGTCTGACTGGGAATTCAAAGAATATATTGGGGTTATGTGCACCCACAATTTTTACTACTGGTATATAGTGCCATTGTCTGACTGGGAATTCAAAGAATATATGGGGGTTATGTGCACCCACAATTTTTAATACTGGTATACAGTGCCATTGTCTGACTGGGAATTCAAAGAATATATTGGGGTTATGTGCACCCACAATTTTTACTACTGGTATATAGTGCCATTGTCTGACTGGGAATTCAAAGAATATATGGGGGTTATGTGCACCCACAATTTTTAATACTGGTATACAGTGCCATTGTCTGACTGGGAATTCAAAGAATATATGGGGGTTACGTGCACCCACAATTTTTAATACTGCTATACAGTTCCTTTGTCTCACTGGGAATTCAAAGAATATATGGGGGTTATGTGCACCCACAATTTTTACTACTGGTATACAGTGCCATTGTCTGACTGGGAATTCAAAGAATATATTGGGGTTATGTGCACCCACAATTTTTAATACTGGTATACAGTGCCATTGTCTGACTGGGAATTCAAAGAATATATTGGGGCTATGTGCACCCACAATTTTTACTACTGGTATATAGTGCCATTGTCTGACTGGGAATTCAAAGAATATATGGGGGTTATGTGCACCCACAATTTTTACTACTGGTATACAGTGCCATTGTCTGACTGGGAATTCAAAGAATATATTGGGGTTATGTGCACCCACAATTTTTACTACTGGTATATAGTGCCATTGTCTGACTGGGAATTCAAAGAATATATGGGGGTTATGTGCACCCACAATTTTTAATACTGGTATACAGTGCCATTGTCTGACTGGGAATTCAAAGAATATATTGGGGTTATGTGCACCCACAATTTTTACTACTGGTATATAGTGCCATTGTCTGACTGGGAATTCAAAGAATATATGGGGGTTATGTGCACCCACAATTTTTAATACTGGTATACAGTGCCATTGTCTGACTGGGAATTCAAAGAATATATGGGGGTTACGTGCACCCACAATTTTTAATACTGCTATACAGTTCCTTTGTCTCACTGGGAATTCAAAGAATATATGGGGGTTATGTGCACCCACAATTTTTACTACTGGTATACAGTGCCATTGTCTGACTGGGAATTCAAAGAATATATTGGGGTTATGTGCACCCACAATTTTTACTACTGGTATATAGTGCCATTGTCTGACTGGGAATTCAAAGAATATATGGGGGTTATGTGCACCCACAATTTTTACTACTGGTATACAGTGCCATTGTCTGACTGGGAATTCAAAGAATATATGGGGGTTACGTGCACCCACAATTTTTAATACTGCTATACAGTTCCTTTGTCTCACTGGGAATTCAAAGAATATATGGGGGTTATGTGCACCCACAATTTTTACTACTGGTATACAGTGCCATTGTCTGACTGGGAATTCAAAGAATATATGGGGGTTACGTGCACCCACAATTTTTAATACTGCTATACAGTTCCTTTGTCTCACTGGGAATTCAAAGAATATATGGGGGTTATGTGCACCCACAATTTTTACTACTGGTATACAGTGCCATTTTCTGACTGGGAATTCAAAGAATATATTGGGGTTATGTGCACCCACAATTTTTACTACTGGTATACAGTGCCATTGTCTGACTGGGAATTCAAAGAATATATGGGGGTTACGTGCACCCACAATTTTTACTACTGCTATACAGTTCCTTTGTCTCACTGGGAATTCAAAGAATATATGGGGGTTATGTGCACCCACAATTTTTAATACTGGTATACAGTGCCATTGTCTGACTGGGAATTCAAAGAATATATTGGGGTTATGTGCACCCACAATTTTTAATACTGCTATACAGTTCCTTTGTCTCACTGGGAATTCAAAGAATATATGGGGGTTATGTGCACCCACAATTTTTAATACTGGTATACAGTGCCATTGTCTGACTGGGAATTCAAAGAATATATGGGGGTTATGTGCACCCACAATTTTTAATACTGGTATACAGTGCCATTGTCTCACTGGGAATTCCACAAATAATTTGGGGATTCATTCACCCTACATCTCAGGCTCTTGCCATATTCACCCAGGTTGTCAGTGCTGCACCAGCTCGTTCCCAGACAGCTCGGCCCGAAAAACACGTTACCTATATAGAGGATTTGGACAATGAAGACAACATGTTCTAAATCTAATGTCTGCACCTTCTCCAGAATTAAAATAAAGGCAGCGTTTAACTTTCAAATAGCACTGCACAAAGGAAGAGCTTATCAGCTTGTCTCATGACATGCTACTGAAAAGTTTCATTTGTGTATCTTAATGTAAATATAGTTGTATAAGCTTTTTGGGTTTTAGGCACTGCCAAGTTATTTATTACCACCCGCTCCCTTATAATGATGATGACGCCAAAGTCACTGTGGGTGTTCAGAGCTCACAGCTTTGGGTGACATTTGTCTTGCTCTCTGTCGGTACCAGCTGTCTTTTTGGATACCGTAAAGTTATGTTGACTTTATTAACAGCTATAGAAGCTTTAGCCAGGTTGTGACGGTGTGTAACCCTAACAACACTAAGTGGGATACACATTAATAGTCAGTCTATGTACGCTAAACGTATCACTGAAGTAATTTTTTTTCCCTCTCCCCTAATATAAGAAAGGAACAGACATTAGACCTAGACCGGGGTTCGAGGCTTGAAAAAATCCAGTATTATTTGTTCTTCATGATGTGAAATATGTGTTGAAAAGCAACCCAAGATGAAGTCAGCCATGTGTGCCAGTGTGTTACTTGGCATGCCTTTGCTGGCCCCAACTGTAAGGGTCACTCTCCATTTCCTCCATTTTCCACTCCCCTTCACACCATTTGTGGTGAAGCAATGGGATGCACTGAAGTGCACCCTCTAGCCTCGTGTGGGATAGGGACATCAGATGCCACTCCAACCCCCTCGTCTTCCTCCGCCAGCCAACGGTGCGAAGATGAGAGGAGTGTGCTCTGAATGTTTTCTGCCTAGCAGAGGCTAGTTCTCACTTACGAAAATGGCCCCACTTTGACCTGTATATCAGGCACAATGGTGTAGGTTTCAAAGAAACATGGCACCAACAAGTTGGAAAACGTGGGCCATGCGTGGACCGTGTTTGAGTCTGGCAAGCTCCAGATCTGCTACCAGGTTCCAGCCATTATCACAGGCGCAAAAATGCCAGGCCCCAGGTGTAGCAGGGAAAAAAAAATGCCATCTCAGCCAGGATGGCATCCCTGACCTCGGAGGCACTGTGCTGTCTGTCCCCCAAGCTGATCAGTTTCAGCACGGCCTACTGACATCTCCCCATGCCAGTGTTACAGTGTTTTCCGCTAGTAGCTGGGGTGGAGGTTGCAGCTTCGTAGGGTTTCAGTCTACTCCTGCCATGAATTTTGGCCTGGGAGAGGAGATAGGCCACCCCAGTTTGCACCCGGGGAACAGACTCCACCACATTCACCCTGCCTGTCATTAAAGATAAGCACTGCAGCATCCCTGACCACAGGCGCTTGTCCATGTGTCGGTGGTCAAGTGGACCTTGCAGCAAAGCGCAGAGCTCTGGGCCCGACTGATGTTATGGGACACATGCAGGCGCAAGGCAGAGACAGCACACCAAGAGAAGTAGTAACGGCTAGGCCCAGCATAGGGAGGTGCCCCAGCTGCCATCTGCTGACGGAAGGCCTGGGTCTCCAGAAGCATAAACAAACACCAACATCTCCAGGGCCAGCAGTTTATCGATGAGGCTGTTACAGGCTTGGGCATGGGGGTGGGTTGTATTGTACTTCTGCCTGCAATGAAAAGCTTGGGAAATGTGGAGTGGCTGGGAAGAGGCGCATGATGGTGCAGGCCAAAAGGGCGCATGAGGGTGAACTCCCCAATGTGTCAGAGATAGGTGTGTAGGTGTCCTTGCATCATATACTTGCACCATATTTGGCTTTGGAAGTTAATTTTGTGCCAAAAAGTGGTTAAGACAGCGATCCCTCAGCTACTCCCGTTACACTGTCTATTGAAGTTACCATCTGTGGAAGTGGACCACCATTTCTAAGATCCCAAAGGAAGCAGGCAAGAGATGTGCAGTTCAGAAAAAAAGATGAGAAAATAAGTTTAGGCTGTAGAGCACAGAGGGATCGGAGAGGACAGAGCTGGTGTCGGCCAGGTATTCCCACAACATGCGCCTATACTTGTCCCTCCTGGTGACACTAGGCCCCTGAGTGGCAGTAATTTGTCCAGGGGGGCCATTAACGTGTTCCAGACCTAGGAATAAGTCTTCCAACAGGGTAGAGTTTTGCATGCCTTTGCTTCTACCCACTGTTTTTGCTGCTTAGCTTCCCTCCACATCTACTCTGCTTTCACCCCTAAACATCACCCCAGTTTATGCCTTTGCTTCTACCCAGGTTTTTTGTTGATTTAGCTTCCCTCTACATCTACACTGCTTTAGCCCCTAGACATCACCCCTGTCCATGTGGGGTCGGTGGCCTCGTCATCCACCAACTCCTCTTCCAATTGCGCACTGCCCCCTTACTGCAAACCGCACATGACCACAGCTTGCCTTGATGGCAACTGTGTCTCATGATCCCCACTTAGGTCCAGACAAGTCGGTGGCGGGTCCAAAACCCCAAAATTGGAAGGAAATGGCAGATGCTGCAGTATTTCTAACACCTGTTCCTGGTGCTCGGGCCTGGTCTGTGTTGTACCCTGCACCCTGCTTAACGCATCTGCCATATCCGAAGTTGTGCTGAGCGCATGCTAATGTTTCGTGTCCAGTGCAATGGATGGGATGGGATTTCACATAAGTCTGCCACCCATGGCCACTCATGGTTGAGCAACTGAGGGAGTTGACTTTGACGAACCCGAGGGTTTTGGAGTTGGAACTACATCAAAGGTCTGTGCTGCTCACACACTCTGCTCAACACATGATATGTTTAGTGCCAGCAGTGTGGAGACGTCGCACAACAGCCGTTGTTCCAGCAGGTACAGGCGTTGTAGGAGTGCATAGAGGCTAGCAGCGGCAACTATACACTTTAAAAACTATCCGCACAAGCGCCACACTTTCACCAGTAGCTCAGGAACATTGGGGTACCTTTTTCAAAAGATTAGCAGCAATGAGTTAAAAACGTGGCCCAGGCATGGAATATGTTGCAGGCTGCCAAGCTACAGAGCCAATCCCAGGTTACGGCCATTATCACACATGACAACATGCCTGGGCCCAGGTGCAGTGGCAAAAACCACATTGCCGTCTCATCGAGGATGGCATGACTCACTTTGTAGGCAGTGTGCTGTCTGGCCCCCAAGCTGATGAGCTTCAGCACGGCCCGCTGACGTCTCCCCACACCAGTGTTGCAGCGTTTCCAGCTCGTAGCTGGGGTCAATTTAACAGCGGAGGAGGGTGGTGTTTCAGCCCTCCTCCCAGGAATGTTGTGTGGGGAGACAAGTCAGGCCACCACATTTTGCGACCCGGTCCACGCCTCAACTACATTCAACCACTGTGCCCAAATTGAAAGGTAGCGTCCCTGTCCGCATGCACTTGTCCATTCGTAACTGGTCACATGGAACTTTAAGGCTAAGCGCTGAATTTAGGGACCGCCTCATGTTTGGGGGAAAGTGCTGGTGTGGACGGCACAGTGCGGTGGCGCAGTAGACACTCTGCCCAAAAAGGGCAGAGTGTCCCCCAGCCGGGATTCCAACATCTCCTGGGCCAGATTTCTTGAGATGAGGCCGTTGAAGCCTTGGGCATGTGGGTGGGTTGCGCTGTACTTTAGCATGAAATGAAAGGCTTGGGAGATGGGGAGTTGCTGGGAAGAGGCGCATGATGGCGCGGGCAAAAGGAGAAATGGCAGGAAAAGGTGAGGATAAGGGTGAACTCCCCAAAGTGTCAGAGGCAGATGTGGAGGTGTCCTGGCTCCTGGTCTGGACTGCAGCGCCAGCCCTGTCAACAGTGGAAGAGGCAGTGGCCGCCAGGCCAAACGACGATTATCCTGCGCTTGCTCTCACCCACTGAGCCCAGGGCTTGCCTTCCAAATGATGGCACCCGCAAGAGGTGGTGAGATTCCTCTCCGCAGATCTCCAAACCATCTTGGACTTGCAAATTGCACTAAATTTGTCATGTAACTGACATGTATATGATGAGTCTATCCATTGTCTGTTCATTTTGGTGAAAGTCAGCCTGTCAGCTGACAGACAGCTGTGCTTGTCAGTGATGATGTCACCGGCTGCTTGTACCCCCAGTTTTTGCTGCTTAGCTTGCCTCCACATCCACACTGCTTTTGCCCCTACACATCACCCCTATCCATGCCTGTGCCTCTAGCCATAAGTCTGCCACCCATGGAAACTCATGGTGCAGAAAGTGAGGGAGCTGACTCTGAGGAACCCTTGGGTTTTGTAGCTGGTACTCCATCAAAGGTCTCTGCTGCTCACACACCCTGCTGAACATACGGTATCTAGGGTTAGAGCGTGTGGTAACCTCGCACAACAGTAGGTGCTTCAGGCAGATGTAGGCCTTGCTGGAGTGTATTGCGGCTAGCTCCAGGTACTGTAGACTTGGGAAAGTGGGTGTCCAAGTGCCGCACTTTCACCCTTAGCTCAGCTAATTTGGGGTATGTTTTTAAAAATCATTGCACCACTACATTGAACATGTGGGCCAGGCATGGAACGTGTTGGAGGCTGGCAAGCTCCAGAGCCCTCCAACAAGCTAAAAAACCTGGCCCCAGGGGCAGCGGGGATAAACAAATTGCCATCTCATCCAGGATGGCATCCCTGACCTCAGAGGCAGTGTGCTGTCCGTCTCCCAAGCTGATGAGCTTCAGCCCAGCCTGCTGACGTCTCCCCACACCAGTGTTGCAGCGTTTTCAGCTCGTAGCTGGGGTAAATCTAACAGCGGAGGAGGAGGAGGGTGGTGTTTCAGCCCTCCTCCCAGGAATGTTTTGTGGGGAAACAAGTCAGGAAAATTCTTGAAACGGGAGAGTTTTGCATCTTTGCCCTTGCTGCCTATGGACATCCCTTTGCCTCTAGCCACCATTTTCCCTGCTTTGCTTGCCTCCACATCCACACTGCTTTTGCCCCTAGACATCACCCCAGTCCATGCCTTAGCTTGTACCCCCAGTTTTTCCTGCTTAGCTTGCCTCCACATCCACACTGCTTTTGCCCCTAGACATCACCCCAGTCCATGCCTTAGCTTGTACCCCCAGTTTTTCCTGCTTAGCTTGCCTCCACATCCACACTGCTTTTGCCCCTAGACATCACCCCAGTCCATGCCTTAGCTTGTACCCCCAGTTTTTCCTGCTTAGCTTGCCTCCACATCCACACTGCTTTTGCCCCTAGACATCACCCCAGTCCATGCCTTAGCTTGTATCCCCAGTTTTTCCTGCTTAGCTTGCCTCCACATCCACACTGCTTTTGCCCCTAGACATCACCCCAGTCCATGCCTTAGCTTGTACCCCCAGTTTTTCCTGCTTAGCTTGCCTCCACATCCACACTGCTTTTGCCCCTAGACATCATCCCTATCCATGCCTCTTCCCCTAGCCATAACTCTGCCACCCCTGGAAACTCATGGTGCAGAAACTTTGGTTGCTGACTTTGAGGAACCCTTGGGTTTTGTAGATGGAACTCCATCAAAGGTCTGTGCAGCTCACACACCCTGCTCAAGATATGGTATTGTAGGGTTTCAGCGTGTGTGAATGACGGACAACAGCCTGTGTTTGGACAGATGTAGGCCTTGCTAGAGTGTTTTTAGGCTAGCAGCGACTCCTGTGCACTTGCAAAAGTGGGCGCACAAGCGCCGCATTTTCAACAGTAGCTTCGGTACATTTGGGTATGTTTTTAAAAAACTTTGCACCACTAGGTTAGACGTGGGCCAAACATGGAACGTGTTGGAGGCTGGCAAGCTCCAGAGCCGCTACCAGGTTCCAGCCATTATCACAGGCGTAAAAATGCCAGGCCCCAGGTGTAGCAGGGAAAAAAAAATGCCATCTCAGCCAGGATGGCATCCCTGACCTCGGAGGCACTGTGCTGTCTGTCCCCCAAGCTGATGAGCTTCAGCACCGCCTGCTGACGTCTCCCCACACCAGTGTTTTAGCGTTTGCCGCTAGTAGCTGTGGTGGAGGTTGCAGCGTCGTAGGGTTTCAGTCTACTCCTGCCATGAATTTTGGCCTGGGAGAGGAGATAGGCCACCCCAGTTTGCACCCGGGGAACAGACTCCACCACATTCACCCTGCCTGTCATTAAAGATAAGCACTGCAGCATCCCTGACCACAGGCGCTTGTCCAAGTGTCGGTGGTCAAGTGGACCTTGCAGCAAAGCGCGGAACTAAGGGCCCACCTGATGTTGAGTGACACGTGCTGGTGCAAGGCGGGGACGCCACACCGGGAGAAGTTGAGACGGCTAGGGACGGCATAGTGAGGTGCCACAGTTGCCATCAGGTCCGGGAAGGCGGGAGTTTCAACAAGCCGGAACGCCAACCTCTCCTGGGCCAGCAGTTTAGCGATGTTGGCGTTCTAGGCTTGCGTGGGTGGGTGGTTAGCGGTGTATTTCTGCCGGCGCTCCAATGTCTGAGAGATGGTGGGTTGTTGTAAAGAAGCGCCTGATGGTGCCTTTGATGGTGCAGGAGAAGGAGATAAGACAGAAACAGGGGAGGATGAGGGAGAAGTCAACAAAGTGGCGGAGGCAGATGAAGTGATGTCCTGGCTCGTCCTCTGGAGTGCATCGCCAGCACTGTGAGCAGAGGCAGTGGCATGAACGGCGGGCGACGTTTGTCCTGCCGTTGCTGCCTGCCACTGATTCCATTGCTTGGATTCCAAATGACGGTGCATTGAAGTGGTGGACAGGTTGCTCTTCTCAGGGCCCCTACTCGATTTCGAGAGGCAAATTGTGTAGACGACACTATATCTGTCCTCGGCGCATTCCTTGAAAAAACTCTACACCTTCAAGAAACGTGCCCTCGATGGGGGAGTTTTTCTGGGCTGGGTACAAAAGGGAACATCTTCGGACATTCCGGGTCTGGCCTGGCTTCGGCAAAGCAGCTGACCTCTGCCTCTGGACATGTCTCTGCCTCTAGCTACCCTTTTTGGTGCTGCACCTGCCTCAACATCCACACTACTTTCCCAGCTTGACATCTGCCTTGTCCAGGTGGGGTCGGTGTCCTCGTCGTCCACCACCTCCTCTTCCAACTCCTGTCTCGCCTCCTCCTCCTGCACAATGCGCATGTCAACTGGCTGCCCTGACAGCAACTGCGTCTCATCGTCGTCGATGAGGGTGGGTTGCTGGTCATCCGCCACCAAATCGACCGGAGATGGAATGGAGGAGACTCTAGTGTTTGAGCATCTGGACACAGATACTCGTCTGTTAGGTCCGTGGAATCGCGAAATGGAGGGGCAGGTTGCGGTACAGTCAAAGGAAGGGAGAACAGCTCTGGGGAGCAGGGACAGTTGGGGTTATTGTTCTGAGAAGATTGGGAATTTTGGGTGGAAGGAGGACAAGACTGTTGGGTAAGAGGAGGTAGAGGCTGACTGGCTGGTGGACAATGTGCTTTAAGCGTTATCCGACAGCCATTGCAAGACCTGTTCCTGGTTCTCGGGCCTACTAATCTTTGTACCATTCAGCCTAGTTAATGTGGAACTTTTGTGCAAAGCGCAGAACTTAGGGCCCGCCTGATGTTAAGGGACACACGCTGGTACAAGGCTCAACTCACCCTAAGTGCCAAAAACACTGCTGGTGCAAGGCTCTACTCATGCCAAGGGCCTCAATCTCTGCTGGTAGCTCAGCTTAAGGTCATGTAACTTTGTTTGGAAGGGCTCATGTTAAGGGCTAGAAAAGTGAATTTTGGAAGGTCTTACCACATCACACACACACACACACACACACACACACACACACACACACACACACACACACACACTCAAAATGACAGTTAAGGGTGAGGGCTTTTGGAATTCCCATTGCCTATTCCATTTGTGGTTGTCATGGGGAACGTGATTTAAAGGGGTGGTTGTTACTGTTTGTTGAGCTTAAATTGGGGTTTGTGTCCATCCATTTGGGGAGTAAAGAAGGTTTCCAGGTATTTTCCCACTTTGATAGAGGTTTTTTTGAATGTGGAAAGTGTGTAGTTGTTAGGCAGTGATGTTGGGGTAATAGAGGGTCTTTGGTGTGTTAGATGCCCCCAGGCATGCTTCCCCTGCTGTCCCAGTGTCATTCCAGAGGTGTTGGCATCATTTCCTGGGGTGTCATAGTGGACTTGGTGACCCTCCAGACACGGATTTGGGTTTCCCCCTTAACGAGTATCTGTTTCCCATAGACTATAATGGGGTTCGAAACCCGTTCGAACACACGAACATTGAGCGGCTGTTCGAATCGAATTTCGAACCTCGAACATTTTAGTGTTCGCTCATCTCTAGTTTTAAGCAATGATAAAATCGTACAGGCTACAATTAGAAACATGTTGAGAAAAATTTCTATAGATCATTTAATCAGTTCATTTTCTATGTTTCTGCTATAAACTGGGTATTCATAAATCCTCAGAAATTATTTAATCTAGCTGTGAATATATTACCTTGTCAGACTGCTAAGTGCCAAATACTCTGTAGTGTTGGAATGATTGCTTTACTATGCAGCTAGTGAGAGCTAACAACTGTTGTAGACATGTACATACATGATAATATTCTTGTTTTCCTTTCATCCTTTTTGTAACAAAAAAGAAGCACTTTAGAGGAGGTTGCAGACTATCATATTGCCCCTATATTGCCATTCATAGTTTGTACATTAGGGTTTTCCAGTTTAATGCACAGTTCCCTCCTAGATGGACTTTATGGTTCATCTACGGAATATGTTAAAAATGTCTCATAAATGCAGATCCCACACACCTCTCCTACTAGGAGTGAATGAAAAAAACATTATTTTTCTACCTGTATGTGGCAGACATCGGGAAGGATGATTGAGAGGAGACCTCCTTTTTGACAATATGTGTGGGTCTCTAAGGTAGGACGCATCTACTAGACATTTATAACCTATCCTATAGATTTGTCATCAATAGATAAAGCAAATTCATTTTGTTTTTAGTTTCCTAAAGCCTAATTCTTTTCAGTGGGAAGTCTTTATTCAGCGTGATAAAAAAGCAAACAACCTGCTTTAGCGTGATGGGCTTCCACACCAAGGTCATACACATTACTCCCATATGGTTAAGAGACCATGTCAATAAAACATCAAGATCCATGTTTTCATTTCATGGTTTATGACAACTTTCTTTGTTAGATTTTTCTTGACAAAAAAAACAACTGAGCACAACTTAATTGGCAGTGCTACTTAAATTATTACTAGGGTTGAGCAGATCTTGAATTTTCAGGATCGATTTTGAAATCCGATTTCCGATCATTTTTCATTCGAACCCAATCTCGATCCCAATTCCGATCCCAATGCAAGTCAATGGGATTTTTTTTACTAATCGGAGACCAGATTTTAAATACAATCCTATTCACTATACAGCATGGAATCTAACAATTGAACACTTTAATTGTTAGAATCCACGCTGTGTAGTGATTTTTTTAAATCACTAAGTAGCCAGAGGATTTTTTTTAAATCCTCTGGCTACTTAGTTCCCCCTGGTGTCCACTTACCTGCAGAGATGGCTGGTCCGGTGCCCAGTGTTCTCGGTCCTCTTCGCCTCGCTGCACCCTGCCTTCCAGGTTAGGAGAGTGTGGGCGGTTTAGGAGAGTGTGGGCGGGTACTGGGAGGGGAGACATCATGTCTCCACGCCCTGTACCCGCCCACACTTTCCTAAGCCACAAGCCCCACCTTCATCTTAGCTCTTTAAACACTAACCTGGGAGGCGGGGGCAGCGAGGCGAAGAAGAACGAGAACACCGGGCACCAGACCAGCCATTTCTGCAGGTAAGTAGCCACTAGAGATGTTAGCTCCCATTAGAAGGAATGGACTCAGCCAGTGCGCAGGGGGTTAAGGCTGTGTGCTGGCTGCTTCCATTCATTCCTATGGAACCGCAGCGGAGCCTTCACACTGAGCATACACTCCGCTCAGAATGAGCGGAGCGTATACTCAGTGTGAAGGCTAACATTGTTAGCTTTTCCCACAATGCTTGGCCAGTAGCAAAGCATTGTGGTAAATAATCACCGATCTCGATCCCACCTAAAAAGGTCGTGTTCGGAATTCCGATTGCGATTGTGAAATTTTCTTGATCGCCGATCGGAATCCGATCTTTTCCAAACACGATCGCTCAACCCTAATTATTACATACTTTATGACCATTTTCAAGATCTCTATCGGCTGGGACAGATTTGAACCTTTCATCCAATAACTAGAAATTGAAAATGCACAGTCATAATATTTCTCAAACACTAGTATTTGCTATACTTTTATCCAGTCTAGGTAATCTGAACTAAACACCATGGCAGCTGTACAAATCTTATTCATGTTCATCTAGCTCGAGGCTATCAGCATGTAGTCCATGCTGTCTAGTGCACAAACAATACAAGTACAAAGCAGGAGCATTCTCAGTGCACTGTCTCTCCATTCAGGAGTGTGTTGGACATACACAGTAGGATGGCCCCATTTTGATTACTTCATATTTCTATGCACTGCCAAAACATTTCTATTTTTTCAGATTTAAAGTGTTATTACATAATAGGACTTACAACAGATCCTTTGTATCTTGCACTGAAATTTTTTAAGCAGAACGTGACATAAATGCAGTCATAGCCGTGTTAGCACCCCTGTATTTATTCCCGAAAGTATTTCCCCCAGAAAATTATTGCAGTTACACATGTTTTGTTACACACGTTTATTTCCTTTTTGTGTATAGGAACAACACAAAAAAAAAAAAAACAGAGAAAAAAAAGCCAAAAATATACCTTCACGCAAAACTCAAAAATGGACAAAATTCCTGGCGCCCTCAAAAATTACTGAAATCAATCGCTTCCTATAACCTTCAACAAGCTTTTTACACCTCTTAACTGGAATTTTGGACCACTCTTCTTTTGCAAACTGCTCCAGGTCTCTCATATTTGAAGGTTTCCTTCTCCCAACAACAATTTTAAGATCTCTCCACAAGTGTTCAATGGGATTTAGACCTGGACACATTGCTGGCCTTTTCAGAACTCTCGAGCGCTTTGTTTCCATCCATCTCTGGGTGCTTTTGGAGGTATGTTTGGAGTCATTGTCCTGCTGGAAGACCCATGACTTACAATGTAAATCCAGCTTTCTGATATTGGTCCTATATTGCAACCAAAAATCCTCTGCTAATCTTCAAATTTCATGAAGTCTTGCACACAGTTAAGGCACCCAGTTCTAGTGGCAGAAAGACAACCCCAAAACAACTTTGAACCTCCACCATATTTGACTGTTGGTATTGTGTTTTTACTTTGCAGGCCTCATCCTGTTTTTGGCAGAAAATAGAATGATGTGCTTTACTTAAAAGCTCTACTTTGATCTCATCTGTCCACAAGATGATTTCCTAGAAGGATTTTAGCTTACTTCCATACATTTTTGCAGACTGCAGTCTAATTTTTTATGTCCCTGTTTCAGCAGTGGGGTCCTCCTGGGTCTCCTGCCATAGTATTTCAAACATTGATGGATAGTTCCTGATGCACCCTAAGTCTGCCTTCACACGGAGTAACGCCAGGCTTGTAAAAATACAGGCGTAAAATCACTGTCCATAGACTGCAATGGATTTCTTTGGTTTCGTTTTACGCCTGTATTTTTACGGCCGTAAAGTTAATTGCAATGTATTTCAATGGGTTGAGTGTGTTTACACGGCGTATACGCAGTGTGTATACGCAGCGTAACGCGGTCTGTATACGTGGCATTATACGTGCATTCACACTACGGATACGCTGACTGATTCTGAAAGTTAAAACACGTTCAGAATCAGCGCGTATAAAGCAGATCTCATTCATTTCAATGGGAGCCGGCATTCCATTGAAATGAATGGGAAGCGCTTGCGTGTATGGCTCAGAATGAACCTAGCGCCGGGCCCCTTCACACGGCGAGCCGTACACGCGAGCGCTTCCCATTCACTTCAATGGGAGCGCTTGTAGAGAAAAAAGCAGCCCATTCATTTCAATGGGGTGCGCTCGTATGCCGGCTCCCATTGAAATGAATGGGATCTGCTTTATATGCACTGATTCTTAACGTGTTTTAACGTTCACAATCAGTCAGCGTATCCATAGTGTGAATGCACCCTAAGACTGCAGGACAACTTGAACTTCTTTGGAACTTGATTGGGGCTGCTTATCCACCATCTGGACTATCCTGCATTTCAACCTTTCATCAATTTTTGTCTTCTGTCCATGCCCAGAGAAATTAGCTATAGTGCCATGGGTTGTAAACATCTTGATTATGTTGCATACTGTGGACAAAGGAACATCAAGATCTCTGGAGATGGACTTGTGACTTTGATATTGTTGATAATTTGCCAAGTTCTCAAGTCCTCAGACAGTTCTCCTCTTTCTCTCTTCCACAGACACACTATGCAAAGATTGAGTCAATGACTCTCCTTTTTATCTGGGTTCAGGTGAAATTTTTATATTGCCCACACCTGTTACTTGCCAAATGTGAGTTTGAACAAACATCACATGCTTGAAACAATGTTATTTACCCACAATTTTAAAAAGGTTGCAACAATTTTGTTCAGCCCAATTTTGGAGTTTTGTATGAAATTATGTGCAATTTGCCTATTTTTCTTATTTTTTTTTTTTTTTTTTGTATTGTTCCAATACACACAAATGAAATAAATATATCTATAGCAAAACATGTAAAAGAATAAAGACTGAAAAATAAACCTTCACGGATTCCATACTCTTAGTCTTTATATAATAGGCCATTGTTAAAGCTCAGATAGGTACTGAAGAAAATTACATAGTAAAAGGTATTAGTAGGCAGACTCATCTAACCAATATTATATCATTCTGCCAAGAGTGTAATTCATTAGAGAAGAGATCATTTTCATACAGTACGTTTTCCCAGGAAGATTTATCTTTATGTCTCTGTAAGGAGTAACAGTACCCCTGATAATAATGTACTGCATATAGCATAGAATGTATTTCATAATATTGTGTGGGGATTTACTGTGGTCACTACATAATTTGTGCTACATACTTATAGTGGTTTCTTTCATTAATAACTTACTATATTGGTCCACAAAATATTACAGATCTATGGTGGTTTATTATCTTGAGCCACAGAGGCAATTAAAAGTTCCTGGGAAATAATATTCATATCTGGCTGGAGACTCAGAAACGTTGTCACAGTAATGAATTGCCCATTCTTACTTTTAATAGTTAAGATACATTGGTCGCATTAATCACATAGTGCTTGGAGTCATTTTCCAGGCTTTCCCTGTACATTTGGAATTTCCATGTATACACAATTTATCCATTTATATAAATCGTAACACTTCAACTCCGAGGTAACAAACTTTGTCAAAGAAAATTTTCTTCATTCTCTAATTAAGCCCTTAACCTCTCGATCCTTGACAGTACATGTGCAGAAATAGTTTTCATTCTTACTGAACCATATGAAATTGCGGTCCTGATAAAGGGCATATTAGAACTAAATGCTGACATACTGTTTTGAGCCGGCTTTTAAGCCTCTGGTAAAACAAGTTAATTGGTCTAAATGGACGTTAGTGGCTTTATTCTTTAGCTAAAAGCATTAAAGCTTGTTATTTTTGCTTAATATTAGATAAATGTAATGTCTTGTATTATGTGCGGAATACTTTTAATGTGGTCTAATATTATATTCTGACATGTTATGTAACTATGAGAACAGTAACTGTTAAAATGAATGTACAACTACCTTACAAGTACTGTGCTGTATAAATTGTTACATGAAACATTAAATATAGTTGTCTGCTTTCTCGCCTTCTCATCTGCTAAGAAGTTGGAATTTTTTGCCTAATTCCCTGTTTTTTCTTGATCGATAGAAATGCAATTAAAGGACAAAACATACACTGAAAAGCAGTGGGGAACCAAGCCATATGAGCAATTTTAATTCAAAATATATACTGTAAATGTATGTTCCATATATAGGGGATATAGACTAATCAGTCAACCAACAAATATCTGGAATAATATCAGAAATAAAGTCCAAGTACAGCAGTAAAAAGGAATGTTTCCTTTCCATATAGAAGAAGCTAATCTTCACACTTGTTCCCAAAGAGATAAAATTTTATAATACTTTGTGTTTTATACTATTCTAAAGCAGAAAGGGCAAAAAGTATGAATAATAATAAAAAATAAAATTCTTGGTCGCTGGCACCAATCTGAAATTTGAGGTTGAAGTGCTAATTACTCAAAATAGCATCAATTCTTCAAGGTCACTGTTTCATAACCTTTGGATTGCAACCCCTTGGGGGTTTGTGTAAAGATCACTGGGTGTTACAAGCCAAGTAGAGAAATTAATTCTCGACAATACAGTGTGGACAGGCCTGCAATCTGCACTATTACAGGTAAGCAATAGGACCTTTCATTATACCACAGTTTGTGACCACTGACATGCATGGACGGAGCTTCTTTTACAATAGCTTCATGTATAGTATAAGCTGCGCAGGGTTGACTGTAAGGGGAAGAACTTAGAGATAAAGCTTAGGTAGCTACTGAAGAAAATTACATAGTAAAAGGGGGGAAGTGTGGAGGTAGCAAAGTGGAGTGTGGGAAGAAAGTAGAGGTAGCAGAACTTATTTTTAACTTATTATTCATATTAATCTTTTTATTATTTTCATTTAGCTTTTACTTAGCATGTTAATTTTTCAGGGTTGTATGCATTTTCCAGCACTGTGATTTTGCAGGAAACATGAAAGTAGCATAGTTGTGGGCGTAAGAGGGGGAAGCATGGAGGTAGCAGAGCTGCGTGTACAGGAAGGAAAACATGGGCAGTAGCGTGTGTTTATTGATCATGTTATCATATAGGTTTATTTTTATTATCTATGTGAATATTGGTTGGTAGAGAGGTTTTGTAACAATGTGGCAGGAATCTACAGGAGACAGAAGCCATGGCTCGATGACTAGGTTTTCTTTAACCACTTCAGTACCGGGCCAATTTGTGCTCCAGGACCAGACACATTTTAGGTTTATTTTGTATGTGCGGTTTTGAGGGCTGTAACATTTTTCCCGTATGTCTCAGTCAACTAATTTTTGCGTCTTTTTTCAGGGACACATAGGGCTTTATTTTTATGTTATCTTTATTTTCGAATGTGTTTTAATTTTTTTTATATCTGTGAAAATATAAACAAAATAGGAGGGAAATTGTGTCTGGTTTTCAATTTTTTTTTAAAAAAATTTAATAACACAAAGTGTCACTGAAAAACTTTATAATATAGTTTTTCCTCTCCGTTACGGTAATTTTTATTTTGTATTGTGTTGTCGGGGGTGGGGCTATAACCTTTAATAACGGCGTTTTATTAGCGCATTATTTATTTATTTTTTATTATTATTTTATTCACATTTTTTAAAAACTTTTTTATTGTATTTTTATTTTTTATTTTTTTCAGATGGTGTCCCCATAAGGTGATAAGAGACCTTTGGGGACATCTGATCACTTATTTTTTTGTACTGGAGGCTGATTTCTCCTATAACTGGGGCTGCTACATTTAACCTCAGATACAGGAGGAATACAGCCTCCTGCATGCTGTATATACAGCTTACTGAGCTGATCTGAGTCCTGTAGGACCCAGCAGCTCTGGGTTCGGGGGATATTGTCACTCCTTAGGGAGAGACCACTGTATAGGTGTGTGGAGACTTGTTAAGCCTTTAGCACTCCACTTTGCAAGGAACTATGGGAAGAATATGCAAATCTGCCTTCCATGATGTAATTAGGAAGACAGTTGCTGCCTCATTGTTGTAAACCAATAGAGGGCGCTCACTGGAATGTGCAAGCCTGTCTTAAGACAGGATTCCAGTGAAATAACCCAATAATGGCTGCTCCCTTTAGCCTCATGCCCGACCTTCCAAGAGGCCTTTGTTTAGCAATGACGCTGGGATTAATACCAGGTATAGTCTCTCAATCGAGGACAGCTGTTTCAATCTGGTTGGATCTCATCAGCCCGATGTAGAGAGGACTATAACCTGGTAGAGGTGAGAGGCTTAGACAGGGTTCGGGGGATATTGTCACTCCTTAGGGAGAGACCACCGTATAGGTGTGTGGAGACTTGTTAAGCCTTTAGCACTCCACTTTGCAAGGAACTATGGGAAGAATATGCAAATCTGCCTTCCATGATGTAATTAGGAAGACAGTTGCTGCCTCATTGTTGTAAACCAATATAGGGCGCTCACTGGAATGTGCAAGCCTGTCTTAAGACAGGATTCCAGTGAAATAACTCAATAATGGCTGCTCTGGTAAGACTCTGGCGGATCATGTAACCGCAGGGTCAGAGGGCAGCTGAATTATGGCTGCGTCCATAGCTGTGTATACAGCGCTCATTGAGCGCTGTATACACAGCGATCGAGAAGGCAGGGGAGGTAATAAATCTGCCCTGTCTTCTCTCTAGGAGCTCCAGCTGAAGTTACAGCCAGCTCCTAGTGAAAGCAGCTACACGATCTCCGTGCAGCTGCTGTGTTCTGATGGACGTACAGGTACGTCCTGGCAGAACTAGGCAACCACTTCCCGGACGTATATAGTCTATGGGCAGTCCGGAAGTGGTTAAAGGATATAAACTGTGGAAATTATGGTGGTATTTGAGCTGCATCTTATTTATTTAGTTATTTATTAAATGTAATGGGCTTCAAGCTAATGCATCAAAAAAGTGCTGTAGGAAAAACCGCGGTGGTAACACAGCGTGGTTTTTCCTACAGCACTTTTCACAGAAAGTCCACAGAGAACTTCTGCTTCCTTACACCTAAAACACCAGCTCTTCCGTAGGCATAACCGACATGCTGTGATTTTCAAAACCGCAACGGTCCACTGCGCGTGTTTTTACGCAATGTGTGGATGGGATTTGCTAGAATCTCATCCACTTTGCAGAGACTGTAAAACATCACGCTTTATTCTGCGGAGTTTGCACCGACCACTTCTCTTTTTTCCTTTTTTTGATTTATTTTTTTCTTTCCTAAGTGGGTCCTTATTAACTGACAACTCTTATACAGTGGGGCAAAAAAGTATTTAGTCAGTCACCAATAGTGCAAGTTCCACCACTTAAAAAGATGAGAGGCGTCTGTAATTTACATCATAGGTAGACCTCAGCTATGAGAGACAAAATGAGAAATCAAATCCAGAAAATCACATTGTCTGATTTTGTAAGAATTTATTTGCAAATTATGGTGGAAAATAAGTATTTGGTCAGTAACAAAATTTCATCTCAATACTTTGTTATATATCCTTTGTTGGCAGTGACAGAGGTCAAACGTTTTCTGTAAGTCTTCACAAGGTTGGCACACACTGTTGTTGGTATGTTGTAGAGCAGTGATGTTTTGGGGCTGTCGCTTGGCAACACGGACTTTCAACTCCCTCCAAAGGTTTTCTATAGTGTTGAGATCTGGAGACTGGCTAGGCCACTCCAGGACCTTGAAATGCTTCTTACAAAGCCACTCCTTCGTTGCCCTGGTGGTGTGCTTTGGATCATTGTCATGTTGAAAGACCCAGCCACGTTTCATCTTCAATGCCCTTGCTGATGGAAGGAGGTTTGCACTCAAAATCTCACGATACATGGCCCCATTCATTCTTTCATGTACCCGGATCAGTCGTCCTGGCCCCTTTGCAGAGAAACAGCCCCAAAGCATGATGTTTCCACCCCCATGCTTTACAGTAGGTATGGTGTTTGATGGATGCAACTCAGTATTCTTTTTCCTCCAAACACAAAAAGTTGTGTTTCTACCAAACAGTTCCAGTTTGGTTTCATCAGACCATAGGACATTCTCCCAATACTCTTGTGGATCATCCAAGTGCTCTCTAGCAAAATTCAGACGGGCCCGGACATGTACTGGCTTAAGCAGTGGGACACGTCTGGCACTACAGGATCTGAGTCCCTGGCGGCGTAGTGTGTTACTGATGGTAGGCTTTGTTACATTGGTCCCAGCTCTCTGCAGTTCATTCACTAGGTCCCCCCGCGTGGTTCTGGGATTTTTGCTCACCGTTCTTGTGATCATTTTGACCCCACGGGGTGAGATTTTGCGTGGAGCCCCAGATCGAGGGAGATTATCAGTGGTCTTGTATGTCTTCCATTTTCTAATTATTGCTCCCACAGTTGATTTCTTTAATCCAAGCTGGTTGCCTATTGCAGATTCAGTCTTCCCAGCCTGGTGCAGGGCTACAATTTTGTTTCTGGTGTCCTTTGACAGCTCTTTGGTCTTCACCATAGTGGAGTTTGGAGTCTGACTGTTTGAGGGTGTGCACAGGTGTCTTTGTATACTGATAACAAGTTTAAACAGGTGCCATTACTACAGGTAATGAGTGGAGGAAAGAGGAGACTCTTAAAGAAGAAGTTACAGGTCTGTGAGAGCCAGAAATCTTGATTGTTTGTAGGTGACCAAATACTTATTTTCCATCATAATTTGCAAATAAATTCTTACAAAATCAGACAATGTGATTTTCTGGATTTGTTTTCTCATTTTGTCTCTCATAGTTGAGGTCTACCTGTGATGTAAATTACAGACGCCTCTCATCTTTTTAAGTGGTGGAACTTGCACTATTGGTGACTGACTAAATACTTTTTTGCCCCACTGTATGTGTTGACTTCTATTCCTTATTGTATGATCTGTATTTATTATTGTATTTGTATAATCCTTTACATGATCATGGCTCTCATTTTGCCTCTTTGACCTTATAGGACAATGATACCTTTTGGCTTTATAAAGAGCTGGGCTTTTGGTCTGGACTGGAGTCTGTAATTTTTTACATTTAACATACTATAAATATCTAATATCCTGCAGAATTTAGAGAACATTGTGTTTTATTTTTAGTTTATTGTTTTTAATCTACTCTAATTAACCATTTTTACCATTTAACATGTCTGTGTAATTTTTTTTAAGGATTTTCTATAGCAGGAATATGGGATATCTTACAGGCCTGTACTCTTGCCTTTCTGACCACATTAATACAGTAATTTGAAGTTCTGTGTTCTGGCAGTTCAGTGTTATACACTTGCAGGAAAAGTGGTTTCCCACCAGCTGCAGTACATTGTGCCTATAATGGCGTTAGGATGACAAAGAATAAATCAAATATTCTTGTAGTTGTGTATTAAGTTATTGTTATTACACCATTTAATATTACATAGAACTTCCTCTCCACCTCTTTACAACATATTAATTAACAGATTGAGCTATTAATTAATGGCATTGATTAATTATAGTTGAGTTAATACACACTTCATACACACCTAAGGCTTAATTCACATGGCTATAATATGTCCATAAGATTCAAGTTATATAAATCCCTTTAACCTTTTCGCTGCCATGGGTCTCTGGAAATTTTGCACCTCCAGTAGCCAGAGCAATTGCTAAATTGCAACATTAAAAAATCATCCAACCCCCCATATCTATATATTTCTTAAAGTAGACACCTACAGCCTTGTCTCAATGCCACTTGGTACTGTATATGAACAGGCACCTTCATGCAATTTTGATTTAAAGTGAATGTTTTATGAAAAAATGCAAATAAATTTATTTTAGTTATTAAAAGTGGAAACCAAATAATAAATTATATGCACCAAACCTCCTAAAATAAGAGTTCAACATGTGCAGAGTTCATTCATATCACTATGGCCTACACTCACATGCACGAGTCTTCAGAAAATTGCTAGAACTGGAAGGAACAAAAATCTGCTTTGAAGCTAGAAATGTTAAAAAAGTATCATCCTATAAAATGTAGGGATTACACACCGTGAAAAGCAAGTGAACCCCTAAACCCTATATATTTTTTGAAAGATTTTGCTGTTATTCACTAATATGTTAAAAAGCTATACTGCACCTACCAAACTGTGACTGTGACACCAAAATCTAACTTTTTTGAGATTACACAGCATACCGTATATAAAAACACAACTTAATATTTCATATATACAGCCACCTTCATGCAACGTTGCGGCAAACAGAAATTGCAAGCAAAAATTGCACAAAAATTCAAATTTGCCACTAAAGTGCGAAGCAATACCTTTCTGCAAACAAAATGTACTTTCTAAAAAACTATAAGATGTGAGGAGTTCATACATACCACACATGTATATATTTACAGGGGCGGGTGTTAAAGAAACGACAAAATCACAGAAATGCGCCAACCCATTTTGTGCATGCAAATTAAATAAGGCTTTATATAAAAATATTATTTTCCATCCCCCTATAAAAATTTTAGCAATCTATACATTAGTCTCTAGTGATAATAGTTATTACTATTATTTTAGCGTGTAACAGATATCGCTAGAGGTGTATTTTACTCTAGAAAGCTCAGGTATGGACAGAACAGGGATTGGGTGAAATGTAAACTTTATTCATGATTTTGTGTATATGTTGTGTAAGTGTTTGGTGCAACTTTTTTTTTTTGGCGCTGCGACCTGGACAACAGTAAATGTTTGGGTGATAGTGCCAATAAACTTCCTGATTATTTTCAGGGGGTATAACAAAAGAATACCCCACTAGTAAAGCTTAGGGAGGAATCACCTAATTATACCTGTATGTGACAATCAGACAGCAAAATTATAGTATGCGCTCTGATTGACCGGAGGGGGGAAATAGGGACTGAATCCCTTCCCCCCCCCTCCTGGGGTCACATACAGGTTAGGTACAGAGACAGAGAAAATGCTTCTCTGTCTCTGTGACTCTCTGCATGCTGCAGCTGCTCCTCCTCCCCCCTTCCTCTTTCACTAATGCTTCCCGAGACAGGAGGGGGGGGGACACTATAAAGTCCTGTATCTCAGGACTCGTTTGGTCTATAAAGATATAAAGATAATTTTAGATTCATTTTAAAGAGGAGAATTTCATCTTTAAAATGATATCAAGATCTTCATAATAGCCCTTACAGATTTTAAGCGAATTGCTATTAAATACGCTGTTGGGAATTTAGATTTTCTATGATATCTCAAACATCAATAGCGTTTTCAACAGTGAATCGCTTTGGCACAATAAGTGTTAACGTGAATAACTTGGTATAATTTTAAAGATGAGATTCTCTTTTTTAAAATTAATCTAAAATGATCTTCATAGCCCAAACTAGACCAGAGATATGGGCATTAGAAGTAAGGACGTAGCAGCTAGGTCCTTGGCTAGGCAAGTGACACCCTGGGAGGACGTAGAGCTACGCGATTGGCAGTGAAAAGGTTAAAGAGGATCTTTCATGTCCTCAAAGATGTGTGGTATTACATACTACTAGAATTTAGTGCACTGTCATATTTCCCTGTTTACGCCACTGGTAACTCCCCATTGTCAGAAAGGCGAATCCTTACAACTCAGCATCATTGCTAGGTTGTGCGGAACACTCCCCCCCCACCCCCAATCACGACAATCTTCTTCCATACCCTTGTACTCTCAGGGGCAGCATTCCTCACAGTAAGCGATGACTATGAGCTGTACGGCCCATCTTGCTGACAAAGGGGAGATACTAACTAACAGCACAGATATCTCCAGCATCGGGACGCATTCCAGGAAAGGTAATTCAGCACACTGTCGGCTTTCGAGTGGTATGTATTTCTGCACATCTGTGAGGACATGAAAGTTCCTCTTTAATGCTGCTATTTTGGGTAATTCGACTACAGCAAAGATGGATATTTATGGATGTAATACTGTCCATTGGCTAAGTCATTTTGTTGCAGATGTTGTGTTTTTATTTAATTTTGGTTTTAACCAAAGCCAGGATTGGACTTAGCAAAAGGGAGATATGTAAGTGCTTTCTTTAGGCCTCATGCACACAAAAGTACTTTTGACGGCGGATCAAAGCATGGACACATGGTTTTCAATGAGACCAGACACACAGCTGTAGTTTTTACGGCTGTGTGTCTGGGCTGAATTGAAGAGCCGCCAATTACTGAGCAGGTCCTATACAATCATTTTGATTGTATGGGTCAGTGAAATCCCATTGCTTTTGAAGCCACTCTTGACTTAGGCTCAAAAAACTGTAGCAAAATTAGTAGAAAAATTGCTTTATTGTTCCAGATTTTGCTGGAGTTTTTTTTATACCAAACTCAACGAGTGGGAAATATAAAGGAAACACTTATGTCTCACTCCTGAATAAAAAAAAAAGCTTTTCTGTAATGTTGAGCTTTAGCCTAATGTTGATATTACACATTATTTTTATTTGATTTTTTTTTTTTGCAAATTGTAAAAATATATAATTTTGGAAAATGACCATACATTTTGTGTTTTACATAACTGATAGAGATGAGCGAACAGTGTTCTATCGAACTCATGTTCGATCGGATATTAGGCTGTTCGGCATGTTCGAATCGAATCGAACACCGCGTGGTAAAGTGCGCCATTACTCGATTCCCCTCCCACCTTCCCTGGCGCCTTTTTTGCTCCAATAACAGCGCAGGGTAGGTGGGACAGGAACTACGACACCGGTGACGTTGAGAAAAGTAGGCAAAACCCATTGGCTGCCGAAAACATGTGACCTCTAATTTAAAAGAACAGCGCCGCCCAGGTTCGCGTCATTCTGAGCTTGCAATTCACCGAGGACGGAGGTTTCCGTCCAGCTAGCTAGGGCTTAGATTCTGGGTAGGCAGGGACAGGCTAGGATAGGAAGGAGAAGACAACCAACAGCTCTTGTAAGAGCTAAATTCCAGGGAGAAGCTTGTCAGTGTAACGTGGCACTGACGGGCTCAATCGCCGCAACCCAGCTTTCCCAGGATCCTGAATGGAATACACTGTCAGTGTATTCCCGTATACCCGATATATACCCCGATACCCGTTCCAACGGTGTGCCCCCCCACCTTCACCCCAGAAATACCCTGCAAGTCCCCTAGCAATAGAATTGGGGCTATATACACCCACAATTTTTACTACTGGTATACAGTGCCATTGTCTGACTGGGAATTCAAAGAATATATTGGGGTTATAAATACCCTCATTTCTTGCTACTGCCATATAGTGCCATTGTCTGACTGGGAATTCAAAGAATATATTGGGGTTACGTGCACCCACAATTTTTACTACTGGTATACAGTGCCATTGTCTGACTGGGAATTCATAGAATATATTGGGAATACAAATACCCTCATTTCTTGCTACTGCCATATAGTGCCAGTTTCTGACTGGTAATTCAAAGAATATATTGGGGTTACGTGCACCCACAATTTTTACTACTGGTATACAGTGCCATTGTCTGACTGGGAATTCAAAGAATATATTGGGAATACAAATACCCTCATTTCTTGCTACTGCCATATAGTGCCAGTTTCTGACTGGTAATTCAAAGAATATATTGGGGTTACGTGCACCCACAATTTTTACTACTGGTATACAGTGCCATTGTCTGACTGGGAATTCAAAGAATATATTGGGAATACAAATACCCTCATTTCTTGCTACTGCCATATAGTGCCAGTGTCTGACTGGGAATTCAAAGAATATATTGGGGTTACGTGCACCCACAATTTTTACTACTGGTATACAGTGCCATTGTCTGACTGGGAATTCAAAGAATATATTGGGAATACAAATACCCTCATTTCTTGCTACTGCCATATAGTGCCAGTTTCTGACTGGTAATTCAAAGAATATATTGTGGTTACGTGCACCCACAATTTTTACTACTGGTATACAGTGCCATTGTCTGACTGGGAATTCAAAGAATATATTGGGAATACAAATACCCTCATTTCTTGCTACTGCCATATAGTGCCAGTTTCTGACTGGTAATTCAAAGAATATATTGGGGTTACGTGCACCCACAATTTTTACTACTGGTATACAGTGCCATTGTCTGACTGGGAATTCAAAGAATATATTGGGAATACAAATACCCTCATTTCTTGCTACTGCCATATAGTGCCAGTGTCTGACTGGGAATTCAAAGAATATATTGGGGTTACGTGCACCCACAATTTTTACTACTGGTATACAGTGCCATTGTCTGACTGGGAATTCAAAGAATATATTGGGGTTATAAATACCCTCATTTCTTGCTACTGCCATATAGTGCCAGTTTCTGACTGGTAATTCAAAGAATATATTGTGGTTACGTGCACCCACAATTTTTACTACTGGTATACAGTGCCATTGTCTGACTGGGAATTCAAAGAATATATTGGGAATACAAATACCCTCATTTCTTGCTACTGCCATATAGTGCCAGTTTCTGACTGGTAATTCAAAGAATATATTGTGGTTACGTGCACCCACAATTTTTACTACTGGTATACAGTGCCAATTTCTAACTAGGAATTCAAAATGCGCAAGGCTCCCGGAAAGGGACGTGGACGAGGCCGTGGGCGAGGTCGGGGGAATGGTTCTGGGGAGCAAGGTAGCAGTGAAGCCACAGGGCGTCCCGTGCCTACTCCTGTGGGGCAGCAAGCATTGCGCCACTCCACAGTGCCAGGGTTGCTTGCCACATTAACTAAACTGCAGGGTACAAACCTTAGTAGGCCCGAGAACCAGGAACAGGTCTTGCAATGGCTGTCAGAGAACGCTTACAGCACATTGTCCAACAGCCAGTCAGACTCTGCCTCCTCTCCTCCTATTACCCAACAGTCTTGTCTTCCTTCCTCCCAAAATTCCGAAGCTTTACAGAACAATAACCCAAACTGTCCCTGCTCCCCAGAGCTGTTCTCCGCTCCTTTCATTGTCCCTCAACCTGCCTCTCCACGTCACGATTCCACGAACCTAACAGAGGAGCATCTGTGTCCAGATGCTCAAACACTAGAGTCTCCTCCATCTCCGTTCGATTTGGTGGTGGATGACCAGCAACCCACCCTCATCGACGATGATGTGACGCAGTTGCCGTCAGGGCATCCAGTTGACCGGCGCATTGTGCGGGAGGAGGAGATGAGACAGGAGTTGGAAGAGGAAGTGGTGGATGATGAGGACACTGACCCGACCTGGACAGGGGGGATGTCAAGCGGGGAAAGTAGTGTGGATGTTGAGGCAGGTGCAGCACCAAAAAGGGTAGCTAGAGGCAGAGGCAGAGGTCAGCAGCTTAGGCGAAGCCAGGCCACACCCGGAATCTCCCAAGATGTTCCAGTTCGTACCCAGCCCCGAAAAACTCCCACCTCGAGGGCACGTTTCTCGAAGGTGTGGAGTTTTTTCAAGGAATGCGCCGAGGACAGATATAGTGTTGTCTGCACAATTTGCCTCTCGAAATTGATTAGGGGCTCTGAGAAGAGCAACCTGTCCACCACTTCAATGCGCCGTCATTTGGAATCCAAGCACTGGAATCAGTGGCAGGCAGCAACGGCAGGACAAAGGCCGCCTGCCGTTCACGCCACTGCCACTGCCTCTGCCACTGCCTCTGCCTCTGCCACTGCCACTGCTGACTGTGCTGGCGATGCACTCCAGAGGACGAGCCAGGACACCACTTCATCTGCCTCCGCCACTTTGTTGACTTCTACCTCATCCTCCCCTGGTCCTGTCTTATCTCCTTCTCCTGCACCATCAAAGGCACCATCAGGCGTTTCTTTACAACAACCCACCATCTCTCAGACATTGGAGCGGCGGCAGAAATACACTGCTAACCACCCACACGCGCAAGCCTTGAACGCCAACATCGCTAAACTGCTGGCCCAGGAGATGTTGGCGTTCCGGCTTGTTGAAACTCCCGCCTTCCTGGACCTGATGGCAACTGCGGCACCTCGCTATGCCGTCCCTAGCCGTCACTACTTCTCCCGGTGTGCCGTCCCCGCCTTGCATCAGCACGTGTCACTCAACATCAGGCGGGCCCTTAGTTCCGCGCTTTGCACAAAGGTCCACTTGACCACCGACGCGTGGACAAGTGCATGCGGACAGGGACGCTACATTTCACTGACGGCACACTGGGTGAATGTAGTTGAGGCTGGGACTGCTTCCCAAACTGGCCCGGTGTACCTCGTCTCCCCGCCTAACATTCCTGGCAGGGACACGAGAAGAACACCCCCCTCCTCCTCCTCCGCCACCGCCTCCTCCTCCGCCACCGCCTCCTCCTCCGCTGTTAGATTAACCCCAGCTACGAGTTGGAAACGTTGCAGCACTGGCGTTGGTAGACGTCAGCAGGCTGTGCTGAAGCTGATCAGCTTGGGGGACAGACAGCACACTGCCTCCGAGGTGAGGGATGCCCTCCTCGATGAGACGGCAATATGGTTTGAGCCGCTGCACCTGGGCCCAGGCATGGTCGTTTGTGATAACGGCCGGAACCTGGTAGCAGCTCTGGAGCTTGCCGGACTCCAACATGTTCCATGCCTGGCCCACGTCTTCAACCTAGTGGTGCAACGTTTCCTAAAGAGCTACCCCAATGTTCCAGAGCTACTGGTGAAAGTGCGGCGCATGTGCGCCCACTTTCGCAAGTCGACAGTAGCCGCTGCTAGCTTAAAATCTCTCCAGCAACGCCTGCATGTGCCACAACACCGGCTTTTGTGCGACGTCCCCACACGCTGGAACTCAACGTTTCAGATGTTGAATAGAGTGGTTGAGCAGCAGAGACCTTTGATGGAATACCAGCTACAAAACCCTAGGGTGCCACAAAGTCAGCTGCCTCAGTTTCACATCCATGAGTGGCCATGGATGAGAGACCTTTGTGACATCCTACGGGTCTTTGAGGAGTCCACAAGGAGGGTGAGCTCTGAGGATGCGATGGTGAGCCTTACAATCCCGCTCTTGTGTGTTCTGAGAGAATCCCTGATTGACATCAGGGATAACTCAGATCACACAGAGGAGTTAGGGATAGCATCTGATCCGTCACAGCTGGAGAGTAGGTCCACACATCTGTCCGCTTCACTGCGTTTAATGGAGGAGGAGGAGGAAGAAGAGTTGTCCGATGATGTGATGGTGATACAGGAGGCTTCCGGGCAACTTCGAATCGTCCCATTGTTGCAGCGCGGATGGGTAGACATGGAGGATGAGGAGGAAATGGAGATTGAACTTTCCGGTGGGGCCAGAGGAGTCATGCCAACTAACACTGTGGCAGACATGGCTGAGTTCATGTTGGGGTGCTTTACAACCGACAAGCGTATTGTCAAAATCATGGAGGACAACCAGTACTGGATCTTTGCTATCCTTGACCCCCGGTATAAAAACAACATCTCGTCTTTTATTCCGGTAGAGGGGAGGGCCAATCGCATCAATGCTTGCCACAGGCAATTGGTGCAGAATATGATGGAGATGTTTCCAGCATGTGACGTTGGCGGCAGGGAGGGCAGTTCCTCCAGTAGGCAACCAAGTTCTCACCGGTCCACACAAACGAGGGGCACACTGTCTAAGGTCTGGGACACCTTGATGGCACCCCCTCGCCAAAGTGCCGCCACGGAGGCTCCTAGTGTCACCAGGCGTGAGAAGTATAGGCGCATGTTGCGGGAATACCTTTCCGACCACAGCCCTGTCCTCTCCGACCCCTCTGCGCCCTACACGTATTGGGTGTCGAAGTTGGACCTGTGGCTTGAACTTGCCCTATATGCCTTGGAGGTGCTGTCCTGTCCTGCCGCCAGCGTCCTATCTGAGAGGGTGTTCAGTGCAGCCGGTGGCATCATCACTGACAAGCGCACCCGTCTGTCAGCTGAGAGTGCCGACCGGCTCACTTTGATAAAAATGAACCACCACTGGGTAGAGCCGTCATTTTTGTGCCCACCTGTGTAAAGCACCCCAACATGAAACTCCATGTCTGTACTCAACCTCTCCAATTCCTCCGCATCCTCATACTCATCCACCATAAGCGTTGCACAATTCTGCTAATACTAGGCTCCCTCCACCCTGATTTCCCCCAACTCTGCTGGTTAGAGGCTCCCTCCACCCTGATTTCCACCAACTCTGCTGGTTAGAGGCTCCCTCCACCATGAATTTGCCCAAACTGGGCTGTTTAGAGGCTCCCTCCACCATGAATTGGTCCAAACTGGGGTTTTTAGAGGCTCCCTCCACCATGAATTGGTCCAAACTGGGCTGTTTAGCGGCTCCCTCCACCATTAATTGGTCCAAACTGGGCTGGTTAGAGGCTCCCTCCACCATGAATTTGCCCAAACTGGGCTGTTTAGAGGCTCCCTCCACCATGAATTGGTCCAAACTGGGGTTTTTAGAGGCTCCCTCCACCATGAATTGGTCCAAACTGGGGTTTTTAGAGGCTCCCTCCACCATGAATTGGTCCAAACTGGGGTTTTTAGAGGCTCCCTCCACCATGAATTGGTCCAAACTTGGCTGTTTAGAGGCTCCCTCCACCATTAATTGGTCCAAACTGGGCTGGTTAGAGGCTCCCTCCACCATGAATTGGTCCAAACTGGGTTTTTTAGAGGCTCCCTCCACCATGAATTGGTCCAAACTGGGGTTTTTAGAGGCTCCCTCCACCATGAATTGGTCCAAACTTGGCTGTTTAGAGGCTCCCTCCACCATTAATTGGTCCAAACTGGGCTGGTTAGAGGCTCCCTCCACCATGAATTGGTCCAAACTGGGTTTTTTAGAGGCTCCCTCCACCATGAATTTGCCCAAACTGGGCTGTTTAGAGGCTCCCTCCACCATGAATTGGTCCAAACTGGGCTGGTTAGAGGCTCCCTCCACCATGAATTTCCCAAAACTTGGCTGTTTAGAGGCTCCCTCCACCATTAATTGGTCCAAACTGGGCTGGTTAGAGGCTCCCTCCACCATGAATTTGCCCAAACTGGGCTGTTTAGAGGCTCCCTCCACCATGAATTGGTCCAAACTGGGGTTTTTTAGAGGCTCCCTCCACCATGAATTGGTCCAAACTGGGCTGTTTAGAGGCTCCCTCCACCATGAATTTGCCCAAACTGGGCTGGTTAGAGGCTCCCTCCACCATGAATTGGTCCAAACTGGGCTGGTTAGAGGCTCCCTCCACCATGAATTTGCCCAAACTGGGCTGTTTAGAGGCTCCCTCCACCATGAATTGGTCCAAACTGGGTTTTTTAGAGGCTCCCTCCACCATGAATTGGTCCAAACTGGGCTGTTTAGAGGCTCCCTCCACCATGAATTTGCCCAAACTGGGCTGGTTAGAGGCTCCCTCCACCATGAATTGGTCCAAACTGGGTTTTTTTAGAGGCTCCCTCCACCATGAATTTGCCCAAACTGGGCTGTTTAGAGGCTCCCTCCACCATGAATTTGCCCAAACTGGGCTGTTTAGAGGCTCCCTCCACCATGAATTTGCCCACACTGGGCTGGTTAGAGGCTCCCTCCACCATGAATTGGTCCAAACTGGGGTTTTGAGAGGCTCCCTCCACCATGAATTTGCCCAAACTGGGGTGTTTAGAGGCTCCCTCCACCATGAATTTGCCCAAACTCTGCTGGTTAGAGGCTCAATCCACCCTGATTTTCAAAACAAATGTTGGTGCCAACCTCAACTTACTACAAGGGCCAAATTCACTGCTGGTGACAAGCTCTCCTCACTGCAAGTGCCAAATACACATGTTTCAAGGTGTTTTCCTACTGTCAGAGAGGTGGTATTGAGTGTGTAAAGTGTGTAGTTGTTAGGCTGTGATGTTGGGGTAATAGAGGGTCTTTGGTGTGTTAGATGCCCCCAGACATGCTTCCCCTGCTGTCCCAGTGTCATTCCAGAGGTGTTGGCATCATTTCCTGGGGTGTCATAGTGGACTTGGTGACCCTCCAGACACGGATTTGGGTTTCCCCCTTAACGAGTATCTGTTCCCCATAGACTATAATGGGGTTTGAAACCCATTCGAACACACGAACATTGAGCGGCTGTTCGAATCGAATTTCGAACCTCGAACATTTTAGTGTTCGCTCATCTCTAATAACTGATAATCATTAACAACAGATCAAGTGAAAGATTATGAAAAATAAAACTTAGCTTTTAGTGATAAACCCTTAAAATAAATGCCCAAATATAAAAGATTTTTGTAGGAAGAGTATACTATTCGGAGTATGCCAAACTAACAGACGCTCTGTATTTTAACCACAGTATCACAGACCCCATTGACTTCTATGGGTGCCGGCTTACGCACGCTATCCATTGAAATCAATGGGAGGCTTATTTACCTATTGCTTTCAATGTGATACGCGTGTATGCCGGCACCCATTGAAGTCAATAGGATCTGTTTTTATGCCGCTCAATCTGAACGAGTTTACGTTCAGAATGAGTGGGGGGTTAACTCCGTGTGAAGGCTCCCTAATGCTGCTCTCACCACTTTTGTTTTTTTGGCTAGAACTCATCAACCCATCCAGGAATGCAGTGGTCTCCCTCTTTATAAGGGCAGCGCATTGCTCTGGTTTCCTTAGTGATCTATGGATTGGTGGATGACCACTTAGATTTAATAAGCAGTCCAATCCTTTATTAATAGGCACTTCACATGTTTGGGCACGTTCCCAGGTGTCTCTGGCACCTTTTCCATCCCATGTGATGCCCGTGTCCTTAGTTCCTGACGTAATTTCATATTTCGGGCCCTCATAATCTCTTTGCAAGGTTGGATGCCAACATTCTCATGTCTCTCCCACAACAAACCCATATGTTGACTGATGTGCAGTTGAGAGACCTAATTGGCCTACCTAAATTAAATTTGCTACATCTCAAACTTTTGTCTTATACCCATTTGATATTCCAGACGAAGTTTCTGATGAGATCTGAATCAACTGATTTTGAGAAGCTGATCCTAGCTCCTGTCCCTAAGCTTCATACACTTATGTTGTAAAGTGAGAGTTCACGAGACCAGCTTTTGTACAGTCATGGGAAAAATAACTTGGCATATCCCCTACGGATGACCAGGTTAAGCCCGTTTTGGCTACATCACATGGGTTTTCTACATACATTAGGGTTCAGGAAAACCTCTATAAACTCTTGACCTGTTGGTACAAAACTCCAGAATGGTTGCATGCCTACCACTTAGCTGACAATAACCTATGCTGGTGTGCAATCAGGCAGTTGACTCTCTCTTCCACCTGTTTTGGATGTGCCCATTCCTAGTTCCTTACTGGAAGTTGGTTCAATCCATGGTACAGACCTGGCTTAAATTTAAATTCCAGCTGACTTTTCCTCAGATTGTGTTAGCTCTACCTGCCACCAATTTCACACCCTTTCATGCATGATTTAGTCACACATTTACTTGCGGTGGCAAAATTTCTGACTCCACAAAAATGGTTACAGATTGTGGTGCCGACTAACTCAACATGGATTACTAGAGTAAATCAGATCTGTAGATTTGAAGAGCTCTCTAGTTGGGCAGAGAACGGTGATGGAAACAGGAAATAAATTCCTCAGGATCTGGAATCCATGGCTCATATACGGGCCAGCTGTAACTCCCCTGTGCCTGCCTTAGACCATCCTGCTGTGAACTGTCGTTCTCCTATAATTCTATAATCCCTCTTTCAGCTGTATCTGATTCTATGTTGGTCGTGTGCTGTCTCTTGTTCTTTATTCGATGACCATTACTTTTATTTTTGTTTCCAGTTTTAAAAGTGCGGTTAACTACAGTGATGTGTCCCCCCTTCCTCACCACTTTTACCCCCTCCTCCTCTCTCCCCTACCTCTTTTTTTAATACATGTAAAATTTTTTGTACATGTCGTTTACTAAATTTTAGTGTGTCATGGTCCCGCTACATTATCTGTATTATCTCTGTTTACCTTTGAAGGTTTGTTGTATTGACGACTGACTATATTCTTAAATAAGGAGTTGATAAAAATAAACAAAAAGATGCAAATGCACGCCAATCTATGGGCAGCGTAAAGGAGCCCATCAGGTTAGGATGCATTAGAAAGGGGCAATTGTGCCTTTTTTGTGCCTTTTTGACCAAATAGGGGCAAAGTCCATGTGGCTAAAAAAGGTGCATCTAAACAAACAAGGAGGTGCACTGACATCATATAGTATACTCTTCCTACCAATTTTATTTTATTTTATTTTTTTATATTTGGGCACTTTATCTTAAGGGTTTATTAACTGATAATAATTATTATTGATTAAAAAAGAAAAAACAATGTGCAGTTTCAAAAATGCTTATATTTTTTTACATACAACTTTTAAAAGCATTTAAATTGAGAAAACATCAATCCCAATATAGAAAAATATTTCTTTATCATTTTTCCCACTGTACAGGTGGAATAAAGATTTAAAGCTATAATTGAATTTTTTTTTTAATATTACCGACATTTACAGTAGTTTGTGATTCATGTATTTTGGTACGTGGTAGCTCTTATCAAGAAAATATAAGCGTTACACTCAATTCTCAGTAGTTTTCTGTTAAACCACAGAAGTATTTGAATCCAGTAATAGCTGGAAAAATGAGATATCATGATCTTGTTTTCTATATTCAGGGGAAGAAAAAGCTTATTCAAAGAACATTTGTTTTGAAGTGGAAAATTCCTGTAACAGGATTAAAGGCTATTTTGCTGGGTAATGCATAGTTTAGCCCTGTAATGACAGCCCTATAGAAAAGGGAAAAGTCGTGATTGATTGCATTTCTAATAGTCCAATTTTCGCCAGTCAATAGCTATTATTATACTGTGGGGTCTCTTTCGACCCCAGAGCATAATAAGTGGAGGACCAAGAGAGGTGAAGTATTACTCACCTCCCCTGTGCTCTGCACCAGCTCTGTTCTCTTTGGCGGTTCTGCCTGAAGTCTGCGACCACTGATTGGGTCTTAGGGGGTCACGTCGGCGTCGCTATGCAGTTTTGTTTTCGCCATGTTTTGTCCAATCAAAACAGCTGGGCGGGGACTCCGGCTGCCCGTGCCAGGTAAATAAGTTGTCGATCCCTGGCCTGAAGTACTGTTGGGGAGGTGTGCCTCCTAGCCAAGCGATGACACTGGACTTATTTTTCTCACCTCCACTGGGCCTCCTCATTTTATACTCTGGGTCTGAAGAGACCCCATAGTATCATGAGGTGGCCACTTTAGTTCGCCGGAGATCAAACTCCATTTGTTTGGTTTTATTAAAAAAAAATTAACAATTTGGAATACTCAGTTCCAACAACTTGGTCAACTTGGTTTGCCCATCTCTACAGGGTACCAGACACTAAGTGTGATCAAACACATCTATTCCCTTTTCTATAGGGCTGTCATTACAAGACTAAACTATACATTACCAAGTAAAATAATCTTTTTCTCCCCCTGAATTCAGAGCCCTGACAACTTTCTAGTGGAATATAATGCCGCCAGCATCAGCGGATGTGAAAGGTCCCCTTTAAGACATTTTAATTTGTAGTTCGTTCCAAACTTGTTCAACAAGAAACAAATCTTGGAGCCATGACCTGAAACAAAAACACAAATCTTGAGAAGTTCGCCCATTTCTTGTAGCCTGTGCTGTATATAAAGTATAATTTTTATGAAAAAGAAGTAATAAACAGTAACTTGTATGTTTTTCATTTACAGCACATCTTTTTATTATGGGCTTTGAAGACCTTTTCAATGATTGACAGTCTTTCCTGTATGTGCATGGGTGTTCCAGGCATACCTTCTGAACATATCCATGGTGTAGATCAGGATGCTATGTGTCTGCTGTGTTTACACTATTATACTATGAATCAACGAGCAACGTATGTAACTGTAAAGTCTCTTGTACAGTCAAGAGATTGTTTATGTGTGTAAACATACTAGACATGGTGAACTAAGCCTACCTAAGACTCAGTTCTTGTAATAGTGAATATATATGGAATAGAATTATTACAGTGTGGTGAGTAGTTTAGATTTTAGCATTAATATGCTTGTGGTTGTGCAACTGCTTTGGCAATTCAAGGAAAATAAGTACTAGTTTAGGATTTGCCTTTATTCTGCTCTATTCTGGGCTGGTTTGTAATCTGATGTACTTCATATATATGTTATAACAGTTGAATAACAATATGAACTTCCAAGCATATTGTACAAACCTAAAATGTACTTAAACTTTTGCACAATATTTTGGCAGCATTTGAGTCATTAATACACTTTGTTACAAGCTTCATTAACAAAATTTTGGTTCCTTTCTGTAAAATGTCTTTGTTCTTATAGTATGGCCCCCACACAGTATAGTGCTGCAGAGTGACCCCAGCACAGTGTAATGCTCCCCAGAGGTTTCCACAATATCCTTTCCAGATTTAAACATTTAGATTTATATCTAATGCTCCTCAGTGGTCCTACACATTATCATGCCACCCAGCTTCCCCACACAGTGTATGAAATGCTTTCCAATGGCTCCACACAGTAGTTGCGCCATATAAACAAAACAAACACCTATCAAGCTCCATTCCCACAGAACTCTCTGTAGCTCTTCTCTTTTTGTCTATGGCTTGATGCTGCAGGCATCATTAGTAGAAGCCTTTATGGTACAGCAGGAAGCTAAAGGCTTCCTGCTTCACCTTTGTATTCAACTGTATCCGTGTCCAGAAGCTACAGACATTTTAAGACTTGCGGTCATCATTCCACCATAGTGATGCTGCAGCCTTGGCATTCTGACAGATGTACGATAACTTGTGCTAGAAAATTGGTACAACTTATAGTTGAAATCTTCGTCAGTCTCTGACAATTCTGATGCACAAGTCGTTTGTAAATGCGTCAGGTTTTTTTTTACGTGGCTGTGGCTTCTTAATAATAGTACAATTGATGAGTTCTTCAAATAATTTGGTAGTTCACATAGATTGTCCATAAATATCAGGTCGGCAGGATTGAGAGGCAAGAGAATCTGTAAGACATAACTTTTCTTACTTCTTAGAATTTGTTTAATCATGTCATTGTAATCTAGCATCCTATAAGTAAGGTCTTTTTTAATCTTCTTAATACAATGCATTTTATACTACAAAGAAGTACAATAGGACATTAAACATGTACATCAAAGAATCATAGATGAAAATGAATATGAAGCTAAATTAAAATTTACATAGTAATTACATGCATATATTCATAAATGAGTTCTTATATAATGCATGCATAATCATTTAATTGATTCTGGCCAAAGATATGGTTACTGTTACATTTCTTTTCACAGTAAAAGAGAAATAAAATAAAAAAAATCACTTTTTTTTAATAGTCATTAAATGTATTATACGAAGTTTCTATGTCATGAATTCCAAATTTACTATTAAAAATGGGGTTTCTGTGAACAAATTGCCACTAACGGGCAGCTGGATGGAATCATACTGAATACTCTATTATGCTACTGTCCACGTTGACAGAAAAAGACAAGTCCGTTAGCTACATGATGCCCTCGCACACACTGTTACAGTAAATGTGTGTGTTTGTAAACTCCTTGTCGCCCTTTTTGATGTATCCCTTTGAAATTCATTGCTTGATTAAACGAATGCTATATAGAGTTGGCCGAGAGTTTAAAGGGGTTGGCCTAAGTTAAGATAGTGGATTGTTTGTTGATTGGTGGGATTCAACCACTGGGATGCCCACCATTCATGAGAATGGCTGTCCTGTTCCTGTGTCAGAATGGAGAGACAAATAAAACATGTGCTTTACTTCATCATTCATTCTGTTTGGAAGATGTAGATGGAGTACCGCACCCGTCTGTCTCCAGCGGTCCTAATAAATGGAGTAGTAGTTCATATGCTTCACCTGCTGCTCCATTCAGACAGGGGAGTCACCCTCGTTCTCCACATTGTTGGGATTCTCAGGTCGGACCCCCACTGATTAGGCAATTATTGACTATACTTTGAATAGGGGGATATCAGTGCTTGGAGTTTATTCATAATTGCTGTGTTATTCTTTGACTACAATTTTTTATGGGAATGAGGAAAGGGGAATTTCTTGGCCATGGATCTAACATTTCAATGTTTTGTCTACCAAACCACTTAGTTATCCCTTTTCTCTTGGGAAATGATACTTCATCTTTGCTGGAAAAAGATTTGTTGATCACCAAATGTGCCAATGAGGGCCAGATGTGTATCATGGATGTGCAAAATTGAGTTAGGGCCCATTCACACGGAGTAAACACGCATGTATTTTGGCAAAATACATGTGTAAAAAATACATGTGTAAAAATAAGACTCCCATTGACTTCAATGATATTTTTTACACCTGTCAAAAAACACGTCACAATACACATCAAAATCCATGCGTAAAATGTCATTGAAGTCAATGGGAGTTTCATTTTTACATGTGTATTATGCCAAAATACACGCACGTTTACTCTGTGTGAACTACTCCTTATAATGTTCATCTGCAACTACATTATAAGTGTTGTCTAGAGGAGAGACCTTCTTACACATTGTTCTTAATGATAGATCGTCTATCTTTTTAGAGTCCTTATTGTCAATTTTTGCTACTTCTTTGTTTAGAATGTTTACAATATCAGTTTCTATAGCCGTGAAGAACAAACATAATGGTCCTTGTTTCAAATAGATGTTTTTTTTTTGCAAAATGTTTGGCTAAACATAAGCCTTTTTATTATCTGTCATGGCTGGTCCACCAGCTCAGAGTTTATGGCTTAATCTTAATGAGAGGAAAAGCCTGAAATTCCGAGAACAGCAGAATGCCGCACATAAACTTCTGGATCAGGGAAACAGGAAGAAAGATACTCCTTTGTTGTTTTTTGTTTGTGCTTGTAAAACTGAGACCAATTTATCTTTCTTCAATGTATACTGTAACTACAGTGTTCTGGCTGCCCCTGCGGTCCATCCTAATGGGTAACCTTTACCAACTATTGCTAGGTTTTAGTTGGAGGTATCATTAAAATACTAGATAAAATATCTATTTTTTATTTATAACTGAAAAGGCACAGTAATTTCAAGTATACTTGTTAATTGTTGCATTAGTTATAAATATATTACTGAATGAATGCATACTCATACAGTATTGAGGTGTTACATATAGGATAATATACGTGGATACAGTTTACAATTACATTCCATTAAAAATCAAATCAATAACGTGTGGATGACTCACTACATCAAAGGGTTAAATAGATAAAATCTGTATAATCTTTATTAGTACAATGTTAAAATGTATCTATATATTCTCCACACAGAAAATTTGTTACTTTTTAATATTGTACTAATAAAGATTATACAGATTTTACCTCTATTACCTATTTATTTTGATATGACTTATCCAAACATTTATTGATTTGTTTGATTTTGGGTACTATTTAATATTTTTGTTTTTTCCCGTTGAAAATTGGAATTTATTGTAGGGGATTGTAAGGTTATAGGTTGGACTTGATGGACTGATGTCTTCATCCAACCTCATCTATTATGAAACTATGATTGTGGAGGGAGAGGATGAAGCTTCCCATTCTCTTTGCACAAAAAGAAAAGCAAGTTGAGATATACCATTTCTTAAGTACATTATTTAAATTCTTATTCATGGACCATGTCATTTTAAAATACTTATGTAAGAACTTACACAAGAGCTGAGAGCTTAGCCTTGATAATATGTTCACCAAGGTCAAGGAGAGTTCTGGAGACACTGCTGGATATTACTCAAGGAGTTGATTACCGCTTATGTTTGTCTCTGAACAGAGTAATAACAAATGTACATGAAAAATAAACTGGTTTATTTAGAAATGCAAAATAACCATAAGCAGACACAATAAGAGAAAACCTAAACAAAATAGGCAGGTGGATAATAGCAGGGGAAGTTTTCCTATCACTCATCCACTTAGGCTATATTCACATGGCGGAATCCTTTCCACCGTGTGATTTCTCCGCGCGGCTAGCCGCGACGGGATGCCGATTCAGTGCACCAGCATCCCGTCGAGGCATCCCACTCCTGATTAGGCCCGAATTAATGGGCTTAATTGGGAATGAGTCTCATGGGCCTCCAACATCAAATGGTTCTGGCTCCCACAGGCCTTGGCACAGCCTGGTTCTTTCCTAAACAGGGAGTGTTATGGAAAGGGATAGCTTTTCCACCTGGCAGCTAATTAACCCTAAAAAACAAATCAAATGAACTACCCAACTTTCCCTTATACTCTTTTCTCATCCTACTTTTCTAGGGTGAAATACCCATTTTTGTTTAGAAATTTAGTGGCATAAATATAGGTGTCATTTCATTTTGTTTGAGGCTTGGCAGCTGCTTAGTGGGCCAAGTAAGTGCTGGAAGTGAATGGTGCGATACTATGATGGCAACTGAAGTTTTTATCCCTTCGTGATTAGAGTGACAGAGAATTCTGTATTTCAGTTCTTGTTGATTGGTGCTGAACAGTGGATTACACATGACTATAAGGATCAAGGAAATGTATTCTGGTGAATCGTCTTTTTTATGGCTATACAAAATATTGACAGCATAGAATTCTACAGCCACAGTTTAGGTGTCAGAATGAATATAGAGACTTCATGCTAGATGATGATAGTTATAGTGGTATTTATAGACTGTATAAATTTATACCACCTATTATTTCATTTCGTGGTGCAATTCTGGCCCTCATTGGCACATTTTAAGCCACGTCAACAAGCCATGCTCTTTTCCCTCTAAGACATAGCCCGTGGTCAGATGAGACAAAAAAAAAATGTCCACAGACCAAATTAAATGTGGAGCATTGTATGTTCACATAAGCTTCTCTGTGTCTTTAGTATGTGAAAAACTCGGAAAAAGCCCAAGTTGCTGAAGTGGAAAGACAAGAGAAGATATCACGCTGTCTTTAGAACAGATCAAGGTTTGGGATGTCTAATCAGATATGATTGCATCATCTTGACATGGATACCAATATTGGAGGTGATTAAAAGGTTTATGGAGGAAGACAGTGTCAAAGGGATTCCTTGTTCTACCACCCTGTTCAGGTCACCGAGTGGCTATTTTAGCAAGCGAAGGGAAGGATCTTGTTTAAAATGGGATAGTTGGCAGTGTTTGGGCAGAGAGTAGTATTATGCCCTTGTGGTGAGAATTATTGTTATATTATATTGTAGCTATTATAATATTAGTGTGACTGTAATGTTTATATATTGTATGTAATGTAACAGTTTTGAGACAGCTATGTGACTGATAGATGAGCTAGAGAGAATAGGTTGATTTTCCTATTGGGTCATGAAATACCAATGGATGGGTGCTTCTAGGTAGCTATTAAAGATTGTGAGGTACGGCCAGTTTTATACTGTCCTGGTTGACAGAGATCTGATTCATATATTAATGTGGGCCCTATATACATTTGTAAGGGACAGGCGCCAAAATCCAACTCCGACTATGCCAGACACATTGCCCCCTACTCTGATTTACCCAAGGACTGGGCACTCTGCTCCTGGATCCTGGAGGCTACAGAAATGCCTAGGACACCACTCGCTGCACATCAATAATCAGCCAACCGTTCAGCTAATAATTCCTTTTAGCATTATATATATGAAATGTACATGTGTATGCTATATTATTGTGTGAATATCTATTTGTACTTCTATGGCTTTATCTCATTTTCGCTTTGTACTGTTGAGACAATCTGGTTAGACCCCATATGTGACTATTGTACATTTAATTTGCTGCTGACAGTGTAAATGTTGACCACCATGATCTCTATATATATTGTTTTGCAGGCAATCATTATCGGCTTTATCCTTTGAGTAGGAAATCTGTGTGAAAAGCCCTAAGGTAAAATAATGCTTCCTTGCAAAATAATTAGATTTTTCTATCTCATATGAAGGTCTTGCTTATCTTCGGATTTAATACACAGTAGACATTAAGTGTTACAAAACTGTACAGAAGCTACTTTGCTTATTATCACGTATAACGGAAAAAGTATCCTGTGGTATAAAAACAAGAGCTGCCCATAAACTAGCCTACAATGTGACTGTACTAAATTAGCTGGCTATATTGTATTTAGCTTGTAAAAGCAGGTCATAGACAATATTTTGGCTTATATCATCTAAATCCATTCAACATAGTAATAAATGGCCTGAAAGTGCGATGTATACCAAAACTACCTCAGGGCAAACAATTCCAGGACATTACCTTTGATCTTCTACAGATATGATGAATCTAGAAAAACTCATAATATTGTACAGGATCATCAATTCAAGGCTTTGCTGTGTCAGTCTTTGATCAATATCCTTGAAGTACACTGCAGCGCATCTTTACTTTGATAATTCTAAGAGCAACAAGAGAATACAATAAGTGAACACTGAAAGCTGGGCAGCCTTTAGTTAGTGTTATATATTGGTGTTGTGATGTTACTAATAGGAATCTAACAGTGGAGATATCTGACTCAATTTAAAAATAGTCACCACAATAATCTCTTTCCATATCCACTGTTATATGGGTGCCATAAAGGAGGGGCCATTTGCTTTGAACGCTCTACTACTAGTCACAGCAGTTGTCCATGTAGACAGTCTCCTGGAATAGCAAAATAGCAAATATGACCAGTCACAGCCTTCCTGCTAACTAGAGAGTATCTAAAGCTGGACCTCTACTCTCTTTATTGTATAAGGCAACCTTTTACCAAAAATGACTAAAATTGCTCAGGTAGTAGAGTACACTACGGCTACTATTATGGTAGTTCCACCCCTGCAGGTAACCTAACCCATAAAGATTTGGTCTGGGTTGATATGCTGAGGTTTGGTGACAAACAACCCTTAAAATAAGCATTTTTAATTTTTCATTACGGTAGTTTCTCCTGTTCTGTAAAAGAATAGCCATGCTAAGTCTGTGAAGGCTATGTCTACCTTTACATAAAATTGAGATGGTAGGAAAGTTTTAATAAAGACTTTTTATAAAGTTTTTTTTTTTATTCTTTGAAGTGTGAATGGGACTAAGGTATATATATATAATGGGTTCCAAATTATTATACAAATTAGATTTAAATGTCATAAAGATTTAATTTTTTTGTTTTTCAAGTAAACTTATGGATGATATTGTGTTCCAGGGCTCTTTGTATCATGGTATCTGAAAATCTGTGGCAATTAGTTTGCTAGTGTTAGTGAGCTCAATTAAAGGAAACCTACTTAAGGGGGCATTCACACGTTGTAACGCGGCACTGATTCTGGCACGATAACTCATGTAAGAATCAGCGCTGCAAAACAGAATCCCATTGACTTCAATGGGTACCATTTAACGTGCGTAACACATTGAAATCAATGGGAGGCTTTTTAACCCATTGATTTAAATGTGTTACGCATGTTAAATGGAAACCATTGAAGTCAATGGGATTCTGTTTTGCAGTGCTGATTCTTATGCGAGCTATCGTGCCAGAATCAGCGCCGCGTTACTCCGTGTGAATGCCTCCTAAGAAGGATGTTCCACATTATTAAGCAGGCCACAGGTTCCAAGCAATATGGGAAAGAAAAAGGACATACCGTATTTTTCAGACTATAAGACGCACTTTTTTTCCCCAAAATTTGGGGGGAAAAGAAGGGTGCGTCTTATAGTCCGAATGTGGCCGCCTGGCATCCGCTGTAATAGGCGGATGCCGGCGAGGGATAGACGCTGGCACAGGTGCCGGGGCCTGAGACATCGCTACGCTCCTCTGCCCTGCATGAAGCCAGCAGCGGCAGGGGTGATGCTATTCCGCTCCTCCGTCTCCCCGCCGCTGGCTTCATTCAGGGCAGAGGAGCGTAGCGATGTCTCAGGCCCCGACACCTGTGCCGGCGTCTATCCCTCGCTAGCATCCGCCTCTCTATTACAGTGGATGCCAGGTCTGTATTGGCGGCCCCTTCTCCCCCGGGGCCGGTCCCCACCGGCCCCATACCTGTAAAGTTGCAGGCCAGCTCCTGCGCGGCGATATCGCAGGAGCCGACCTGTTCGCGTGACAGCCAGGAGCCTAATGAAGGCTCCCAGGCCTGTCACTGCTATATTAGTATTGCGGCTGGGTCTATAACCAGCTGTAATAGTAATATACAGAATGTCCCATAGACGGCAATACAGTTGTATTGCCGTCTATGGGACTTGCAATCAAGTGACTGCAGACTCAAGCCCCCGGGGGGGAATAAAATAGTAAAAAAAAAAAAGCTTTAAAAATATATAATAAAAAAATGAAATAAATAAAAGTTCTAAATCACCTCCTTTCCCTAGAATAAAATAAAAGTAGAAAAGTATAAAAGTAGAAAATCATATGTCAAACACATACACATTAGGTATCCCTGTGTCCGAAAATGCCCGGTCTACTAATAGTTTTCCTGTACGGTGAACCGCCGGGTTTTTTTTCAATAAAAGGTGATCTAAGCAATAGACATTCCCCAAAATGGTATAACTAAAAAGTACATCTGGCCCCGCAAAAAAAAACAAAAAACACTCTATGCGTCCCCGTACAGCTGCAGGGTCACCTGTCAATGTGGCCTTGCAGCTGTTGCAAAACTACAACTCCCATATATTAAATATTTTATAATTTTTTGCTTCAAAATTTTTTTCCCCTGTTTTCCTCCTCTAAAACCTAGGTGCGTCTTATAGTCCGAAAAATATGGTAGTATGAAAACATTAGATATTTCGGGAGAACTTAAGTGTGATCATTGTATTGTGAAGAGACTTTTGGTTGATTCAGAGCACAGAAGGGTTTGTGCAGATAAAGACATAATGAGGAAGGCTTCTGCTAGACAAATTGATGGGATTGAGAGCACAGCTGCTAACAAACCATTACAAAATGGCAACTCTTTATGTCTCTAGAGTTCAAAAGGCTTGCAGATGTGCATAAACCTACTGTTCTGCCATCCCTAAACAGTGCTCACAAGCAGAAACAGTTGCAGTGGGCACAGACATACATGAAGACTAATTTTTAGTAAAAAATTTTTTAGTCTTCTTTACTGATGAGTACCTTGCAACCCTGGATGGTCCAGATGGATGGAGTAGTGGATGGTTGATGGAAAGCTACCATGTCTCAAAAAAGGCTGAAACATCAGAAAGGAGTGGCAGAGACAGTTTTGTGATGGAATCATGGAAAGAGAGGTGGCAGAGTCCCTGAAAGTGTGAAAATGACCTCTGCAATGTATATAGTATATAATGTATGTAGCCCCGATCTAATAAGCAGCTATAGAAAAGTGAAAGAAAAAGTGGCAACAGTGCTCTAACAGTGGTAGGGATAGAGGAATTTCATTGGGCTTCTTCTAGCAACATATACAGTTTTGCTAATAGCTTTCAATAGGTGACAGTGGTATTTTGCAGCTTACCTTTTTATGAAATATGGTTGTTGTAATATACCCCTTTAGACTAAACGCCCGCATTATTGAAACACAGCTTTTTTTTTGTTGCAGATTTTATTGTGTTTTTTTGAGCCAAAGCCAAGAATGGCTACAAAGGAAATCGTAAATATAGAGTAAGCTTCTTATACTTCTACATTTTGCTTAATTCACTCCTGGCTTTGGCTCAAAAAACTGCAATAAAAGCTGCAGCAAAAAAAGTTGCCTTTCCGCAACGTGGAGCCTCAACCTTAAAGCTGCAAATTCAACCAATGCCCATTTTCAGTTCTTTACAACTTAAGAAATGTTTAGAAACTCTGTTATGCATAATAATTTGGAACAACGGATTTTGATTTTCTTTATTTGTGAAAAAAGTTATCATTGGGAGGTTTTTCAAATAAAATTTGATTTATACTCAGTATAAATCAACAGTATAAACAGTAGAAGATTTTAATCAACCATTTAGGAAAGCAGAGAAAAATCAAATTTGTATAATAATTTGGAACACAATGTAGTCCTTTGCTAGTTGGACCCCCAGAGATCCTAGAGAAACTGTTTAAGCTTGGAATTATTGTACATCTACTTTGTTGTTTGAAAAAAACCCTGTGAATTCCTATTACTAGGAACATTTTTGTCTAGCCTATACAGAATGTGCTTCAAAGGGACATTTAGCTAAAATAATTTTTCTGGCTTATATATTGGGCAATGACCCATTTCTGCATGTGACCATTGTATCCAATTAATATAAGCTTAAAAAATTCAGTTGTTTGTCCATTGGTTCTATTAAAAAATAGCAGAAAATGTAAATCTTTTGACAGAAAATGTGAAAAGTCTGCATGATTTTAGAAAGTTTGACTGAGCCTAAACTTAAACTATCAAGTAGTAAAGTTAGAGCTAAAAAGAAGCTACAGATGTAATTGACAGTCTCTCCTCACCTGCACATCACAGGAAAAGAACAAAACTGTAAAGGTCAAAATGAAGAAAGAGAGAGCTGAAAAATGTGTGATTAGGATGTGGAAGCTTCGCTACTCTCCCCATTGTACAGAATAGGTATATGCCTGGGGCTTAAAATATGTTCTTACCTTCAATGAGTGTTTGACAGCATATTTCTCCAAATATTATATTGGAATCTACCATTTTCTTAATGGACATATTCTATATAAAATACAAAAAATATATAAATACAGTCATTTTTTTACTTTAATTCAGTTAATTCTATAGCAAGATGTATTTTCGATACCCTGGCTTTGATAATCGATGTGACATTGTTGACTGAGTAGATATTCAAGAGTGTCAAGCTTTGCATGGTTCATAATATATTCAACTGGCCATGTGGTCCTGTGGAGGACCCAGGCTCTTACACAATGATGATCTTCATGAGAAAACATATATAGTAGAGTTGTCTTTGGAGTCATCCACTAGAATCCTTATAGGGTAACTGACAAGCTGTAATTTGGCTTGTACCTGAAGGGTTAAGAGAAAGAGAAACTTTGAGCTTCAAGCAGAATTTATAGTACATAATTGCATCAAAAAGTTGTCTTCTAAGGGGGTGATCTTGTCAAAGAAGATGGTTGAAAAACGAAAAATCTGTCACAGAAGGAGGCTGGTCCTCAAAATGGTGGTCTTTAGGAGAACTCTTAAAGTTTACCTAAACTTTCAAGCAAGTTTTAATTGTTTGGCAGCATTTTTGACATGAATAAATATTGTAATATACATAATTATCAAATTTTGGCTTCTAATGGTGAACTGTTGTGCTTTGTTATTCTTTCCCCAGTTTATATGCCAACTGAAGTCTGTATGCTTGTTCTCTTTGGAGTTCTGGTGGGCAGGCTACTGTATAATGCTAAGGCTAGATTGAGGTTACTTCAAACAGTTATGTCTCTGGCGTTATAAAATCTAGAACAGCAGTTCTGGTGTTATATGAAAGGTTAAAAAAATAAGCAGATCATAGTTCTTTGTGTTATTTCCAGAGATATCACCAGTTGAAACAGTCAGAATTGGCATATTTATGCAGAGCTACAGCTATTCCCAATCTCAAACAAGATTAAATTGGTCATCTCTCTGGAAATAATGGTGAGATTCATTATGCAAAATGCATCAGAATTCTGGCATAATTAACTTAAATCAACTAATAAGTGGTGTAATGTGAGAATAGACAGTCTAACCAGATTTATCAAATGTTATGAGGCACTTTGTTAAATCTTGTGCAATGTAAGATTGTTTAGTCTAAAGGAGCACTAGCTAAAATGTAGGCATTAATTACTAAATATGCCCCAATATCTCTGGAAATACAGTAGCATAGTGGCAATCGCGAGGCCCCTTTCCATTAAACAGTATGTATAGCGGTTGGGAAACCAGGCTTTTCCCGACTTCTATCATGGTGGTCCCGGGCCTCAGCCATTTCCAACTAACCAAGGGCCCCATACCTTAAGCCACTGCTGAGTGGGCCTCCTCAGGAGCTTGGGGCCTTGGCACTTGCGCAGGTAAGCTGGGTCCTGATGCCAGCCCTAAAACTAGGAGTTAAAGTTTGGAAAAGAGATGGCTTATGGGTGACTTAATTATGATATACAGATATATGAATGGACAGTACTGAGATCTTTCCCATGATCTCTTTATACCAAGGCCTGTAACTATGACAAGGGGCACCCTCTACATGTAGAGGAAAAAAGAGCAGTGACACTAGGGACCTTGCTGCCACAAGATGTGGTGATGAATAATAACTTGTGCAGGTTCAAGAGGGTCCTGGATGCCTTTCTTCAGAGTAAGCAAAACAAGCTCAAAAATGGCTATGTAAACATTAAAATAAAAAAGCAGGCTCATGTTTTTAACAGGTTAAATATATTTTAAAAAGACAAAGACAAAACCTACAGAACAGAATGTAGAATAATATTCTTTTGTTAGTTTCTTAATAAAGCTAAAGCCTGAGACTTCAGATTGAGGGTCAGTGAACGGAGACAAATAGATAATAGTAAATGTGGGCCCATGTCTACGAGTTAGATAGAGTGAACTTACGCAGTCTGAAAATGTGTCACATTCGTCACAGTGGCTGATGCTGGATGATAAATCTGGCTTATCTTTAGACTGCCTGGTCTAAGTTTATACCACCTTTTAGTTGGCTTAATTTGAGCCAGAATTTTCTGACACGATACTGGAACATTTAAGCCATGCCCCTTTATTGAGAAGTCCCACTTACCTGTCTCCAAGTTAAAAAAAAAAATCAAAGTTTTGCTCAAACTAGACGTTTCAAGATGTGGCAAATTTACCCAGTGTCTCCTTGTGACCACAATAATAATTCTGGTCCATTGTCTATAGAAATTAGCTACAAACCACAATAAACCTTTATAACATGTTCACACATTGATCACATTACTTGAATTAAACTAGCCATTAGGGGGATATTTTTTTTTTAAATGTTATGACATATATAATTAAAAATAAATCAAAAAGAAAATGCTATCAATAACGCTATAAGACCTAAATTAGAAAATGAATATTAATTCTTTTCTTACGCACTGAGGCACACAACACCTTGTTGTCATTTTTATGCCATTTTTTTTATTTATTTTTTTTAGTTAGGATTAGAGATGAGCGAACACTAAAATGTTCGAGGTTCGAAATTCGATTCGAACAGCCGCTCACTGTTCGAGTGTTCGAATGGGTTTCGAACCCCATTATAGTCTATGGGGAACATATACTCGTTAAGGGGGAAACCCAAATCCGTGTCTGGAGGGTCACCAAGTCCACTATGACACCCCAGGAAATGATACCAACACCCTGGAATGACACTGGGACAGCAGGGGAAGCATGTCTGGGGGCATAAAAGTCACTTTATTTCATGGAAATCCCTGTCAGTTTGCGATTTTCGCAAGCTAACTTTTCCCCATAGAAATGCATTGGCCAGTGCTGATTGGCCAGAGTACGGAACTCGACCAATCAGCGCTGGCTCTGCTGGAGGAGGCGGAGTCTAAGATCGCTCCACACCAGTCTCCATTCAGGTCCGACCTTAGACTCCGCCTCCTCCGGCAGAGCCAGCGCTGATTGGCCGAAGGCTGGCCAATGCATTCCTATGCGAATGCAGAGACTTAGCAGTGCTGAGTCAGTTTTGCTCAACTACACATCTGATGCACACTCGGCACTGCTACATCAGATGTAGCAATCTGATGTAGCAGAGCCGAGGGTACACTAGAACCCCTGTGCAAACTCAGTTCACGCTAATAGAATGCATTGGCCAGCGCTGATTGGCCAATGCATTCTATTAGCCCGATGAAGTAGAGCTGAATGTGTGTGCTAAGCACACACATTCAGCTCTACTTCATCGGGCTAATAGAATGCATTGGCCAGCGCTGATTGGCCAGAGTACGGAACTCGACCAATCAGCGCTGGCTCTGCTGGAGGAGGCGGAGTCTAAGATCGCTCCACACCAGTCTCCATTCAGGTCCGACCTTAGACTCCGCCTCCTCCAGCAGAGCCAGCGCTGATTGGCCGAATTCCGTACTCTGGCCAATCAGTGCTGGCCAATGCATTCTATTGGTGTGATGAAGCAGTGCTGAATGTGTATGTTTAGCTCAACTACACCGGTGGAGTAGTTGAGCTAAGCACACAGATTCAGCTCTGCTTCAATCAGCGCTGGCCAATGCATTCTATTAGCTTGATGAAGCAGAGTGTGCACAAGGGTTCAAGCGCACCCTCGGCTCTGATGTAGCAGAGCCGAGGGTGCACAAGGGTTCAAGCGCACCCTCGGCTCTGATGTAGCAGAGGCGAGGCTGCACAAGGGTTCAAGTGCACCCTCAGCTCTGATGTAGCAGAGCCGAGGGTGCACAAGGGTTCAAGTGCACCCTCGGCTCTGCTACATCAGAGCCGAGGGTGCGCTTGAACCCTTGTGCAGCCTCGGCTCTGCTACATCAGAGCCGAGGGTGCGCTTGAACCCTTGTGCACACTCTGCTTCATCAAGCTAATAGAATGCATTGGCCAGCGCTGATTGGCCAATGCATTCTATTAGCCCGATGAAGTAGAGCTGAATGTGTGTGCTAAGCACACACATTCAGCTCTACTTCATCGGGCTAATAGAATGCATTGGCCAGCGCTGATTGGCCAGAGTACGGAATTCGGCCAATCAGCGCTGGCTCTGCTGGAGGAGGCGGAGTCTAAGGTCGGACCTGAATGGAGACTGGTGTGGAGCGATCTTAGACTCCGCCTCCTCCAGCGGAGCCAGCGCTGATTGGTCGAGTTCCGTACTCTGGCCAATCAGCGCTGGCCAATGCATTCTATTAGCGTGAACTGAGTTTGCACAGGGGTTCTAGTGCACCCTCGGCTCTGCTACATCAGATTGCTACATCTGATGTAGCAGTGCCGAGTGTGCATCAGATGTGTAGTTGAGCAGAACTGGCTCAGCACTGCTAAGTCTCTGCATTCGCATAGGAATGCATTGGCCAGCCTTCGGCCAATCAGCGCTGGCTCTGCCGGAGGAGGCGGAGTCTAAGGTCGGACCTGAATGGAGACTGGTGTGGAGCGATCTTAGACTCCGCCTCCTCCAGCAGAGCCAGCGCTGATTGGCCGAATTCCGTACTCTGGCCAATCAGCACTGGCTAATGCATTGTATTGGCGTGATGAAGCAGTGCTGAATGTGTGTGCTTAGCACACACATTCAGCTCTACTTCATCGGGCTAATAGAATGCATTGGCCAATCAGCGCTGGCCAATGCATTCTATTAGCTTGATGAAGCAGAGTGTGCACAAGGGTTCAAGCGCACCCTCGGCTCTGATGTAGCAGAGCCGAGGCTGCACAAGGGTTCAAGTGCACCCTCGGCTCTGCTACATCAGAGCCGAGGGTGTGCTTGAACCCTTGTGCACCCTCGGCTCTGCTACATCAGAGCCGAGGGTGCGCTTGAACCCTTGTGCACACTCTGCTTCATCAAGCTAATAGAATGCATTGGCCAGCGCTGATTGAAGCAGAGCTGAATCTGTGTGCTTAGCTCAACTACTCCACCGGTGTAGTTGAGCTAAACACACACATTCAGCACTGCTTCATCACGCCAATAGAATGCATTGGCCAGCACTGATTGGCCAGAGTACGGAATTCGGCCAATCAGCGCTGGCCAATGCATCCCTATGGGAAAAAGTTTATCTCACAAAAATCACAATTACACACCCGATAGAGCCCCAAAAAGTTATTTTTAATAACATTCCCCCCTAAATAAAGGTTATCCCTAGCTATCCCTGCCTGTACAGCTATCCCTGTCTCATAGTCACAAAGTTCACATTCTCATATGACTCGGATTTGAAATCCACTATTCGTCTAAAATGGAGGTCACCTGATTTCGGCAGCCAATGACTTTTTCCAATTTTTTTCAATGCCCCCGGTGTCGTAGTTCCTGTCCCACCTCCCCTGCGCTGTTATTGGTACAAAAAAGGCGCCAGGGAAGGTGGGAGGGGAATCGAATTTTGGCGCACTTTACCACGCGGTGTTCGATTCGAACATGGCGAACACCCTGATATCCGATCGAACATGTGTTCGATAGAACACTGTTCGCTCATCTCTAGTTAGGATGTGTTTTAATCTGACTTGGAGATTAAATGATTATATTACTGTAGACTTATGTTGGGACATACGCTTAGCATTTGGTTTTATACACCACTTTTAATGAATCACAATCATCCCAGCCTTTAATCACAATATGTTTCTCTAGGTGTGAATGTAAAATATGTATTCCTCTACGGACACTATTACACCCTGTACAGCTCATGCACCGGGCCTAATCCATGTTAATCAGTTTAGGTAACAAGGGAGAGATTCTAGCTGTAAATTGGTAAAGAGATAGGTCTGTAGTTCTCACAGCCAGCAGGATGTTTCAGCTCTTTATTAATAATAGTTATGAAGGCTGCAAGAGCCTGTTTATTTGGTGGACAGCCCTGAAATAAGCAATTCATATAAGAAACCAGACATTCTGCTAAAACAACATTCATAGTGTGATATAAGTATTAAGTGTAATTTGTCTGGACTTTTTTTTTCCTATGGGATAATGGTAAGCACTAGAGATGAGCGAACAGTGTTCTATCGAACTCATGTTCGATCGGATATTAGGCTGTTCGGCATGTTCGAATCGAATCGAACACCGCGTGGTAAAGTGCGCCATTACTCGATTCCCCTCCCACCTTCCCTGGCGCCTTTTTTGCTCCAATAACAGCGCAGGGTAGGTGGGACAGGAACTACGACACCGGTGACGTTGAAAAAAGTAGGCAAAACCCATTGGCTGCCGAAAACATGTGACCTCTAATTTAAAAGAACAGCGCCGCCCAGCTTCGCGTCATTCTGAGCTTGCAATTCACCGAGGACGGAGGTTTCCGTCCAGCTAGCTAGGGCTTAGATTCTGGGTAGGCAGGGACAGGCTAGGATAGGAAGGAGAAGACAACCAACAGCTCTTATAAGAGCTAAATTCCAGGGAGAAGCTTGTCAGTGTAACGTGGCACTGACGGGCTCAATCGCCGCAACCCAGCTTTCCCAGGATCCTGAATGGAATACACTGTCAGTGTATTCCCGTATACCCGATATATACCCCCGATACCCGTTCCAACGGTGTGCCCCCCCACCTTCACCCCAGAAATACCCTGCAAGTCCCCTAGCAATAGAATTGGGGCTATATACACCCACTATTTTTGCTACTGCCATATAGTGCCATTGTCTCACTGGGAATTCAAAGAATATATTGGGCTTACATATAACTTCAATTCCAGGGAGAAGCTTGTCAGTGTAACGTGGCACTGACGGGCTCAATCGCCGCAACCCAGCTTTCCCAGGATCCTGAATGGAACACACTGACAGTGTATTCCCGTATACCCCATATATACACCCCAAATCCCCGTTCCAACGGTGTGCCCCCCCACCTTCACCTCAGAAATACCCTGCAAGTCCCCTAGCAATAGAATTGGGGCTATATACACCCACTATTTTTGCTACTGGTATACAGTGCCATTGTCTCACTGGGAATTCAAAGAATATATGGGGGTTATGTGCACCCACAATTTTTAATACTGCTATACAGTGCCATTGTCTGACTGGGAATTCAAAGAATATATGGGGGTTATGTGCACCCACAATTTTTAATACTGGTATATAGTGCCATTGTCTGACTGGGAATTCAAAGAATATATGGGGGTTACGTGCACCCACAATTTTTAATACTGGTATACAGTGCCATTGTCTGACTGGGAATTCAAAGAATATATGGGGGTTACGTGCACCCACAATTTTTAATACTGCTATACAGTTCCTTTGTCTCACTGGGAATTCAAAGAATATATGGGGGTTATGTGCACCCACAATTTTTAATACTGGTATACAGTGCCATTGTCTGACTGGGAATTCAAAGAATATATGGGGGTTACGTGCACCCACAATTTTTAATACTGCTATACAGTTCCTTTGTCTCACTGGGAATTCAAAGAATATATGGGGGTTATGTGCACCCACAATTTTTAATACTGGTATACAGTGCCATTGTCTGACTGGGAATTCAAAGAATATATGGGGGTTATGTGCACCCACAATTTTTAATACTGGTATACAGTGCCATTGTCTGACTGGGAATTCAAAGAATATATGGGGGTTATGTGCACCCACAATTTTTACTACTGGTATACAGTGCCATTGTCTGACTGGGAATTCAAAGAATATATGGGGGTTACGTGCACCCACAATTTTTAATACTGGTATACAGTGCCATTGTCTGACTGGGAATTCAAAGAATATATGGGGGTTATGTGCACCCACAATTTTTAATACTGGTATATAGTGCCATTGTCTGACTGGGAATTCAAAGAATATATGGGGGTTACGTGCACCCACAATTTTTAATACTGCTATACAGTGCCATTGTCTGACTGGGAATTCAAAGAATATATGGGGGTTATGTGCACCCACAATTTTTAATACTGGTATACAGTGCCATTGTCTGACTGGGAATTCAAAGAATATATGGGGGTTATGTGCACCCACAATTTTTACTACTGGTATACAGTGCCATTGTCTGACTGGGAATTCAAAGAATATATGGGGGTTACGTGCACCCACAATTTTTAATACTGGTATACAGTGCCATTGTCTGACTGGGAATTCAAAGAATATATGGGGGTTATGTGCACCCACAATTTTTAATACTGGTATACAGTGCCATTGTCTGACTGGGAATTCAAAGAATATATGGGGGTTATGTGCACCCACAATTTTTACTACTGGTATACAGTGCCATTGTCTGACTGGGAATTCAAAGAATATATGGGGGTTACGTGCACCCACAATTTTTAATACTGGTATACAGTGCCATTGTCTGACTGGGAATTCAAAGAATATATGGGGGTTATGTGCACCCACAATTTTTAATACTGGTATACAGTGCCATTGTCTGACTGGGAATTCAAAGAATATATGGGGGTTATGTGCACCCACAATTTTTACTACTGGTATACAGTGCCATTGTCTGACTGGGAATTCAAAGAATATATGGGGGTTACGTGCACCCACAATTTTTAATACTGGTATACAGTGCCATTGTCTGACTGGGAATTCAAAGAATATATGGGGGTTACGTGCACCCACAATTTTTAATACTGGTATACAGTGCCATTGTCTGACTGGGAATTCAAAGAATATATGGGGGTTACGTGCACCCACAATTTTTAATACTGCTATACAGTGCCATTGTCTGACTGGGAATTCAAAGAATATATGGGGGTTATGTGCACCCACAATTTTTAATACTGGTATACAGTGCCATTGTCTCACTGGGAATTCCACAAATAATTTGGGGATTCATTCACCCTACATCTCAGGCTCTTGCCATATTCACCCAGGTTGTCAGTGCTGCACCAGCTCGTTCCCAGACAGCTCGGCCCGAAAAACGCGTTACCTATATAGAGGATTTGGACAATGAAGACAACATGTTCTAAATCTAATGTCTGCACCTTCTCCAGAATTAAAATAAAGGCAGCGTTTAACTTTCAAATAGCACTGCACAAAGGAAGAGCTTATCAGCTTGTCTCATGACATGCTACTGAAAAGTTTCATTTGTGTATCTTAATGTAAATATAGTTGTATAAGCTTTTTGGGTTTTAGGCACTGCCAAGTTATTTATTACCACCCACTCCCTTATAATGATGATGACGCCAAAGTCACTGTGGGTGTTCAGAGCTCACAGCTTTGGGTGACATTTGTCTTGCTCTCTGTCGGTACCAGCTGTCTTTTTGGATACCGTAAAGTTATGTTGACTTTATTAACAGCTATAGAAGCTTTAGCCAGGTTGTGACGGTGTGTAACCCTAACAACACTAAGTGGGATACACATTAATAGTCAGTCTATGTACGCTAAACGTATCACTGAAGTAATTTTTTTTCCCTCTCCCCTAATATAAGAAAGGAACAGACATTAGACCTAGACCGGGGTTCGAGGCTTGAAAAAATCCAGTATTATTTGTTCTTCATGATGTGAAATATGTGTTGAAAAGCAACCCAAGATGAAGTCAGCCATGTGTGCCAGTGTGTTACTTGGCATGCCTTTGCTGGCCCCAACTGTAAGGGTCACTCTCCATTTCCTCCATTTTCCACTCCCCTTCACACCATTTGTGGTGAAGCAATGGGATGCACTGAAGTGCACCCTCTAGCCTCGTGTGGGATAGGGACATCAGATGCCACTCCAACCCCCTCGTCTTCCTCCGCCAGCCAACGGTGCGAAGATGAGAGGAGTGTGCTCTGAATGTTTTCTGCCTAGCAGAGGCTAGTTCTCACTTACGAAAATGGCCCCACTTTGACCTGTATATCAGGCACAATGGTGTAGGTTTCAAAGAAACATGGCACCAACAAGTTGGAAAACGTGGGCCATGCGTGGACCGTGTTTGAGTCTGGCAAGCTCCAGATCTGCTACCAGGTTCCAGCCATTATCACAGGCGCAAAAATGCCAGGCCCCAGGTGTAGCAGGGAAAAAAAAATGCCATCTCAGCCAGGATGGCATCCCTGACCTCGGAGGCACTGTGCTGTCTGTCCCCCAAGCTGATCAGTTTCAGCACGGCCTACTGACATCTCCCCATGCCAGTGTTACAGTGTTTTCCGCTAGTAGCTGGGGTGGAGGTTGCAGCTTCGTAGGGTTTCAGTCTACTCCTGCCATGGCCTGGGAGAGGAGATAGGCCACCCCAGTTTGCACCCGGGGAACAGACTCCACCACATTCACCCTGCCTGTCATTAAAGATAAGCACTGCAGCATCCCTGACCACAGGCGCTTGTCCATGTGTCGGTGGTCAAGTGGACCTTGCAGCAAAGCGCAGAGCTCTGGGCCCGACTGATGTTATGGGACACATGCAGGCGCAAGGCAGAGACAGCACACCAAGAGAAGTAGTAACGGCTAGGCCCAGCATAGGGAGGTGCCCCAGCTGCCATCTGCTGACGGAAGGCCTGGGTCTCCAGAAGCATAAACAAACACCAACATCTCCAGGGCCAGCAGTTTATCGATGAGGCTGTTACAGGCTTGGGCATGGGGGTGGGTTGTATTGTACTTCTGCCTGCAATGAAAAGCTTGGGAAATGTGGAGTGGCTGGGAAGAGGCGCATGATGGTGCAGGCCAAAAGGGCGCATGAGGGTGAACTCCCCAATGTGTCAGAGATAGGTGTGTAGGTGTCCTTGCATCATATACTTGCACCATATTTGGCTTTGGAAGTTAATTTTGTGCCAAAAAGTGGTTAAGACAGCGATCCCTCAGCTACTCCCGTTACACTGTCTATTGAAGTTACCATCTGTGGAAGTGGACCACCATTTCTAAGATCCCAAAGGAAGCAGGCAAGAGATGTGCAGTTCAGAAAAAAAGATGAGAAAATAAGTTTAGGCTGTAGAGCACAGAGGGATCGGAGAGGACAGAGCTGGTGTCGGCCAGGTATTCCCACAACATGCGCCTATACTTGTCCCTCCTGGTGACACTAGGCCCCTGAGTGGCAGTAATTTGTCCAGGGGGGCCATTAACGTGTTCCAGACCTAGGAATAAGTCTTCCAACAGGGTAGAGTTTTGCATGCCTTTGCTTCTACCCACTGTTTTTGCTGCTTAGCTTCCCTCCACATCTACTCTGCTTTCACCCCTAAACATCACCCCAGTTTATGCCTTTGCTTCTACCCAGGTTTTTTGTTGATTTAGCTTCCCTCTACATCTACACTGCTTTAGCCCCTAGACATCACCCCTGTCCATGTGGGGTCGGTGGCCTCGTCATCCACCAACTCCTCTTCCAATTGCGCACTGCCCCCTTACTGCAAACCGCACATGACCACAGCTTGCCTTGATGGCAACTGTGTCTCATGATCCCCACTTAGGTCCAGACAAGTCGGTGGCGGGTCCAAAACCCCAAAATTGGAAGGAAATGGCAGATGCTGCAGTATTTCTAACACCTGTTCCTGGTGCTCGGGCCTGGTCTGTGTTGTACCCTGCACCCTGCTTAACGCATCTGCCATATCCGAAGTTGTGCTGAGCGCATGCTAATGTTTCGTGTCCAGTGCAATGGATGGGATGGGATTTCACATAAGTCTGCCACCCATGGCCACTCATGGTTGAGCAACTGAGGGAGTTGACTTTGACGAACCCGAGGGTTTTGGAGTTGGAACTACATCAAAGGTCTGTGCTGCTCACACACTCTGCTCAACACATGATATGTTTAGTGCCAGCAGTGTGGAGACGTCGCACAACAGCCGTTGTTCCAGCAGGTACAGGCGTTGTAGGAGTGCATAGAGGCTAGCAGCGGCAACTATACACTTTAAAAACTATCCGCACAAGCGCCACACTTTCACCAGTAGCTCAGGAACATTGGGGTACCTTTTTCAAAAGATTAGCAGCAATGAGTTAAAAACGTGGCCCAGGCATGGAATATGTTGCAGGCTGCCAAGCTACAGAGCCAATCCCAGGTTACGGCCATTATCACACATGACAACATGCCTGGGCCCAGGTGCAGTGGCAAAAACCACATTGCCGTCTCATCGAGGATGGCATGACTCACTTTGTAGGCAGTGTGCTGTCTGGCCCCCAAGCTGATGAGCTTCAGCACGGCCCGCTGACGTCTCCCCACACCAGTGTTGCAGCGTTTCCAGCTCGTAGCTGGGGTCAATTTAACAGCGGAGGAGGGTGGTGTTTCAGCCCTCCTCCCAGGAATGTTGTGTGGGGAGACAAGTCAGGCCACCACATTTTGCGACCCGGTCCACGCCTCAACTACATTCAACCACTGTGCCCAAATTGAAAGGTAGCGTCCCTGTCCGCATGCACTTGTCCATTCGTAACTGGTCACATGGAACTTTAGGGCTAAGCGCTGAATTTAGGGACCGCCTCATGTTTGGGGGAAAGTGCTGGTGTGGACGGCACAGTGCGGTGGCGCAGTAGACACTCTGCCCAAAAAGGGCAGAGTGTCCCCCAGCCGGGATTCCAACATCTCCTGGGCCAGATTTCTTGAGATGAGGCCGTTGAAGCCTTGGGCATGTGGGTGGGTTGCGCTGTACTTTAGCATGAAATGAAAGGCTTGGGAGATGGGGAGTTGCTGGGAAGAGGCGCATGATGGCGCGGGCAAAAGGAGAAATGGCAGGAAAAGGTGAGGATAAGGGTGAACTCCCCAAAGTGTCAGAGGCAGATGTGGAGGTGTCCTGGCTCCTGGTCTGGACTGCAGCGCCAGCCCTGTCAACAGTGGAAGAGGCAGTGGCCGCCAGGCCAAACGACGATTATCCTGCGCTTGCTCTCACCCCAGCCCAGGGCTTGCCTTCCAAATGATGGCACCCGCAAGAGGTGGTGAGATTCCTCTCCGCAGATCTCCAAACCATCTTGGACTTGCAAATTGCACTAAATTTGTCATGTAACTGACATGTATATGATGAGTCTATCCATTGTCTGTTCATTTTGGTGAAAGTCAGCCTGTCAGCTGACAGACAGCTGTGCTTGTCAGTGATGATGTCACCGGCTGCTTGTACCCCCAGTTTTTGCTGCTTAGCTTGCCTCCACATCCACACTGCTTTTGCCCCTACACATCACCCCTATCCATGCCTGTGCCTCTAGCCATAAGTCTGCCACCCATGGAAACTCATGGTGCAGAAAGTGAGGGAGCTGACTCTGAGGAACCCTTGGGTTTTGTAGCTGGTACTCCATCAAAGGTCTCTGCTGCTCACACACCCTGCTGAACATACGGTATCTAGGGTTAGAGCGTGTGGTGACCTCGCACAACAGTAGGTGCTTCAGGCAGATGTAGGCCTTGCTGGAGTGTATTGCGGCTAGCTCCAGGTACTGTAGACTTGGGAAAGTGGGTGTCCAAGTGCCGCACTTTCACCCTTAGCTCAGCTAATTTGGGGTATGTTTTTAAAAATCATTGCACCACTACATTGAACATGTGGGCCAGGCATGGAACGTGTTGGAGGCTGGCAAGCTCCAGAGCCCTCCAACAAGCTAAAAAACCTGGCCCCAGGGGCAGCGGGGATAAACAAATTGCCATCTCATCCAGGATGGCATCCCTGACCTCAGAGGCAGTGTGCTGTCCGTCTCCCAAGCTGATGAGCTTCAGCCCAGCCTGCTGACGTCTCCCCACACCAGTGTTGCAGCGTTTTCAGCTCGTAGCTGGGGTAAATCTAACAGCGGAGGAGGAGGAGGGTGGTGTTTCAGCCCTCCTCCCAGGAATGTTTTGTGGGGAAACAAGTCAGGAAAATTCTTGAAACGGGAGAGTTTTGCATCTTTGCCCTTGCTGCCTATGGACATCCCTTTGCCTCTAGCCACCATTTTCCCTGCTTTGCTTGCCTCCAAATCCACACTGCTTTTGCCCCTAGACATCACCCCAGTCCATGCCTTAGCTTGTACCCCCAGTTTTTCCTGCTTAGCTTGCCTCCACATCCACACTGCTTTTGCCCCTAGACATCACCCCAGTCCATGCCTTAGCTTGTACCCCCAGTTTTTCCTGCTTAGCTTGCCTCCACATCCACACTGCTTTTGCCCCTAGACATCACCCCAGTCCATGCCTTAGCTTGTACCCCCAGTTTTTCCTGCTTAGCTTGCCTCCACATCCACACTGCTTTTGCCCCTAGACATCACCCCAGTCCATGCCTTAGCTTGTACCCCCAGTTTTTCCTGCTTAGCTTGCCTCCACATCCACACTGCTTTTGCCCCTAGACATCACCCCAGTCCATGCCTTAGCTTGTACCCCCAGTTTTTCCTGCTTAGCTTGCCTCCACATCCACACTGCTTTTGCCCCTAGACATCACCCCAGTCCATGCCTTAGCTTGTATCCCCAGTTTTTCCTGCTTAGCTTGCCTCCACATCCACACTGCTTTTGCCCCTAGACATCACCCCAGTCCATGCCTTAGCTTGTACCCCCAGTTTTTCCTGCTTAGCTTGCCTCCACATCCACACTGCTTTTGCCCCTAGACATCATCCCTATCCATGCCTCTTCCCCTAGCCATAACTCTGCCACCCCTGGAAACTCATGGTGCAGAAACTTTGGTTGCTGACTTTGAGGAACCCTTGGGTTTTGTAGATGGAACTCCATCAAAGGTCTGTGCAGCTCACACACCCTGCTCAAGATATGGTATTGTAGGGTTTCAGCGTGTGTGAATGACGGACAACAGCCTGTGTTTGGACAGATGTAGGCCTTGCTAGAGTGTTTTTAGGCTAGCAGCGACTCCTGTGCACTTGCAAAAGTGGGCGCACAAGCGCCGCATTTTCAACAGTAGCTTCGGTACATTTGGGTATGTTTTTAAAAAACTTTGCACCACTAGGTTAGACGTGGGCCAAACATGGAACGTGTTGGAGGCTGGCAAGCTCCAGAGCCGCTACCAGGTTCCAGCCATTATCACAGGCGTAAAAATGCCAGGCCCCAGGTGTAGCAGGGAAAAAAAAATGCCATCTCAGCCAGGATGGCATCCCTGACCTCGGAGGCACTGTGCTGTCTGTCCCCCAAGCTGATGAGCTTCAGCACCGCCTGCTGACGTCTCCCCACACCAGTGTTTTAGCGTTTGCCGCTAGTAGCTGTGGTGGAGGTTGCAGCGTCGTAGGGTTTCAGTCTACTCCTGCCATGAATTTTGGCCTGGGAGAGGAGATAGGCCACCCCAGTTTGCACCCGGGGAACAGACTCCACCACATTCACCCTGCCTGTCATTAAAGATAAGCACTGCAGCATCCCTGACCACAGGCGCTTGTCCAAGTGTCGGTGGTCAAGTGGACCTTGCAGCAAAGCGCGGAACTAAGGGCCCACCTGATGTTGAGTGACACGTGCTGGTGCAAGGCGGGGACGCCACACCGGGAGAAGTTGAGACGGCTAGGGACGGCATAGTGAGGTGCCACAGTTGCCATCAGGTCCGGGAAGGCGGGAGTTTCAACAAGCCGGAACGCCAACCTCTCCTGGGCCAGCAGTTTAGCGATGTTGGCGTTCTAGGCTTGCGTGGGTGGGTGGTTAGCGGTGTATTTCTGCCGGCGCTCCAATGTCTGAGAGATGGTGGGTTGTTGTAAAGAAGCGCCTGATGGTGCCTTTGATGGTGCAGGAGAAGGAGATAAGACAGAAACAGGGGAGGATGAGGGAGAAGTCAACAAAGTGGCGGAGGCAGATGAAGTGATGTCCTGGCTCGTCCTCTGGAGTGCATCGCCAGCACTGTGAGCAGAGGCAGTGGCATGAACGGCGGGCGACGTTTGTCCTGCCGTTGCTGCCTGCCACTGATTCCATTGCTTGGATTCCAAATGACGGTGCATTGAAGTGGTGGACAGGTTGCTCTTCTCAGGGCCCCTACTCGATTTCGAGAGGCAAATTGTGTAGACGACACTATATCTGTCCTCGGCGCATTCCTTGAAAAAACTCTACACCTTCAAGAAACGTGCCCTCGATGGGGGAGTTTTTCTGGGCTGGGTACAAAAGGGAACATCTTCGGACATTCCGGGTCTGGCCTGGCTTCGGCAAAGCAGCTGACCTCTGCCTCTGGACATGTCTCTGCCTCTAGCTACCCTTTTTGGTGCTGCACCTGCCTCAACATCCACACTACTTTCCCAGCTTGACATCTGCCTTGTCCAGGTGGGGTCGGTGTCCTCGTCGTCCACCACCTCCTCTTCCAACTCCTGTCTCGCCTCCTCCTCCTGCACAATGCGCATGTCAACTGGCTGCCCTGACAGCAACTGCGTCTCATCGTCGTCGATGAGGGTGGGTTGCTGGTCATCCGCCACCAAATCGACCGGAGATGGAATGGAGGAGACTCTAGTGTTTGAGCATCTGGACACAGATACTCGTCTGTTAGGTCCGTGGAATCGCGAAATGGAGGGGCAGGTTGCGGTACAGTCAAAGGAAGGGAGAACAGCTCTGGGGAGCAGGGACAGTTGGGGTTATTGTTCTGAGAAGATTGGGAATTTTGGGTGGAAGGAGGACAAGACTGTTGGGTAAGAGGAGGTAGAGGCTGACTGGCTGGTGGACAATGTGCTTTAAGCGTTATCCGACAGCCATTGCAAGACCTGTTCCTGGTTCTCGGGCCTACTAATCTTTGTACCATTCAGCCTAGTTAATGTGGAACTTTTGTGCAAAGCGCAGAACTTAGGGCCCGCCTGATGTTAAGGGACACACGCTGGTACAAGGCTCAACTCACCCTAAGTGCCAAAAACACTGCTGGTGCAAGGCTCTACTCATGCCAAGGGCCTCAATCTCTGCTGGTAGCTCAGCTTAAGGTCATGTAACTTTGTTTGGAAGGGCTCATGTTAAGGGCTAGAAAAGTGAATTTTGGAAGGTCTTACCACATCACACACACACACACACACACACACACACACACACACACACACTCAAAATGACAGTTAAGGGTGAGGGCTTTTGGAATTCCCATTGCCTATTCCATTTGTGGTTGTCATGGGGAACGTGATTTAAAGGGGTGGTTGTTACTGTTTGTTGAGCTTAAATTGGGGTTTGTGTCCATCCATTTGGGGAGTAAAGAAGGTTTCCAGGTATTTTCCCACTTTGATAGAGGTTTTTTTGAATGTGGAAAGTGTGTAGTTGTTAGGCAGTGATGTTGGGGTAATAGAGGGTCTTTGGTGTGTTAGATGCCCCCAGGCATGCTTCCCCTGCTGTCCCAGTGTCATTCCAGAGGTGTTGGCATCATTTCCTGGGGTGTCATAGTGGACTTGGTGACCCTCCAGACACGGATTTGGGTTTCCCCCTTAACGAGTATCTGTTCCCCATAGACTATAATGGGGTTCGAAACCCGTTCGAACACACGAACATTGAGCGGCTGTTCGAATCGAATTTCGAACCTCGAACATTTTAGTGTTCGCTCATCTCTAGTAAGCACCTAATTTACTAAATGGTATATGGGAATAATAATGCCTTATCTTCTTTCTTCGACACAGATGAGTGTAAAGTGTCTCTGGAAATTTATCAATGATCCAGTAAATCCAGGCATTCATTAGCATGTAGATTACATAATGGGATGTAGAAGGAATATAAAATCCTAGCTATATTCTTTCTGCTTGTATATGGAGGAAGAGTGTGATGTTGATATAACTGTTCTAATGGTTTCCAGTTGTGGTGTTATTTAAAGGGGGTTATCCAGCTTCCAAATATGATCTACAAATATATCCACAGTAGTGCTAAATATTCACTTGTCCCTTGTGCAGCCTTTGCTTGGCTTTATTTTACTTTATGCTCCTTGTATCACTGTTATGTACATGCAGTGAATCTGTAGACAAACTACATTTCCCATGATGCATCTGCCTGTTCTCACGCTCTGTGTTTGCTGCTCACAAGAGGGGGGAGTGAGTTTGGAAAAGAAACATCAGCGGCATGTGACCTCATAACTAGCAACTGTGACCGTACTAGCAAGGAATGGGTCCCATAGCAAACATTTGATTTGTCCCACCACCACCTGACATAGCGCCCGTTCTGTGAAAAGCGCTGCAGAAAAAACTTGAAGTGTTTCTGCTGCAGTCTTTTCCGCAGCACTTTTTGGTGGTGGCTCACTATGAGGGGTAATACACAGTATTACCTGAATGTGAAATATGACTATACCCGAGTAGAAGATTTGGGTTTTTATAGCATGCACTTGATTAATGCGAAATGAGACAGTGCTTATGCACAAAACTGTGAAAATTTTCTGACAGCTCTAATGTCTGTAAAAGCCATTAATGTCCATTTTTGACGCCCATTTTGCATCCCTTTTTGTATACGTCTGGTGGCTGAGTGGTATCTGTTTTGCATCAGTTAACTGTTAGTGGAAAAAAAAGATACATTTCACTCGTCTTTCTTTTTAGACCCAACCCACTGATCCATTTATAATGGACGTCAATCCATTTTACTTCAAAATGGATCCATTGCTCTCTTTTGGTTCCATGTCCATGAAATCAGTAATTTAAAAAAATGGACATGTTAATAAACTTACAATAAACTTACTTAATGTTACAAACTTATTATTACTATCAAACACTGAGGCACCAGCAAAATCTGCCAACAAAAAATGCTGTGTTTCTGCAACATGATGCTTTGTCTAAAAGCTGGCCTGCTGCTGAACTCGTTCCTTGTGCTGTGACCGTGATTGTTCCGATATCTCAGCAGCTCACTGGGACGCCATATAATGAGCGCGTTGTTGGTGTTGATGATCCGCATGCTCCGGAGTTTTGGCAGCTCTCAAGCTGGCATGCCACTGAACTTGTTTCTTGCACTGTGCCTGTAATTGTTTCGGCAGCTCGCTGGGACACCAAATAATGAGCGTGTTGTTGGCATTGATGATCCCCCTGAGTTCCGCTTGAGGAGAACTCTGTGACTTCTGGCTTTCTTCATAGCTCTTGTTGTTTGCGACAAATTAGATTTTCTTTTTCCAGGCATGCTGAAAATTGGCAAAATGCCAATTTGGATTAAAGGTGTTTGCCCATGTCAGTTTGTCATCAGTGCCTGAAGCAGATCAGATAATATTCAAGTGCGTGAACACACACCACTGAGGTTTAGTGTGTGTTTACACAGAGAGATAACAGCCCTGGCTTTCTCAGAAGCTGAGATAAGAACAGTGTAATATAGTATATGAACATAAATTCATAACAGTCATGAAGCCATGTCATTTACTGGGATAAAAAGTAGCCTATATTTTAATTGCGCTTACACTCTATGTGCCACATTTCATTCAAATCCTTTCAGCCGTTTTTGCGTGATTGAGTAACATCCAAACACGCAAACATACAAACTTTCACATTTATAATATTAGTAGGATAGCATAGTGAGATTGCAATGTAGATTAACCATTATCATTCTACACCCACCATTTTCCATAATAACTAACAAGATTTATGGGAAGTATCCCATTGTCTTTTATGTGTTGATATTTTTTTTTGTGCTTGTGAATTTGTCTCTATTTATTTGAAGCTTCTAACTCAGTACTACTAAAGTTTATTTATTTTAACCTTACATTAGGAACTAACTCTCCTACTAGTTTTGACAACTATGCTCTAGATATTGACAAATCACTCTCCTAAACACATACACCAAGTTGTTCGCAAAGCTCTTGGCAAATAGACTAGGTAGTCATCTGCCTTATCCACTTCTCTGGTTGGTTTTGTGTCAACCAGAGAAACCCAAGATAATACACTAAAAACCTTCTCTATCTTACATCACATAAAATGCCAGAATATGCCATGCATTTTATCCTTGGATGCCGAGAAGGCATTTGACCGGGTGGATTGGGGTTTCCTAGATGCTGCACTGGTTCATATTGTTCTAGACCACTCAATGCTGCCCTGTATACGGGTGCTATATAAATCACCACTAGCTCAAATTAGGGTAAGTGATAATTTCTTCCCTCTTCATGATATAATGTGGAACACTCCATGGGTGCTGCGTTTCCCCCATTTTTATGCTATTATGATGGAACTTTCGTGTTCTCAATACAGAAAAACCCTGATATTCATTGAGTACGTGGACAATGAATTCACCTGAAGAGCTCAGCCTTGGCAGATGATGTCCTACTGTACATTAACTTAAGATCCCTCTGCCATCCCTGCTTACCGCAGTCAATGCATATAGCTACCGTAGCAACTAAAAATGAATGTCACTAAGAGTATGGCCTTGAACATCACCCTCGACCCTGCCAAACTGCGAGCACTTCAAACCACTTTCCTGTTCTCATGGCAACTACACGTTATTACATACTTAGGCCTACACATAGTGGCTGACCCTCCAGAAGCATATACCCTGAACTGTGCCCCCCTTATGTGAGTGATAGAAAAAGACCTTAACACTCTTAACAAAGATTTCTCATGGCTAGAGAGAATCAACATCCTGAAAATGAACGTTCTCTCCCTGCAAGTTATATCTCTTCCAGAACATTCTATCCCCCACCCCCTCCCCCCAGATTTCTCTTTACCACCCTAAACAGAAACTTCTCCAGCTTTATATGGACCTCCAAACACCCTCGGATTGCCAGAAATGCGCTCATAGAAATGAAACACCAAGGGGGTCTCAACCTTGATTGCTTATCATATTACAAGGTGGAAAACTGGCCAAGAATTTAGACTAGAAGCAGAATGGGAGGATCAAGTTGTGGGTATGCATGGACAGTGAAATGTAGGAAACCTCTCTGGCTTCCTTGTTATGGCAGACTTCATGAAGTGTCGCACGCCCTGATGTGGCTTCGCACATACTCAGATCCTGCAACCTCTACTTCCCTCATCATAATCACCCTTTTAATGAAGGGAACTTGAATCCAGTGTATCACAATCCTGCACTAGAACACCCTAGATCTCACAAAGTCCAGTGGGACTACCTACAATTGCAATACTATTACCATACTGTTAAGAAAAATTTAAACCTACACCGGCCCATCTCAGACCTTTATTGGTTTCTAGTGCAATCCAAACTATATTCATCACCATCCTTTGCAAAGAGCTGGGAAAGGGAACTTGCACCACCCCATTCTTCCCAGAACAATGGAACAAAGCATTCATTTAATGTTGCATATTCTCAATATCTTGTAAGGCTCAGGAGACCAACTACAAAATAATGACTAGATGACACAGGGTGCCAGTGATCCTGTGCACAGCCTTCCCAAACCCCTCTGAGCTATGCTGGAGATATGGCCAGGCACCATGACTGACATATTCTGGCAGTGTACACCCGTGCTCTTTTTTTGAAAGAGGGTGATGGAAGTAATATACAATAAACCAGTGAACTGAACTTCAGTCAACCCCTACAGTCAACTCCCCTAAGTACTCCTCTGGGATGCAGTGAGCTCTGCTCCACTGGATGCTCCATTCATCAACTAAAAACCATGCAGCAGGCCCACCAAATATCAGGAGGTGTCAAAGATTGCAGACACCCCTGATTTCTTGCAAAAAGTTCCACTTACTGTGTACTGGTCATTGTTTACTATTTAGAGAAACGAGTCTGGGTAGTTAGCTAGTGCCCATTTATATCAGTTTCAGGAGCCCTTACAATTGGCCCCCTTCTGAGATACCCACTAACTCATGTCACCCCTGCTATCCCTTTCCATGTCAAGCAGCATCCTCTAAACAACATCAACATACAATACAGCATACGCAAAACAACATTTGATAGGTAAATCAAACTTCAAGGTCATTAGTTGGACCTGACATCATTTTTCTCTACTGGAAACTACCCTGTTCTAGAATTCTTCCTGACAGAAGCCCAGCACAAACAAATAGCTCTTTTGGCTGGTAGAAAATTCTGTTGTGCAAATCTATCACTAACTAGAGAAAGAACTATGGCTGAACTTCTTCACCTGCTGAAGCTCTCCTGGTAGACTTTTCTCACCAATCAAGCACAGTGGTACTGTGGTTATTAAACCAGGTCTTGGTACTTTTGGCAGTGTGGACAGGTGCCAAGTTCTGTTGGAAAATGAAAATTCCATCTCCAAAAAGCTTTTGGGCAGAGGGAAGCATGAAGTGCTCTAGAATTTCTTTGTAGATGGCTGCGCTGACTTTGGTCTTGATAAAACACAGTGGACCTACACCAGCAGATGACATGGCTCACCAAACCAACAATGATTGTGGAAACTTCACACTAAACCTCAACCAGCTTGGATTGTGTACAGCAGCCTCTGCACTCTTCTCCAGACTCTGGAACCTTCCAAATCAAATGCAAAATTTACTTTCATCTGAACACTGAGCAACAATCTATAACTTTTTCATTATATTCTAATTTATTGAGATGCACTAGTTAGTCCCTCCAGCATGTGTTCAAGGCTGGTATTGCTTAGATGCTATGGTACTATGTGACTCAGAGTTTAATTCCCCAATGTGGAAAACGTAATTCCTTAGTGATAGATAATTTTTACCTATGCTTCCTCTGTCTCGGATATATTTAACACGTTGGCTCAGTAGCTACTCTCTCTGAGAATTGTTCCTAGCTTGTCACTTGGAAAAGACACACCTTAAGACTTTGCTTCTTTATGCAAAGTGGATGTTGAATTTCTAAAACATCAGACTGCCGGCTACAGAACTCCAACATTTGATTAAAGCCCGTTGCTGATGGAGAGGGCACTCTTGCCAGGTAGAGCTGGCACTGTTTAAGTTTGCAGTGTGACCAAGTGGAAAACATAATCTCAGGGGCTGATTAGACAGTTCTCAAGTAGCAGGATGAAGGGTTTTACACACCGCTAATTCACTCCAGGTCTCCTTCATGCTGATATCAGTAGAAGGTGTGCATCCCCTTCGTCTGATATTCTCCACTTCCTCTCCAAAAGACCTCAATCAGGTAAGAACTTATTTTATGCAAGACTTGCAGAGCTAATATTTAAGTAGTCCAGCAAAGAATATCAGCGTCTGTTTTTTCAGCAGAAACCACCTCACATATGGCTACATGCAGACTACATTATGCTTTACCTGTTCTGTTAATAATAATAATTTGTAGGGCAGAGTATATTATTTATTTCAATTTTGTGAAGGGCTCTTATAATAGAATGACACTTATAAAAATATAAAATGAATATATTTGTATGTGTTATATACATATAAAGTATAAAATATTTTAACCAATTGTACCTAACATTTAATTTCCGTTTTTAAGTTTCAGTTTCAGTCTCAGTTTCAGTTTATCTCTGATGTTGCTTTAATTAACCAAGATCATCAATAGAACCTGTATTGCAGATTACAATTTGTATACAATGGTATAAAACTAAAAAACTAAAACTTGGCTATTCTATAGACAAACCGAAGTCATTCTATATCTTTGTGGCAAATTACATACAGATGAATGTTAAATGTATATTGTGTGATGTGTTCAATGCACAGTAAGTATTTAAGCTAGTGTCAAGTACAGTTATATTCCTAATTCTAATATGGTCATATCCAACAATTCCAATTCCAGATGTTGTGTGTTCTGATTTTTCTTTTCTTTTCTTTTCATTTTATTATATTCATATAATATACTAGATTTTGTCTCTTATTCCCTTATTTATTGATTTGATTACAAAAAGTTATCTGCTAAATAAAGCTAGTAGCAATACAAATCTGATGAAATTATCTTATAAAGTTAATAATTGATTGATATACTGTCCTATACAATTTACTGCCTGGGAGCCGCATGCAACCATTCTGTACATTCTCCAACCATCTGGACAAAAATTGGGTATCTGTGTGTGGCAACTAAGATGCCACAGACATAGCACACAGGTCAGGAGCAGGTACTTTGCAGGTACTGTAAAACACTGCAGTTTTTACTGCCACAGAAAATCGTGGCATTTACGCTACATGAGGCCCCAGCCTTAAGCTGAATCATTTTTGGCACTTTCCCATTGACACATACTAAACCCTATAGCTTTTTATTTTTCTTTCAATGAAACTGTATGATGGTATGGTTTTTGCAGTTATTGTGTTTAATGGCACTATTTTGGGGTATATATACCCTACTGATTAACTTTTATTAGACATTTACTTTATTATTACATTATAGTTATATTGCTTGGGTCACTATGAATGCAGCAATACTCAATATGTGTGTTATATGTTTTAATATATGTTTGTCATTTTTTATTATTTATTAAACATTTTGGGATGGCATGATTAATTTATGATTTTACTGTGTATTAAAAAAAAAAAAAACCCTTTATTTACTTTTTAAATACTATTTTAATTCCCCCTTGGCTACTTTAGTGTAATTTATTATACTACCTGTCGTATTCACATTCTAATAGGATTATACAGTGCCATGTAAAGGCAATGGACCCTAGAGATCTCATTTTGAGGGGTGCCAATCAGGGTCGGACTGGAGTGTCTAGGGCCCACCAGTGGAATTGTTTTTAGGGGCCCACCGCCTGGACCCCTGTAGATGAGCTGCATCGAGAGAGGGCAGCTAAAGGTAATAACATATCAGGAGCCATGCTGCTCACCTGCCATACGATGTGTACCATTGCACTATCTAAACCCACTGCTACATCCTGTATAGCAAGAGAGTAGTGCGGCTTCTAGAGTTGTCATTATTACCTGTAGCCGCACTGTAATGGAAAAACTTATCTGCAGAGGTCCTAGCTGTCAGACTCCCGCAGATGTAATATTGATGGCTTATCCTAAGGACAGGCCATAAATATTAAATCCTTTAAAGATGTTGTCCAGGAATTTAAGCAAAACATGTGGCGGACCGGAGGTTTAAAATAAAAAAGCATACTCACCTGTCCTCGGCACCACGTTGTCCACCGCCAGTGTCCATTCAGTCTCGTGCTGGCAACTTCTTGCTGGGAGTCCTGCACCTCATGTGACCGCTAAGATGAATTGGGTGCAGGATTTCCAGAAATGATGTGTTGCCATGAGACTGAACAGACAGAGGCAGAGGACAACAGAGTGCTGGGGACAGGTGGGTATGTTTGTTTTTTTTTTTTACACCTCTGTGGCAGCCATAGCGTCCTGCACTAATTGTTTTCAATGGGAGTCAGAATGAGGGAAGAATCAGCTGTTTGAGTGAACCGTGGTACCTGTGTAAGCGCCATAACCCCTTCTCTGTTTATATAGTGTCATACATCTCATACCGGCGATGTCATGTAACTACCGGCTCGTCCTATACATGTCTATGTGACAAGACTGTAACTTGGCACAGAAAGTTTGCAGAGCTTTCCTCTGTGTATTTTCTGCTTCAATTATATCTAAACCGCCAGAATTTCTGTTTTGGAAATTACAGCGTGTATATTATTTTACCGCAAAGTGGGGATGGGGACAACCTACGGGAAAACCCGACATTTTACAGTTCCTGCAAAGTGAATGGGATTCTAGCAAATCCCATCCACACATTGTGGAAAAATATGTGCAGTGAACATGCTGCAATTTCCAAAACCGTTAGGGTTTTGGAAATCGCAGCATATCAATTATACCTACGAAAACACTGATGGTTTCCTATAAGATTAATGGAAGCAGACAGTGAAAAGCATTGTGGGAAAAAAACACAATGTGTTGCTGCAGTGGTTTTTTCCTATTTAGTTGCAGTTTGCAACGTGAGGCCTTAGATTTAATAAAGCCCAAGTGCCACATTCATTAAATTAATTGCCACCTCATAGTATGCCCCTGATTCCCCCTGACATAAATACTGCACCCTTAATGACCTCTTTTATAAATGACCCCCCTTATGTTCATAATGCCTCCTAATATAATTTCCCCTTGTAGTCATAATGTCCTCTGTTAAGAGAAAATCAGCCCTGGATATGTTGCCGTAGTCCTAATTAATCAATATATGTGTATTGGTGACGTCACAGCAATTGCTCGGAGAACACACAGTCAGACACACAAGTATCGTGATCAGGATGTTCCAAAGTTTATTACATATTACTTAGCTTTTATAGAGAAATAATCGTTGTATGCTAATTTAGGCATAACAAACTACATCATATAGAAAAATGAATTATCATTGGTCAAAGTACAAAATGCGCGTTTACAAACTAGGAATACGTGTATAAATAATACATGGGTTAACACATGGTTGTCCGTGTCATCCATTTTAGTGTGTAGCACAGTCTGATGAAATGGATGCCATGACCTTCCAGGTTTCATGCTAATGGATGACAGACAAAACAAGAGATTAGAACTGACTTCATAGCTTGTGAACTTTATGCGTCTTGTTATGGCCATCACGTATTGTGATGTACAAATATGGTAACTTACATCCACCAGCATGTAGTATGGAGGGGCAGTGAATAACTGGTTTTAACTAGATATATTCTAATACGCACATAGACACAAAGATCAGCACATTTAGTCAAAATATAAGTCTCAGGGTTACTGGGGAAGCCTCTTATCTGTTACTCCTGGCTATACGCTCAGGGTTATTGGTCAGCTTATTTTTCTCTATTTTCAAGTTACAGTTTTAGGAACTGGAATTACCCCCTCACACCTCTAATAACCCTTATATAAATGACCCCTCCTTATGTTCATAATGTCCCCTATAGTATAGTTATACTTTCCTCCTCCAAACAACCCTTTGTACTATTAAAATACCCACAACTAAGCTAAAAAAAAAAAAAAAAAAAAAGTTATGCTCCCCTCACTGTGATCCTGATGAATGGAGTCGTCGCCTCCTTTACGTCCAAGTGCAAACTTGGGTAGAGGCCTTATCAAACCTCCAGTGCCTATTAAAAAAAGGCAGTGGAGGTCTGGTAGAGCCCCATAAAGGCCTCCATAATGTGAACTAATAGTGAAGGCTCAGGGCCCACCGGGAGATTCCCCAGTCCCCCAGTGGGCCAGTCCAACCCTGGTGCCAATGCCTTCAGAAGGCAGCCCCCTCCCTCCAAAACACTTTAGATGGGGCAGTCATTATTAACTGTTGCATCGAAAGGGTTAAATGTGGCTACTTCTTTGTCTGTTACTCTGCTACATTAATGTCCATTGGTTTTATCCTGTGACAATTGACAGCAACATACATTAACAATAGTAGTGTGAAATTTAGAATTAGCTTGTATGAAAAATTGTAATACTGTATGTTGGGTGGTTTTGCTTATTCATGGCACAGTCATTTTTGCTGCAGCGCAATCAACTTGTTGTCATAGAAAATTCACTCCGTAAGCCATCTTTCCTTGATTCAGTTCGCTCGTAGTAATATGAAAGTAGGCCATGAAATGGGACATTGGCTGTATCCATAGGGTTAGTTTCATGTTAACTGATGCAGCCTTGGCTTACTCACATTACTAGTTGCTTCAGTTGACATTTAGTGCAATGAAAAACGAATGATATAACAAGCATAGCCTATATCTTACATGAAACTTATGCAACTATCTTACAAAATGAAGTAATCTTTGTTTTTTAGCACATAACAATGAGGTATGATGAAGACTAGATAATTATCATAATTCAGTGCAAACATATAGTATATGCTTTATCTAAAGCTGTGCACAAAACCTAAACCCTAGAATATATTACAAAACCTCTCCTTTACTGACATTTCATGTGTAACAGGAGTTCCTGAGTGAGACACAGATGTTACAGATTAACAGGATTATTGGAAACATTTGGTATGGTTCTACAGTGCCGTGCTCATCCAGGTTTGGGGATCTGCAGAATTTCCCACCAGGCCAGGTTGCACCAAAGTGACTGTAGTGTAGATAATACAATATTCTCTACCATTCCACTGTGGATGTCTGATTATCCTCTCTATGAGCTCCACTGTCTGCCTTGCCTAAACATCAGTCACTTAGAAAGCAGCCTCTCTATGCCTCTATCATGTCTCCACCTTTCAAAGACTGCTAGCTCCTATAACCACAAACGTGCAGAATGCTGCATACAAGAGAATGACCCCAAGCCAAACAGGGCATATAGAGTTCCACTCCAAGTCCCTCAATTGAGAATACCATCTGTTTTAAAAATAGCACAACTTGTCTCAAAGTGGTTGGGTCATGCCTGATGGATAAACTCCACTTGCTTCTATCACATCACATTGGCTGTGGTCATTTTGTCTTGACTGCCAATATTTTAGATGTTTTCTGGACCCCAATTACAGCAGCCCACCAAATATAACATAAGAAAAACAGTAACAGTCAAACAGAAAGGTATGTTCACACAGCGGAAAACGAATTCTGTGTTTGAATTTTCCGCATGTGTCCATGTATGGCTTGAGAAAGCGCTCATAGGAAGCCCAAAACGGCTGTTGCCTTTTGCCTGATATTTAAGGTCTGTTTCTTTGTCCCAGGCGGCTGTTATTAATTATTTCTAAGTTTGGCTTTAGAGCTCTTTTCATATTGGTGTGTTGCTGTTATACCAACCTTGACTATTTTACTGAATATTCTCTGGTCTTCTGAATTTGGCATTGACTCTGGATTCTTGCATTGATCCTGGCCTGGATAATTTTGTTATTTTCATTCTGCTCTCCTGTTTTAATCTGCCTAGTAAATAGTACTGTGGGACATAATTCATATTCAGATTGCACAGCATCTACTGTATTTTTTGCACTAAGCAAATGGGAAAATAAGTTGAGGACAAATTCAGCATAAGTCCAACTGGCATTGCGACATGCCCCAGTGAAGAACATTTGGAGTATCTTAGATTTATCTCTCAGCGCAGAGTGAGATCTAGATTGCTTGTTCTAATGCTCTCTAGTATTTGCCATTTCATGCATTTCTTAGGAATTGCTTCATAGGCAATTCCCTAAAACAGGGAGTGAAAAATGAAAATCAAAAAGTGCCTGTGGCAGTAATGGGTTAAAGTTACAGTTGCATATAAAATAGTGCATTTACACCTCATCAGCATTTGCATTAGGAAACCTAACAATACACATGAAACGTTTGATTACTACAGTGTACAGAAATTATGCAAAAGGAAGAAATGCATAAACACAGCAGGCCTATGTTCAGTGGGGACGTCTTGTCAATCACACACTCAAGACCACATCTGTGGAAGGGGGTGGCCTCCACCTGTATTATTCATAAGTGCCTGGGTTACTGTACACAGGGTATATGACAAAACTTGTAGAGCATTTTTATTTATTTTAAATAACATCAATCCAGTATTTTTATCTGTCCTGTTAGACCATAAGAATATTGGAGAGCTCCCCTGCTCAGGACCCCCATCTACGTGCCAGAATTATAACTCGATTAAAGAGGTTGTCCCATCACAAGGATCCTATCTATACTGCTTGATAATGTGAATGTAAGACTTCTCCTAAATACATTGCTTCAGCAAAACTGCTTTGTTTGTCCACGATCTTACTTTATTCACTTCTCTGTTGACACATCCCTTGACTTATCTGGTCAAAAGTCAAGTGATGTATCTACTGCTCTCAGGGGGGAGGGAGGAGGGGCTAAGTGCACGGGAGCGAGCCTGGAGGGGGGGGCGGGGTAGTTTACACCTGGGGGGGGCGCCAATACAGACCCGGCATCCCAGCATCCGCTGTAATAAAGAGGCGCATGAAGCCAGCAGCGGCAGGATGTTGCTATTTCTTGCATATATTGCTATATTCCGCTCCTCCGCCCCCCTCCCCTCCGGAATAGCAATATTGCTCCTGCCACTGCTGGCTTCATGCAGGGCAGGAGCATAGCGATGTTGCAGGCACCTGTGCCGGCGTCTACACTCCCCGGCATCCGCCTCTCTATTACAGCGGATGCCGGGTCTGTATTGCACTGTGAAGGCTGTACGTCCGATGCCTAACTGCATTGGGAGCGCACACGCAGGGCCAGCGGCATAGAAGCAACGACTTCTCGCCGCTGGCTTTGCATATGTAACCCCGCCCACCAATGACGCAAGCCGGAAGAAAGAAGAATTTACAGCAGCGAAGAGTGGTGAGTATCCGACATGGGAATACCCCTTTAATTCTCTTCATATTTCTCAGACCACACTTCCACACTGTATCATTTGAGGGCTCTCTTTTCCCGTTGCTGTTAAGGTTCCTCAGGACTCAGTCCTGAACCCTCTCTTCTTCTTCTCTCTCTTGAACAAACCATCACCAGATTTGACTTCTGGTACCATATTTATGCTGACAACACCCAACTTTATTCCTCATCCCATGACATCACCCTTGCTCTACTACTGAACACCAATGACTGTCTGTCTCTCTCCTATCTCTAATATCACATCTTTGCTTAATCTGAAACTAAATCTTTCACAGACTGAACTACTTTTGTTTCCACCATCTACTAAAAGACCTATCCTTGATATTTACATTTCATTCTTCAGTCTTACCATAACGCTCCAGTCTTACCATAACTCTGAGCCAATATGCCGCTGCCTCGGGGTTATGTTTCACTTAGACCTTTTTTCACCCCCCATATCCAATCACTCGCACGCTCATGTCATCTCCACCTTAAAAATATCTTCATAATTTGCCTTTTCCTTATGATGACAACATTAAAGACCCTTTTTGTTGCCCTGATTTCACTCTCAACTTGACTACTGTAAATCCCTTTTAACCAAGCTTCCCCTTGCTGAACTCCCCCTTCTACAATTTATTGTGAATGTAGTGGCCAGACTCATCTATCAGTCCAAATGCTACACTATTGTCTCTGGTCTGTGCCAGTCACTGCATTGGCTGCCTATTCATTACAGAATACAAATTAAACTTATCTACTTATCCCTTATCCAAAAAGCTTTCCATAATGCTATACTCCCTATTTCTCCTCCCTCATCTCTGTCTGTCGCTAGACTCCAAACAGAGAGCTTGGGTTGGGCTGTAGACAGAGATGAGGGAGGAAATGTAGGGAGGTGTGGCATTATGGAGAGCTTTGTGGATAAGGGTGATAAGTTTATACATGAGTCCCCCTTTGACAACAATAACAAAGGATTAAGTCCCGCCCTTCCTATTTCCGGTCGAAGATCTCTTTCCGGTTTTGAGAGTTTGCCATGTCTAGCAGGGGTATAGGCATACTGTTTCGTGGTTACGACGAGCCTGCTGCAGAACCTCATTTGCTAAATGCTATACAGTATATATATTTATTTGCCGAATGCTATATATATGTATAGCATTCGGCAAATGAACACTGATTCTGCAGCAGGCACGTCCTTGCCACGGGCAGGCAAGAGTTTTTCTCATTGGAATGAATAGTCCGATGTTAGACTCCGCCTCCTCAGACGAGCCTCTGGCAGAACCAGCGTTGATTGGCCAAATCACTGGCAACTGGCCAATCAACGCTGGTCTATTCATTTCAATGAGAAAAAGTCAACTGGTAACAGCATACTTACCTGCTCGTAGCAAGGACGAGCCTGCTACACAATCAGCCTTCATTTGCCGAATGCTATACACTGTATAGCATTCAGAAAATGAGGTTCTGCAGCAGGCTCGTCGTAACCCGAGGACCATACCCTGAAGTACATACCCAGCCCTGGTTAATTCACTAAGGAACAGGAAGTCTTCTTGCCGCCCTTCCATTGCGCATGTGCCAACCGGAAGTTCGCAGGGGGACTCATGTATATTGTATTCTGTATTGAATAGGCAGCCAAGACTAAGCCAAGAATAGGCAGCTAAGACTAACATTCTCTATTATCAGAACCTCTGACTCCCGTATCCAAGACTTCCCAAGTCACACCACTTCTCTGGAATGCTCTACCACAGACAATCAGATTAACTCTCAATTTCTACAGCTTCAAGCTGATTTTAAAGTTTCATCTTTTTAGGCGGGCCTTTCACAATCCTTAATCTAAATCCTTCTGTAGAATCCCTAAAACTATCCCTCCACTGTGCATGCTTCTGCATTTTCCCATAGGACTTGATGCCTTATCGGACTGTAATCTTATTTTTCTGACACATCTTTACGTAAAAGTATACTAATAACATAGCACAAAAAATATGAAGAATTCCAAGGTCAAAAATGGCCTAAATTAGACATAAATATCTTCAAAAACAACATACAACATAACTGCCCTTAGTTCAGAGTGCCAACACCACAAAATGTCATACAAAGAAATCGATAAGAGAAAAGTGGGCAAGGCACTCAACATAGCATAAGTATAAAAAAATTATCCAAAATTTATAAAATTAACAATACAAAAAATAGTTCATGACTCAGAACATACAATATGCAAACGTGGATGGCAGGTGAAAAAAAATAGGAGAGGAAAAGACATATATGGGGAATATGTATCCCAATTCAATAGTCAATGAATATATAGGGAGTACTAAGCTCACAATAGTATATATGCTAATTAATATAAGAAACCCATAATCAGCCATCTCAATCCATGATTAGTCTGTGTTTAAATTCATTGACCAATACATATACAAAGAGTTCTAGACTCTAAACTGTATATATACATAATTGTATAAAAAGCCCATGATTAATCCTAAGTACATTGTGGTCACACAGTGTAGTGTAGAAAGTACTGCTGAGGATACATGTATAAATATGACAAGGTCCAGGTCAACCTGTGTATCAAACCATAATGCCACAGTGAAACTCAGTAGGCTATGAGCATGTTCCTAATATGCATATACAGATATCAGTTTAAATATCAAACATACCCATGCAATGCAAGCAACAAATCACCTCTGGGAGCTGGCATCACACCCAGCGCGCTTTCCAGCTGTGCTTTCGTCAGGGGGTGATGCCAATAAGGTGCTACTAGAACTTGAGTAAAGAAAAAAATGACTATAAGGTGTGTACCCACCCTCTGCATGAACCCCAAATCACCTAGGCTCCAGGGCATTGTGCATAAGCACACCCATGTCATGCATCAGGTCCACTGCACTGCAGGTGGATGTGATACGGAACAGTGTGATGTCTGGATGACACCATTGCACAGTCCGCCTCACACAATCTCACCAATACATAAAAGGACACTGACTAGTGACAGCTCATGCAACTTTATTTATATGTGTAATGAAAATAACATTATCACAAAACAGCTGGACCACTGTATGATAGTCTCTTCTATGTCGCCCCTGCTACCTCTTCTCCCCCCCTCTTCCACATAGGCTGTAAGCTCTTGTGAGCAGAATTCTCAATCCGAATGTGTGAATTGACTTATTACTCTGTAATGTCCCATTGCGTCTCCACTTGAACCCTACAATTTGCATAGTGCTGCGGAATATGTTGGCGTTATACAACTAAAATGGATTATCATTATAACAGTATGTTTCAGGTCTCTTCTGTACTGCGAGTTGATGTCGTTTTATTGCAGGATATTAAGGTTATTTTGATTATCCTATTAAAAACTATGATGCTTCTGTTTCAGTGTTCACATCCTTATTACATTTTCAATTGTCATATGTAAGAAAAGTTCAACCTTGTTATGAAAGCATGAGTAATGTTAATAATAGTTAATACAGCAAAACTCTGAGCTTTTACATATGCCAGAGGCTGGACTTTATTGGTAAGAAGAGGAGATATCACAACAAACTTGGTGACAGCTTCCTCATATTTCATACTAAGTAGTATGTGTGCTGTAATGTTTTGCCATCTTTATTATGTACACTTCTGAAGGCCATTATACTAAGTCTGTCATCAGAGCCGACTGCGCATTTCTGCGGTCCAATGGCAGAGCCAACTGCGCATGCGTGAATTTTAAATACATAAGAAGCCGATGGAAGAATACATTACAGGGTGGCATGCCAGAAGAAAGTTTAAGTTGGTGAAATTTTATGGAGAATTTATCTACAGTTTTGCTACCCACCATTGCATTTTCCTGTGTAAATACAATAAAGAAGGCATTTTAATAAATTTGCCTTTTCCTCCTCCTCCTTCCACCATTACTCCCAGATTATTTTTGAGAAAGCACACAGTCTCAGTTTGAACCTTCTTGTTTTCCATGTATCTGAAGAATATTTTTGGGTTACTTTTACCTATCCCTGACTATGAACTTCTGTTACGCTACTGGTGATACAGCTGGAATCCGATAGCCAGGAAGGACGGCAGATGCTGCGGAGTAGGAGACTTGGTCAATGGATAGCCAGAGATCGGTACACAGAGCGGGTAGTCAGATGAAGCCAAGGAGTCGGTACACGGAGCGGGTAGTCAGAGGAAGCCAGGAGTCGGTACACGGAGCGGGTAGTCAGATGAAGCCAAGGAGTCGGTACACGGAGCGGGTAGTCAGATGAAGCCAAGGAGTCGGTACACAGAGCGGGTAAGCAGGAGAAGCCAAGGTATACTGAGCAAGAATACCTCAGAGCTAGAGGACTGGGAACAAACACAATACTCAAGCATTGTTTATAATATGCTCTGGGTATATATAGGGCTAGACAGGAAACAAGATGGCCGCAAACAGGAAACAAGATGGCCATGGTCATGAGACAATACTCGCCATATTAATTGTGGGCAAGAGTCAGGGAACAGCAGCCTCCAGTGGTGGGAGTAGTAATGACACTTGAATAGCGGCCACTAGTGGAGATCCTTGGAACAGTATCTTCACATGATGATGAAACACAGGTTTCTAACACACAGATTCTGACAACTTCTCTGTCTCAATGTTTGCTGCCTCTGTTTTTTACACCCTATAATTATTTAAGGCTTCATCACTTCCCTCCTGTTTTAATAGCTTGATTGCTTTCTTTTCATTCTGAAGTTTAGTGTTTTTGTACCTACTCCACTATACATCTTATTAATGGATACTTGAAAATGTTTTTTTACTTTAGTTGTATGAATTACATTTTTATATAGATGATGAATGTATTTGCTCTTATGGGTGAATGGTATATAGTAACTATTTCCTTCTTCTATTTCACTTCCTTCTTGTTCGTACTGTATAGGCAGTGCTTCTAAGTACGGTGAGCTCGATCAGCTTTGACTGAGGTGCCAGAGGGGTTAATGCCCGCGATCCATGTGGGCACTGATTGCGGGTATCAGTGCTGGGTCTCTGTTGTATAAAATAGAGCCTACCAGAACAGGAGACACATTTTACTAAAAAAAAAGCGTCCTCAACTACTCCCGCACTGCAAGACACATTACAGTGAAAATTACCTTTGTTATTACCTTTGAAATAAGGCAGATGTTGCAATTAGGGCAGGTCCACAGCCCTGGGAGTACTACTATTGCTAAGTAGGATGTGAGGGGTTATAGCAGTTGGAGGATCAACTCCTACAGCATGGGATGGTGCAGGCAGAACATAGTAGAAGACTAAATGGCAAGAGCAGAACAGCCCCCCCCCCCTGTGTTCCAACTGTCTCATTTGCATAAAGCTTTAACATTGTTATTCTGTAAATCTACAAAAGGTATATTGTTTAGCACTGTATTGTATGTATTGTGTGTTTCATAATGGTAACAGTTCAATATGGTTGGGAGAGGCGGTAGACTTCCTTTAACCCCCTTCTTACCTCAAATTTTTCCATTTTTATTTTTCTTCCCGTGTTTGCATGAGCCACAGCTTATTTATTTTTCCATTCTCATATGAGGGTTTATTTTCTGCAGAACAAATTGGATTAAATGGTGCTATTAGGAAACACAATGTACTGGGGTGTAATTGGAAAAAATGCGGCTTCACTATTTTCTTAAACAGGTTTTGTTATCACATTATATATAGAAAAAAGAAAAATAGATCCTTGGCACTCACATCCAGTTAAACATCCCCAGTTTATTGATGGTGCAGGTGAAAGTAGTGTGTAATACATGCAAGGTTTTGTCAACTATGACCAATGCTGGTACCATCTGTGGCTGCTACCAGCGGTTGCCTGCTGTAAAATACAGCTGGTCTCCATATCCCGCTCCAGACAATATGACATACGTACATATATGTCAAATGTCAGGAAGTGGTTAAAAGTTTATTATTTTTTCCACTATATACATTTTTATACTATTAAAATCCACAGCATATTTGCATATTTGATATGATATCAGATATGTGAGTACTGCCATTATTTTTTTCTTAGAATTTAGATACTTGTTTGAACAATCTGCATCTCCTGAGTCACAATACTCCCATGTCATTATTCCTCCATTCGTGGGGAAAGAGTTCTCACATTGCACTTGTTCATTTTGTATATTGTAAATCTTTTGTTCACAGTTTTAGGTTTTACATTACTAATTTTACTAATTAGCAGCAATTTGTAATAATAAAAATAATTACCTAAAGGTTTTGTAGCTCTCTCCTGACAAACATGAACAGAAAGTGGGGACCAAACAATTGCAGGTCATGAAGGTGAATAACTTTATAAATCCTTTACTTTGTAGAAAAATACAGTATACTATAGGTTCCAACACCTTACTTGGCAGATATATTAAAGGGGCAAAGCAGGCAGGAGAAATAAAATGAAAAATATATATATATATTCTTAGGGCTAGTTTGCACAGGGCAAGAGGGTGTGGATATTGGCACGGAATCCTCCTCAAAATCTGCCCCCTTACAATAGAGGTCTATGTAGACCGCTAGCATTCTTTTTTCCGCTAGCGGTTTGTTCCCGCTAGCGGAAAAAAGAAGCGAGCTGCCTTTTCTTCAAGCGTCTGTTAGGGACATCAAGGGGTCCTCATAATAGAGTATGTTGCAGAGCTCCAAATTAAATAACAGGCCTAGATGAGCTACACCGATCCTTTTGGGCCTGGAGAAGCCACACACACACACACACACACACACACACACACACACACACACAGAGCTGATAGTGTATCAAGTGAGTTCTGATTTTAATGGTGCAAAAAGGTAGTTTAAATACAATACAGACAAAAGCAGGTTGGACTATTCTAATGACATGATTGGTTGAAGAGATATAACATAAGGTGTGGCACATGACTATTGGATAAGGCCTAATGTAATCTGCATCTCATTATTACTTTCCAAACTGGGATTACCTTTCTAAAATATTTATGTGTAAACCAACATCTTACACTAATTCTAGATGTATATATTAGGGCCAGAGAGATAATGATCACATGCTGTCAGACCACTCTGGTCTTGGGCTAACGATCAACAGGTTATAGAACCTGTTTCTACACACACCTTCAAAGATGAGACTCTTACCACAAACAGATAAGGATTTATAACCCAACCATTAACATTCCACATGCCTTATTCCCTAAAGTGGTCTCTTAGACTTTAAACAGACATTGCTTATAAAGTTATTTGAAAGAAAATTACAAGATGGCTGAAAAGAATACAAAGATGGAGGATGTGATCCTAACATGTCCGACCTCACGACAGCACCCTCCGGACTAGGAACATTCATTTGGGCCTAATCTGGAGCAGAAAACCGTGATGTGATGCCGTGCACTGTACCGGCATCCTGTTGTGGCAGCCACGACGGAATGTGCTCACGCGGAGTCCCTGTGTGAACTAGCCCTTAAGGAACAGTAATAATGTACAAGAATAATATGAGCAGTCTTCCTTCAGTGTTATTGACTTGTAATTTAGTAAGTCATCTAATAAGTTGCAAATGACCATCTCATTTCAAACTGACCTCAACCAGCTTTATGCTCTTCACACAGCAACAATTGTTACCAGTGGCGTAACTAGGAATGCCGGGGCCCCAAGGCAAACATTTTGTCTCAGCTGCTGGTCTTTAGCAATCTGACAACTGTTTTTGGTTCTAATACAGACACTTATTTTATCAACTCTGCTATTTTCAGTTGGTGAATATTCTTGGGTTTGGGGATCTTTTGGAGAAAACATCACAACTCCTTGTGGGTTAAAGGGTGAAAAATGGATCCGTTGACTAACCATAGTCTAATTAGATTTCATATTTTCATGGCACTGGGTATGTCCTGGGCATGGCTTTCATACTTCTATAATTACTGCATTTTCAGAATCTTTATTATGAACATTTTTTATATTAAGGGGAAATAATTCCTAAAATTCACAATTATTGACAAATAAGTGAACAACTTCACTTTGTACAGTACACTGAAAAAATCTCTAACCATACTGACGTGTATTATTAAAAACTATTACTGAAGAATCTCAGAGCGGGTGCTCTGGTACACTGTGAAATTTAGGGAATAAAATGGGGAAGAGTACTCACTGACTTGAGGATAATAGCCACTGATTTGCAGAAAAGTCCATAGACCTTAATAGACATTTTAACGTCTATAGTACTAATACATAGAAGGTTAAAACAACAAACTAGAACTCTCTATTTCTTTGCAATATTGTAAATCCCTTTATCATTTGCTGACTTGTCTGGCTTGGAGCATCTAAATGCCATGGTGGCATTTGACTTTGTTTGACTGTTATGTGAACTTATTCCTCCCATTGTTTACCCAACTTTACCATAACCACGCAAGTGACATCACTCTGCTCTGCCGGCAGGACAATCAGTTCAGCTAGTTGCAGTTTGATGATAAAGCCCAGTCTGTTATCTCTCTATGTAAACACACAGATAATACTTGGTCTGTTCTGTACGAGCATCTGCATATTATCTGATCTGCATAAGTATTGTGATGCTTCAGTATCCTGTTCAGCAAGAGGGAAGGGGGGAGGGGGGGGGGGGGTAAATACAAGGAGTGAGAAGAAGAATCAACAGGCAAACTGCTGAAACAGTGAGATGGGAAAACCCCTTTCAGTCTTCTGCAAATGAGGCAGTTGGTGCATTTGGGATGAGTCTTTATCCCCCTGGTACACTGCTATTGCATCTCAGACCCTATCTCCTGGGAGTTGAAGGCCGCCTCCAGTGCACCAATTGCCTCATTTGAATATGTCTTTGACATTACTTTTCTACAAAAGTAGATGCCATATATCATCTGAATGGTGCTGTGCCCCTTATCAATTTGGCTACAAGATGGTACTATGTAAATTAGCTCTTATTCACCAAGTGGCCAGTAACCCTTTGTTTTTCTCAGAGAAAATAAAAGGTTACCACCCACTTCGTGAATAAGAGCTAATTTACATATACTCTTCCAGGGGTCATATCCTTTTAATGGGTGGACTGATTAAAAAAAAAACACAGCAGAAATCAAATGATGTATGGCATTTAACTTTTTTTTTTAATTTGGTGACAGGAGCTCTTTAAAAGCAGTTTATAATTATATATATATATATATATATATATATATATATATATATATAATTATAATTTATATTTACATGTTCACACATGTTGCAAAACATCAGTATATAACTCAGCACATGAACCCAACCTTAAACACCAAATATTTGATTTTAAGAAAGAGCATCTCTACTTCTTACCATCATGAAGTAAGAAAGGTTATATTTGTGAGTATCACTTTGCCTATCACGAGTAATACATCATCTATAAAGTTGTTTACTACACAAGCCTAGTATCTTCCCTTCGGCTGCTTGTAACCAATGGCACACATTCAGCGTTAATAAATCCACTTTTCCAGCAGGGATCGTCAATGTGCTATTCAAGCCTTAAGGGAAATGGCTTATAGCTCAACCTGCAGAGAAGAATACTTGCTCGCTTCAGTAGGTGGTAAAGATTAGCAAAGCCCATTGAATACTGCTTATCCCTGTATTAAATAATGCAACTGCTCACTTCTGATTCCCAAGGCCTCCAAAGCATGCTTCAGTGAATGGCTCAAGGCACTAACCCATAACCAGCGCACAAAAGCATTTTAATATGCTCGTGTCCCAGGCTCACCTTACTGTTAATGATCTCGGAAGCTGGAAATTAGGAAACTGAGATATGGCTGCTCCGTGGGGCACAGCTCGACTGCTATTCTGAAATCTTTATTGAAGCTCTATTTATGAATATAGAAAAATAAGGTTAAGCTGTGCACAAGACAAAGTAATGATGAACAGTATTGTCCTTGTAAAGTACTTAGGTTTAATTGCCGCAACGCTTCTGTCTTAATCCTGAAATACAGGGCTGTAAATGTCACCATAAATAACTAACGTAGCAAAAGTACAGAAAAAAAAAGATTATTATATTACATAAGCAAGTACTATAACTCGGTTATCCTTGTATATGTTTTGTAAAAGAAAACAAAAATATTTAAAAGGAATCTATCACATACCCACATTTCTTCAGTATGTGAGCTGGAGGAGCAGCATTAAATATATCTGGTTTTCATTCAAAAAGGACCTGTCACATGCTCATGCAGAAGAGTCAGGGATAGGTAAGTAACATTGTTTTTTATGTTAGTATCCCCTTTCGGTCTCCGATTATTATACTCTGACCCCAGAGTATATTAACTGTTCATGGGTGTCCACAGTGGGACATAATACTGTGTGCAGGGGCCACTATGGGGTATAATACTGTGTGCAGGGACCACTATGGGACATAAAACTGTGTGTAGGGGCCATTATAGGGAATAATAGAGAGCACAGGACTGCGCACAGGATAGGGGGGGGGGGGGTGTCAATCGGAGTCTTTGGCGGATGTTGGTCGGGGGGGGGGGGGGGGGGGCATGTCGAAAGTTCACCACGGGCCCCGCCATTTCTAGTTATGCCACTACAGAGAAAGCTTGAAGGAAAAAAGCATTAGAGTCTCTGAAGATACATTTCCAATAGCATGTAGGGATTTGCAGTTGTAGCATCCCAGTGGAAATGGCTACATTTTTGATCTCAGACTATTGAACATTTATTCTGTTGTATATAGATTTGTATGTTTGTAACTGTGATGTTATTCCTTAATAAGCTGTGCCATTGGGGATGGGAGTATATTGAGCTAATGGATGAATCCAGCCAGTGGTAGGAGGAGACTAGTTCTCTTCAGAGAGTCTTCACTAAGCATCCAAAGTGAGAGATTGTGTAGAAGCAGAGACAGTGAGCAGGTGTTATTTTTGACAAAACTTAAAGGGTTGCTCAGGATAAGATAATCCTTTGACACTAAGCTAAACTTCCTCCCCCTGCCTAACTTCTAATTTACTCACTTTACAAAAAAAACTATAATTACCTAAATCACCGGGGCAGTCATGACTGCCCCAAGCACATTTTCAGGTGACATTCTGTTTCCCCATTTCCAGAAACTGAATGTCACCAATACTAACCACCCACCCCATCATACTTACCTGTCTTCCTGTCTGGATCTTCTGGATATGGAACATCACTTCCTTCTGGGGGACCGACTCCTCTTCTTCTTGGCTTTTGCTGGCCTCCAACACCTGAGCAATAGAGCCAGAATTCCGGCATGCTGGTACTCTGGGTCTATTGTGCAAGCAATGGCAGACATCAAGAGGAGGAGGAACCAGCCACACAGGAGGAAATGATCTCCTGTTCCCAAAAGATCCGGACAGGAAAACAGGTAAATATTAGAGATGAGCGAACACTAAAATGTTCGAGGTTCGAAATTCGATTCGAACAGCCGCTCAATGTTCGTGTGTTCGAACGGGTTTCGAACCCCATTATAGTCTATGGGGAACAGATACTCGTTAAGGGGGAAACCCAAATCCGTGTCTGGAGGGTCACCAAGTCCACTATGACACCCCAGGAAATGATGCCAACACCTCTGGAATGACACTGGGACAGCAGGGGAAGCATGTCTGGGGGCATCTAACACACCAAAGACCCTCTATTACCCCAACATCACAGCCTAACAACTACACACTTTAAACACTCAATACCACCTCTCTGACAGTAGGAAAACACCTTGAAACATGTGTATTTGGCACTTGCAGTGAGGAGAGCTTGTCACCAGCAGTGAATTTGGCCCTTGTAGTAAGTTGAGGTTGGCACCAACATTTGTTTTGAAAATCAGGGTGGATTGAGCCTCTAACCAGCAGAGATTGGGCAAATTCATGGTGGAGGGAGCCTCTAAAAACCCCAGTTTGGACCAATTCATGGTGGAGGGAGCCTCTAAAAACCCCAGTTTGGACCAATTCATGGTGGAGGGAGCCTCTAAAAACCCCAGTTTGGACCAATTCATGATGGAGGGAGCCTCTAAACAGCCCAGTTTGGGCAAATTCATGGTGGAGGGAGCCTCTAAACAGCCCAGTTTGGGCAAATTCATGGTGGAGGGAGCCTCTAAAAACCCCAGTTTGGACCAATTCATGGTGGAGGGAGCCTCTAAAACCCCCAGTTTGGACCAATTCATGGTGGAGGGAGCCTCTAAAAACCCCAGTTTGGACCAATTCATGGTGGAGGGAGCCTCTAAACAGCCCAGTTTGGGCAAATTCATGGTGGAGGGAGCCTCTAAACAGCCCAGTTTGGGCAAATTCATGGTGGAGGGAGCCTCTAAAAACCCCAGTTTGGACCAATTCATGGTGGAGGCAGCCTCTAAACAGCCCAGTTTGGGCAAATTCATGGTGGAGGGAGCCTCTAAACAGCCCAGTTTGGACCAATTCATGGTGGAGGAAGCCTCTAAAAACCCCAGTTTGGACCAATTCATGGTGGAGGGAGCCTCTAAAAACCCCAGTTTGGACCAATTCATGGTGGAGGGAGCCTCTAAACAGCCCAGTTTGGACCAATTCATGGTGGAGGGAGCCTCTAAAAACCCCAGTTTGGACCAATTCATGGTGGAGGGAGCCTCTAAAAACCCCAGTTTGGACCAATTCATGGTGGAGGGAGCCTCTAAAAACCCCAGTTTGGACCAATTCATGGTGGAGGGAGCCTCTAAACAGCCCAGTTTGGACCAATTCATGGTGGAGGGAGCCTCTAACCAGCAGAGTTGGTGGAAATCAGGGTGGAGGGAGCCTCTAACCAGCAGAGTTGTGGGAAAGCAGGGTGGAGGGAGCCTCTAACCAGCAGAGTTGGTGGAAATCAGGGTGGAGGGAGCCTCTAACCAGCAGAGTTGTGGGAAAGCAGGGTGGAGGGAGCCTCTAACCAGCAGAGTTGTGGGAAAGCAGGGTGGATGGAGCCTCTAACCAGCAGAGTTGTGGGAAAGCAGGGTGGATGGAGCCTCTAACCAGCAGAGTTGGTGGAAATCAGGGTGGAGGGAGCCTCTAACCAGCAGAGTTGGGGGAAATCAGGGTGGAGGGAGCCTAGTATTAGCAGAATTGTGCAACGCTTATGGTGGATGAGTATGAGGATGCGGAGGAATTGGAGAGGTTGAGTACAGACATGGAGTTTCATGTTGGGGTGCTTTACACAGGTGGGCACAAAAATGAAGGCTCTATCCAGTGGTGGTTCATTTTTATCAAAGTGAGCCGGTCGGCACTCTCAGCTGACAGACGGGTGCGCTTGTCAGTGATGATGCCACCGGCTGCACTGAACACCCTCTCAGATAGGACGCTGGCGGCAGGACAGGACAGCACCTCCAAGGCATATAGGGCAAGTTCAAGCCACAGGTCCAACTTTGACACCCAATACGTGTAGGGCGCAGAGGGGTCGGAGAGGACAGGGCTGTGGTCGGAAAGGTATTCCCGCAACATGCGCCTATACTTCTCACGCCTGGTGACACTAGAACCCTCCGTGGCGGCACTTTGGCGAGGGGGTGCCATCAAGGTGTCCGAGACCTTAGACAGTGTGCCCCTCGTTTGTGTGGACCGGTGAGAACTTGGTTGCCTACTGGAGGAACTGCCCTCCCTGCCGCCAACGTCACATGCTGGAAACATCTCCATCATATTCTGCACCAATTGCCTGTGGCAAGCATTGATGCGATTGGCCCTCCCCTCTACCGGAATAAAAGACGAGATGTTGTTTTTATACCGGGGGTCAAGGATAGCAAAGATCCAGTACTGGTTGTCCTTCATCATTTTGACAATACGCTTGTCGGTTGTAAAGCACCCCAACATGAACTCAGCCATGTCTGCCACAGTGTTAGTTGGCATGACTCCTCTGGCCCCACCGGAAAGTTCAATCTCCATTTCCTCCTCATCCTCCATGTCTACCCATCCGCGCTGCAACAATGGGACGATTCGAAGTTGCCCGGAAGCCTCCTGTATCACCATCACATCATCGGACAACTCTTCTTCCTCCTCCTCCTCCTCCTCCATTAAACGCAGTGAAGCGGACAGATGTGTGGACCTACTCTCCAGCTGTGACGGATCGGATGCTATCCCTAACTCCTCTGTGTGATCTGAGTTATCCCTGATGTCAATCAGGGATTCTCTCAGAACACACAAGAGCGGGATTGTAAGGCTCACCATCGCATCCTCAGAGCTCACCCTCTTTGTGGACTCCTCAAAGACCCGTAGGATGTCACAAAGGTCTCTTATCCATGGCCACTCATGGATGTGAAACTGAGGCAGCTGACTTTGTGGCACCCTAGGGTTTTGTAGCTGGTATTCCATCAAAGGTCTCTGCTGCTCAACCACTCTATTCAACATCTGAAACGTTGAGTTCCAGCGTGTGGGGACGTCGCACAAAAGCCGGTGTTGTGGCACATGCAGGCATTGCTGGAGAGATTTTAAGCTAGCAGCGGCTACTGTCGACTTGCGAAAGTGGGCGCACATGCGCCGCACTTTCACCAGTAGCTCTGGAACATTGGGGTAGCTCTTTAGGAAACGTTGCACCACTAGGTTGAAGACGTGGGCCAGGCATGGAACATGTTGGAGTCCGGGAAGCTCCAGAGCTGCTACCAGGTTCCGGCCGTTATCACAAACGACCATTCCTGGGCCCAGGTGCAGCGGCTCAAACCATATTGCCGTCTCATCGAGGAGGGCATCCCTCACCTCGGAGGCAGTGTGCTGTCTGTCCCCCAAGCTGATCAGCTTCAGCACAGCCTGCTGACGTCTACCAACACCAGTGCTGCAATGTTTCCAACTCGTAGCTGGGGTCAATCTAACAGCAGAGGAGGAGGCGGTGGCGGAGGAGGAGGCGGTGGCGGAGGAGGAGGCGGTAGAGGAGGAGGAGGAGGGGGGTGTTCTTCTCGTGTCCCTGCCAGGAATGTTAGGCGGGGAGACGAGGTACACTGGGCCAGTTTGGGAAGCAGTCCCAGCCTCAACTACATTCACCCAGTGTGCCGTCAGTGAAATGTAGCGTCCCTGTCCGCATGCACTTGTCCACGCGTCGGTGGTCAAGTGGACCTTTGTGCAAAGCGCGGAACTAAGGGCCCGCCTGATGTTGAGTGACACGTGCTGGTGCAAGGCGGGGACGGCACACCGGGAGAAGTAGTGACGGCTAGGGACGGCATAGCGAGGTGCCGCAGTTGCCATCAGGTCCAGGAAGGCGGGAGTTTCAACAAGCCGGAACGCCAACATCTCCTGGGCCAGCAGTTTAGCGATGTTGGCGTTCAAGGCTTGCGCGTGTGGGTGGTTAGCAGTGTATTTCTGCCGCCGCTCCAATGTCTGAGAGATGGTGGGTTGTTGTAAAGAAGCGCCTGTTGGTGCCTTTGATGGTGCAGGAGAAGGAGATAAGACAGGAACAGGGGAGGATGAGGGAGAAGTCAACAAAGTGGCGGAGGCAGATGAAGTGGTGTCCTGGCTCGTCCTCTGGAGTGCATCACCAGCACAGTCAGCAGTGGCAGTGGCAGAGGCAGAGGCAGTGGCAGAGGCAGTGGCGTGAACGGCAGGCGGCCTTTGTCCTGCCGTTGCTGCCTGCCACTGATTCCAGTGCTTGGATTCCAAATGACGGCGCATTGAAGTGGTGGACAGGTTGCTCTTCTCAGAGCCCCTAATCAATTTCGAGAGGCAAATTGTGCAGACAACACTATATCTGTCCTCGGCGCATTCCTTGAAAAAACTCCACACCTTCGAGAAACGTGCCCTCAAGGTGGGAGTTTTTCGGGGCTGGGTACGAACTGGAACATCTTGGGAGATTCCGGGTGTGGCCTGGCTTCGCCTAAGCTGCTGACCTCTGCCTCTGCCTCTAGCTACCCTTTTTGGTGCTGCACCTGCCTCAACATCCACACTACTTTCCCCGCTTGACATCCCCCCTGTCCAGGTCGGGTCAGTGTCCTCATCATCCACCACTTCCTCTTCCAACTCCTGTCTCATCTCCTCCTCCCGCACAATGCGCCGGTCAACTGGATGCCCTGACGGCAACTGCGTCACATCATCGTCGATGAGGGTGGGTTGCTGGTCATCCACCACCAAATCGAACGGAGATGGAGGAGACTCTAGTGTTTGAGCATCTGGACACAGATGCTCCTCTGTTAGGTTCGTGGAATCGTGACGTGGAGAGGCAGGTTGAGGGACAATGAAAGGAGCGGAGAACAGCTCTGGGGAGCAGGGACAGTTGGGGTTATTGTTCTGTGAAGCTTGGGAATTTTGGGAGGAAGGAGGACAAGACTGTTGGGTAATAGGAGGAGAGGAGGCAGAGTCTGACTGGCTGCTGGACAATGTGCTGTAAGCGTTCTCTGACAGCCATTGCAAGACCTGTTCCTGGTTCTCGGGCCTACTAAGGTTTGTACCCTGCAGTTTAGTTAATGTGGCAAGCAACCCTGGCACTGTGGAGTGGCGCAATGCTTGCTGCCCCACAGGAGTAGGCACGGGACGCCCTGTGGCTTCACTGCTACCTTGCTCCCCAGAACCATTCCCCCGACCTCGCCCACGGCCTCGTCCACGTCCCTTTCCGGGAGCCTTGCGCATTTTGAATTCCCAGTTAGAAATTGGCACTATATACCAGTAGCAAAAATTGTGGGTGCACGTAACCCCAATATATTCTTTGAATTACCAGTCAGAAACTGGCACTATATGGCAGTAGCAAGAAATGAGGGTATTTGTAACCCCAATATATTCTTTGAATTCCCAGTCAGACAATGGCACTATATACCAGTAGCAAGAAATGAGGGTATTTGTAACCCCAATATATTCTTTGAATTCCCAGTCAGACAATGGCACTATATACCAGTAGCAAGAAATGAGGGTATTTGTAACCCCAATATATTCTTTGAATTCCCAGTCAGACAATGGCACTATATACCAGTAGCAAGAAATGAGGGCATTTGTAACCCCAATATATTCTTTGAATTCCCAGTCAGACAATGGCACTATATACCAGTAGCAAAAATTGTGGGTGCACGTAACCCCAATATATTCTTTGAATTACCAGTCAGAAACTGGCACTATATGGCAGTAGCAAGAAATGAGGGTATTTGTAACCCCAATATATTCTTTGAATTCCCAGTCAGACAATGGCACTATATACCAGTAGCAAAAATTGTGGGTGCACGTAACCCCAATATATTCTTTGAATTACCAGTCAGAAACTGGCACTATATGGCAGTAGCAAGAAATGAGGGTATTTGTAACCCCAATATATTCTTTGAATTACCAGTCAGACAATGGCACTATATACCAGTAGCAAGAAATGAGGGTATTTGTAACCCCAATATATTCTTTGAATTCCCAGTCAGACAATGGCACTATATACCAGTAGCAAGAAATGAGGGTATTTGTAACCCCAATATATTCTTTGAATTCCCAGTCAGACAATGGCACTATATACCAGTAGCAAGAAATGAGGGTATTTGTAACCCCAATATATTCTTTGAATTCCCAGTCAGACAATGGCACTATATACCAGTAGCAAAAATTGTGGGTGCACGTAACCCCAATATATTCTTTGAATTACCAGTCAGAAACTGGCACTATATGGCAGTAGCAAGAAATGAGGGTATTTGTAACCCCAATATATTCTTTGAATTCCCAGTCAGACAATGGCACTATATACCAGTAGCAAAAATTGTGGGTGCACGTAACCCCAATATATTCTTTGAATTACCAGTCAGAAACTGGCACTATATGGCAGTAGCAAGAAATGAGGGTATTTGTAACCCCAATATATTCTTTGAATTACCAGTCAGACAATGGCACTATATACCAGTAGCAAGAAATGAGGGTATTTGTAACCCCAATATATTCTTTGAATTCCCAGTCAGACAATGGCACTATATACCAGTAGCCAGAAATGAGGGTATTTGTAATCCCAATATATTCTTTGAATTCCCAGTCAGACAATGGCACTATATACCAGTAGCAAAAATTGTGGGTGCACGTAACCCCAATATATTCTTTGAATTACCAGTCAGAAACTGGCACTATATGGCAGTAGCAAGAAATGAGGGTATTTGTAACCCCAATATATTCTTTGAATTCCCAGTCAGACAATGGCACTATATACCAGTAGCAAAAATTGTGGGTGCACGTAACCCCAATATATTCTTTGAATTACCAGTCAGAAACTGGCACTATATGGCAGTAGCAAGAAATGAGGGTATTTGTAACCCCAATATATTCTTTGAATTCCCAGTCAGACAATGGCACTATATACCAGTAGCAAAAATTGTGGGTGCACGTAACCCCAATATATTCTTTGAATTACCAGTCAGAAACTGGCACTATATGGCAGTAGCAAGAAATGAGGGTATTTGTAACCCCAATATATTCTTTGAATTACCAGTCAGACAATGGCACTATATACCAGTAGCAAGAAATGAGGGTATTTGTAACCCCAATATATTCTTTGAATTCCCAGTCAGACAATGGCACTATATACCAGTAGCCAGAAATGAGGGTATTTGTAATCCCAATATATTCTTTGAATTCCCAGTCAGACAATGGCACTATATACCAGTAGCAAAAATTGTGGGTGCACGTAACCCCAATATATTCTTTGAATTACCAGTCAGAAACTGGCACTATATGGCAGTAGCAAGAAATGAGGGTATTTGTAACCCCAATATATTCTTTGAATTCCCAGTCAGACAATGGCACTATATACCAGTAGCAAAAATTGTGGGTGCACGTAACCCCAATATATTCTTTGAATTACCAGTCAGAAACTGGCACTATATGGCAGTAGCAAGAAATGAGGGTATTTGTAACCCCAATATATTCTTTGAATTCCCAGTCAGACAATGGCACTATATACCAGTAGCAAAAATTGTGGGTGCACGTAACCCCAATATATTCTTTGAATTCCCAGTCAGACAATGGCAGTATATACCAGTAGCAAAAATAGTGGGTGTATATAGCCCCAATTCTATTGCTAGGGGACTTGCAGGGTATTTCTGAGGTGAAGGTGGGGGGGCACACCGTTGGAACGGGGATTTGGGGTGTATATATGGGGTATACGGGAATACACTGTCAGTGTGTTCCATTCAGGATCCTGGGAAAGCTGGGTTGCGGCGATTGAGCCCGTCAGTGCCACGTTACACTGACAAGCTTCTCCCTGGAATTGAAGTTATATGTTAGCCCAATATATTCTTTGAATTCCCAGTGAGACAATGGCACTATATGGCAGTAGCAAAAATAGTGGGTGTATATAGCCCCAATTCTATTGCTAGGGGACTTGCAGGGTATTTCTGGGGTGAAGGTGGGGGGGCACACCGTTGGAACGGGTATCGGGGGTATATATCGGGTATACGGGAATACACTGACAGTGTATTCCATTCAGGATCCTGGGAAAGCTGGGTTGCGGCGATTGAGCCCGTCAGTGCCACGTTACACTGACAAGCTTCTCCCTGGAATTTAGCTCTTATAAGAGCTGTTGGTTGTCTTCTCCTTCCTATCCTAGCCTGTCCCTGCCTACCCAGAATCTAACCCCTAGCTAACTGGACGGAAACCTCCGTCCCCGGTGAATTGCAAGCTCAGAATGACGCGAACCTGGGCGTCGCTGTTCTTTTAAATTAGAGGTCACATGTTTTCGGCAGCCAATGGGTTTTGCCTACTTTTTTCAACGTCACCGGTGTCGTAGTTCCTGTCCCACCTACCCTGCGCTGTTATTGGAGCAAAAAAGGCGCCAGGGAAGGTGGGAGGGGAATCGAGTAATGGCGCACTTTACCACGCGGTGTTCGATTCGATTCGAACATGCCGAACAGCCTAATATCCGATCGAACATGAGTTCGATAGAACACTGTTCGCTCATCTCTAGTAAATATGATGGGGTGTGTGTGTGTGTGTGGGGGGATTATGATTGGTGACGTTCCATTTCCAGAAACGAAACATCATTGGAAAATCTGAAAATGTGCCTGGGGCGGGGTGAGAGAGGGTTGAGCTAGTTATGAAGGGCTAGTATTGGGTAGGCTAGCTAGGGACACAGGGAGGGGATGTAAGGTCGTGAAAGAGGGAGGTAGATCTGACTATCAGCCAGACAATTTACATATTATGAAAGATAGATACAAATTCACTGTATTACACTACTGAGACCTATTGTAGTATAACCGCACTTCACTGCAAAGAACTAAAGGTCCAGAATGGGATATAAATGTTTATTTAAAATATGCGATAAAATAGTATTTCATTTTTCCAATGTGCTCAAACTCAAACAATTCTATTTAATGCTAGATGTATACCAACAGAATAACAATCTAAAGTGTGTACATCTAAAACTTTACATTTATTTTGGGAGCACATCCTATAAAATCTAAATAATTGTGAAGCCACAATTCTCTGCTGCCCGAGGCCCGACAGCAGAGCCGACTGCTCATGCCTAGAAGTTTGAAGCCGGAAGAAGACGCAGGGAGAAGCCGTTCCAGGCAAAGATAGAGGCGGCACTGGAGATTTCTCTCGCAGAATTGGGGATGCCCCCAGTGCTGCGAGAGAACTCATTTGCATTCAGAAGAAAACCGGGATTTTTACCGAACGGTGGCACGGAGAAGACATCTAAAGGTGCGTTCAAACGGAGTAACGTGCCGCAAAATCACGGCCGCAAAATAATGCCACGTATACGATCCTAACTCCCATTGAAATCAATGGGAGCGTATACGGCGTGCAAAGTCTCACACGCCGTATACGTGCCACATCACGCGGCACGTTACTCCGTGTGAACGCACCCTAAAGGTGGAAGAAGAATAGCCTTTCTTAAGGCTATTCCTATGTGTTAGGGACAAAAAAATAGCTTTTTAATGATTGAATCCCTTTAAGTGTTGTGCTGCAATGTTATATCAAGTGCAGTCATTTTTCACATGCAACAGTGTATATTGAAAAAAAAAATAAAATCTTGTAGTAAAAGCAATTTCTTCCCAAGAAGAGAGAACTGTGCCAACAAGTTAAATGTGAACTGTCATCTTGAAAGATGTCTGATTGAAAGTTAAGGTCTTAGCATGAGAGTGTTCAGTGTAATTTTCTGTATGAAATGATGACATATTGTCTGTACTTGAGCACCCTTAGCTTCAATAATCATCAAAGACTGCAACTTCTCTAGGTAAGTGAAATATTACACTAAAAATGGCTGATTCGATGTGTCTGTTTCAGCTGGTTCATGCAATACCTTTGCAGAAAGATTCAGGAGAGATGTCTCTGAAAGAAAATGTCACTATGACAGATCTAACATCAAACTAAAATTTCAGCCTGTAACTGTGTTTGGTTCTAGACTAAGGAAAGGAGATGTCTGACATTAAACCGCAGCTCCTTCCTCAAAGAACAATATTAGATTATACAGGTGAATGCCCAAAATAAACCATAGGTAAATGTATTAAGTTTTAATTTGAAGTATGTTATAGCTATATGAGCCAAATTTATTTAGCGTCAGCAACACGCTCTATTTCTCTTTATCTAAATTTGGAACATCTTGGACTATCCTAAGGACAGAAAATCAAATATATAACTGTTTGTACCATTTTTTGTTATTGAACGGTTTCTCCATCTTAGTCAAATATGGTTGAGATGGGAAGACGCAGCTTCCTCAAATGATCCCAAGTTCAGGATTTAGAGCAATAACCAAATGTGGCGATACTACATACAAGTTTCCTTAACTTTCATAGGGGTAAATAGGAGTGAAGCAGAAAAAGTGCAGTGCCGTGAGCTATGTTGTCTCCATAAGTTTACGAGTAGCACACTGCTACACTTTTTCTGTAATTCCTATTCATCTCCATGGGAATTGCGGACACAGCATAAAACAGCCATAATTCTTTTTTAATTTCAACTGTAATTTTTATAAAATTTTTCAAAAAGATTTACAAAAAGAGAAAAACATGTATGTAAAACAGCAACAACACAAATAGAATCCCAAAGCAACTCCAGCCACCGTGACTGCAAAGAAGGATTGACATCGTACAAAAAAAAAACAAAAAACAAAGACACGGGGGGGGGGGGGGGAAACGAGAAGGGGGGAATACTGGGTGTACAGGTAAACAGTGAATCAAAACCCATGTGTGATACAGTAAGCATCCCAGGACGACCATATGGAATTGAAGCCTGTTTAGTTCAGTGTAGCCGTCATGTATTCAAGGGTGCGCACATCCTTGAGACTCCTAATCAGTTCAGACCTCGTAGGCGGAAGAACATCCTTCCAATGACGGGTAGTAAGCATTTTAGCCGCTGTACACAAGTACAAAAACAATCGGGAGGTCTTCTTGCCCAACTGTTTAGGAGGGAGATTGAGCAAGTAGACCATTGGGTTCAGTGGGACACCCTGGATGAAAAGATTCTCCGTCATTAGCCTTATCTCCTCCCAAAAAGGACGGAGGAGAGGGCAATCCCAGAATAAGTGATAAACCATGCCCAATGAACACTGACAACGCCAACAAAGAGGAGATATTGTAGGATTAAGTTTATGTAGCAAACTTGGCGTGTGATACCAATACATGAGAATTTTATATTGGGTTTCTTGATAAGTAATACACGAGGACGATTTAGCAGCCCGGGATCAGATAACTGACAAAGAATCCGGCGAGATCTGATGTCCAAAGGTGTCTTCTCATCTAGACATGTACTTATGCGGCAAAAGGGAGGACAGTTCTGACAGAGAAAGAAGTCTATAGATGGCAGAAATGAGGCCCCTAATAGAGGTACCCGCCCGCCTTACACAATCTCTCAAACTCCGTGGGGGGGGATACCCGTGAGGAACCCAACTGTGCATGAACAAAATGTGCCATCTGTAACGTAGCCACTCCGACCGGCATATCCAGGGTCGAAGTAAAATATTCAAAGGGTCTGAGTTCCAATGTCAAATGGTCAACCAAATCAGCAATATAGAACAACCCCCCCCCCCCTTCCCCACTGGCGTACCATAGCAGAGGAGAGACCCCCCCAGAAGAAGAGAAATGAGATCATTGAGGATGAGGGAGAAGCTAGTGGAAAACATTTAGAACATGCATTCCAGACCTCTCTAGTGAACCTAATAGGACCTAGAAGTGGAGTGGCAAGTGAGGGGGGGGGGGGGGGGTAGTGAGACCAGAGGAGTGCATTAGGATGGACAGGGGCCATCCAAAGCTTCTCCACTTCGACTCACTTAGTGTAGGCCTTGGAGGCTGCCCAAAACGGGATAACCCGAAGATGGGCTGCCCAATAATAAAGTAGCAAGTTCAGGACAGCCAGTCCACCCTCTCCCTTGCCAGCAAGCATCACAGATCTGGGAATGTGGTGACGTTTAGCATTCCAAATAAAATGGAACATACTTTTCTGCAGAGATCGCAGCTCACCTCTAGGCACTGCAACAGGAAGGGTCTCGAAATAATAAAGTATTTTGGGGAGGAGAGGACATCTTAACCGCCGAGATCCTCCCCATAAGGGAGACATGAAGGGGGCGCCACTTATCTAGCATCGAGTGAAGCTCACCAAACAAACGAGGGTAATTAGCTGAATACAAACCAGTGTAGGTGGAGGAGAGCTTAACTCCCAAATATCTAAGGGATGTAACACGCCACTGAAAGTTATAATTACCCTTGAGTAATTGCAAAGAGGTGGTGGGAATATTAATAGGGAGAGCCTCGGTTTTAGCAGGATTCACTTTATAGCCAGAAAAAAAAAAAACTCCGGTAGAGTAGTCAATAAATTAGGATATTAGTAGCGGAGCGACCATTCCTCCGAGCAGTCAAGGCAAAGGCGAAACCCCAGCGGTAAGGTATTTGGGCATCGCGTAGTAGTTGGAGCAAAGGGCGCAGGTTTCCCCGTTTCTGCAAGGTAATCCATGAAAGATCTTGGTAGATCTGTATCTTAGCCCCATCAAAGTCAAAGTCCTTGAGATTTCGGGTCTTGGAAAACATAGCCTCCTTCGTGGTAAAGTCGTGTAGGCAGCAAATGATATCCCTGGGGGAAGACCCCACACCTTTAGGACGCAGAGCACGATGCGCTCTGTCAAGCTTGATTTTATGAGTCAGGGGCTCCTCCAGAATAGCATTAAATATCCCCTCCAGAGTAGCCTGCAGATCCGAATGTTTTTTACGTCTCCCCCTATTATCCAAGTCCTCCAAGTGATGCTGCATGTCCTGAATGACTTGACATTGTGAGGAAACAAAGTCCTGCAACTGAGAAACTGAAGAACAGGTCTGATCATGATCACTCTCCAGGGTCTCAACCCTATTTGCAATGCCTTGAAGATCCTGCCTCAAGGTAGAAATTTCAGCACGTATCTCAGCCCGACAAGCAGACTTCTCTTCAGAAACAAGAGCATGAAAATCATGCCTGGATGGCAAATTAGCAAGCAGATGATGCCATGGAGCAGGGAGTCCGGGGGGACAGGACCACTGTTTAATCCAGTCAGGGGGGCATGGAAAGACGGAGAGGGAGAGTGAACAGCAAACTGGGATAGTGATGGAGTAGCCACAATGTCCACCTCAGGATTATCCAGAAGGGGCAAATCCACATGGGGAGTGCATAGCACATAAGGTTCAGGAGGGCAGTCATCAGTTCCCCCAGGGGGAGCATCAATTTTCCCCAAGGTAGCAGTAGGGGCTCCCTTATGGTGTAGGGGAGATCCCCTAATGGTCTGTAGTACAGGCAGCTTGGAAGCCATTAGGAGAGATCCTGCAGAGGGAGTGGGAGAGCCTAGGGAAGATGGCTTCCCACTCATAATACAGTCCAGCAGAGGGGGAGGGGGGCACTCACCAATGCAGACTGCTGGGAAGGTGAGGACCTCGGTGCGGTGAGTGGCAGTGCCAGTGAGTCAAGCGTCAGTTCAGCACCCGGGGCCTCAAGAGCCAATGTGGGCGGCACAGCAGTCTGTGGAGCAGCTCTGGCAGGCAGAGGAGATCGCTGAGGCTGTACTTCGGGTGCCGGCAGGGCCTGAGAAGATGGCTGCCGCCTCGTGGAGGAGGTCGGGCGAAGGAACCCCCGCAAGGAGGATTGACCAGAGCCTGCCGGAGTAGCTGGAGAAGCTGCAGGTTGTCCGGAGCTGCTTTCTCCCCATAGGAGCCGACAGTGCATTGACTGGTCCGCAAAAAGCCGGCAGGGAGAGCAGGAGCTCCAAGTTACACGACCGCTCTCATGAAGGTACAGGCCACGCCCCAAGCCATAATTCTAAACTTGCAGACTCTGCCAGCTATCTCTGAACTCCATACACTTTTCAAAAGTCATAAAAGTCATAAAAGGGGAGAAAAGTTAGAAATTTTAACACAAATATGGATTGCACTGGAATCAAAAGGGCGCCATTCCTCTCCATTTTTCTGTTCCTCTACTTCTAAGGCCTGGGTCACATCTATGTTTGGGTTTTGGGGTTCACAAGTGGACTCCCCGAATGGAAACCGATACGCATTAAAAAGCGGTTACCTGGGAAACCTGCAGACCCCATAGACTATAATGGGGTCCACGTGGTTTCCGCTCGAAACATACAGAGAGAAAAGTGCTGTTTGTAGGACTTTTCTCTCTGCATGTGCTGTTTGTAGGACTTTTCTCTCTGCATGTTTTGTGCGGAAACCGAGCGGAAACCACACAGACCCCATTATAGTCTATGGGGTCCTCAAATTTACTTAGGTAACCGCTTTTTAATGCAAATAGGTTTCTGTTCGGGGTAGCCCCAAGCAGACTCCCCGAACAGAAACCCGAACGCAGATGTGAACCGGGCCTTACTTAGTTTTAGTTTGAAACCTTTTTACACTACAATACTGGCTCAAATCCTTGATAAAGTGCCCCATTGTTTTTTTTTCTTTCTACCCTATGTACAGTTAAAAACCTAAATAGTATTTATTTTATACAATTTTGGCAATAATAGATATTTTGGTTCTAGATAGGTGCTGCCTGTGTCTGTTCAATTCTGTCTACACTCTGCTATTTATATTTTATTGTCAAACAAAATTAATCCTATTTAGAAAATGTGATTGCAAAATATTAATTGAGCTCCTTGAGTTTGCAGTTTTGAGCGGGTTTTCCACATTCTATACTTCAAAAATATAATATTTTAACTTCCTATAAAATCAGCTCAGCTATGTTTCTGATATGAGATTAAGATTACAAACTCTATTCGGGAGTCAGCAAATTATATTGTATAAAGTCCATATGGAAAGGATGTGTCTATATGGGTGGAATCTTGTAAATGGTTTTCTTCCTTCAGTATTTCCAGAGAAAAATATTGATGGCTTATCTATATACCTACTGTCAGTACTCCTATCATCAGCTGCAAGGGCTGGTAAGCTTCACTGAGTGCAAGAATTCCTTTATTGTTTACACTGATATTATAGTGGATGTTCCTGGTATTATGGCTTATATCAGCTCAATCTCATTCAAGTAAAGTAAATATGTCTGAGCTACAGAACCACCAAAGATGATGTGCTGTTATAGTGACCCCATCATTTTGCTGATTGATACCCATGCCAGAGGGTAGTTTGGTTTAAATATGACCCTATAGGGTTCTTGAGTTTTCATTAAAAGTTGAAATATCTGCAGGCTCATAGTAGGGAAACTGTTCTATGACTGTATAAGCCTGCAAGCATTATGTCCTATCAGTTTAACTGCTGCTAATAGCCCCATTATGCCTGCTACTTTTTTAATTTCTGTGTATGGCAGGGGTGTGTACAATACATGGCAATCCTCCCCTATCCATTATTACAATTACTGCTTTCTTTATATTTAAGTCTACTAGGAATAACTGTAAAATAGTAAAGTAACAGCTGAGAAACGCCCAAGAGAACACAATGTAGATCTAGTAACCCTGGACTCCAAATTCCTGTTATAATGCAGCTAAAAAGATCCCTGACACAGAAATAGAGGATCAATAAGCTCAATTAGGAGAGTTGCTTGCTAACTCAAGCAGCTAATCAGAAGTAGATAAAAGTAAATACACATACTTCTATAGATCTGCTGGGACTTTGAGCACAGAGTAGCAGATCTGTGTGTAGACATATAGAGGATGTAAAGACATACTGCCCCCCTCCATTATTTACTTTGTGAAGAGAAACCTGCCTTGCACCCTTTAGCTCCCCAACTCACTAATTCCTGTCTTACTGGTTTCTAAAGATGGAACTATGCTGGTAACAGGGAGTAAACAGCAAATTGGAAGGAAAAAAGACAGTCATTGGTACTAACTTTAGAGAATTTTTCAGGCTGAAAACAGCAACATTTTTAAATACAGTGCATTATATTGTTTAACTAGAATCAAAAGCTCTATCAAATGCGACAAAGTTGTCTTGAAATAAATGGTTTTCAGTAGTTACATGAACCTAGAAACCTAGAGATTTTGTGAAATTTTATGAGTGAAATCCAGGAGTGGATTGAGCAGAAGGGAGAAGTATAAGAGCTTGCTAGATATTTCTCATTCCTTTTTTTTTTTTGGCTCAAAAAAAATTGCAGCAAAATCTGCAAGAAAAAGAGCTGTGTATACGCAACGTGGGGCCTCAGCCTTATACCATATGTTAGCCTCACAGGCATTAATAGACCGAAGAGTGACTCAGAACACCCCTTTACCTGTATTATTTTTCATTTGCATTGAATGTAACCTTAAAAATCCCATAATAACTACTAAAGCTACAAGGCAGTTCCTATTTTATGCAGGGACATATTTTAGCTGCTGAACGTGTTTATTTGTGAGAGCTAAATAATAAATTATACATTTGTGCTAGGAACATGGGAACTTTCTATGGTTGAATTAGCCAATGACCTAAAAACAAGATTTCTCCTCTCACAACATTCAAAATTGAGTTTATTATTTGCTCATGTCTGAATTACTTCTATGACTGGGGTGTAAGCTAAATTATATTGTTCACATTGACTGGTGCTTTTTGGATTTAAAAAGTCAATTCATTGAACAGCAAAACCAATGCTGTTATATGTCTCATGGGAAAAGTGGATCTTCTGGACAGTAAGTGGTTCGGCCTTGGCAAGTGTGGGGTGCATAATTCCTATTCTTCACCCTTAAAGCATAGCTAAACTTTCAAACAACTTCTGATTTTCTGGAAGTATTTGTGTCATTAATACATTTTATAATATACTTCATTAGCAAACTTTGACTCATTTCTGTAAAATCCTGCATCTTTTCACTCTTCCCCTTGCTCCACTATTTGAGACCACTCCTGCTTCCATTGTTACACAGTAGGGGGCTCTGTGAAGGGAAGAGAAAATGAAGGTGGTTGAAGGTCACTTCTGGCATTATAAAACGTAGAAACTTAGTGTCATATGAAAGAGGAGATTCTCTTCTTTCATATGACTCTAGTAATGCAGTTCTACCTGTATAATTTACAGAGATATCACTGGTTAAAAATAGAATCTGGATTGGGATCTAGGATATATAGCTGCAGCTGCATAATTCCCAAGATATAGCTGCTTGAAGTTACCATCGCCCACCCTTATATTCTCTTAAATTCACACACCCCTGTACTCCATACACAGTGAGAAAAGAAGAAGTAAGGAACAGCTGTCAAAAGAGAAGCAAGAGAAGGTGTGAAAAAATGCAGGATTTCACAGGAACCAAAATGTGTTAATTTGTGTATTGTGTAAAGCAGAATACTAAGAAAAGCTCCAGCCTAGGAATGCTATTGTACTATTTTAGGCACCATCTGCTCTAAAACTAGCCATTTTAGACTGAGGTCCCACATTGCAGAAAAGCAGCTTTTTTTTGTTGCAGATTTTGTTGCGTTTTTTTTTTAGCCAAATCCAGGAGTGGATTGAGCAGAAGGGAGAAGTATAAGAACTTCCTATATACTTCCCATTCCTTTTGTAGCCATACTTGGCTTTGGCTCAAAAATCTGCAACAAAATCTGCAACCAAAAAAGCTGCATTTCCACAACGTGGGGCCTTAGTCTTACAACTACAGTTTCACAAATGGTATTATTTCTCCTTGTGAAAGTTGTGGATATCCTACTAGTAGGGATTTTATAACAGAGTTTACAGGATAGGATGACAAATGACTGTCCTTCCAAGGAATACAAATATTTTTCTAGTGCCACCTACATGTGACCCAGTATTTTAATGTCCATCTCTTTAAAGAATGGATTAGCTAAACCAGACAGACATCCCATAGTCAGCACTGTTTCTGAGTTTTTTTTTCCTTGCAGGACAGATATACACTACATACACAAACAAATTATAAGGACATCTAGACATCCAGACCTATAGGATCTTTCATGATCTTTCATAGCTTCTTTGTCAGTATTTTTGGCCCTTCATCAAGAAGAACATTTGCAGGTTCAGACATTGTTGTATAAGAAAGCCTAGATCTCCATTCCAGTTAATTCCAAAGATGTTTGATGGGATAGAAGATAGAGCTATGCATTGCTTCAAAGTTAGACGGAAATGGAAAAGGGTATTCCCCATTCTGTTCCCACAAAAATGGAACATACAAATATCTGGTATGCTGAAACATGGAGATTTCCTTTTACTGTAGCCAACTCCAGAAAAGGCCATGACATTGTCCCTCCTTCACCAAACTGTACAGGTGGTACAATGTAGTCAAGCAGATGTTTACCTAACCCAGACTTGTCCATCAAACTTCCAGACAAAGATTCATGACTCCAACACCTTTCCATTGCTCCATAGTCCAGTGACTGTGTGCTTTACATCACTCCATCACAGAGTATTGTGTTTGGCCATGATGTAGCTGCCTGGCCACGGAAACCCATGTCATAAAGCTCCTGGTGCACAGTTTTTAGGCTGATGTTAATGCAAGAGAAGGTTTGGGACTCTGAAGTTATTGCAGCGTTCCATACAAAATGTTAGTGACTTTTATAAACTATGCTACATTGCACTCAGTAAACTCATTATAACTGTATGTGGTCTGCCACTTTGTGGCTGAATTGCTGTGATTCCTTAATGCCGCCATTGTTTAATAATACTACCTACACTCCGTCATGGAATATCTAGGAGGGAGAGACAAGATACTAAGTCTCATTGAGGATGCATCACCGTAAGGAGCCTTATTAGATCATGCATACATGGTCTATACAGTGCTACTATCTCTCAATTTGCTGCGAAATCTGTCCCACTTTTTCTGGATGAGTGATAGGTTGTCTGCTATTACTTACAGTATTCAGCTATTTGCAGTAGAAAATATTATCTGCTTCCCCATCACCATTTACATCCCTATTTATGGCTCTAATTTAATTTGGATTAAATTACAGGATTTACTTTTCTTATTTTATACCCAATTATTTTTATTAATAAATGAATTCTCTAGAAAATGTTAATTACAAGTTCTTGTACATTACTTTATGGCAATAGCATGCTTTACTGTGAAGAATCAGATGCCTTACATGTATTTTTACGGGGTAAGGGGGGTATCGTCACTCCTTGGGGAGAGACCACCATATAGGTGTGTGGAGACTTATTAAGCCTTTAGCACTCCACTTTGCAAGGGACCATGAGAAGAATATGCAAATCTGTCTTCTATGATGTAATTAGGAAGTCAGGTGCCTCAGTGTTGCAAACCAATAAAGGGCGCTCACTGGAATGTGCAAGCCTGTCTTCCCTGATGTAATTAGGAAGACAGGATTTCAGTTTTTACTTCGATTTTCAATTGAAATGTATTTAACATTTCAGGTTAGTTGCTGCTTTGGATTCCAAATGTCACCTGCTGTGTAAGGATTTCCTCGAGTCTTTAATGAATAGGATTTTCATTTCTGTACTTAGCATTTCCTTCACGATTTCTGATCAGCATAAGGTTTTATAATTTGTATAATTTCTCTGCACATGTATTTTAACATTGAAATAATCTCAGACTGAATTGATATTTTTAGTGTGGTAGATGAATGTCCCATTATGTAGATTATTTCTTTGACATATATTACAGAATATATTACTTTTGATAATGGGATCCAATCTTGTTAGATTAGGCTTTGGGAACAATTTGGCACCAGATCTAAAATATAATGTAATACAGACTTACACATGAGTCTTCATATGTTATCACATTGAGCAAAACAGATAAAACTACAGTATGTATCAAATTGCTTGACATTTTCACATGTAAAAAAACAAGTAACAATAAACCAAGTACAGTTTTAAGGTGTGATGAACAATATACAGGGGTGTACCTACTGCCGTGGCAACCGCTGTGGGGCCCGGACAGCCACCACTGCTTTTTTTAAAAAAAATATGCCTTTACCTGTTAATGTAGGAGCAGGGAATGGTAAGTGAAAATTTGCTGATTTTAACCCCTTAGCGACCTTTGACGTACTATTACGTCATGGACGCGAGGTACTTCGCGCACCATGAAGTAATAATACGTCATGGTTATAAACAGCCTCCGTGTCTCAAGACACGGAAACTGTAAGAAGGTTGCTGCTGTCCATGACAGCAGACAACTTTCTTTACATGAATCGGAAGATTTAACCCCCTCCCTGCCACGTGGATCGCTGCAATTGGACGATTGCTTCGCAATGTCCAATTGCAGCTTGCCGGCACAGATCCAATGATCTGTGCCGACAGATCGGTACAAAAGTGACAGTGATTGGAGCTACACCTTGCACCAATCCCTGTCGAGTGTTTGGGGGGCGTACAGTGGTGCGACCCCCTCCAGATGTTTTAATTGGTCAATCTGCCAGCATCATGGCAGATTGACCAATCAATGGCGTGCAGGGCAGTGTAAACTTCGGACACTGCTCTGCTTACATCACTCCCTCTGGGAATTGCGAGCAGAGCAGAACCCGTGCTGCCCTGTGAGCCCTGTGCGTGAGATGGCTGCGTTACCGCTGCGTCATACCTCGATCAGATTCTGCCAGACGTCCTAGGTCCTCTCCCAGCCAGCCCTCTACTGCCCATCTCTCCCCTCTGCCGTCTCCCGTCCCCCCTCCCATCTCCTCTCCACCCTTTCCTGACCGAGGCATCTGAGACTGTCTGGCTCCTCCAGCTTCTGGGTCCTAAACTCTGCATTCTGTGCAGAAAAGAGACTCACTTCCCTCCCCTTTTTGAGAAAGCCCTTTTTGGCATTTCTCCAAAATTTTTTTTTTTTTTTTGTTAGGTTTTTTTGCATTTTTGCATTTTTTTTTCCTTTTCTTTTTTTTTTGTTTGTGCACAAGCTTTTTTTTTTTGTAAAACTCGCCACCGCAAATTGACCAGTAATAAAATATACGTTATTGGTCACATTTGTGATTTTTGGCTCAGTTTTTTTTTCTAGTAGGTAGAAAAGAGAATTTTGTTTGTGCACAAGCTTTTTTTTTTGTAAAACTCGCCACCGCAAATTGACCAGTAATAAAATATACGTTATTGGTCACATTTGTGATTTTTGGCTCAGTTTTTTTTTCTAGTAGGTAGAAAAGAGAATTTTGTTTGTGCACAAGCTTTTTTTTTTGTAAAACTCGCCACCGCAAATTGACCAGTAATAAAATATACGTTATTGGTCACATTTGTGATTTTTGGCTCAGTTTTTTTTTCTAGTAGGTAGAAAAGAGAATTTTGTTTGTGCACAAGCTTTTTTTTTTGTAAAACTCGCCACCGCAAATTGACCAGTAATAAAATATACGTTATTGGTCACATTTGTGATTTTTGGCTCAGTTTTTTTTTCTAGTAGGTAGAAAAGAGAATTTTGTTTGTGCACAAGCTTTTTTTTTTGTAAAACTCGCCACCGCAAATTGACCAGTAATAAAATATACGTTATTGGTCACATTTGTGATTTTTGGCTCAGTTTTTTTTTCTAGTAGGTAGAAAAGAGAATTTTGTTTGTGCACAAGCTTTTTTTTTTGTAAAACTCGCCACCGCAAATTGACCAGTAATAAAATATACGTTATTGGTCACATTTGTGATTTTTGGCTCAGTTTTTTTTCAATCTATATATAGCTCCATTTTTGATAGAAGGGAAGGTTTTTTTTTTGTTTTGTTTTTTACATAAAATACACGTGTTAAAGCACAACACACACCCCACACTGAAAAAGTTTCAAAGAAATAAAGTTTCAAGAAATAAAGTTTCAAGAAATAAAGTTTTATATACTCAAGTAAAACACCACACACACACAAAAATGTCCCAATCATCCCAAAGAAGGTTTTCAGTAGAAGAGGCGTACGCCATACTGGCCTCTGACACTGATACCGCCAGCGAGGGAGAAGAGGAAAATGCCCCATTCCTTTATTTTTCCTCTTCTTCCTCCTCCTCCTCCTCCAGTGATGAGCAACCCCAAAGGAGGCACCCCAGAACAATTGCTGAGTTAGTTGCCCCACCTGTAGAGCCCATGTGGACCCCACCCCCAGAAAATTATGAGCCTCAGCTTCCTGACTTTGTTGCCCGGTCAGGAATACAAATTGAGACTGAGGGCTTCAGAGAAAATGACTTTTTCAAAATCTTTTTCTCTGATGAGTTTGTAGATCTTATGGTGGCCCAAACGAATTTGTACGCTGAACAATTTTTGGAACAAAATGCCACCTCTTCCTATGCCAGGCCACAGAACTGGACCCCAGTAAATGCAGCAGAAATGAAGATTTTCTGGGGTCTTATTCTGCATATGGGCATAGTGAAAAAACCTAAAATTCGTCAGTATTGGAGTACAGACGTCTTGCACAACACTCCAATCTATCGAATGGCTATGTCCAGGAAGCGGTTTGAAAGTATCCTAAAGTTCATTCATTATAATGATAATTCCCAGTGCCCGCCCCAAGATGCCCCAAATTTTGACCGCTTATACAAAGTTAGGCCAGTCATTGACCACTTTAGTTCCAAATTTGCAGAGTCCTACATCCCTGATCAGAACATTGCAATTGATGAGTCTCTGATCAGTTTCAAAGGGAGGCTAAAATTCCGCCAATACTTGCCCAGTAAGCGGGCACGGTATGGCATTAAAATGTATAAGCTATGTGAGAGCAGTTCAGGATACACTTATAAATTTAGGGTGTATGAAGGAAGGGACACAAGGATTGAGCCCCCAGACTGCCCCCCAATCCTAGGAGTTAGTGGGAAAATTGTGTGGGATTTGATGCACCCACTGCTGGACAAGGGTTATCACCTCTATGTGGATAACTTTTACACCAGCATCCCACTCTTTAGGTCCCTGAGTTCTAGAGGAACTGCAGCTTGTGGGACTGTGCGCAGAAATCAAAGAGGCCTCCCTAGGGCACATATTGAGCAGCGCCTCAGAAAGGGTGAGAGTAGTGCCGTCTGCAATGAGAATATGCTGCTGGTCAAGTATAGGGACAAGAGGGATGTCCTTGTACTGACCACAGCTAATGGCAGCGGCAGCACCTCTGTCCCTCTGCGTGGCACCAGTACCACTGTCTCCAAGCCAGACTGCATCCTGGCATACAATAAGTACATGGGAGGGGTTGATCTATCTGATCAAGTCCTAAAGCCCTACAGTGCCATGCGAAAAACAAGAGTGTGGTACAAAAAGCTGGCCGTGCACATGGTTCAGATGGCATTGTATAACTCTTATGTGCTATCACGATGTGCAGGCCACACAGGAACTTTCCTTGAGTTTCAGGAGGCAATTATCAAGTCCCTGATATTTGGGGACCTAGAAGTGCCAGGCCCCAGTACTTCTGAAACTCATGGTTCCCGTATTGTACCAGGGCAACATTTTCCCGGTGAAGTCCCCCAAACTGCTAAAAAAACTCAGAAAAGATGCAGAGTGTGTTACAAAAGAGGAATAAGGAGAGACACCATTTATCAGTGTGACACCTGCCCTGATAAACCTGGCCTGTGCATGAAGGAGTGCTTTAGATTGTACCACACTTCCATGGAATATTAATTTTAGAATTTATTTTCCATGGAATATCGCCTCCTTATACCATCACGTACTCTGCACACAATTACTTTCATCCGGTTATGCAGTAATTTCTGGATAATAAATTATTGCCATACAAGCTGCATCCAAATGTTTGCTATACTTCTTGGTAAATTTTTTAAGAGGTGTAATTTAACACTAACGTCACTGAAGTCAAGGGGTCTAGTTTCCAAAATGGGGTCACATTTTGGGGGTTTCCACTGTTTTGGCACTTCAAGGCCTCTACAAATGTGACATGGTAACTAAAACCAATTTCAGCCAAATCTACCCTCCAACTATTGTTCTATCCCACTGTGTGACCATAAATCACTTTACGTCCACATGTGGGGCATTTCTGTAGTTGGGAGAAAATGCTTGACAATTTGTGGGGTGCATTTTCTCTTTTAACCCCTTGTGGAAATGCATAATTTGGGGTTAAAGCTACATTTTATAGCAAAAAATGTCACTTTTCCTTTTGTTGGGCCAATTCTGTTACACTCCTGTAGGGTCAAAGTGCTCACTATACCCCTTGATAAATTCCTTGAGGGGTCTAGTTTCCAAAATGGGGTCACATTTTGGGGGTTTCCACTGTTTTGGCACCTTGGGGGCTCTGCAAAAGGAACATGGTGCCTGCAATCTATTTTAGCAAAATCTGGCCTACAAAATCCAATTAGCGCTCCATCCGTTCTGAGAGCGACCGTGTGCCCGTACATTAGGGTACCAGCACATATGGAGCATTTCCGTGTTCGGGAGAAATTGCGTAACAAAATGTGGGGTGCAATTTCTCCTTTAACCCCTCGTGAAGATGAAAAATTTGGGGCTACAGTGACATTTTATTATAAAAAAAGTAATTTTTCATTTTCACTTCTCAATGGTAAAAAAATCTGTGAAGCACCTGTAGGGTCCAAGTGCTCACTATACCCCTTGATAAATTCCTTGAGGGGTCTAGTTTCCAAAATGGGTCATTTTGGGGGGGTTTCTACTGTTCTGGCACTTCAGGGGCTCTCCAAATGCAACATGGTGCCTTGTACAAACTCAAGCTAAATTTGCCCTCCAAAATCCCAATAGCGCTCCTTCCGCTCTGGACCTTACAGCGTGCCCATAGATCACTTTACATCCACATGTGGGGCATTCCTGTTTTTGGGAGAAAATGCTTGACAACTTGTGGGGTGCATTTTCTCTTTTAACCCCTTGTGGAAATGCATAATTTGGGGTTAAAGCTACATTTTATACCAAAAAATGTCACTTTTCCTTTTGTTGGGCCAATTCTGTTACACTCCTGTAGGGTCAAAGTGCTCACTATACCCCTTGATAAATTCCTTGAGGGGTCTAGTTTCCAAAATGGGGTCACATTTTGGGGGTTTCCACTGTTTTGGCACCTTGGGGGCTCTGCAAAAGGAACATGGTGCCTGCAATCTATTTTAGCAAAATCTGGCCTACAAAATCCAATTAGCGCTCCATCCGTTCTGAGAGCGACCGTGTGCCCGTACATTAGGGTACCAGCACATATGGGGTATTTCCGTGTTCGGGAGAAATTGCGTAACAAAATGTGGGGTGCAATTTCTCCTTTAACCCCTCGTGAAGATGAAAAATTTGGGGCTACAGTGACATTTTATTATAAAAAAAGTAATTTTTCATTTTCACTTCTCAATGGTAAAAAAATCTGTGAAGCACCTGTAGGGTTCAAGTGCTCACTATACCCCTTGATAAATTCCTTGAGGGGTCTAGTTTCCAAAATGGGGTCATTTTGGGGGGGTTTCTACTGTTCAGGCACTTCAGGGGCTCTCCAAATGCAACATGGTGCCTTGTACAAACTCAAGCTAAATTTGCCCTCCAAAATCCCAATAGCGCTCCTTCCGCTCTGGACCTTACAGCGTGCCCATAGATCACTTTACATCCACATGTGGGGCATTCCTGTTTTTGGGAGAAAATGCTTGACAACTTGTGGGGTGCATTTTCTCTTTTAACCCCTTGTGGAAATGCATAATTTGGGGTTAAAGCTACATTTTATAGCAAAAAATGTCACTTTTCCTTTTGTTGGGCCAATTCTGTTACACTCCTGTAGGGTCAAAGTGCTCACTATACCCCTTGATAAATTCCTTGAGGGGTCTAGTTTCCAAAATGGGGTCACATTTTGGGGGTTTCCACTGTTTTGGCACCTTGGGGGCTCTGCAAAAGGAACATGGTGCCTGCAATCTATTTTAGCAAAATCTGGCCTACAAAATCCAATTAGCGCTCCATCCGTTCTGAGAGCGACCGTGTGCCCGTACATTAGGGTACCAGCACATATGGGGTATTGCCGTGTTCGGGAGAAATTGCGTAACAAAATGTGGGGTGCAATTTCTCCTTTAACCCTTAGTAAATGTGTAAATTCTAGGGCTAAATGAATATATTAGTGATAGAAATTGAAAAATGTAAATTTGAGCTCCATTTTGTTTTAATTGCTGTGAAATGCTGAAAGGGTTAAGAAACTTTCTAACTGCTGTTTTGGATTCTTTCAGGAGTGCAGTTTTGAGAATGGGGTGACTTATGGGGGTTTTTACAAGAGAGGCCTCTCAAGTTCCCTTCAAAACTGAACTGGTCCCTTGAAAAATGTGTTTTGGAAATTTTCTTGAAAATTTGGAAAATCACTGCTTGACTTGTAAGCCTTATAATATCTGAAAAAAAATGAAAGGGTGATTAAAATTTGACTTCTACATAAATCAGAGACATGGTTAATTATATTTATCAAAAAATTTGGGTAGTATGGCTTTCCATTTGAAAGGCTTGCAATTTCAAAGTTTGAAAACTGCACTTTTTTCCAAATTTTCATCAAATTTCCTATTTTTTCATAATCAAAGGCAAAAAATATCGACAAAAATTTTCTACTGACATGAAGTACAATATGTCACAAAAAAACAATCTCAGAATCACTTGTGTAAGTTAAAGCGTCTCAAAGCTATTGCCATTTAAAGTGACACATGTCAGTTTTGAAAAAAGAGGCCTGGTCCTTAAGTCACTTTTGGGCTGTGTCTCTAAGGGGTTAATGGTTGGTTTTATGGTTTAGAGGCCTGTAACAAGTCCTTACAGTATGGGGGTCTACAACAGGGGCCCTAACTGTATGGATGCCTTAAACATGGGCCCTTACAGTAAAGGCCCATGTTTCAGGCCCCTCCATACAGTAAAGTCCCCATTACTGACTTCCATATAGTAAGAGCCCTTGTTGCAGGCTCCTATAAAGTAAATACCATCATCACAGCCTCCATGCACTCATGCATAAGGGCTCATGTTACAGACCCACATACAGTAAGGGCCCCTATTGCAGACCTCCCATACAGTCCCCCATGTTACAGGCCCTCATACAGTAATTGAATCTGTTAAGTGGCCCTGTATGGAGGCCTGTAATAGGAACAGTATACTATATTGGTCCAAAAAAAGAGGCAATATACTGTATGAGGGTAAATAAGGGGGCAATACTTTGTGAAAAGATCAGCAAAGGGGGCATTATACATTGTGGTCACCAGCAAAGGGGACATTATACTGTGTGTACATCCATAAAGGGGGCTTCCAACAAAAGCTTGCTATGGGGTTCTGTCTTTCCTAGCTATGCTGCTGGTCATGTTGTTTACTACCCTTTGTGTGACTTCTGTCTTTTTGGGCTTATTGGTCCTTACTAATGTGTTATGTGAGCATTTTCTTTTCTAGGACACAGCTTAAATTCTTAAAATGCCACTTAAAATGAAATATAAATGTATGCTGTATCTGACTGTAAGTGGTTAAGAGACCACTGGATATGGAGTCTCTGACTAGGGGTGACTCCTTCAATTGCCTCCATTTCACATCTATAACATCCTTTCGATACACCTGTCATTGTCCACTTCTTTATGTTAATAAGTATCTGCATCGTAACAGATCATTAAAGTGTCTCTATAAAGTATTTCCTTGTAACTCAACATAAATGTAATTTGTGATTATTCAACATATTTGGTCATCACCTCTTACCCAATACATACAGTCCTATGAAAAAGTTTGGGCACCCCTATTAATCTTAATCATTTTTAGTTCTAAATATTTTGGTGTTTATAACAGCCATTTCAGTTTGATATATCTAATAACTGATGGACACAGTAATATTTCAGGATTGAAATGAGGTTTATTGTACTAACAGAAAATGTGCAATATGCATTAAACCAAAATTTGACCGATGCAAAAGTATGGGCACCTCAACAGAAAAGTGACATTAATATTTAGTAGATCCTCCTTTTGCAAAGATAACAGCCTCTAGTCGCTTCCTGTAGCTTTTAATCAGTTCCTGAATCCTGGATAAAGGTATTTTGGACAAACAATTCAAGTTCAGTTAAGTTAGATGGTCGCCGAGCATGGACAGCCCGCTTCAAATCATCCCACAAATGTTCAATGATATTCAGGTCTGGGGACTGGGATGGCCATTCCAGAACATTGTAATTGTTCCTCTGCATGAATGCCTGAGGATTTGGAGCGGTGTTTTGGATCATTGTCTTGCTGAAATATCCATCCCCGGCGTAACTTCAACTTCGTCACTGATTTTTGAACATTATTCTCAAGAATCTGCTGATACTGAGTGGAATCCATGCGACTCTCAACTTTAACAAGATTCCCGATGCCGGCATTGGCCACACAGCCCCAAAGCATGATGGAACCTCCACAAAATTTTACAGTGGGTAGCATGTGTTTTTCTTGGAATGCTGTTTCTTTTTGGACGCCATGCATAACGCCTTTTTTTATAACCAAACAACTCAATTTTTGTTTCCAAAATGAAGCTGCCTTGTCCAAATGTGCTTTTTCATACCTCAGGCAACTCTATTTGTGGCGTACGTGCAGAAACGGCTTCTTTCTCATCACTCTCCCATACAGCTTCTATTTGTGCAAAGTGCGCTGTATAGTTGACCGATGCACAGTGACACCATCTGCAGCAAGATGATGCTGCAGCTCTTTGGAGGTGGTCTGTGGATTGTCCTTGACTGTTCTCACCATTCTTCTTCTCTGCCTTTCTGATATTTTTCTTGGCCTGCCACTTCTGGGCTTAACAAGAACTGTCCCTGTGGTCTTCCATTTCCTTACTATGTTCCTCACAGTGGAAACTGACAGGTTAAATCTCTGAGACAACTTTTTGTATCCTTCCCCTGAACAACTATGTTGAACAATCTTTGTTTTCAGATCATTTGAGAGTTGTTTTGAGTAGCCCATGATGCCACTCTTCAGAGGAGATTCAAATAGGAGATCAACTTGCAATTGGCCACCTTAAATACCTTTTCTTATGATTGGATACATCTGGCTATGAAGTTCAAAGCTCACTGAGGTTACAAAACCAATTCTGTGCTTCAGTAAGTCAGTAAAAAGTAGTTAGGGGAATTCAAATCAATAAAATGATAAGGGTGCCCATACTTTTGCACCGGTCAAATTTTGGTTTAATGCATATTGCACATTTTCTGTTAGTACAATAAACCTCATTTCAATCCTGAAATATTACTGTGTCCATCAGTTATTAGATATATCAAACTGAAATGGCTGTTGCAAACACCAAAATATTTAGAACAAAAAATGATTAAGATTAATAGGGGTGCCCAAACTTTTTCATAGGACTGTATATACATGTGGACAAAATGGTTGGTACCCCTCGTTAAATGAAAGAAAATCCCACAATAGTCACAGAAATAACTTGTCAAAATCTGTCAAAAGTAATAATAAATACATTTTCTATGAAAATGAACAAATGAAGGTCTTTGCTTTTCGCTTCAACAGAATTATAAAAAAAAATAAAACTGAACAGAAATGATGGTTCCCATAACTTAATATTTTGTTGCACAACCTTTTGGGTCAATCACTATGATCAAACGATTCCTGTAACTGTCAATGAGACTTCTGCACCTCTCTGCAGGTATTTTGGCCCCTCCTCATGAGCAAACTGCTCTAGTTGTCTCAGGTTTGAAGGTCGCCTTTTGCAGACGCATGTTTCAGTTCCTTCTAAAGATGCTCAATAAGATTTAGGTCAGGACTCATAGAAGGCCACTTCAGAATAGTCCAATGTTTTCCTCTTAGCCATTCTTGGGTGTTTTTAGCTGTGTGTCTTGGGTCATTATTCTGTTACAAGACCCATGACCTGCGACTGAGACCAAGCTTTCTGACATTGGGCAGCACATTTCTCTCTAGAAACCCTTGATAGTCTTGAGATTTCATTTTACCCTGCACAGATTCAAGACATCCTGTGCAAGATGCAGCAAAGCAGCCCCAGAACATAACAGAGCCTCCTCCATGTTTCACAGTAGGGACAGTGTTCTTTTCAAGATACAATTCATTTTTCTGTCTGTAAACACAAAGCCGATGTACCTTGCTGAAAAATTTGATTTTTGTCTCATCTGTCCATAGGACATTTTCCCAAAAGCTTTGTGGCTTGTCAAATGTAGTTTGGTTATTATTACTTTTGTCAGATTCAAGTTATTTCTGTGACCACTGGGGTTTTTTCTTTCATTAAATGAGGGATACCAATAATTGCCCACATGTGTATATACTGTATATACTCAAGTATAAGCCGACCCGAATATAAGCTGAGGCCCCTAATTTTACCACAAAAAACTGGGAAAACTTATTGACTCGAGTATAAGCCTAGGGGGGAAATGCAGCAGCTACTGGAAAATTTCAAAAATTAAAATGGTCGGAGTTTTTGGGTGCAGTAGTTGTTGGGTGCTGAGGAAGGGGAGGGGGTGTTTTGGTTGTCTGTCTTCCCCTTCCCTGAGCTTGAGGACTGGGTTTTTTCTTCCCCCACTTGGAATTCAGGCTGGCTGAATATAGGGTATCTGCAGTGCTCCTATTAACCCCTTCCTGACGGAACAGGAGCACTGCAGATACCCTATATTCAGTAGACCACGCACTTTCAGACACATGGATACCTAATGTGTTTGTGTTTCACAGTCATTTTCTACTTTTATATGTATTCTAGGGAAAGGAGGGATTAAGAACTTTTATTTATTTTATTTTTTTTATTATATTTTTCTAAAGCTTCTTTTTTTTCACTATTTTATGGGAGATTCTATACATCACTTTTTTTTTTTTTTTTTGCTTGACTCGAGTATAAGCCGAGGGGGACTTTTTCAGCACAAAAACTATGCTAAAAACTCGGCTTATACTCGAGTATATACGGTAATCTGAGTTTTACTACTAATGTCTCCTATTACAATTGCAAACTTATAAACAGATATACTTTTATGATTATTGATATTGAACAATCACATTTGAACATTGAATAAATTGTAGAGGTTAAATATAGCACGGATGTAATAACCTTTAGGCAGTCTGCAAGTAATATACAAGTCTCTGAAGGTATAATGCACTTTTCTAATGAGTAATCCTGCTGTTCAATGACCTCAGAGTTTAAACTACATGTTACTGCTACTGGGCAGAGCTATAAAGGCACCAACATCAGCCTGATCATTACTCAACCTGTTGTTGGCATTTGACTTCGCTTTGAAAATAACATATATTAAAATTGATGAGGTTCGGCTACCGGCACAAAACTCCTCCTGTGCAATGTTGGTTTCCACCTGTGTGGTATATTAATCAGCCTCTGGTTATTACGTTTTTCCTTTATGAATTGTATAGTGTTCTGCTGCATTTTCATTCATAACTGTTTTATTATAAACCCATTCAAAGATCTAGACATTTTTAATGAAATAACATCAAATTAGATGTTCTGCTTCTTAGAAGGATCCCTTAAAAATACAGTCCTATGAAAAAGTTTGGGCACCCCTATTAATCTTAATCATTTTTAGTTCTAAATATTTTGGTGTTTGCAACAGCCATTTCTGTTTGATATATCTAATAACTGATGGACACAGTAATATTTCAGGATTGAAATGAGGTTTATTGTACTAACAGAAAATGTGCTATATGCATTAAACCAAAATTTGACCGGTGCAAAAGTATGGGCACCCTTATCATTTTATTGATTTGAATTCCCCTAACTACTTTTTACTGATTTACTGAAGCACAAAATTGGTTTTGTAACCTCAGTGAGCTTTGAACTTCATAGCCAGATGTATCCAATCATAAGAAAAGGTATTTAAGGTGGCCAATTGCAAGTTGATCTCCTATTTGAATCTCCTCTGAAGAGTGGCATCATGGGCTACTCAAAACAACTCTCAAATGATCTGAAAACAAAGATTGTTCAACATAGTTGTTCAGGGGAAGGATACAAAAAGTTGTCTCAGAGATTTAACCTGTCAGTTTCCACTGTGAGGAACATAGTAAGGAAATGGAAGACCACAGGGACAGTTCTTGTTAAGCCCAGAAGTGGCAGGCCAAGAAAAATATCAGAAAGGCAGAGAAGAAGAATGGTGAAACAGTCAAGGACAATCCACAGATGACCTCCAAAGAGCTGCAGCATCATCTTGCTGCAGATGGTGTCACTGTGCATCGGTCAACAATACAGCGCACTTTGCACAAGGAAAAGCTGTATGGGAGAGTGATGAGAAAGAAGCCGTTTCTGCAAGCACGCCATAAATAGAGTTGCCTGAGGTATGAAAAAGCACATTTGGACAAGCCAGCTTCATTTTGGATGAAGGTCCTGTGGACTGATGAAACAAAGATTGAGTTGTTTGGTCATACAAAAAGGCGTTATGCATGGCGTCCAAAAAAACAGCATTCCAAGAAAAACACTTGCTACCCACTGTAAAATTTGGTGGAGGTTCCATCATGCTTTGGGGCTGTGTGGCCAATGCTGGCACCGGGAATCTTGTTAAAGTTGAGGGTCGCATGGATTCCACTCAGCATCCGCAGATTCTTGAGAATAATGTTCAAGAATCAGTGACGAAGTTGAAGTTACGCCGGGGATGGATATTTCAGCAAGACAATGATCCAAAACACCGCTCCAAATCGACTCAGGCATTCATGCAGAGGAACAATTACAATGTTCTGGAATGGCCATCCCAGTCCCCAGACCTGAATATCATTGAACATCTGTGGGATGATTGGAAGCGGGCTGTCCATGCTCGGCCACCATCACACTGAACTGAACTTGAATTGTTTTGTAAAGAGGAATGGTCCAAAATACCTTCATCCAGGATCCAGGAACTGATTAAAAGCTACATGAAGCGACTAGAGGCTGTTATCTTTGTAAAAGGAGGATGTACTAAATATTAATGTCACTTTTCTGTTGAGGTGCCCATACTTTTGCACCGGTCAAATTTTGGTTTAATGCATATTGCACATTTTCTGTTAGTACAATAAACCTCATTTCAATCCTGAAATATTACTGTGTCCATCAGTTATTAGATATATCAAACTGAAATGGCTGTTATAAACACCAAAATATTTAGAACTAAAAATGATTAAGATTAATAGGGGTGCCCAAACTTTTTCATAGGACTGTATATTGTTCTTAAAGTATTCTCCTGCCAGAATCATTAGCGATCAGTCAAAGTTTTGTTGATGTGATACAGGATGTAACTTTCAGACTAAGAGTATGGGTCCATTCACACGGAGTAACGTGCTGCGTGATGTGGCATGTATACGGCGTGTGAGACTTTGTGCACCGTAAAAGCTCCCATTGATTTCAATGGAAGCCTGGATCGTATACGTGCCGTTATTTTGTGGACGTGATTTTGCGGCCGCAATCACGCAGCACGTTACTCCGTGTGAATGGACCCTATATGCGTAAGGTCTGGCAAACCGAATACAACCATTGATCACACCGCTTTATCAGAACTGCATGCTGTTATGATTATATGCTAGACTACAAGTGTTCCAGTGAAGCTGTGACTGGTCTTGTAAGGCTATGTTACATACTGCTTGCCATTTTGTGTCTTAGGCTGAGGCCCCACGTTGCGGAAATGCAGCTTTTTTGTTGCAGATTTTGCTGTTGTTTTTTTTAAACAGAGCCAGGAATGGATTTAGCAGAAAGTAGAAATATAAAGGTATGTTCACACGGCTGAATTTGCATTCCGCGTGTGAACACTTCTGCGCGGCTAGCTGCGACAGGATGCCGCTGCAGTGCACCAGCATCCAGTTGCGGCATTCCACTCTGGATTAGGCCCGAAGAATGGGCCTAATCCTTATATAGTCCCATTTCCCTTTGTAGCCATTCTTGGCTTGGCTCATAAAACTGAAACAAAATCTGCAACAAAAAAAGCTGCAATGTAGGGCCTCAGCCTTATAGTCTCTTTTCTTTGCCAATGTTTTACCTCTTTAGCTGATTTTTATTTGTGGTGCCACACAGACTCGAATGCAGAGATTGTATTTTGGACCACTTTTCACATCTTGTATGAGTTGCGATGCCATTAAAAACTTGAAGTACAGAAGTATCAGGTGTGTATGTGACAGGCTGTACTGGACTGGCCTGGTCTATGAAGAGTGGTTGGTTCCAGTTAGCAAACCATGTTATGTTGTTGATTTTGAGATTCTGATAACCCACCTTGTCATCTTGATCTGAAAACCAGCTGTAGCCTTTTCTTTGACTGCTAACCTGAGGGAATTCCTTAACTAAAGGAGTTCTAAGGAGTATTAGAGCAGTTACAGACCACTCCTGGAGAGTGGCTATGCTGTGGTTCAAAGAGTCTGGTGAACTTGTCAAAATTGATACTATTATGCTGAGTGCCCTCAGAGAGACTGTAACCTTTGTGCTGTGTGCACATTAAGCGACTGTTCAGTTGCCCATATAGCTGCCAAGATCTGCACTCAACGGCATCTGAGTGGTGGCTTTCTCTTTCACTCTTGCCCCCCTTTTCCTGTTGCAAGATTGCAGGAGCTGGGCACTTGCCATAGCAGCTAGGATTTTTGTGACGGCTTCCTAGGTTAAAAAAAAATTAAAAAAAAATAAAAAGTTATAAAAAATTAAAAAGCAAAAATCTTTTCCCATTACACAAATAACAATAAAAAATATAGACACCTCCACATGTAAAAAGCCCAAATTTTTTAAAATTTATTGAAAACCAGCCTCAATAGTAATATTTCTATGGCAGGCCTGAAACCTTTCATAAGGTTCACCTTTTAACATTTTTTTAAGATTATACACTCCACAGTAGCTCCCCCCGCAGTATTATACGCTCCACAGCAGGCCTTCCCACGGTATTATATGCTACACAGTATGCCCCGCACACTGTATTATTTTCTCCTCAGTACACCCCCCCTCACAGTATTATATGCTCCTCAGTACGCCCCCTGCACTGTATTATCTGCTCCTCAGTACGACCCCCACACTGTATTATGTGCTCCCCAATACGCCCACACACACTGTATTATATGCTCCTCAGTACTCCCCCCACACACACAGTATTATATGCTCCAAAGTATGCCACACACAGCATTATAAGCTCCTCAGTACACCACCCCACACATAGTATTATATGCTCCTCAGTACAACCCCCCCCCCAAACAGTATTCTATGCTCCTCAGTATGCCCCCCCAACACACAATATTATATGTTCCTCAGTACGCCCCCCACACAGTATTATATGCTCCTCAGTATGTCCCTCCCCCACTCATAGAATTATATGCTCCTCAGTACACCCCCCCACAGAATTATATGCTCCTCAGTAAGCCCCCCTCCCCCCCATACACACAGTAGTATATACTTTTCAGTACGCACCTCATCCTCCCCACACACACAGTATTATACATACCCATGAAGAGCCGCCATTTGTCCCCCTTCTTCTGCAGTGCAGTCAGTGTAGATTGCGGTTGCGCGGACTGCGGCCTACACTGACAGCTTTCAGATACAACTGAAAGCAGCGATCGCTCATGAACAGGGAATTCTGTACTGGATTCCCCGTTATGATATGTTCACACGGCGGAAACCAAATTCTGCTGTGATCTCTACCGTGCAGCTAGCCATGATGGTATGCCGATGCAGTGCACCGGCATTTACTCGCGGCATTCTGCTCTGGATTAGACCCAAATGAATGGGCCTAATCAGGAGGGAGTCTCGCTAGTAGGAAAAGAAAAGCGAGCGGCATTCTGCTCTAGATTAGGCCCAGATGAAAAAACCTACATGTCGGGTTTTTCTGTCCGCTTGAAAAGTCGGACATCTTTACAAGCGGACAGTGAAGGAAGGGCACAGAGTGCAAAAGAACGCACCCGATCGCCATTTAAATGAATGACAAGTGCGAGATTTTGAACAGACACTAGGAGCGGACACTAAATGTCGGACACTGACGGTAGTGTGAATGCCCCCTAACTGATAAGAAGGAGGGTAGCACAATTTAGTGAGATGTATATCACCTCATTGCTTGGATTCTTTATCAGGACTTCTACATTTCTACATTTTATGGCTATACATACTAGGCCATCTGAGAAGCGGGGCTATTCTACATCTAACTTAAATAATATAACATAAAATAAATGAATAAGATAACTAAAATGACATGCAATGACTATACATTTTGAACACCAGATGGGGTCATTGAAATCAGAATTGTAATATTTCTGCAAAGAAATGCATATTCAGTTAACTTATTGCTTTAGGAGTCTATAAAGCTCTTCTGTCTGTACCCTGTTACCTTCTACCTGTGGACTATTTAAGGTTCCTTTCCCCACCAGAAGGTGCCTGAGCTAAAAAGGTCCTTGGCCTGATAGTTCCTGTGACGGTGTTTTTTCCTGCTGCTATGTTTCCTGATTACCTCATACTCTTGCTTGTTTCCCTGACTTTGATCCTATTCTGCGTACCTTGAACCCAAATTTGTTTAGTGGCATAATAGCACAATCAGTGGCGTAACTAGGACTGGCGGGGCCCTGTGGCAAACTTTTGACATGCCCCCCCAACCGACACTGACGCCGAAGACCTCGACCGACCCCCTCCTACGCATTCCTGCGCGTTCTATTATGCCCCATAGTGGTCCCTGCACATAGTATTATCCCCTATAGTGGTCCCTGCACACAGTATTATCCCCCATAGTGGTCCCTGCACATAGTATTATCCCCCATAGTGGCCCCTGCACAAAGTATTATCCCCCATAGTGGCTCCTGCACCCAATATTATGTCCCACTGTGGACACCCATAAACAATTCTTTTCAGACCCCAGAGTATAATAATTAGAGATGAGCGAACAGTGTTCTATCGAACACATGTTCGATCGGATATCAGGGTGTTCGCCATGTTCGAATCGAATCGAACACCGCGTGGTAAAGTGCGCCAAAATTCGATTCCCCTCCCACCTTCCCTGGCGCCTTTTTTGCACCAATAACAGCGCAGGGGAGGTGGGACAGGAACTACGACACCGGGGGGCATTGAAAAAAATTGGAAAAAGTCATTGGCTGCCGAAATCAGGTGACCTCCATTTTAGACGAATAGTGGATTTCAAATCCGGGTCATATGAGAATGTGAACTTTGTGACTATGAGACAGGGATAGCTGTACAGGCAGGGATAGCTAGGGATAACCTTTATTTAGGGGGGAATGTTATTAAAAATAACTTTTTGGGGCTCTATCGGGTGTATAATTGTGATTTTTGTGAGATAAACTTTTTCCCATAGGGATGCATTGGCCAGCGCTGATTGGCCGAATTCCATACTCTGGCCAATCAGTGCTGGCCAATGCATTCTATTGGCGTGATGAAGCAGTGCTGAATGTGTGTGTTTAGCTCAACTACACCGGTGGAGTAGTTGAGCTAAGCACACAGATTCAGCTCTGCTTCAATCAGCGCTGGCCAATGCATTCTATTAGCTTGATGAAGCAGAGTGTGCACAAGGGTTCAAGCGCACCCTCGGCTCTGATGTAGCAGAGCCGAGGCTGCACAAGGGTTCAAGCGCACCCTCGGCTCTGATGTAGCAGAGCCGAGGGTGCACAAGGGTTCAAGCGCACCCTCGGCTCTGCTACATCAGAGCCGAGGGTGCGCTTGAACCCTTGTGCACACTCTGCTTCATCAAGCTAATAGAATGCATTGGCCAGCGCTGATTGAAGCAGAGCTGAGTCTGTGTGCTTAGCTCAACTACTCCACCGGTGTAGTTGAGCTAAACACACACATTCAGCACTGCTTCATCACGCCAATACAATGCATTAGCCAGTGCTGATTGGCCAGAGTACGGAATTCGGCCAATCAGCGCTGGCTCTGCTGGAGGAGGCGGAGTCTAAGATCGCTCCACACCAGTCTCCATTCAGGTCCGACCTTAGACTCCGCCTCCTCCGGCAGAGCCAGCGCTGATTGGCCGAAGGCTGGCCAATGCATTCTTATGCGAATGCAGAGACTTAGCAGTGCTGAGCCAGTTCTGCTCAACTACACATCTGATGCACACTCGGCACTGCTACATCAGATGTAGCAATCTGATGTAGCAGAGCTGAGGGTGCACTAGAACCCCTGTGCAAACTCAGTTCACGCTAATAGAATGCATTGGCCAGCGCTGATTGGCCAATGCATTCTATTAGCCCGATGAAGTAGAGCTGAATGTGTGTGCTAAGCACACACATTCAGCTCTACTTCATCGGGCTAATAGAATGCATTGGCCAGCGCTGATTGGCCAGAGTACGGAACTCGACCAATCAGCGCTGGCTCTGCTGGAGGAGGCGGAGTCTAAGATCGCTCCACACCAGTCTCCATTCAGGTCCGACCTTAGACTCCGTCTCCTCCAGCAGAGCCAGCGCTGATTGGCCGAATTCCGTACTCTGGCCAATCAGCACTGCCTAATGCATTGTATTGGCGTGATGAAGCAGTGCTGAATGTGTGTGTTTAGCTCAACTACACCAGTGGTGTAGTTGAGCTAAGCACACAGATTCAGCTCTGCTTCAATCAGCGCTGGCCAATGCATTCTATTAGCTTGATGAAGCAGAGTGTGCACAAGGGTTCAAGCGCACCCTCAGCTCTGATGTAGCAGAGCCGAGGGTGCGCTTGAACCCTTGTGCAGCCTCGGCTCTGCTACATCAGAGCCGAGGGTGCGCTTGAACCCTTGTGCACCCTCGGCTCTGCTACATCAGAGCCGAAGGTGCGCTTGAACCCTTGTGCAGTCTCGGCTCTGCTACATCAGAGCCGAGGGTGCGCTTGAACCCTTGTGCAGCCTCGGCTCTGCTACATCAGAGCCGAGGGTGCGCTTGAACCCTTGTGCACCCTCGGCTCTGCTACATCAGAGCTGAGGGTGCGCTTGAACCCTTGTGCAGCCTCGGCTCTGCTACATCAGAGCCGAGGGTGCGCTTGAACCCTTGTGCAGCCTCGGCTCTGCTACATCAGAGCCGAGGGTGTGCTTGAACCCTTGTGCACACTCTGCTTCATCAAGCTAATAGAATGCATTGGCCAGCGCTGATTGAAGCAGAGCTGAATCTGTGTGCTTAGCTCAACTACTCCACCGGTGTAGTTGAGCTAAACACACACATTCAGCACTGCTTCATCACGCCAATACAATGCATTGGCCAGCACTGATTGGCCAGAGTACGGAATTCGGCCAATCAGCGCTGGCTCTGCTGGAGGAGGCGGAGTCTAAGGTCGGACCTGAATGGAGACTGGTGTGGAGCGATCTTAGACTCTGCCTCCTCCAGCAGAGCCAGCGCTGATTGGTCGAGTTCCGTACTCTGGCCAATCAGCGCTGGCCAATGCATTCTATTAGCCCGATGAAGTAGAGCTGAATGTGTGTGCTTAGCACACACATTCAGCTCTACTTCATTGGGCTAATAGAATGCATTGGCCAATCAGCGCTGGCCAATGCATTCTATTTGCGTGAACTGAGTTTGCACAGGGGTTCTAGTGCACCCTCGGCTCTGCTACATCAGATTGCTACATCTGATGTAGCAGTGCCGAGTGTGCATCAGATGTGTAGTTGAGCAGAACTGGCTCAGCACTGCTAAGTCTCTGCATTCGCATAGGAATGCATTGGCCAGCCTTCGGCCAATCAGCGCTGGCTCTGCCGGAGGAGGCGGAGTCTAAGGTCGGACCTGAATGGAGACTGGTGTGGAGCGATCTTAGACTCCGCCTCCTCCAGCAGAGCCACCGCTGATTGGTCGAGTTTCGTACTCTGGCCAATCAGCACTGGCCAATGCATTTCTATGGGGAAAAGTTAGCTTGCGAAAATCGCAAACTGACAGGGATTTCCATGAAATAAAGTGACTTTTATGCCCCCAGACATGCTTCCCCTGCTGTCCCAGTGTCATTCCAGGGTGTTGATATCATTTCCTGGGGTGTCATAGTGGACTTGGTGACCCTCCAGACACGAATTTGGGTTTCCCCCTTAACGAGTATATGTTCCCCATAGACTATAATGGGGTTCGAAACCCATTCGAACACTCGAACAGTGAGCGGCTGTTCGAATCGAATTTCGAACCTCGAACATTTTAGTGTTCGCTCATCTCTAATAATAATCAAAGACCCGGGGGAATAAAAACATAAAAAACCCCTGCTGTTTCTTACCTGTCCCCCAGCTCCTACGCTGTCGGCTTCCGCTGCCGTCCTTCTGCAATGATGTCGGACGTCACATGACCCGGGATGCAGGCCAGGTTCATGTGACATCAGAGACCTCAGACAACAAGGAAGGAGGCCTGGCCAGGATCGTGGAGAGGTAAGTAACAGTGTTTTTTATGTTTCCTACCTCTCCCGGTCCACCAATCATTATACTCGGGGGTCCGAAAAGACCCCCGAGTATAATGATAGCAGCGGTAGCGGCTGTCACCGGGCCCCTAATGTCCCAGGCCCTGTGGCAGCTGCCTCTGCTGCTATGGCGGTAGTTACGCCACTGAGCACAATACTCACTACATTACAGCAGCATCCAAAGGTGAGCTCGGCGGAATAATGGTGTACTATTCTCTTGAGATGTAACTGATATAAGACATATTACGCTGGGTTCACACCAGCGTTCGGGTCTCCATATCAGGTTTCCGTCTTCTGCCGGTGGAAGACAGAAACCTGTCTGGCCGTGAGCATTTTATGCTCTCCACGGCGAAACCGTTTTTTTTAAACCGGAAACAAAGTCCTGCATGTCCAGTTAAAAAAAAACAGTTTCAGAGGGCCACACAGCGTCTCAGTGGTTAGCACTGTAGCCTTGCAGCTCTTGAGTCCTGGTGTTCAAATCCTGCCAAGGGCATAAAACCATTTGCAAGGAGTTTGTATGTTCTCCCTGTGTTTGTATGGATTTCCATCTTATATTCCAAAGACATAGTGATATTTAAAAAAAAGTTTAGATTGTGAGCTCTATGTGGAGCTCACAATCTACATTTAAAAAAAAACAAAGAAAAACCCGGTTTCGCTGCAGAGAGCATAAAACGCTCACCGGCACTCACGGCCAGACACTTTTCAAAGCCATTAAAATGAATGGGTTTGAAACATGACTCTCCTGCCCAGTTTCGTGCAGTAAACGGAAACCTGCATAACGGAGATCTCGGGCGCAGATGTGAACGAACCCTTATTTGGGTCCAGGTAGTTTTAGGGAGCCTTCACACGGATTTACGCTGCACTCATTCTGAACGTAAAAAGCAGCTCCCATTGACTTGAATGGGAGCCAGCATACGTGCTCTACCCATTGAAATCAATGGGAGGTCTTTTTGGTACTTTTCCCCTGTCAGGCCAGCATCGCAGTTCAGCATCAGCATTGGGACATTCTGAACTGCTGACTGCTGGCCCGATGCTGGCTGGCACTGCAGCTGTGTATAAAGGAGCAGCGGATCACAGGATGCCAGAGAGGGGTGCCCAGACCCTGCCCTCACTCGCGGTGCGGAGAGGATGGTGGAGCCCAGCCTGGTATGAGCTGTGTGCCACCGTGACAGATGCTGTGTGCATGTCACTGCAGCCACAACATCAGGGAGTGACGTCCGGCTTCACCGTGTTCTCTGGGCACTGGGACGTGTAGCCCGGCCACTGACAAGCTTGTGCTCACCGACAATCACCGCAATCCCCAAGTCAACCCACGTCCCCGCTCACACCAGGCCGGGCTCCACCATACTCTCCGCACCGCGAGTGAGGGCAGGGTCTGGGCGCCCCTCTCTGGCATCCTGTGATCCGCTGCTCCTTTATACACAGCTCCAGTGCCAGCCAGCATCGGGCCAGCAGTCAGCAGTTCAGCATGTCCCGATGCTGATGCTGACCTGAGATGATTTCAATGGGTAGCACACATATGTCAGCTCCCATTCAAGTCAATGGGAGCTGTTTTTTACGCGCTCATTCTGAACGTGTTTTTACGTGCAGAATGAGCGCAGCATAACTCCGTGTGAAGGCTCCCTTAGTAATTTACCTTGGTAACAGGATATGCATAACACTTGCTATGTCCAATTAACTTGCTGTTTTATGGGTTCAAAAAAGTTCTTTAGGGCTGGGGCCCCACATAGTGTAAACACCACGATTTGTCCACTTTGCAATCCTGAAGAGTAGATGGGATTCTGGCTAATCGCACCCAGAGGAAAACTATGGAATTTCTGTGAAAAGTGCAGCAGAAAAAAACATAATGCATTTCCCCACAGCGTGTTTTGGCTGCGGTTTGTTACATGGGACCTTAGCCTGAAGCTTGGTACATCTTTTTTTTTTTTTTTTCTAATTTTCACTTTGTTTTTCATGGACTTACAAGAACATGGCCATGTTTGCTAATGGGCTCAGATTTTCCATCAAACAAGAGTGGAACAAAGGGCATTCCCACACAGACTTAGAGTAGGACCACTGATGCACATTTATAAAGACATTTTTCTTTTGTTATTATGGTCTCTGTTATGTCTATATCCAAAATAATAACAGTATTTTTCTTCCTGTCATAAAAAATAATGTATATTTACATATCAAAGTGCTCATGATCACTATGCCCTTGCAGCTTCTACTGCCACTCAGTAGATGTATGAAAGTCATGCATTGAATAGCTCTTTTTTATGCTTGTAAATTGTATGCATAGGCTTATTTACCATGGCTAGAGTCAATGCAGGGCTTATTATTTCGTGAAAATACTCACCTATGTCAGCCTTTCAGCTTTACAAATCCACTTACTGGTCGGAAAAAGAACAGGAGAATAAAATATAAAACATTTCTTCAATATCCTGCCCATGACCAGGAGATAAGTCGTATTAATAAATTGTATATTAAACAATTCCATAATTTTTTTTAAAGAAGTTGCATAGGATTACAGAAACATGGCTGCTTTCATCCAGAAACAGTACCACAGCTGTCCACACATTGGGGCACTTGTGCCTTTTTTGGCATAAATTGGACCTTTTCGTGGTCTCTTTTTTTTGCCTTGGGCTTCAATTATAAAGTATTTGCACCTTTTTGGCTAGATGATATGTTTCCCATACCACTTTTTGCCGAGTAAATGGGGCATGACCTAAATGGAGATCCTTGTCATGCTGTTTGCATGACTTGCGCCATTTTGAAAGGGAACAAACAAAGGTGCAAATATACTCCAGTACATGGTCAGCGTAAAAGAGTCCGCCAAGTCATAAGGAATTAGCAAAAAAAGAGAAAATGTGCCTTTTGGAACAAAAACGAGGCAAAATGAACATAGCTTATATAAGCACATCTAAACTAACATGTGCACAACATTTAACAAGGAGGTGCACCTATATCATAAATAGGCACCACAGTACACTAGTCTAAAAAAACGGTGCACCTGTGAAAAGTATGACCAGAAACAGCGCAGATGATAAATAACACCTATTGTGTTTGGTGTTGTAGCACAGCTCCATTTATTTCAATTAAGCCGAGCTGGAACACCAGACACAACCCATGAACAGGTGTAGGGTTTTTTTCAGAAGAAAGTAGTCATGTCTTTGTAGTCATTTCTATTCACAAATACTCAGGGAAATGATCACTTATATTCTTCTGTGAAGTATTTTAGATACTTTCAGAAAATAGAGGGTTTCATCTTTCTTTAGATTATTCATTACTTTAGTTTTATGCGTTCATGTATTTGCATTTTATATAATGTAATGTTAGGACATTTAGAAAAATGCAAACAATTCAACCTTTTTCTAGCTCTACTATAGAGCTCTGGTATATAGAGGATATTATTTTCTCTCCGTTCCCTCACTGTCACACAGTGACAACAACTATTTGACTTAAACATGACACATCATGAAGGTCGATACGAAAGAAAAGAAAGCAGTCTAAGGATTTAAAAATAATAGACTCCTGGTGTCAGGTACCTTTTCTTGAAAATGGCAAAGGCTTTATGCAATATGTGGAGTAGAATAATGATGCAAGACTGGACAATCAATTGCTTCCACCCACACACAGTCTTGTCAATCTCACCGTGCCAGATTTGCTGATCGAATGCCAGATAGAAAAGGGTAATCCTCCAAGCTTTCCTCTCATTTCATGTATTGTTAAGTTACAGATTTAGCCTTTCGGACAAAATCTATGACCAAACATTATCCTCAAATGTCAATTATTTTACATATACATATATCCCCTTTTCTTCCAAAGCCTTAGATAACTGGTGTTCTTTGGTTATGTTCATCGCAAGTATCATATGGCATTTTTCTTGATACTAAAGAGCTTTTCTTGGACTTAAACATTGATGACTTATTACTAGAAGTAGGTAATCAATGCTTGATTTAGGATGGGGTCCATACTTTGATAAAAGGGCCGTTGGCAGTCCGGTGAGTGCCCACTTTACTTACAAAGAAACAGCAGCTTGTCCACAAAGACTGTCCCTCTAATGCAACTCAATCCTACTCAAGTAAATATGGACCAGCCGCTGGGCTCGATGGACTAAAGTAACGGAAGGTCGCTATACAGTACAGTATGTAACAGTCATATAATATAGATTGTAACTAGAGATTAGAGATGAGCAAACAGCGTTCGATCGAATTGGTATTCGATCAAATATCAGGCTGTTCGAGGTATTCGATTCCAATCGAATACCACGCGGCAAACGCAGTAAAAATTCGTATCCCCTCCCACCGTCTCTGGCATCTTTTTTGCACCAATAACTGTGCAGGGGAGGTGAGACAGGAACTACGACAACATAGGCATTGAAAAAAAATCTGAAAAAGCCATTGGCTGCTGAAATCAGGTGACCTCTGATTCATAAGAATAGTGTTGGCCATGTTCCTCTCATTTTAGCTTTGGAGAGATAGGGAGAGCTTGGTCTCAGGGCAATATACTGATTTTAGCCTTGTCTAGGCAGGAAAACATTCTTATAAAACAGCTCTTTTCAGAGCTACACTGCAGGAACACTGTACACATACAGTGAACCTGTAAATCATACAGCAGGGTAGCAGCAGGTGACGTGGACGAGGACGTGGATATCCAGCTGGGTATCCAGTCCACAGTCCAGGTACTGGAGAGGGGCTTCTAGCAGTGCCCCTCGTCAGTAGCAGAAGGGGACGAGGATGTGGACATAGATATCCAGCTGGGTATCCAGTCCACAGTCCAGGTACTGGAGAGGGGCTGCCAGCAGTGCCCCTCGTCAGTAGCAGAAGGGGGCGAGGACATGGACATGGATATCCAGCTGGGTATCCAGTCCACAGTCCAGGTACTGGAGAGGGGCTGCCAGCAGTGCCCCTCGTCAGTAGCAGAAGGGGGCGAGGACATGGACATGGATATCCAGCTGGGTATCCAGTCCACAGTCCAGGTACTGGAGAGGGGCGGCCAGCACCCACTTCACTCATCCTCCTCCTCTTCCTCCAACCCCAGCCCCTTCACCCTAATGTAATACTTAAAAAACCTCATTGAGGTTACCTCATTAATTTTTTTATGGTTCCCCCCAAGGGCCTGCAATACAATTTTTAGGGCTCCCCCCAAGGGCCTGCAAATCAATTTTTTAGGGCTTCCCCACAAGGGCCTGCAATTTATTGTTTTAGAGTCACCCAAAGAGCCTAACACTCTGCTGATACAAGGCTCAATTCACCATAAGGGCCTACCATTCTGATGGTGCAAGGCTCAATTCACCCCAAGGGCCAAAAAATAAAACACTGCTGGTGCAAGGCTCAACTCACTTCAAGGGCCAAAAACTAAATCTCTGCTGTTTAAAGGCTCAACTCACCAAAAGGACCAAAAAGTAAAACACTGCTGGTGCAAGGCTCAACTTACCCCAAGGGCCAAAAAGTAAAACACTGCTGGTGCAAGGCTCTACTCACTCCAAGGACCAAAAAGTAAAACACTACTGGTACAAGGCTCTACTCACTCCAAGGGCCAAAAAATAAAACTCTGCTGGTGCAAGGCTGAACTAACTTAAAGGGCCTAAAACTCTGCTGGTAAAAGGCTGAAGTCACCTCAAGGGCCTCAATCTCTGCTGGTAACTCAGCTTAAGGGCCTCTAATTTAATTTGGAAGGGCTCACATTAAGGACCAAAAAAGTGAATTTTTGAAGGTCTTACCACATCACACACACACACCCACACCCACAATGACAGTTAAGGGAGGGGGCTGTTGGATTTCCCATTGCCTATTCCATCTGTGGTTGTCAAGGGCAACGTGATTTAAAGGGGTGCTTGTTAATGTTTCTTTAGCTTAAAATTTGGGTTTCTGTCTATAATGAATCCGTGCGCTTTAACTGCACAGCACTTGCAGTTGCGCTGATATTCCTTTCGGGGGGAGTCCTCCTGTGAACTCCTTCCGGATGGGAGGCAAGCGCTAATGTGAACTTACTCCTCCTGCAGAACCAGCAATGATTGGCTGAATGCTAGTGTACAGCATTCGGCCAATTAACGCTGGTTCTGCCGGAGGCTCGTCTGTGAGGAGGCGGAGTCTAAGATCGGAACCCAGCAGTCTCCATTGTGGTCCGATCTCAGGTGTAGCAGAGTTGAGCACACAGCTCTTTAACATCTCAGGTGTAGCAGAGTTGAGCACACAGCTCTTTAACATCTCAGATGTAGCAGAGTTGAGCACACAGCTCTTTAACATCTCTGATGTAGCAGAGTTGAGCACACAGCTTTGCTACATCTCAAATGCCGATCCCGATCGCTCAACCATACTGGCAGCTTTCGGTTATGCGGAAGCTGACTTTTTCTCATAGGAATGGATTGACCAGCGTTGATTGGTCGAATGCTATACGGTGTACAGCATTCAACCAATCAACGATGGTTCTGCCGGAGGCTCATCTGTGAGGAGGCGGAGTCTAAGATCGGACCACAATGGAGACTGCTGTGGTCTGATCTTAGACTCCACCGCCTCACAGATGAGCCTCCGGCAGAACCAGTGTTGATTGGCCGAATGCTGTACACTGGCCAATCAACGCAGTTCAATGCATTCCTATGAGGAAAAAGTCAGCTCCCGCATAAACGCAAGCTGCCAACTCTCCCGACTAGCAAGGACAAGCCTGCTGCAGAACCATCATTGATTTGCCGAATGCTATACAGTGTATAGTATTCGGCCAATCAACGCTAGTCAATGTATTCCTATGAGAAAAAGTCAGCTCCCGCATAACCTACACAGAGTATAACATTCGGCAAATCAACACTAGTTCTGAATCGAATCTTTACTGCGAATAGCGATAGTATTCGAATGAGTACGAGTATTTCGAATACTGTAGTATTCGTTCGAATACCTACTTGATCGAATACTACTCGCTTATCTCTAATTGTAACCATAAAAAGTGAATGAAGGCCATGCAAATGGAAGAACACAAAGTCAGGTCAGAAATCCAGCCAAGATTTCCTTTTTTGAGGCCAGGTTATGATCTTGCACAAGAACACAAAAACAGGCAGAGACAAGGCACACACAAGAAGATACATTGCCTCATAAGAAAATCATGATTGGCTTTCTGAAAAGTGTCATGCCATAGAAAGCTCCTGCATTCATGGTTGTATATAGAGATTTGTTGTGTACTGTATTTGCGAGGTTCGCCGAGAAAATTTGTATTAAACCAGACTGGTTTGGTCATAACCAGAAATACACGACAAAATTTATTATTATACTCTGGTGTCACTTCAGGCCTCAGCAGTGAACTTCCATAGGGACCTTCCATAGTTTCCCATTATTATACTTGGGGCTACTAAGATGCTTAAAGAAAATCTTTAAGGCTGCCTTCACATCATGTAAACGCGAGCTGATTTTGTCAAAATACACGTGTAAAAATCAGACTCCCATTGACTTCAATGCTGTTAATCTGCTTCTTACGCGCTCATTCTGAACAAATTTTACGTTCAGAATGAGCGGAGCGTAACATCGTGTGAATGCTCCCTTACAATTACTATTACTATTCCATGGATAATATGCAAAGGACCTTGCATTCAGTATGCACAACAGTGTCTATTGTACATATACTGTACGTATATGGAGAACAGTATTGGGACACTTGCACAGATATTACGCATACGGGAGATTTTATGACATTTCATTCTAATTCCATAGGCAATAATATGTAGTTGTTCCTCTTTTTTGCCATTGCTATAAGATTTTTTAGTGTGTCTGGGGGAAATTTTGTATTTATCCAGAAAACCATTTGTGAGGTCAGGCACTGGAACTCATTGCAAAAATGCTTGATAGTATAGATCTTAGGGCTCAACCAACTTCTTACATATCAAACCAAACATGCCTTTATGGCCTTCGCTTTGTACACAGGTGTACAGTCTGGAACAGAAAAATGCCTTTCCAAAAGTATTGCCACAAAGTTGGAAGAATACACTTGTCCAAAGTTCCAAAGTGTCTTAGTATGCTGAAGCTTTAAGATCAAGGTCATGTTTGCATGCAAGCATATGAGTTTCAGGTGGTTTGCACCCTAAAATCATTGGCAGATTCCACTCGGATTGAAAAAAATAGGAGGCAGAGATTGGAGCAGGATGCTCCATGCTCCATCTTGCCGGGGATTCAATGGCTGACTCGGCCACAGAGTCTGTAGCTTCAGACAGCCCAAACATTAATTAGCCACAGAAAGCGGAAGAATGAACAGCAATCTAAAGTGGCTCTCTGCCTCAAATTCCTCATATTTGCCCCAAAGAGTCAAGTAAAACGGAATGACAAAGAAGTCAACTCAGCACACAGAAATAGGGTAAGATGTGTTCTCAAAATCATTTTACATGGCATTATAAGGCGCTGTAAGATGTCTAATTACCAAAAAAATTCCGAATTATTGGACAATTATAGACTCATTTTTACTGTTAAAAGACCACATGTAGACTGCTCAAAGAGAAATGTTAACCTAAAACACAGAAGACTGGAAATCAATAAGCCAGAGTATTTTACACCACGTTTGCGGAAATGAATAGAGATGAGCGAACAGTGTTCTATCGAACACATGTTCGATCGGATATCAGGGTGTTCGCCATGTTCGAATCGAATCGAACACCGCGTGGTAAAGTGCGCCAAAATTCGATTCCCCTCCCACCTTCCCTGGCGCCTTTTTTGCACCAATAACAGTGCAGGGGAGGTGGGACAGGAACTACGACACCGGGGGCATTGAAAAAAATTGGAAAAAGTCATTGGCTGCCGAAATCAGGTGACCTCCATTTTAGACGAATAGTGGATTTCAAATCCGGGTCATATGAGAATGTGAACTTTGTGACTATGAGACAGGGATAGCTGTACAGGCAGGGATAGCTAGGGATAACCTTTATTTAGGGGGGAATGTTATTAAAAATAACTTTTTGGGGCTCTATCGGGTGTGTAATTGTGATTTTTGTGAGATAAACTTTTTCCCATAGGGATGCATTGGCCAGCGCTGATTGGCCGAATTCCGTACTCTGGCCAATCAGTGCTGGCCAATGCATTCTATTAGCTTGATGAAGCAGAGTGTGCACAAGGGTTCAAGCGCACCCTCGGCTCTGATGTAGCAGAGCCGAGGCTGCACAAGGGTTCAAGCGCGCCCTCGGCTCTGATGTAGGAGAGCCGAGGGTGCACTTGAACCCTTGTGCACCCTCGGCTCTGCTACATCAGAGCCGAGGGTGCGCTTGAACCCTTGTGCACACTCTGCTTCATCAAGCTAATAGAATGCATTGGCCAGCGCTGATTGGCCAATGCATTCTATTAGCCCGATGAAGTAGAGCTGAATGTGTGTGCTAAGCACACACATTCAGCTCTACTTCATCGGGCTAATAGAATGCATTGGCCAGCGCTGATTGGCCAGAGTACGGAATTCGGCCAATCAGCGCTGGCTCTGCTGGAGGAGGCGGAGTCTAAGATCGCTCCACACCAGTCTCCATTCAGGTCCGACCTTAGACTCCGCCTCCTCCAGCAGAGCCAGCGCTGATTGGCCGAATTCCGTACTCTGGCCAATCAGCACTGGCTAATGCATTGTATTGGCGTGATGAAGCAGTGCTGAATGTGTGTGCTTAGCACACACATTCAGCTCTACTTCATCGGGCTAATAGAATGCATTGAGGAATGCATTGGCCAGCCTTCGGCCAATCAGCGCTGGCTCTGCCGGAGGAGGCGGAGTCTAAGGTCGGACCTGAATGGAGACTGGTGTGGAGCGATCTTAGACTCCGCCTCCTCCAGCAGAGCCAGCGCTGATTGGTCGAGTTCCGTACTCTGGCCAATCAGCACTGGCCAATGCATTTCTATGGGGAAAAGTTAGCTTGCGAAAATCGCAAACTGACAGGGATTTCCATGAAATAAAGTGACTTTTATGCCCCCAGACATGCTTCCCCTGCTGTCCCAGTGTCATTCCAGGGTGTTGGTATCATTTCCTGGGGTGTCATAGTGGACTTGGTGACCCTCCAGACATGAATTTGGGTTTCCCCCTTAACGAGTTTATGTTCCCCATAGACTATAATGGGGTTCGAAACCCATTCGAACACTCGAACAGTGAGCGGCTGTTCGAATCGAATTTCGAACCTCGAACATTTTAGTGTTCGCTCATCTCTAGAAATGAAGCATTTTTGTTGTAGATTTTGTTGTGGTTTTTTTTTTTTTTTTTTTTTAGAAAAGAAAGAAATGCGGAATATATAAGAAGCTTCTTATACTACTACCTTCTGGCTTTGGCTCAAAAAAACACAACAACATCTGTGTCTCTGCAACGCTGGGCTTTAGCCATAATGTTCCCTGCGCCATAATGTTCCCTCCTCCTCCAGACCTAGGTAGAAATCTACTGCCCTAGACTCTGGTGTAATTTATTGCAAGTTTGTGCAGGGGTGAACCATTTGTTTCTGCTGCCTGAGGCAGACGTCAGAAAGCACCCCCCCCCCCCAAACTGAGGGGGTGGAGCGTAGGGGCAGGGACGAACGGAAGGGGGCGGGGCCTAGTGGAGAGCGCGTCTTTAGCAGGCAGAGAGCAGGCAGGGAGAGGACCTGCTCTCTGCCTGAGCGTGAGGGGCGGCCGCTGGAGCAGCGCTGCTCCAGCGGCCTCCCCAATCCACCGCTCAGTGATGGTGACCCTAAGCCAGTCCAAGACAGCTTGTCCTGGACTGGTTTAGGTCAGCAAAAATGCCACCCTCCCCGGGGCCCTGGCATAGCGCCGCCTGAAGCGGTCGCTTCAGGTCGCCTCATGGGTGAGGCGTGGCATAAATGTGTTTGTGGCATAAATGATGAAGAATCTGGCACAGATGGTGGCTTTACCCCATCCCAGCCCTATCTACTTTCAGGAATAGTGGTGAGACTGGGGCAATAGCCCCACTTGTGACTATTTTAGTTGCAAAGCAACAATTTGTGGCTATGTTATGCTACCAAAGTGGTGTAGGATTTGATGAACGCCCTATTGTGTTTGTAGCATTTATTACAGAATCCCATGACTTACAATGAAAATCCTAAACTATGTCCTACCTGGTTCCTTTTTATTCTGTGCAATACAGATCACATATACTTTTTTGTGAGAACATAGTATTCATGAAAATATAACATTTATAGTTCTGTTGCAGACGTTATTTCGTACATTTCTCAGCTCGACAATTGTGTTAATCTATGCAGCTAGTGGCCTCTAGTGGCCTTACCTAAAATAGGAAGTATTGTAGAACATACATGTTCAAAATATTAGTTTTCCTACTATATCTTGCCTGAAGATGGAAAATTTTGGGGCTTTTTTAGTATTTTATCTTTGGATTGCATAGGAGGCTAGGTTTGCATCACATTGTTATTGGAATTGTTTTAATAAGACAGTATCCTGTATAATACCAACTGCTCAAATTTATGTTTCAGTGTGTAGTAAAACTTATCTACTGCAATGGATCTGCATTCTTCTACAGTTCAATACCCCCTTTCACTGGACCCAGCAGTCATACGAAAAGGGTCGCTTGCAACACCATGTTGCCTGACCTGAGTGATCGGGGACAGACTTGATGTTAGTGTGATAGTGACGTGCTTTGTGACAACCTTATATTGGAAATACTATGGTAGTCAGGCAATATCTGTACAACCAGCTGTTCAGCTAGGAGTATGACTAGCACTGTGCTGGCAGCATAGAAGGGAAAAGAAGCTTGGCAGTAGCCACAATATGCCACTCACCATCTTAGGCTGTAGTGTTAAATCAGGCTTAAGACTTCAAAATCTAAAAATACATTTTGGTCGAAAACAGATATTACATATTTTATATCAGAGACAGAAATAGCATAACTTTTTAGTTTTCAGATATCCTGAGGGCACGTTCGTACTTCGGAAAATAAATAGGAACGACACTGGGGCATAAATTAGCAAGACTGAGGTGGAAACCAGCCGTGGCATAATTAAAGTTTTGGGGACCAAGTGCAAACTTTGAACAGAGCCCGTTGAATCAAGTATTCTTGATAGTGGTGACTATTGGTACTGCAGCGGTATTCTATAAATTTGAAAAAAGATACAGCTATATTACCCACAATCGAAATGATCAAGAATACAAAGAGCAAGCAGTTCAGTATATAAATGCTCAGAGGGAAATCATCTGGGATCCCTGCAAATCAGCTGTATTCCGAGTGCCATGATCCTTTCACTAGTTACATTGCATGCCCATTTGTTTATATAGTATTTACATCCTGCCCACTTCAATAGGATGAGGCTGTAATTACATCGCATTGCCACCATAAAACAGATGGTGTGTAAAGTAAATGATGAAAGAATCATTGGGCTCGCACAGGCTCTGTAATCCATTCAAACAAATGATCACCAGGGGCCCAGATGTTGGACCCCCACTGACCTCTTATTGAGGGAAGGTTATCAATAGAAGGTAACTCTGTAAAGGGTTATCCATTAAGGGGTTCCCACTCTAGTCCATGACAGTGGTTGGAAAAAGTCTCCCCTGTAAATATAGTATATTGCCAGCAATGCATTTCAGCAGATCTCCACAGTCAGGGGGACAGGCAGCATTCGGGAATCAGCAACATAGAAGAAAAATAGGAAGGGCACTCACCCACTGGAAGAATTCTTCTAAAAAAGTGTCCTTTATGTTTGCATTTGAGGCTTGAAAAAGCGCTCAGGGGAGCGCGAAACAGCTGTTGCCTACTTTTTCTGCCTTACATGCTGTCTATCCCTCCCAGAAGGTTGCATTTTATTGTACTTGTTTTTCCAAATAAAGGACGCTTTTTTAGAAGAATTCTTCCAGTGGGTGAGTGCCCTTCCTATTTTTCTTCTATGTTGTACATTTCTACTAAATGCTGCTTGGATGTTGAGCACCCCCGGTACTTCTAAAAACAAGTCATTCTTTTGTGGATCTGCAATTTCCAATATTCCATAATATGGTCAACAACAAATAGAATCAGCAGTGCCATCCCATACTTTTTCTTCATATGTTTATTCTGGAATCAGCCTTTCCCCTGACCACGCTCATGAATCTGATCTTGCAAGGTCACAGCCAACTCCAGCTGACCTAAGACCCCCTACACCTCCAAGTCCATTATACCTCTGGAAACCACCCTTTTAGTACTAAATTCAAATGACTAGATCATATTAAAGCTGTTGTTCCACTATGAATTATTGTTTGTTATCCCCCCAATGTGCCAGCAATGTGTTTATTATCATATTGTGACAGCAAGGGATGGAAGGAGATGAAGAGACAGGTACTGCCTGGAAAATTATTTTTATTTTTTGATTGTCAGCTCCTGCGGTGACTGCAGGCATGGTAGCAAATGTTACATCTGTAGAAGATAATCAAGTGACTTTGCTGCTCTAACAGTAGGTTCACACTAGAGCTCCCTCTACATTTGGGGATTCTGTTCCCCATTCCGCTTGAAAAATGCAGAGATAGGATTTTTCTCTCTGCATTTTAAGGGTGAAAATCCAGCAGACCCCATTATATTCTATATAGGTAAGCGCTTTTTCAGAGGACTGGGTTTCTGTTTTATTGTGAACCTAGCGTAAGTAGTGTAAGCAATGATACATTGCTACATGGCAATTTTACTGTTGATGTATGGTTCATAACACATATATAGTAAAAAGTACTTGCTGGTCTATATGTTACATACTGAATGTGTGTATATTTGGGAAAGAGTACTACTATGTTAGTGCATTCAAGATTTTCCCTGGCTAGCTTAGAAATGAACACAATTTTGCAACCTCTACCTCCCACATCATATTAAACAGAATTGAAATATTTCTCTATTTTTCACATGCATTTATGCCAGAAGTTAAAGATAGCAATGCTGAATTATCTATGTCCCCACTTGCTTATCTGTGTATAGAAATGTCACAAATCATGTTTTATTTGTACAGGAGTCATAACCCTGATGTGCAGTTGTTTCTGTGCTGATATATCATAAGCAATATAACTGTCATCTCCCGCCGTGCCAGGAAAAGACAATACAAAGGCAATAAAAAGTCTATAGAAATAATTGCGTTGACACAAATAGGTCCAAGTTCTGCTTAGTGGAATCTCTACTGAACATGAAAAGGTGTAGCAGAAAGAACAGGTGCAGAGCTGTGATATGGAGTAGGCCAGATTTCCTTGTATTTTATTCACCAGCAGATGTCCCTGGAGACAGCCATAAAAGGCTGAACAGAGAGCAATAATTAAACATTAATTATACGCTGAAAATTCTCTGCATAGAGACTTGTTTTATTACATATCATCCATTTTAGACACCTTCATCCTGCAATGAAAGTGACATACATAGGAAGGAATGCACCAATCTTTATCTAGATTTCATTAATAGAGGAATATTTCTTGTTGAAATCAAATGATCATATACTGAGATTTCTGTTCAAGTGAACTAAATTCTTACAGTAAAATCTGACAGTAAAATGCACAAAAATGGAAGCATTCCACAGGTTGAAGAAATAAAGGGGGGGGGTCTCTTATTCACCCATTTGTAATATAAAAAACAAAAGAACTTGATAGTCTTCAGTAGTTGATACCTTTTTAATGGCTAACTCATAATGATGACAGATTTACGACGTTTCGGAACTCTCGGGTCCTTTCTCAAGTAAATTTAAAACATTTCTGAAGGATGCATATTTATATACAGAGAGGGCACATAGGGTGTTAGAATTCCAGGAGGAGGGGGGGTTGTTAGTAATTGGTAGAGACAATGTAAACACTTACAGGTCCTTATCAGTTCACAGGTTTCTGTAAAGTGACATAAAACCATGTGACAAATTTAACCCCCTCTCCAGTGTTTGGAGCAGGGTCATAAATTTACACTCATTAATGCGTCGTTCTCTCTTTGATCTGAAATTCCCTCCCAAAACTAAAACTTTCATGTGATCAGTCATATTATGATCCTCATTGCAGAAATGTTTTGATACGGGAAGGTCCATTCTTTGTTCTTTAATTGTATGGCGATGTGAGTTCATCTGCATTCTAAGCTGTTGTCCGGTCTCTCCAACATACAGATTATCAGTGGAACATTTGATGCATATTATTGATAATCTGTATGTTGGAGAGACCGGACAGCAGCTTAAAACTTTAGTATTTCTAAGAGACTTTTTGGTTTAGGAACATGCAGAAGATACCACAAACTGACAAATGCTGGAGGAGAGATTATCTCCTTGTACAAACTACAGAAAACCAGTGTATGAACGCAAAAGGGTAATCATACATTTATATACTTTATTAGTTAATAAAACTAAAATCAGATAAGAATTGAAAATTGAGTTTTAGAGTGCATGCAGTATCATAGGAGCAGAGTAGCATATTAATCCAAATAGAATGGCAGAAATCAGCATACATAATAAACATGGAAGGAACGGTTATCAATGACTAACAATAGGAAGTTTGTACTAAAGTTATAAACTGCAAAATATCACTCCAGTTAATGAATAGTACCTAATATATAACAGCGCTAGTGTGTAGGACCAATAACAACACATTACCCATGATCAATGTTCTTCTGAGATAACACTAGCATTATTCATTCTTGTCTGATTTTAGATTTACTGTACTTCCTAACAAAAGTATACCAATGTATATGTACTTTTTTGCATTCACTTTTTAGTACGTTATAATTAGACATTGGTAAACCGGTTCAGAATGAACTGGTTTTCGTCCAAATTTTCCAAAAGTATCAGTCTATAACAAAACTGAATTTTTTGAATTTTGTTTCAAATGAACTTCTAAAATGGCTGCTGCTACATATAATATGAGGTAGAGAAGAGGAAGAGGAGGTGCCGCAACCCAATGGAGAGAAACGGAGAATGGGAATAGTAGTTAATGTTGTCAACGGTGGCCAATAATCGTCAACCGACTTCGCCAGTGCACCTCTTGAGTTGGAAAAGTTCTAAGGGGTACCTGCAAGGTACCTGATGGTCGTGATTTTACCACCAGGGCACTTCCTGTTGGTGGTAGTTATCCTACTCATTGAGCCAGATGATGGTGGTTCAAAAAAAACACAAGGTCACACCGAGCAGACCAATGATAGTGTAGCAATTTTTGGTGACAGTTTGGTATATAGAAAAGAGGTAGTTCATAAACCAAATGGCCTCTCACCTGTTTGGGTTGTGACAAGAACGTTCACAACCAACGTGTAGAGTTTTTGCCACACCGGCAGACAAAGCAGGTGGAGGGAGCAGCACCCCTTACATCTACCGGTTGGCCAATAGCAATCCGGGAGTCACAAGGAGGAAAAAAATATTGAGTGTTGACGGCACTCTCTGGTCAAAAATGGATGATCTTTATTGGAGGGTAACCAAGGGTGAACCTGCCCCTTTCGCCGCCCGAAGCGAACGACAGAAAGCCCCCCCGGGAGGAGGGGTGTGGCGGAGAGGAGGGGGTGGGGCTTAGCGAAGGGGGCGGGGGCTTAGCGCCATTCGCAGGCAGAGAGCAGGCACAGAGAAGACCGCCCTCCCTGGGGCCCTGGCATAGCGCCGCCTGAAGCGCTCGCTTCAGGTCGCCTCATGGGAGGTGCGGCGCTGAGGGTAACAGGCCTGTTACCCTCCAATAAAGATCATCCATTTTTGACCAGAGAGCGCCGTCAACACTCAAGATGATGGTGGTTAGAAGCATCTATGATGGTAGGTGAGAAATGACGCAGGAGACAACAGGTGCAGTTGAACAATAAAAATGGAACACTACGGAAGTAGGCAACAGGTGCAGCTTCCAGATCTATGAGCCAGGTAACAGTTTTCTCAGTAAAGGGTGCCCAGTATAAAGAAGTGCCTAATCTTTCCCTCTCTTTATAACTAGTCTTGCCTCTCCCACTATGTATAAGGACTGAAATGAATAAGTTCCAAAGGTACCACATCTACCTGTTAGAGTCAGGGTCCACTCTGTGCCACAAAGCATTTCTGCACTGACAACCATGTCTTCTTTATCTTCAAATACACAGTGGCAGTGGTGGTGGCACTGGTAGTTACTTTACCAGTTCTTCTGTTGGTGGCAGCAGCAACCTGTGGCTTACTCCCTTGTGGCAATTTTTACCAACATTAATAAATCCATTGCATTGGGGAAGATCTGCAAGCAAAAAATTAGCAGCAGTCATGCAGAAAAAAATTAGGAACTAGGTATCTCCGTACTCAGTAGTCTGCCCTACTCCTTTTCCTTGTGGTGTTCCTTGTAGGGAGGTCACATCCACACTTAGCAAATAGTCTTTATTTTCATCATCATCACTGTCTGCTTCTCCTTCTCATCCTTTTTCTTCCTTCTCCCTTCCAAAGTGAGCATCCATAATGGAACGTGTGTCCAGGATCCAGTAATATGCACTCAGCCATCCGACAGTTCTGCGACTTAACTAGAACCTGGCCAAGTTGCTGAAAGTGCATACAACGTCTTACCATTTAGTGGGTCAACTGATTTTTCCAACTAATGGCTTGTGCTCAGCCTCAATGGAGGACACCTATCCACCATTATTTCTCTAGGAAAGTTGTCCCTGCTTTATATTATCATGTGTTGAGAATGTGAACCTCTAATCAGATATGTCAGTGTAGGAAAAGGTTGCATGCAACTGTTAAATGCAGAGCAGCAACTATGGGCAGGGGCAATATGTAGCTTTCATGGCCTACAGCTTCAGTGTTTTAAGCGCCACCAGCCACAGTCCAGAAATGCAACAACACCAGGTTCTTGTACCATCCCATTTGAGCAGGCCCATTTCTAACACCAGACAATGCCCATCCACCTCCTTTGATTCCTTCTTACTGGACCACTTCCTGCCCCTTACATCAGAGTAAGACATTCCTTTCACACCCCTCCCTCATTTCATGGGTGTAAGGTGAAGCACTGCCATGCAGTTTTAGGGCCCCTTCACACGGAGTAAACGCGCCGCACATTGTGGCACGTTTACGGCGCGTGTACGCCGCGTTTTTTTACGGTGCGCGATTACGCCACGTTAACGCCGTATAATGCGGCGTTAACGCGGCGTAATCGCGCACCGTAAAAAAACGCGGTGTACACGCGCCGTAAACGCGCCACAATGCGTGGCGCGTTTACTCCGTGTGAAGGGGCCCTTACAGTTAAAGAACTTTGATCAGTGAAGCCACACAGTTGAGGAGTTGCTTCTCTGTATCCTGCAGCAAGTATCCCATTGGATTTCGTCTCCCAACTGTGGAGTGTTGCCAGTGACAGTGGCATGAATATTGTGGCTGCACTGCATTTAGGTAGAATAACACATTGTCCCTGCCTTGTGCATGTTCTAGATTTGGTGATGTGCTACTTTATAAGTGAATATACTTTCTTAAAGAAGGTGTTCCTCATGGCTATAAAGAGACCCCAGAGTACAATGCTACAGTAATTTTATCTCAACCAAGACAAATCTTTATTTATTCGGTTTAGTAAAAATAAAGAATTTGGAATATTCAGGTCAAACCCAGTTCAGTATGAGTCAGTTCGCCCATCTCTACTCTTGGTCATGTCTACTCACTCAGTGTACAAAATGTAGCCGTGACTCTATTTAATGCAGCCGCTGACCTGACTGTACACCGGTAAACCAAAAAGTAAAAAACAAGTTTACTCTAGGTTCACATCAGTGCTTGGGTTTCTGTTTTTCAGGTCCACTTGGAGACCCAAAAAACAGAAACCCAATCCGCCTAAAAAGCGATTACCCACAGATCCCGCGTACTCCATATTCTATAACGTGGACCGCTGGGTTTTCGGCCAAAAAAAAACGCAGAGAGAAAAGTCCTGCTTGGATTTTTAAAGCAGAATGGGGGACGGAATCCCTGAGTGCTCACCTAGCACATATGTGAATCTAGCCTTTGTGGTTCCTAAACAAATATCCATTGTACTTATGTAGCAAATTGGCAAATTACCTTCCCTGTCCCAGCATATAGGGATCACAATGTACATTTTTATTTCCTAACAGTATGTCTTTGTAGAATGGGAGAAAATCTACGCAAACACAGGGAGAACATACAAACTCCTTGCAGATGATGTTCCTGGCGGGATTCAAACCCAGGACTCCAATGCTGTAAGGCTGCAGTGCTAACCCCTGAGCCACCATGTTGCCCCTGGTCATAAACTTTTTGAAGCTCAATTCTCAATGCAAAAACTTCAGCAGGGCTTCTTCTCCCATATCTATTTATGGGAGGAGAAGCCCTAATAATTGTGGTATAATTATTATGTGGCGGAGGGCTTTTGACCACCTCAGACATTGGCGCTTGGGTGCAACTGGTACAAAACTTCTGTAACTTCAATAGCTACACTACTGAATGTACCTAAACCTCTCACTTTGGGTTCTCTATTAAATATATTTGATAATTTACAGTTGATTAAATGCTCTAACTTTGTAGAGTATCTCATTCTTATAAGATTGTAATGATTCATTTATCACTATTACCCACTAGATGATGAAATGCAGAAACTCGTGTATAGGCATGGTCACATCTGCAGAGCTGGAGGCATGGATAAAAGTATATTTAGGTTTTCCTTTTATAATAAATTTTACAAAGTAGTCTTCCAACTGGGGATTTTAAATGTGTACTATATTATAGTTTGTAAACAAGCAAATATACACCATAATACAATACTGAAATTATTAAAGGTACATTAAAAATTTGATATTTTATATGTGGGTATCCCCTACTATGTTAATGTAAGAATCATATAAGTAATATATAGCAAGGGCAGAATGATGTACAGAGATAATAAACAGATATTTATTATGTAGTTTTCTGCATATGTAACTGATACAATTGTGTGCCCTACTTGTATGGGTACAGAACAAGCCACAGGCAATGTAAGCACGGAGTTACAATCAGCACTAACAAGTTGTGCTCTCAGAGCTTCTCACATATGCACTCTTTATCAGAAAAAGCTTAACATTTCGTTTTGATATGCAGAATTCTTTTGGCGACTTTTGTTCATACTGGGAAAATGCACACATAACAATCCCCTAATCTATTTATTTTTTTAATATATATACACTCACCGGCCACTTTATTAGGTACACCATGCTAGTAACGGGTTGGACCCCCTTTTGCCTTCAGAACTGCCTCAATTCTTCGTGGCATAGATTCAACAAGGTGCTGGAAGCATTCCTCAGAGATTTTGGTCCATATTGACATGATGGCATCACACAGTTGCCGCAGATTTGTCGGCTGCACATCCATGATGCGAATCTCCCGTTCCACCACATCCCAAAGATGCTCTTTTGGATTGAGATCTGGTGACTGTGGAGGCCATTGGAGTACAGTGAACTCATTGTCATGTTCAAGAAACCAGTCTGAGATGATTCCAGCTTTATGACATGGCGCATTATCCTGCTGAAAGTAGCCATCAGATGTTGGGTACATTGTGGTCATAAAGGGATGGACATGGTCAGCAACAATACTCAGGTAGGCTTTGGCGTTGCAACGATGCTCAATTGGTACCAAGGGGCCCAAAGAGTGCCAAGAAAATATTCCCCACACCATGACACCACCACCACCAGCCTGAACCGTTGATACAAGGCAGGATGGATCCATGCTTTCATGTTGTTGACGCCAAATTCTGACCCTACCATCCGAATGTCGCAGCAGAAATCGAGACTCATCAGACCAGGCAACGTTTTTCCAATCTTCAATTGTCCAATTTCGATGAGCTTGTGCAAATTGTAGCCTCAGTTTCCTGTTCTTAGCTGAAAGGAGTGTCACCCGGTGTGGTCTTCTGCTGCTGTAGCCCATCTGCCTCAAAGTTCGACGTACTGTGCGTTCAGAGATGCTCTTCTGGCTACCTTGGTTGTAACGGGTGGCTATTTGAGTCACTGTTGCCTTTCTATCAGCTCGAACCAGTCTGGCCATTCTCCTCTGACCTCTGGCATCAACAACGCATTTCCGCCCACAGAACTGCCGCTCACTGGATGTTTTTTCTTTTTCGGACCATTCTCTGTAAACCCTAGAGATGGTTGTGCGTGAATATCCCAGTAGATCAGCAGTTTCTGAAATACTCAGACCAGCCCTTCTGGCACCAACAACCATGCCACGTTCAAAGGCACTCAAATCACCTTTCTTCCCCATACTGATGCTCGGTTTGAACTGCAGGAGATTGTCTTGACCATGTCTACATGCCTAAATGCACTGAGTTGCCGCCATGTGATTGGCTGATTAGAAATTAAGTGTTAACGAGCAGTTGGACAGGTGTACCTAATAAAGTGGCTGGTGAGTGTATATTACAGACTGTTGACCAGATCATCTAAACAAGCACAGATCCTCTAATCAAAGACCCAAGACTAGACCATCTAAACAAATATAGGTCCATGACCAGATACCATAAATAAATAGACCCCATAAACACTAAAGAAAAGCAGGCTCTGTAATAGACCTCCTAAAAAAATATAAACCAGAGAAGACAATCCCTAAATAAATACAGATCCTTGGCTTGACCCACTCATCATTTACAGGTCCTGAAACCTTCAAACAAAAGAAGACTCAAGAATAGAGATGAGCAAACAGTAAAATATTCGATATTCATTTTGAATAGCCCCTCAATATTCGACTATTTGAACGAATATCGAACCCCATTATAGTCTATGGGGATCCCACTCTTCAACTCAGGAGAGTCACCAAGTCCACTATGGCAAAGGTGCACAGCTGATTACCAGGCAGGTGTCTGATTACTGTGCTGTGACTGTAACAAACGACACCTGTGTGCTCATCACATGACCATGGACCGTAAGTCACATGACCATGGTCAGAGTTTTATACTCTAGATGTAACAATGAATGACAGCAAGCCGAGATCTAGAAAACTGTAAGGAATTGATACAGAAAGTATATTGGAAAATTGTATATCTTTTTATTGTACATTTGTTTGTAAATATTGGTCTGAAAGTGGCCAACCCCTTTAGAGCAACAGCAACTAAACTGATATCAGCAAAATCCTACTACTGTACCTGCTTCCAAGCTAATGTATTTCACTGCCCACAATAACAGGTGAGTTGTGAGATATATAAGAAGTGATCCACAATGAATTGGAGAGGTTTGCACTTTTTGCTAAATGGTCCATAGAATTCAGCTCAGACACAAATGTTTTACCTGTCAAGTTTTACACATGGTGAGGATATAAAAAAAAAGAAGCTCACGACAATGTAGTAAATAACATATCTTGTAGGAAGATAAGAGCCCTGTAACCTTATTATTTCCTTCATAAAAGAAAATAACCTGCAAATACCCACAGGGGGATCTCCCCACATACAGATTTATACAGCTACTATGCGCTCAATGAATCCACAGAGAGTGATCTTTTCTTAGTGCTGTAATGCACTTTTCATACAGATCAGACTCAAAATGGAAATTTTTGATGTTTTTGGGGAAACAGTGGAGCTTGGAAAAAACCCAATACCCACTAGGGTCAATACCCACTGTATGTAGTGTGCTGTCTGTGGATAGGTCTATTTGGGGAACTAATCCACCAAGAAAGGCATGTTAGTTGATATTCATGATGCAGAAGCATAGTAGAAACATTGTTACTTAGATTCCAGCTGGCTTTTTAAATAATGTATTCAACTTCAATTTTTAATTTTCAGTTTAAGTTTTTACTTTGTTGCATTAAATTGTAGTTAACAACTTAAGCGCAAAAAATAATAATAAAAAAAATACAGTATAAAGAAAGTGAGGAAAATTTAGGTGAAACTATCAGACATTCCCAACATTTATCTTTTACTACACCAAAATATACTCCTATCTTTATTCACTAACAGTTGTTGTACACCAAAAAGTATTAGAGGGGAGTTAAACAGTATGGCTTGGCTGTGTGATTTCAATATCATTTATGCATTTAGATGGTAGATAGATTGGTTCATAGTGATTTAGCCCCAATGACACAGGAATCAAGGCTACATCATACTATATTGCAGGGGGTGGGTATGCACCACGCCACTGTAGCTTTGTTTGGACAGGTAAAAGTTTCTCTAGTTCATGGACGGGTTTATTCTTTAAAAACAAGACACTTAGCTATTGCAAGTTATCTGGTGTGTTGTATCTTATTACATACTCCTGCAGGTCCCAATATATAGGAAACACTCAAGGAATTCCTTTGGAGAATTAAGGACCACATCAAAGACTTTCAGAGACATGTGAGTACTCCATTGGCTCACCACATCTCTGATCATCATAATGGTGATCCGACACATTTGTGGTTCCAAGGAATAGAGCTGGGTACTTTATCACTGATGAGAGGGAGATTTCCCTAAAAATGGAAGCATGTTGGATATTTCCCTTAAAGAGGACCTTTCATCAGATCGGGCACTTGCAGTTTTATATACTGCTGGAAAGCTGACAGTGCGCTGAATTCAGCGCACTATTGGCTTTCCTGATCTGTGCCCGGTGTAAAGCGCTATCGGTCCCGGTACCGTAGCGCTTTACAGTCAGAAGGGCGTTTCTGACACTTAGCCAGGGACGCCCTTCTGCCCAGCAGCGCCTATCGCGCTGTACTGTGTGAGCGGGGAGGAACGGCCCTTCCCTCTGCTCACAGTGCTCATCCATAGACGAGTATTATCAGGGAGGGAGGGGGCGTTCCTCCCCAGTCTTAGAGCACAGCGTGATAGGCGCTGCTGGGCAGAAGGGCGTCCCTGGCTAAGTGTCAGAAACGCCCTTCTGACTGTAAAGCGCTAGGGTACCAGGACCGATAGCGCTTTACACCGGGCACAGATCGGGAAAGCCGACAGTGCGCTGAATTCAGCGCACTGTCAGCTTTCCAGCAGTATATAAAACTGCCTGTGCCCGATCTGATGAAAGGTCCTCTTTAAGTCTATGAAACCTTGGGGGTTGAACAAAAACATTTTCTTTGCTTGTTTTATTTAGTAGTATCAGCATTTCACTATCTCTCAAACTTGTGGCATGCTTACTGGAATCAGGATGGGAGCCTTGAGGATATCAAGGATATTACTATGGCCTGTTTCACATCTACATTCGGGTCATTCCGTTCCCCTCTACGCAGAGAGAAAAGTCCTGCAAGGACTCCACATTTTTCGTGCGAAAACCGAGCAGAAACCACACGGATCCCATTATAGTCTTAGCACCTTCTTTTTAGCCATGTGTCCTTTCTTTCTCTGTTCATACCTGAATTAAGTCTAGGTAGGGAGTCAAACACTACTTTCTATGTCAGTGAAGGAGTATTTGATGGATTTACAAAGTGAGAATTTCACTACACTGGTTGGTTTATCCTCTATGCCCTTAGACTTAGATATTCGTTCCTGGTAGCCTAATTTTTATAGTCTTAAAATTCCGTTTTCCATTGGTATGCAAATCAGTTCTCTCGCAGCACTGGGGGCGGGCCCCAGCGCTCAAACAGCACTGGGGGCATCCCCAATGCTGCGAGAGAACTCTCCAGTGCCGCCGCCATCTTCTTCTGGAACATTGTCTTCATGCGTCTTCTTCCGGCACAGGCAGTGAAACTTGTAGGCCTTGGGCAGAGCCGCCTGTGCATGCCCATGGCCACAAGAAAAATGGCCGTTTACACAGTAAGTAAGTGGCCATTTTCTTGTGGACTGTTTTTAATGGCAGAATCCCTTTAATCTTTGTAATTCTCCTGTATTTTCTAACACGACTATAAGATCATCATTTGTCACGTTGGTGTGTTATGTTCTTAGGAAGAACACAGACAGAATTGAATAAATCAGTTAAACCAGTTGGGTTACCGTCAGGGGAGTATCTTGAGGAGGTGCAGAGGGTGCAGTCTCACCAGGGCCCAGGAGCCTAAGGTGGTCCATAAGCACTGGCATCAGTACTGACATTGCAGCTTCCATCTGGCCCATAAGCCAAGGAAACCCAAAGATTAGGGCGGGTTCACACCTGTACCCGAACTCCATTATGCACGTTTCTGTTTCTTGCCCGAGAAACTGGGCAGGAGATGGAAACTGGCAGGCACTTTTCAAACCCATTAATTTGAATGGGTGTGAAAAGTATCCGACCGTGAGCGCTGGTGAGTGTTTTGTGCTCTCCTCTGTGAAACCGTTTTTTTTTAACCGGACATAAAGACGGACTTGCAGGACTTTGTGTCCGATTTTAAAAAAAACGGTGTCGCTGTGGAGAGCACAAAACGCTCACCGGCGGGCAGTGAATGCAGGATCCCGTCTTCTGCTGGCAGAAAACGGAAACCTGCATAACAGAGTTTGGGCGCAGGTGTGAATCCGCCTTTACCCTAACCACACTCACTATCAAGAATTCGCTGTAGGGATGAGGTAGCGGGCCCTCGACAAAACATTGCACCAGGGCTCACAAGACTTTAGTGACGCCACTGGTTACAGTTTTACAATAATTCTGATTGTAATTAATAAAAAGCGGAATGTAATATTCTGCAACAATTTGACTTCTGTAGACAGATGTGAAGAGACACATGTCAACATGTGAAAATGAGATGGAGCACTTTGTCACTCCAATATCTGCCACTGACATCATTTTAGCACTTTGTGCTCTGAAAACACATGTATATTGATAGCACTGGGCTCTTTTCTCCAAGTGTCTAATTCATGCCTGATGAACTTCTCATTCCTGAAGGCATTTTGGTCAAACATGATTTTTTAGCCATGTATAATCATGTGTGCTGCTTTTATGTCAAATCTACTTATCAAATTGAATATATGCATTTTCCTTATATTCTCACAAAATCTATATATGAATATATTCTACATGTTAATATCTAAGCAAAACATAACCCCTGTGATTCTACTGAAGTGAAATTTCAGAGCTATAGCTCCCTAACTGTACAACTTGTATACTGCACTATGTATCTTACATTCACAATTCTACACCTCATAATACACTTTGCAGGCTACAAAGCCCTGCGTAGGTATTAACCCCTTAAGGACGCAGTATGGTTTGTTAATGCTCATCACCTATTTTCATATTTTCTTTCCCTGCCTTCCAAAATTTACAACTTTATTATTTTCAGGTTCAGTCTGCATTAAAAATAACATGGCAGCTTTATTTCAGTGAGTCACTTCAATGACGGTGGTACAATATTTATTTTGGTTTTATTATGTTTTATCACTAGGGCTGAGCGATCGTGTTCGGAAAAATCAGATTCCGATCGGCGACCGAGAAAATTTCACGATCGCCATCGGAATTCCGAACACGATCTTTTTATGTGGGATCGAGATCGGTGATCTTTTCCCACAATGCTTTGCTTAGCCTTCACACTGAGTATACGCTATATACTCAGTGTGAAGGCTCCACTGTAGCTTCATAGGAATGAATGGAAGCAGCCAGCACACAGCCTTAACCCCCTGCGTGCCGGCTGCCTCCATTCATTGGAATGGGAGGCTAAACTAACATCTGTAGCAGCTACTTACCTCTAGAGATGGCTGCTCCGGTGCCCTCCTTCTTCTTGCTTTGCTGCTCCGCCTCCTAGGTTAGTGTTTAAAGCGCTAGGTAGGCGGGGCTTGTGGCTTAGGAGAGTGTGGGTGGGTACAGGGCGGGGAGACGTGACGTCTCCCCTCCTAGTACCCGTCCACACTCTCCTAACCCGCCCACACTCTCTTAACCTGGCAGGGAGGGGGCAGGGAGCAGCGTGGAGCGGCAGCAAAGCAAAGAAGAAGGCACCGGGCACCGGACCAGCCATCTCTGGAGGTAAGTGGACACCAGGGGGGACTAAGTAGCCAGAGGATTAAAAAAAAATCCTCTGGCTACTTTAGTGATTCACTACACAGCGTGGATTCTAACAATTGTTAGATTCCATGCTGTATAGTGAATAGGATTGCTTTTAAAATCCGATCTCTGATTAATTAAAAAATCCCATTGACTTGCATTGGGATTGGAATTGGGATTGAGATCGGGTTCGAATGAAAAATGATTGGAAATCGAATTTTAAAATCGATCCTGAAAAGTCAAGATCGGCTCAACCCTATTTATCACTTTACAAATAAAACATCACTTTTTAAAAAAAATTTGCAATTTTCAACATCTGGAACTGTTGTACTGTTTTATTGATGGAGATACATCAGGGCTCTTTATTTGCAGAACAAATTGTACTTTTTATTGGTACCAATGGTTGGCATGCGTGACTTTTTGACAACTTTTTATTGTTAATTTTTGGGGAAAGTACAGTACTAAACTGTGTTATGTTGCGTATTGCGGTATATATTTTTTTGTGCTTTCTGTACTATCAGCGCAACATAATAGTACGGTGCAGTGCAGGAACGGGTTAAAGTTATTGTCAGCGCATACACTGAAAATAGTGTGAAAAGATAAAAAAAAATTTCAATTGAGTTAGTCAACCCCTTTAAGGCTAAGGCCCCACGTAGCGAGCCGCAGACAAAAAACGGAAAAGACCGCTGCGGAAATGCATTGCAATTATGTTTCACAATGTTTTTCACAGAAAGTTTGCAGGATTTTTCTATGTAGACATTCTGCTTCTATGATACCTATACGTAAAACACCAGAGTTAAGGTATAGTTGACATGATGCGGGTGAACATTTTTGAAATTGCATTACTTCTGCTGAAGATTATTTTCTGCAGTGTGTGGATGGGATTGGCCAGAATTTCCTTCCTGACAGTACTTGTCCATAGACTAGTCCTGGGGGGCGTTCCTCACAGCTCAGCGACATGGTGAGTGGTAAGGAATGCCACCTCTGACAGTACAGAGCTACGGACAGTACTGTCGGGGGCATTCCTCAAAAGCCCAGCTGGACTGTCAGGAATGCCCTTCTGACAGTGAAGAGATATCGGTAACGGCACCAATAGCTCTTGCGCTGGGGCACATAACGGGAAAGCCGTCAGTTCACTGAATAGCTTTATATAAAGTGAGACTTATTGGACTCATCTTTAGGTAACTATAAAAGTTTTTTTTTTTAATTGCGGGCACAGATGGTTTTAAAACAGGGTGGTATGGGACACTAAAGTCTATATGGACCTTAGCTAGTTTAGTGTCCCAAATTAACCTTACATGTTCTCTTTAAGCTCTGTAATGTCAGAGCGACAGTGTCTGGAGTGGGGAGTATTTCAGAGCCCCAATCTGAGGCAGCCAGTGTCAGAGCTCAGAATCACAACCCTTGCTTTCTCCTGCCTGACACCGCCTTCCTGACAGTAAAGAGTATAAATAGAATTTTAGATACCAAAACTAACTGCACTGATTAATCTGGTACAGTGGGGGCTAGAGAAAAAATCCAACTGTGCCAGAATCAGTGCAGCAGCACCTATGAATTTATTTAGAGTTGGAGGTGGTGAAAGGTCCTCTTTAAACAAGTGAGAAATATATGGTGATCTATGCTCTGAAGTCTACACATTGCCAATATGACTCTACCAATGTACAGGAGATTTTTTGCAGAAATTCTGGTGACTGCACCATTGCAGAAATTCATGATCATGCTTACAAAATTAAATAGCATTTATCGTATTTTTGTCTATTGTATTGTTTTGTTGCAAATTATAGAAAAAAAATGACTAAATTATGATGTGCAGAAGAACCTAAAGGCTCAAGGATAAGGCTGGAATGTGCTACTTATTGTAGAGGCTGGATGACCCAAAGGGAGTTCAGGGGTTACTAACAAAAATATAAAGAAATGACATTTCTGACAATGAATTATAGTGGTTCTCTATTATTTGGATTTAGAAAGGCATATTGAATATTATGCTCTTCAGTATCCAGAATGCTGCCTGTATCTTCATCCTGATACATGTGGGCTTCCCCTTCGAAGAAAAATACAATGCATGATTAAAATTCCATCTGAAAATGCAAATGAATAGAAATTATGCAGATACAGGATATGTATGATAATTAGTAGAGATGAGCGAACAGTGTTCTATCGAACACATGTTCGATCGGATATCAGGGTGTTCGCCATGTTCGAATCGAATCGAACACCACGTGGTAAAGTGCGCCAAAATTCGATTCCCCTCCCACCTTCCCTGGCGCCTTTTTTGCACCAATAACAGCGCAGGGGAGGTGGGACAGGAACTACGACACTGGGGGCATTGAAAAAAATTGGAAAAAGTCATTGGCTGCCGAAATCAGGTGACCTCCATTTTAGACGAATAGTGGATTTCAAATCCGGGTCATATGAGAATGTGAACTTTGTGACTATGAGACAGGGATAGCTGTACAGGCAGGGATAGCTAGGGATAACCTTTATTTAGGGGGGAATGTTATTAAAAATAACTTTTTGGGGCTCTATCGGGTGTGTAATTGTGATTTTTGTGAGATAAACTTTTTCCCATAGGGATGCATTGGCCAGCGCTGATTGGCCGAATTCCGTACTCTGGCCAATCAGTGCTGGCCAATGCATTCTATTAGCTTGATGAAGCAGAGTGTGCACAAGGGTTCAAGCGCACCCTCGGCTCTGATGTAGCAGAGCCGAGGCTGCACAAGGGTTCAAGCGCACCCTCGGCTCTGATGTAGGAGAGCCGAGGGTGCACTTGAACCCTTGTGCACCCTCAGCTCTGCTACATCAGAGCCGAGGGTGCGCTTGAACCCTTGTGCACACTCTGCTTCATCAAGCTAATAGAATGCATTGGCCAGCGCTGATTGGCCAATGTATTCTATTAGCCTGATGAAGTAGAGCTGAATGTGTGTGCTAAGCACACACATTCAGCTCTACTTCATCGGGCTAATAGAATGCATTGGCCAGCGCTGATTGGCCAGAGTACGGAACTCGACCAATCAGCGCTGGCTCTGCTGGAGGAGGCGGAGTCTAAGATCGCTCCACACCAGTCTCCATTCAGGTCCGACCTTAGACTCCGCCTCCTCCGGCAGAGCCAGCGCTGATTGGCCGAAGGCTGGCCAATGCATTCCTATGCGAATGCAGAGACTTAGCAGTGCTGAGTCAGTTTTGCTCAACTACACATCTGATGCACACTCGGCACTGCTACATCAGATGTAGCAATCTGATGTAGCAGAGCCGAGGGTGCACTAGAACCCCTGTGCAAACTCAGTTCACGCTAATAGAATGCATTGGCCAGCGCTGATTGGCCAATGCATTCTATTAGCCCGATGAAGTAGAGCTGAATGTGTGTGCTAAGCACACACATTCAGCACTGCTTCATCAAGCCAATACAATGCATTAGCCAGTGCTGATTGGCCAGAGTACGGAATTCGGCCAATCAGCGCTGGCTCTGCTGGAGGAGGCGGAGTCTAAGGTCGCTCCACACCAGTCTCCATTCAGGTCCGACCTTAGACTCCGCCTCCTCCGGCAGAGCCAGCGCTGATTGGCCGAAGGCTGGCCAATGCATTCCTATGCGAATGCATACTTAGCAGTGCTGAGTCAGTTTTGCTCAACTACACATCTGATGCACACTCGGCACTGCTACATCAGATGTAGCAATCTGATGTAGCAGAGCCGAGGGTGCACTAGAACCCCTGTGCAAACTCAGTTCACGCTAATAGAATGCATTGGCCAGCGCTGATTGGCCAATGCATTCTATTAGCCCGATGAAGTAGAGCTGAATGTGTGTGCTAAGCACACACATTCAGCACTGCTTCATCAAGCCAATACAATGCATTAGCCAGTGCTGATTGGCCAGAGTACGGAATTCGGCCAATCAGCGCTGGCTCTGCTGGAGGAGGCGGAGTCTAAGGTCGGACCTGAATGGAGACTGGTGTGGAGCGATCTTAGACTCCGCCTCCTCCAGCAGAGCCAGCGCTGATTGGTCGAGTTCCGTACTCTGGCCAATCAGCGCTGGCCAATGCATTCTATTAGCCCGATGAAGTAGAGCTGAATGTGTGTGCTTAGCACACACATTCAGCTCTACTTCATCAGGCTAATAGAATACATTGGCCAATCAGCGCTGGCCAATGCATTCTATTAGCTTGATGAAGCAGAGTGTGCACAAGGGTTCAAGCGCACCCTCGGCTCTGATGTAGCAGAGCTGAGGGTGCACAAGGGTTCAAGTGCACCCTCGGCTCTCCTACATCAGAGCCGAGGGTGCGCTTGAACCCTTGTGCACACTCTGCTTCATCAAGCTAATAGAATGCATTGGCCAGCACTGATTGGCCAGAGTACGGAATTCGGCCAATCAGCGCTGGCCAATGCATTCTATTAGCCCGATGAAGTAGAGCTGAATGTGTGTGCTAAGCACACACATTCAGCACTGCTTCATCACGCCAATACAATGCATTAGCCAGTGCTGATTGGCCAGAGTACGGAATTCGGCCAATCAGCGCTGGCTCTGCTGGAGGAGGCGGAGTCTAAGATCGCTCCACACCAGTCTCCATTCAGGTCCGACCTTAGACTCCGCCTCCTCCAGCAGAGCCAGCGCTGATTGGTCGAGTTCCGTACTCTGGCCAATCAGCGCTGGCCAATGCATTCTATTAGCCCGATGAAGTAGAGCTGAATGTGTGTGCTTAGCACACACATTCAGCTCTACTTCATCGGGCTAATAGAATGCATTGGCCAATCAGCGCTGGCCAATGCATTCTATTAGCGTGAACTGAGTTTGCACAGGGGTTCTAGTGCACCCTCGGCTCTGCTACATCAGATTGCTACATCTGATGTAGCAGTGCCGAGTGTGCATCAGATGTGTAGTTGAGCAAAACTGACTCAGCACTGCTAAGTCTGCATTCGCATAGGAATGCATTGGCCAGCCTTCGGCCAATCAGCGCTGGCTCTGCCGGAGGAGGCGGAGTCTAAGGTCGGACCTGAATGGAGACTGGTGTGGAGCGACCTTAGACTCCGCCTCCTCCAGCAGAGCCAGCGCTGATTGGCCGAATTCCGTACTCTGGCCAATCAGCACTGGCTAATGCATTGTATTGGCTTGATGAAGCAGTGCTGAATGTGTGTGCTTAGCACACACATTCAGCTCTACTTCATCGGGCTAATAGAATGCATTGGCCAGCGCTGATTGGCCGAATTCCGTACTCTGGCCAATCAGCACTGGCTAATGCATTGTATTGGCTTGATGAAGCAGTGCTGAATGTGTGTGCTTAGCACACACATTCAGCTCTACTTCATCGGGCTAATAGAATGCATTGGCCAATCAGCGCTGGCCAATGCATTCTATTAGCGTGAACTGAGTTTGCACAGGGGTTCTAGTGCACCCTCGGCTCTGCTACATCAGATTGCTACATCTGATGTAGCAGTGCCGAGTGTGCATCAGATGTGTAGTTGAGCAAAACTGACTCAGCACTGCTAAGTCTGCATTCGCATAGGAATGCATTGGCCAGCCTTCGGCCAATCAGCGCTGGCTCTGCCGGAGGAGGCGGAGTCTAAGGTCGGACCTGAATGGAGACTGGTGTGGAGCTATCTTAGACTCCGCCTCCTCCAGCAGAGCCAGCGCTGATTGGTCGAGTTCCGTACTCTGGCCAATCAGCACTGGCCAATGCATTTCTATGGGGAAAAGTTAGCTTGCGAAAATCGCAAACTGACAGGGATTTCCATGAAATAAAGTGACTTTTATGCCCCCAGACATGCTTCCCCTGCTGTCCCAGTGTCATTCCAGGGTGTTGGTATCATTTCCTGGGGTGTCATAGTGGACTTGGTGACCCTCCAGACACGAATTTGGGTTTCCCCCTTAACGAGTTTATGTTCCCCATAGACTATAATGGGGTTCGAAACCCATTCGAACACTCGAACAGTGAGCGGCTGTTCGAATCGAATTTCGAACCTCGAACATTTTAGTGTTCGCTCATCTCTAATAATTAGTCTTGACACAAATCTGTCAATGCATTGTGTTCTCCAAATCACACCTCCTGCCCCCTCCGTGGGTTATATTCTACTTGGGGCTTTTATAGCTCACGATGTGCAATATTACAATATTATATTCACTGAGAAGAGTGGGCAGTATGTAAAAATATGTATTATGCTTTTTATTTTTTACTCTTCAGATGAAAAAAAGAATTTCACATTGTATGTTAGCTCAGTGCTTGGCGTTAGCATGGATATATCCGTGTTATTGCTCCTCGTCCACACTAAGGCCTTATTCACTCATCTGCATTTCATTTACAGATGGTATGTTGTCATTGGTTGATGCGCTTTTTCACGTCTGTTAAAAGCAGATCACTATTTTTGTTTCATTTTCTATATTTTGTATGTCTCTGGGTCTATCAAAAACATTTCTTTTTTTCATGAACCAATAGACTTTCATTGATGTGATACATCCATTATGTATCCATGCTGCATCAGCATCCGTGAAAAAATGGATATATTTCTTTTATTGCAGACTTATGGTATACACACATTGAAATGAATGGGTCCTAATAGGTATGTGAAATACAGACATGTGAATAAGGTCTTAGTCTGATTGAGCTTTCAATGGAACCATCTACTGTTTATCTGAAATAGGGATATTAAAGGCATTGTATCAAACGTACAGAGGGCTGCACTGTCTGAAGACTCTCCAGCGACGCTCCATCTTCTCCTGACCGACTCTTCGCTGCGTCATCAGCTTCATCTTCAATAGAAAGCACCAACTGCATATTTCCATTAGCCATTCTCCTATGGCCAAAAGGATGCTTGTGTAAGAGGTCACAGGAAAATGGCCAATGGACATGCGCAGTCGGCACTTTCGACTGAAGACGCAGCCGATGACGTGGAGAAGAAGAGGAGGTCGGAGAAGAAGATGGTCGTGTCACTGGAGAGTCACTGGAATGCCCCCTGTGCTTTCTGAAGACACATTTGCATAAAGTGAAAAAAAACTAAATAACACGGCAGCAGATTAATAAAAGCAGGAGAAGAATAGCCTTTCTTAAGGCTATTCCAAAGTGGTCTTAGTTCAAAAAGGGATTCTAATGATAGAAACCCTTTATATTGTGCGCCACATTGAATATCAGGACTAATGTTTGTGATTACAACCTGTGTATATCACTGCAGAATACATTGCTCCTAATCCTAAATAAGAAATAGGAAATATATATGGTACCTATTGATAGTTACTATATGTCTGTAAATTAGAGGCGTGCAGTGATATTCTTGAACTAAGCTGCTTTGCTTTATATACATATACAGTCCTATGAAAAAGTTTGGGCACCCCTATTAATCTTAATCATTTTTAGTTCTAAATATTTTGGTGTTTGCAACAGCCATTTCAGTTTGATATATCTAATAACTGATGGACACAGTAATATTTCAGGATTGAAATGAGGTTTATTGTACTAACAGAAAATGCGCAATATGCATTAAACCAAAATTTGACCGGTGCAAAAGTATGGGCACCTCAACAGAAAAGTGACATTAATATTTAGTAGATCCTCCTTTTGCCTCTAGTCGCTTCCTGTAGCTTTTAATCAGTTCCTGGATCCTGGATGAAGGTATTTTGGACCATTTCTTTCTACAAAACAATTCAAGTTCAGTTAAGTTTGATGGTCGCCGAACATGGACAGCCCGCTCTCAAATGATCTGAAAACAAAGATTGTTCAACATAGTTGTTCAGCGGAAGGATACAAAACGTTGTCTCAGAGATTTAACCTGTCAGTTTCCACTGTGAGGAACATAGTAAGGAAATGGAAGACCACAGGGACAGTTCTTGTTAAGCCCAGAAGTGGCAGGCCAAGAAAAATATCAGAAAGGCAGAGAAGAAGAATGGTGAGAACAGTCAAGGACAATCCACAGACCACCTCCAAAGAGCTGCAGCATCATCTTGCTGCAGATGGTGTCACTGTGCATCGGTCAACTATACAGCGCACTTTGCACAAGGAGAAGCTGTATGGGAGAGTGATGAGAAAGAAGCCGTTTCTGCACGTACGCCACAAATAGAGTTGCCTGAGGTATGAAAAAGCACATTTGGACAAGGCAGCTTCATTTTGGAAACAAAAATTGAGTTGTTTGGTTATAAAAAAAGGCGTTATGCATGGCGTCCAAAAAGAAACAGCATTCCAAGAAAAACACATGCTACCCACTGTAAAATTTGGTGGAGGTTCCATCATGCTTTGGGGCTGTGTGGCCAATGCCGGCATCGGGAATCTTGTTAAAGTTGAGGGTCGCATGGATTCCACTCAGTATCAGCAGATTCTTGAGAATAATGTTCAAGAATCAGTGACGAAGTTGAAGTTACGCCGGGGATGGATATTTCAGCAAGACAATGATCCAAAACACCGCTCCAAATCCTCAGGCATTCATGCAGAGGAACAATGACAATGTTCTGGAATGGCCATCCCAGTCCCCAGACCTGAATATCATTGAACATCTGTGGGATGATTTGAAGCGGGCTGTCCATGCTCGGCGACCATCTAACTTAACTGAACTTGAATTGTTTGTCCAAAATACCTTTATCCAGGATCCAGGAACTGATTAAAAGCTACAGGAAGCGACTAGAGGCTGTTATCTTTGCAAAAGGAGGATCTACTAAATATTAATGTCACTTTTCTGTTGAGGTGCCCATACTTTTGCACCGGACAAATTTTGGTTTAATGCATATTGCACATTTTCTGTTAGTACAATAAACCTCATTTCAATCCTGAAATATTACTGTGTCCATCAGTTATTAGATATATCAAACTGAAATGGCTGTTGCAAATACCAAAATATTTAGAACTAAAAATGATTAAGATTAATAGGGGTGCCCAAACTTTTTCATAGGACTGTATACATATATATATATATATATATATATATATATATACACACACACACTAATTTGAGGTACATATACATAGAAGTGCATATTTCCGTTTTTTTAAGCCATGTAAGCCTAACCCCTTTAAACAATGTGAGGTGAGGGACCATTGAAATAGTTGAATGAGTGCACTTGACAAATTCCATATCTGCCTATGTAAGCACAGACATAATTTATTAGGAACATGATTTGGTCCTCTTGCCCTAAGAATCAATTGGGATCCCAACGGTTGATATTCTTCACAAAACAAGCATTTATCTTATTTAACAGCATTGATAGTACTAGCTACGAGTAGCAAAACATTACTGATGTTAGACTGCACCATATCCAGGAACACTGCAGCACATTACCTGGCTATATCAAGTTAGGTGAATAGTTACATCAAACTTTAACTTGATAGATGCGATGGCTTTTTAATGACTTTTTTGTGAGTTATCTCTATGCTCCAGATTCGGTTATTCTTAGTCACATCTTATGATATTGTGTAAAGTAATATATAGTATATATAAAATAATACACAGATTATTACTTTACATTACACAGAATATTAGCAGAATCACCCACTTTACATGCAGGAGTACTGTGACAGTATCCTGCAGATTTGTAGGGAAGTGGATGGCAGTTCCTGACAGTAGTTGACACCGTGCCTCTTATAATTGACAAAAAACCTGCCTCTTATGCTTCTATATTCGGGTGCATAAAAATCTGTCCCATAGAAATTATTTGGCAAACCTTCTATAAAACCTCAATAACTGGGGGGAAGACAGAATCAGGATGAGGCCCATGTTGGAAAGTGTCACCCCAGTATGACTGTGTCTAAAACCTTGAATTCCGAAGCCTTTTAATGCTGCACTAAATCCGACTTCCTACATTTTATGCAACATTTAAAAATGTGGTATTTCTCTGGAGTCAGAATGTATGCAACATCATCAAACAACAGGAATAAAAACTATTCCGCAGAGGATTGGTAGAAGTGATAAGGACTTGGCATAGTCTGAAAGTGCTGCAGCTGTCCAGGAGTAAATGGAAATCTACAGGAACCATCTGACAACAATTCTCCATGTCAGTGAATTCAATGCAACAGGCCAGCATAAATTACTGCAAAAAAACCTTCTCCTTATGTTACTTTTGCAGGACCTTTTTGTAATTCTGGTTAAACTATGAGTCAAATATTATACCTATAGACCTAAGGAAACTATAACACAATACTGATCAATTGCATTTATTGCAGTGCATTATATTGTAAGGAAAATATTCTAATATATTTGTATATTGATGCAACTCTGAAGCCTCATCTAGTTTTTAAGACACATTCATGTGTGTCAGAATACATGGTTTAAGAAATGCTTAAGTATGATGTTTAACTTAACTCAATCATATTTATTCACGTAATTATGTTCATAAATTTGTCTTGGTAAACACAAAGGACATGTTGTTATATTCAAGGGAGGTAGAATTCAGCAATCAACCAAAGACAGGCGCTTGATATAGTGGCACTAGGGTTGAGCCGATCTTGAGATTTCAGGATCGATTTTAAAATCCTATTTCCGATCATTTTCCATTCGATCCCGATCCTGAGATTTTCTGAATCGCCTATTGGAATCCGATCTTTTCCAATCCTGATCACTTAACCCTAGTTACTTTATGTTTATGGAGTAGGGTTGAGCCAATCTTGAGATTTCAGGATTATTTTAAAAATCCGATTTCCGATCAATTTCAATCTGATACCAATTGTGAAATTTACTCGATCGCCGATCGGAAAACCGATCTTTTCCGATTCCGATCGCTCAACCCTAAGTGGCACCTATAGCTTCTAGTCAAGGGTTATGTAATGGTATCTGTTGCCAACAGTTCCACTTGCATTTTCACTGCTACCATATCAGCAACATTTGTTTCCTTCTTAGTGGCACCTTAAAATGGCTTATTTTCCCTATGAAACCAAGATGATAACCATAGAACATTGTCTTATGTACAAGACAGTATGTTGGTGAGAGGTTAGGGATTCCTAGCATCATAGATAACTATAATATTAGGAGTCCCTCTCGATGTACATTGTTCAAGCCTGGAAATCTGGCACTCACACATACCGAGTTTCCAGGGCAAACTTCAATCGTGTGAATCTAGGCTAAGTCATAACGTTCCAATGTGTTCTTGGGTGTTCACAACTATCGTTCTTAATAGGGCATTTCTCTACACACTTTGACACAGCTCACACTGAGATGTGAAACAAAATACTGTCAGCCAATCCTTTTCCAAATCTACAAGGGTAGGAAGCATCTTGCAAATATGATGGATAATATAATAAATATGAGGTAATAATTGATATAACATGAAAGCATAAATCTGCTTCTAGGTTTCTTATTGTCTAGTGAATCCATACACTAAAAAAGTAATTAATTGAAAATAGGTTCAAATGTACAAGATTTTACTAGAAGGGCCATACTTTCTGATGGGGAGTTTAAGACACCAATTCTAAGCAGGTTAGAGACTAGAGGGCTACTTAGAAATATATATATATATATATATATATATATATATATATATATATATATATATATATATATATATACTAGAGGGAAGACCCGGCTTCGCACGCGTATATTACAATTTATGTTTGTGTACTGACCCCATAAGAATTGTCCAATTTTGCACTGGTGTATTTTGTAATGTGGTTTGTGTGTATGTCCATAAGCGTCATGTGATTATGTGTATCTCATTTTGGATGTCAGTGAAAAACCTGTGATCAGTTGTTATGGATACCTGGAGTAAAGCTGTATCTAATCCTTCCCCGTGTAGTACTGTGTTTAGATGCACGTGTCTAATCCTTGTTGGTGTGGTACTTTGTACAGATGTACATATCTAATCCTCCCCATGTGATATTGTGTGAAGAGGCGCATATCTAATCCTCCAGTAAGTGAAACTGTGTGCAGACGCGCGTATCTAATGACTCTGGCGTGTGGTACTGTGTACAGATGCGCATATCTAATCCTCCCCCATGTGGAACTGTGTGCTGAGACGCGTATCTAATTCTCTGGCATGTGGTACTGTATGCAGAGGCCTGTATCTAATCCTCCCCTGTGTGGTACTGTGTTCAGATGCACGTATCTAATCCTCCCCTGTGTGGTATTGTGTGAAGAGGCGCGTATCTAATTCTACGGCGTGTGGAACTGTGTGTAGACGCGTGTGTCCAATCCCCCGGCATGTGGTACTGTGTGTAGACGCGCGTATCTAATCCTCCCCCGTGTGGTACTGTGTGCAGACGCGCGTATCTAATCCTCCCCCGTGTGATACTGTGTGCTGAGATGCGTATCTAATTCTCTGGCTTGTGGTACTGTGTGCAGAGGCATGTATCTAATCCTCCCCCGTGTGGTACTGTGTGAAGAGGCGTGTATCTAATCCTACGGCATGTGGTACTCTGTGCAGACGTGTGTATCTAATCCTATGGCGTGTACAACTGTGTGCAGACGCGCGTATCTAATCCTCTGGAGTGTGGAACTGTGTGTAGACGCGCGTATCTAATTCTACGGCATGTGGTACTGTGTGCAGACGCGCGTATCTAATCCTCCCCCATATGGTACTGTGTGTAGATGCACGTATCTAATCCTACGGCATGTGGTACTGTGTGCAGACTTGTGTATCTAATCCTATGGCGTGTACAACTGTGTGAAGACACGTGTATCTAATCCTCCCCTGTGTGGTATTGTGTGAAGAGATGCGTATCTAATCCTACAGTGTGTGGAACTGTGTGTAGAAGCATGTATCCAATCCCCCCGCATGTGGTACTGTGTGCAGACGTGCTTATATAATCCTATGGCATGTGGTACTGTGTGTAGACGCGCGTATCTAATCCTCCCCCATGTGGTACTGTGTGCTGAGACGCATATCTAATTCTCTGGCTTGTGGTACTGTGTGCAGAGGCATGTATCTAATCCTCCAAAGTGTGGTACTGTGTGCACACACACATATCTAATCCTCCCCTGTGTGGTATTGTGTGAAGAGGCGCGTATCTAATCCTTCGGCGTGTGGAACTGTGTGTAGACGCGCGTATCTAATCCTACTGCATGTGGTACTGTGTGAAGACGCGTGTATCTAATCCGATGGCGTGTACAACTGTGTGAAGACACGTGTATCTAATCCTCCCCTGTGTGGTATTGTGTGAAGAGGTGCGTATCTAATCCTACAGTGTGTGGAGCTGTGTGTAGACGCATGTATCCAATCCCCCGGCATGTGGTACTGTGTGCAGACGTGCGTATATAATCCTATGGCATGTGGTACTGTGTGTAGATGCGCGTATCTAATCCTCCCCCATGTGGTACTGTGTGCTGAGACGCATATCTAATTCTCTGGCTTGTGGTACTGTGTGCAGAGGCATGTATCTAATCCTCCAAAGTGTGGTACTGTGTGCACACACACGTATCTAATCTTCCCCCGTGTGGTACTGTGTGCAGACGCGCGTATCTAATCCTCCCCCGTGTGATACTGTGTGCTGAGACGCGTATCTAATTCTCTGGCTTGTGGTACTGTGTGCAGAGGCATGTATCTAATCCTCCCCCGTGTGGTACTGTGTGAAGAGGCGTGTATCTAATCCTACGGCATGTGGTACTCTGTGCAGACGTGTGTATCTAATCCTATGGCGTGTACAACTGTGTGCAGACGCGCGTATCTAATCCTCTGGAGTGTGGAACTGTGTGTAGACGCGCGTATCTAATTCTACGGCATGTGGTACTGTGTGCAGACGCGCGTATCTAATCCTCCCCCATATGGTACTGTGTGTAGACGCGCGTATCTAATCCTACGGCATGTGGTACTGTGTGCAGACTCGTCTATCTAATCCTATGGCGTGTACAACTGTGTGAAGACACGTGTATCTAATCCTCCCCTGTGTGGTATTGTGTGAAGAGATGCGTATCTAATCCTACAGTGTGTGGAACTGTGTGTAGAAGCATGTATCCAATCCCCCGGCATGTGGTACTGTGTGCAGACGTGCGTATATAATCCTATGGCATGTGGTACTGTGTGTAGACGCGCATATCTAATCCTCCCCCATGTGGTACTGTGTGCTGAGACGCATATCTAATTCTCTGGCTTGTGGTACTGTGTGCAGAGGCATGCATCTAATCCTCCAAAGTGTGGTACTGTGTGCACACACACATATCTAATCCTCCCCTGTGTGGTATTGTGTGAAGAGGCGCGTATCTAATCCTTCAGCGTGTGGAAGTGTGTGTAGACGCGCGTATCTAATCCTACTGCATGTGGTACTGTGTGAAGACGCGTGTATCTAATCCGATGGCGTGTACAACTGTGTGAAGACACGTGTATCTAATCCTCCCCTGTGTGGTATTGTGTGAAGAGGTGCGTATCTAATCCTACAGTGTGTGGAACTGTGTGTAGACGCATGTATCCAATCCCCCGGCATGTGGTACTGTGTGCAGACGTGCGTATATAATCCTATGGCATGTGGTACTGTGTGTAGATGCGCGTATCTAATCCTCCCCCATGTGGTACTGTGTGCTGAGACGCATATCTAATTCTCTGGCTTGTGGTACTGTGTGCAGAGGCATGTATCTAATCCTCCAAAGTGTGGTACTGTGTGCACACACATGTATCTAATCTTCCCCCGTGTGGTATTGTGTGAAGAGGCGCGTATCTAATCTTTCGGCATGTGGAACTGTGTGTAGACGCACGTACCTAATCCTACTGCATGTGGTACTGTGTGAAGACGCGTGTATCTAATCCTATGGCGTGTACAAATGTGTGCAGACGCGCATATCTAATCCTCTGGAGTGTGGAACTGTGTGTAGACGCCTGTATCTAATCCTTCGGTATGTGGAACCGTGTGCAGACGTACGTATCAAATCCTTCAGTGTGTGGAACTGTGTGCAGAAGCACGTATTTAATTCTCTGGTTTGTGGGACTGTGTGCAGACCCGTGTATCTAATCCTCTGGTGTGTGATACTGTGTGCTGATCTGTGTATCTAATCCTCTGATGCGTGTATCTCAGTTTGGATATCAGTGTTGTATTGTGCATGTGGAGTGACCGTGTGTATTGCAGTTGGAATATGAGTGAAAGTCTTGCAGGTTTGTATTGGCTAAGGGGGGGGGGGCACTGTGTTTGAAATGCTGTATCTCAGCAACGGTACATCCGAGCGAGTTGGAGTCTCGTCTTAAACCTTCCCGGATACCTGAAGTATCTCTGTACCAAATTTGGTGAAGATCGGTCCAGTCGTTTGGTTCGCATTAGAGCACAGACAGACAGACAGACAGACAGACAGAAATTCATTTTTATAATATAGGGAGATATATATATATACTAGAGGGAGGACCTGGCTTCGCACGGGTATATTACAATTTATGTTTGTGTACTGGCCCCATAAGAATTGTCCAATTTTGCACTGGTGTATTTTGTATGTGGTTTGTGTGTATGTCCATAAGCGTCATGTGATTATGTGTATCTCATTTTGGATGTCAGTGAAAAACCTGTGATCAGTTGTTATGGATACCTGGAGTAAAGCTGTATCTAATCCTTCCCCGTGTAGTACTGTGTTTAGATGCAAGTGTCTAATTCTTGTTGGTGTGGTACTTTGTGCAGATGCACATATCTAATCCTCCCCATGTGATATTGTGTGAAGAGGCGCGTATCTAATCCTCCAGTAAGTGAAACTGTGTGCAGACGTGCGTATCTAATGACTCTGGCGTGTGGTACTGTGTGCAGATGCGCATATCTAATCCTCCCCCATGTGGAACTGTGTGCTGAGACGCGTATCTAATTCTCTGGCATGTGGTACTGTATGCAGAGGCCTGTATCTAATCCTCCCCTGTGTGGTACTGTGTTCAGATGCACGTATCTAATCCTCCCCTGTGTGGTATTGTGTGAAGAGGCGCGTATCTAATCCTCCCCCGTGTGATACTGTGTGCTGAGACGCGTATCTAATTCTCTGGCTTGTGGTACTGTGTGCAGAGGCATGTATCTAATCCTCCAAAGTGTGATACTGTGTGCACACACATATCTAATCCTCCCCTGTGTGGTACTGTGTGAAGAGTCGCGTATCTAATCCTACTGCATGTGGTAATGTGTGCAGATGCGTGTATCTAATTCTATGGCGTGTACAACTGTGTGCAGATGCGCGTATCTAATCCTCTGGAGTGTGGAACTGTGTGTAGACGTGTGTATCTAATCCTACGGCATGTGGTACTCTGTGCAGACGTGTGTATCTAATCCTATGGCGTGTACAACTGTGTGCAGACGCGCATATCTAATCCTCTGGGGTGTGGAACTGTGTGTAGACGCGCGTATCTAATCCTCCCCCATGTGGTACTGTGTGTAGACGCGCGTATCTAATCCTACGGCATGTGGTACTGTGTGCAGACGCGTGTATCTAATCCTATGGCGTGTACAACTGTGTGAAGACACGTGTATCTAATCCTCCCCTGTGTGGTATTATGTGAAGAGGTGCGTATCTAATCCTACAGTGTGTGGAACTGTGTGTAGAAGCATGTATCCAATCCCCCGGCATGTGGTACTGTGTGCAGATGCACGTATATAATCCTATGGCATGTGGTACTGTGTGTAGACGCGTGTATCTAATCCTCCCCCATGTGGTACTGTGTGCTGAGACGCGTATCTAATTCTCTGGCTTGTGGTACTGTGTGCAGAGGCATGTATCTAATCCTCCAAAGTGTGGTACTGTGTGCACACACACGTATCTAATCTTTCCCTGTGTGGTATTGTGTGAAGAGGCGCGTATCTAATCCTTCGGCGTGTGGAACTGTGTGTAGACGCACGTATCTAATCCTACTGCATGTAGTACTGTGTGAAGACGCGTGTATCTAATCCTATGGCATGTACAACTGTGTGCAGACGCGCGTATCTAATCCTCTGGAGTGTGGAACTGTGTGAAGACGCATGTATCTAATCCTATGGCGTGTACAAATGTGTGCAGACGCGCTTATCTAATCCTCTGGAGTGTGGAACTGTGTGTAGACGCCTGTATCTAATCCTTCAGTATGTGGAACCGTGTGCAGATGTACGTATCAAATCCTTCAGTGTGTGGAACTGTGTGCAGAAGTGCGTATTTAATTCTCTGGTTTGTGGGACTGTGTGCAGACCCGTGTATCTAATCCTCTGATGCGTGTATCTCAGTTTGGATATCAGTGTTGTATTGTGTATGTGGAGTGACCGTGTGTATTGCAGTTGGAATATGAGTGAAAGTCTTGCAGGTTTGTATTGGCTAAGGGGGGGGGCACTGTGTTTGGAATGCTGTATCTCAGCAACGGTACGTCCGAGCGAGTTGGAGTCTCGTCTTAAACCTTCCCGGATATCTGAAGTATCTCTGTACCAAATTTGGTGAAGATCGGTCCAGTCGTTTGGTTCGCATTAGAGCACAGCACAGCACGCACGCACAGACAGACAGACAGACATTTTTATAATATAGGGAGATATTTGTAGGAGGATAGGCTCAGTGGTAACAGCAGCAGTCCCAGACAGTCAGAGGCAGATCCAAAAATTCAGATGCAAGCAGGTTTTACCCTGTACATGTATTTTGCAACAAGTGGCAAAACAAAATAAGTCTTAACTTCAGGCAAAACAATAACAGAAATCCTGCTTGTCTGAGCTACTAACTATACAGAAAATACCCTAACTGTACGTTTGGCTTGCTTCAGCCACACACTCATCACACAGGACAAAAACAATGACAGCTGTACACACTGCACTCTCAACAATTTTGTGAGTGTTGAGACAGAACTGTTCCCCAGGAACTGCCCAGGACAGAGGTCTTGGCAACCTTTTATAGGCCTTTAATGAGGCCCAGCTTTCTCACACCTGTGTTTGAAGGCTCCTCCCTAGTAGGTTAACAGAAGGAGCCATCTCACAGCTAAGATGTTACCTGAATTGTAGCCTTCCCTACCACACATAAATAAGGGTTCCGGGGGAGACATAGTGACCTTCCAGAATCTCAACTGTCACCTTGTAACAATATATATTAGTCTTCTATGAGGTGGCAGAGAAAGACTTTGCCACAGCAAAATCGTATTTTAACCCAAAAGGTATGTTTACTGTGCCGCAAACACTCAGCAGAATGGAAGTGGTTTAGAAGTGATCTTGGTGAAGGTTGACTCCCTTTAAGATAATCATTTCAGTATGTAAAAATGATTCTGTGATTTTTTTTGCAAATGGAAGGTCTCTAATCTGTCCTGAATTTGGAACAGTTTGATAAATGAGCCAGCAAGAAACGAAGAGCAGAGATAAAAGAAGGCGAGCATTGGAATAGTTTTTTAACTTTAATTAGACTAATTAAGGTGATAGTTTGCACATCAAAATAAGCACACAGGGACTGGTTAATCATAATGATATTGCTTCCAGAATGAGATCCAGATAGTTGGCGATCACTAACGTGTATTGTACGGTACGCCATTCAATTCAGGGGAATACCGTTTCTCATTGAAGAAACACAGCTTATGTGTAGAGATTTATTTTCTTGGCAATGCTTCATGGGAAAAAATATGCTCACTGTAATATAGGATATGGCACATGTATTGGTATCAGGAAAAACACATGGATCCTAGTTACATTAGCCAACAGGTATCCCTCACAGATGACACTCCCAGCTAATGCATGGACTAGGCCTTGAACTCCTGTGTGACAATGGCTACTTCCCGGCAATACACAGAACCAATTAACCCAATTGAACTCCATGCACAAAAAGTGAAAATGCTGTGCTCTTTATAAAGTATGCTTTCAGTCCCACATATGTCCCTCTAGAATTCCTCCCGTGGCACAACCTCTTGGTGCAACCAACATTCCGCCTTCACTTGGGATACTTGTAAGATGGCATGACAATTGAAACAATGCCAAAGAAACAGACATTGTCTGAAAATAAGTTTCCATACACCAACTAAGGCTCTTAATAAGCAACATCAAAACTGCCAAAAAAAAAAAAAAAAAAAAGCTATAAGCATATAGCTTTCTCTTTCTTCTGGAGGATTTTCTGCTGTTAGATTATATTCTTGTGAAAGAGAGCCTATTACATGTGTGTATTTCACATAAATTATTGGATTTAATGACTAATATGCACATTTTTTCTGTTACCACTGATGGAATGGTACGGTATAGAGCAGGGAATTGGTTATGATTTAGGCTTTTCAATTTTAAGTGACAACTTCTGGCTCTCTAAACAGAGAGCATACATAGAAAACATAATGTAGTTTGGGCTGAGGGTTGGAGGTCATGTCTGCCATCACTTGTAGATTTATTTCATCATTAAGGCTAAGACCCCATGTAATCGATTGCAGCAAAACAAGTGCTGAAGGACAAACGACAGCAGCAATGCATTGCATTTTTTCCCACAGTGCTTTTCACAGACAGCTTCCATTTCTGTTTCCATTACACCTATGGAGAAACCGCTGAAACTCTGATGATATATACAGTGTGCTCTAATTTATTTAAGTTGGATTGTGGAGGGATATATTTGTAGGACTATATATATGCTGTTTGGGTGTGTTGAAAAATTTGTAGGATCAATATACTAGAGAATGGGATTTTCATCAGTGAAGAAGACATTGTTAAAAGTATAGAAAGACAATGTGGTAAATTGTGTGTTACAACAGAGGAGGAAGGAGAAGACGCAGAACATTTCAAAAACATCTTTATTTTAAGGAAATATGACACTGTGGCTACTGTTGGGGCTGTCAAGATCAGCAGTTGTGTTGTTGTTGCCATCAACATTTTTATTGTTAGTACTTGCATGAGTGTTTCCTCATTAGGGCTATCCTCTACTCTATTTTCTCCAGTCATTTTACAAGACACTGCTTAAATATAATAATGATTGGCAACAATTCTAACACTCTGTGTATGTCTTTTTTTTTTGCAAAAAAACTTAAAGGAAAAAAAAAAAAAAAAAGCACTAAAAGTGTGATCTGGTCAGCAACTAATAAACTAGAACTACAGTCAGCTTGTATTTTTTGTTGCTGTTAAAATGGTGGTAGTTTGTGTGTATATTGAGTGAAGAAAAAACAAACTATTAAACAGATTTTTTTCAGAATAGAAGGTTGCGTCACACTGTTTATCAGCTCAGCAAAAAAAGAGACCTTTAAATACTGTAGACTTAAACAAAAATGCTTGAAATAATTAATATTCTTTCAGATTAGCACACTCTGTCACACTGTGTATTGGATGAACAAAGCAGAAAAAAAACCCTTATATAACAGTTTTTTCATATTACAGCTATATATATTTGATTACATTGCTGCAGGCAGAATCAGTGTTTTGTGGTTAAAAAAGCATTTTCTATCTATTTAATGGAAAAAAAAAAAATAAACTCTTGCCCAAAAATACTCTTAACAAAAAAAAATTGGGGTAGGTCCCATAGGTCCTTCTGCTACATACAATATACTAAATGACACAAGGAAGGTAGGGGTCCCATTATAGATTTTGAATTGGGGCCCAGGAGCTTCAATTTAAGCCTGCGGCTGTAATAATGATAAATAAAAACCTTGTGTGCTATGCAATGTAACTTTGTGGAACGGGAATATGATACAGTTTAAATAAAGCATTTACAAAGTCTTTTCTTTGGAAATAAAAGATCTCTTAGCTGCCTTGGTTTGATAAATGAGCAGGCCAAGGTGGTTAATAAAGAAATTAACAGGGAGAGATAAAAGAAAAGAAGCATGTTAACTTCTAAATGCTAAGATTAATTAAGGCGATTGCTTGCAAATCACCGTCAATAAACAAAGACAAGTTAATTACATGTAGAAAACTGTGTCATACATTACAAAGAATCCTCACAGCGTACTATTGAGGGTGCAGAGGTAGCCATCGCAGCAGGCACTGGTAACTAAAAGACTCCAAGCCTAGCCATACAAATTAATGTTTGTTGTCTGAACCCACCAATCCATTATCTCTAGCGACAGATGTTGGGAGAGATATGGAAAAGGGAGTTAAATTTAACTGCCTGATGATTTTATTCTTGGAAACAGTGGAGTCTGGCATTGGTTTTGTTGCCATTCCCCTAGACAAGCATTCATGTGTATGGGGGGGATCAGAGGAGAAAACTGCCGACAACTACTGTGTCTTATGTTAATGGCCAGAATAAGGCTCATATGCAAGTACAATAACATTTTGGAAGATCCCCCCTCTTAATCACCAATTTTTCCAGCGATCAATTCTCCTCCCATTAAAGTCTATGGAAGCTACCATAAGCAAACCACTCCCTTTTCTAACCAAAGACCCAGGTGGGGTTTAAAGTTCAGATTTTGACCTATGAAATTTGAACAAGAATAGTCAAGTTTAGCACTTCAAAGAAAATGGAAAGGTGAACCATATTGGGGTATAGAAGTGGGATTCATGGGAACCAGGAGTGGGAGGGATAACCATGCTGCAGTCCAGGAGGGACTGAGGACTAGGAATAAGAGAAGACTGTTGAGGGCTATGATTTAAAAGCATTGGGCCCCCCTTCCTTGGCTGTATACAGTTCCTGTATAGCTCTGGTTCTGTGGAATAAATTTATGTGATACCAACTGTAAAATACATAATTTTTGGCTCTTTCATCATTATTTGTTAAACCTGAAATAAATTTGAGAAAATATCTTTAAAACGCTGGAAGTTTTTTTTTTTTTTTTTTTTTAATTTAATATGATATTACTTTATTATTTTTATTTATGTCACCTTAGTGTCTGTGCCCAAACCACAGAAGACGGAATGCAGCATGCACCTCTAAGGAAATAGGGGTAGGAAACTCTCCCTGGCACTACGGCGGCTGACTAGGCCCTGCCTGAGAGTGTTGGTCGGTTGTTCCTAAGTCCTGGCCCGGACAACTTCTGGCTCTCTAAACAAGAAGACCTAACGGATAGGTAGGAAGAGAGCTGAAAGAGGCTAGGGACTGGGATACTAAAGGTGGTCACCCCTAACAAAACAAAGGTGCAGCTGCAAACTGAAACAACTAGGACGGGATGTGCTGGGAAACAAACACGCAGCACAACATAAACACACAACAGGGGTATGAGGAGAGGAACAGTGGAATAGTGAGGAAAGGGTTACACAGGACTGGGGCAATAAATTGAAACCCAAAACAAAACCTGACTAATACAAAGACAGTGTCAGGCAACCAGAAAGTGTAGGACAGGGGTAGAGTAGCAAAGTAGAGGGAAAACAGACTCTGACAAGATGAACTCACACCACTTCCAAATAACTCCTCCTAGATGGGCCAAGGATTCTGGTAAGAAACAACAAAAACCAGCAAAGACTGAAGCCAGCCCTCTGCCTTATACAGGCCCCGGAATAATCTGATAGGCTAATGAGAATGTCAAACACCTGAGGCTCACGTCAAGAGACCACAAGTGAACACCAAAGACAGATACACAGCACCCAAGTGATTAGCACAGTAGCAAGAAACCGACCAAAGGACCGCAGGACACCGGCTCGAATCCCCAAGAAAACACATGAACTTTTACAAACAACCAAGGTCCTGATAATTTTCAGAATTGTTTAAATTGGCTACAAATTTAAATGCACTTATGTTTGTGGGAAAAACCCCACGCATTGAGTCACTGCAAAAAAAAAACGCCTTTTACGGAGTATTTCTCGGTACTATTCCGTTATCGGGCCAGCAGCAGCGCATTTCAGCACCAGCTTTCGGGACAGCAGTTCAGTTCAGCAGCGGGAATTACAATGACATCCGAGGACTGCTGGCCCGATGCTTGTGCCCAGTAGCCAGTACATCAATGACCCCCCCTCCATCTCCTCCTCCTTCCAGTGCTGCCCCCCAGCTCTCCTTACATCTACCCCGTACCCTCTCCCCGCCACATGACTAAGCCGATGCTGGCCCGATGATAGAGGCCGTGCTTGTGTGTAGTAGGCAGTACATCGATCGATGCCCTCATCCTCCTCTTCCTTCCAGTGCTGCCCCCCAGCTCTTCTTACATCTGCCCCGTACCCTCTCCCTGTAATAGGCCTCACCGTAAATCTTGAGCAATGAATGCTACTAGATAGCCGCCGGACGCTGCAGAAAATTTGTCCCTCCGGCTCGCTGTAGCTCACCGTTCCTATAGTCGGCGTGTTTCTTGTCAGGGCCTGGATTGAGCCCCGGTGTCTTTCCTTTCGGTCTCGGTACTAGCGCTGAGGTGAGGCCTAGTCGTGTGGCGGGGAGAGGGTACGGGGAAGATGTAAGGAGAGCTGGGGGGCAGCACTGGCAGGAGGAGAAGGATGGGGGAGGGGGGTCATCGATGTACTGGTTACTGGGCACAAGCATCGGGCCAGCAGTCCTCGGATGTCATTGTAATTCCCGCTGCTGAACTGCTGTCCCGAAAGCTGCTGCTGAACTGCGCTGCTGCTGGCCCGATAACGGAATAGTACCTATTTCTCTATGGACTTTCAGCCTCTATTATACCCATACGGAAAACGAGATGAAATCTCACTGAAATGAGATTTGGAGCTGCGATCTATTGCCATGACAGCTGAGAGGCTATTCAAGGCTGCTGGGTTTGACTGGCATTCATTTGTATGACAGGTGGCGACATTTTGCAATGAAGTAGAATTATAATGCATTGCATTAGTCATCAGACCCCCTGAGGTTCAAGAACCCTAGGGTCTAAAAATGACAGTATTAACCCTTTCCCGCCGATGGCATTTTTTTGATTTTCATTTTTCGTTTTTGACTCCCCTCCTTCTAAACCCCATAACTTTTTTATTTCTCCGCTCCCAGAGCCATATGAGGTCTTAATTTTTGTGGGACAAATTTTTCTTCATGATGCCACCATTAATTATTCTGTAGATATTAGGCGCATGTCGGGAAGGGGTTAAAAAACAAAAAACAAAAAAAAAAGTAAAAAGAATTCAAATCATCCCTTCTTCCCTAGAATACATTTAAAATTAGAAAATAACTGTGAAACACATATACAGTAGGCATCCCTGTATGTGAAAACACTATATCTATGAACTTGGAAAAATATTTTTCCTGTACAGTGAACGCCATAGCGGGAAAAAAAAAAAAAACAAAAGTGCCAAACCGCCATTTTTTTCACTGTTTTGAAAGCGCCATAAAAATGAAGCCCATAAGAAAGTTGCATAAATGCGCTTTTTCTTCAAATCCAACCCATTCTGAATTTTTTTCCAGCTTCCCAGTACATTGTAGACAATAATGAATGGTACCACTATGAAGAACAATTTGTCCTGCAAACATTAAGCCCTCATATGTCTCTGTGAACGGAAAAATAAGCTATGGGGTTTGGAAGGTAGGGAGTCAAAATCAAAAAAATGCTTCTAGTTGAAAGGAGTTAAAGAGAATTTGCTACCAGAAAATGACAGATTTTAAATCAGCTTTTTATATGAAAAATATTTTTTTAAAGTTTAAAAAAAATGAAATATTCATTTATTTTTAATTTTCCATGTCACTATATTTTTAAAGGGAGTGTCTCATTGCAGGTACTTATTCCCTATCCACAATATGTCACATCATTGGGGATTCGACTGCTGGGTCCTCCGACGATCAGAAGAATGGGAGACTGAAAGTCACACAAGCACACTGGCACTTCATTTACAAGGAAGTTTCAGAGGGACATTCAAGACCCCCTATCTCCTGATCGAAGGGGCAATCAGCGATCAGATCCCAGCATAGTGTCACATATTCCCTGTATCTGTAATTGGATTACCCCTTTAACAAAGTACTAACTCCTGCAATTTCCACTGTGGCCATTCAGTCTAATAATGGGCTAACGCTTGCCAATTCTGTAGTGGTTTTCTTTGCTGCAACCTCTACAGATAACACCACATAACATCCATAATGTCACAACTTATCTTCTCCTCTTCCATACACATAGCATGTTTAGAAAACTCTCCCATAGACCTCGATAAGTCAGCTCCAATCTATTGCTGCCTATGGCCATGACTATGTATGTAAAGCATGTCACCGAATCCAGCGAACAGAACAGAGGAGAAGCTCAGGCAAGATGGCAGCCCCATAATCATGTACAGAAAATGCATTAAAAGCAATATGTAAAGTCAGGGAATTCTGAAGCATATTAGAACAAAAGTGATATATTTCACTGTTTGGTTTTAATACATTTTAAAAATAGGGATCTATTTCTTTTTAATAAACGGATTAATGTGATAACTGGCTTTACGCAGAGAAAAGTGTAATGACTGCGGCTATCTTATCTCATTCTAATTAGTTCATCTATTTCAGCTTCTGGGTTTACGCTCATTGCAGAGAGAAGGATACAGACAGAACATTGTTTCATCCCAATGTGATAGGACTGCAGAATATGCACTCAAATGGATTTTATTTCAGCCCACGGCACAATCCTTTAAAATATGGATTATAAATCTGCCCATATAAAAGACAGTCAATATAAAAGCAGTAAATCCATTATATAGCTGACATCTTGTATTGTCTTCATCTTACCATGCCTCATTTTATCTCGCTCCTTCTACTGATATTAAAAAAATAACACATGATAAATTATAGATTCATTTTTCTATTCTGAAATCTACTCCGTGGTAGTAACCTGGAGACAGTTTTAAATGGAAATGAGTTTACTGGCTATATCTGTTGTACATGAAGTAAAGGTCATACAGAACAGAACATGATATATGGGACTTACATACCCCATAGTGTAAATTGTAAGAATATTTGAGTTCGCTAGTAGAGATGAGCGAACACTAAAATGTTCGAGGTTCGAAATTCGATTCGAACAGCCGCTCACTGTTCGAGTGTTCGAACGGGTTTCGAACCCCATTATAGTCTATGGGGAACATATACTCGTTAAGGGGGAAACCCAAATCCGTGTCTGGAGGGTCACCAAGTCCACTATGACACCCCAAGAAATGATACCAACACCCTGGAATGACACTGGGACAGCAGGGGAAGCATGTCTGGGGGCATAAAAGTCACTTTATTTCATGGAAATCCCTGTCAGCTTGCGATTTTCGCAAGCTAACTTTTCCCCATAGAAATGCATTGGCCAGCGCTGATTGGCCAGAGTACGGAATTCGACCAATCAGCGCTGGCTCTGCTGGAGGAGGCGGAGTCTAAGATCGCTCCACACCAGTCTCCATTCAGGTCCGACCTTAGACTCCGCCTCCTCCGGCAGAGCTAGCGCTGATTGGCCGAAGGCTGGCCAATGCATTCCTATTAGTAGCAGTGCTGAGCCAGTTCTGCTCAACTACACCGTGTGCCGGTCAGCCCATCTGATATAGCAGAGCCGAGTGTGCACACTCGGCTCTGCTACATCAGATGTAGCAGAGCCGAGTGTGCACACCTGGCTCTGCTATATCAGATGGGCTGACCGGCACACGGTGTAGTTGAGCAGAACTGGCTCAAAGTCTCTGCATTCGCATAGGAATGCATTGGCCAGCCTTCGGCCAATCAGCGCTGGCTCTGCTGGAGGAGGCGGAGTCTAAGGTCGGACCTGAATGGAGACTGGTGTGGAGCGATCTTAGACTCCGCCTTCTCCAGCAGAGCCAGCGCTGATTGGTCAAATTCCGTACTCTGGCCAATCAGCGCTGGCCAATGCATTCTATTAGCGTGAGCTGAGTTTGCACAGGGGTTCTAGTGCACCCTCGGCTCTGCTACATCTGATGCACACTCGGCTCTGCTACATCTGATGCACACTCGGCTCTGCTACATCTGATGCACACTCGGCTCTGCTACATCTGATGTAGCAGAGCCGAGTGTGCACACTGCTACATCTGATGCACACATGATGCTAAATCTAATGCACACTCGGCTCTGCTACATCTGATGCAGCAGAGCCGAGTGTGCACACTGCTACATCTGATGCACACATGATGCTACATCTGATGCACACTCGGCTCTGCTTCATCTGATGTAGCAGAGCCGAGTGTGCATCAGATGTAGCAGAGCCGAGTGTGCATCAGATGTGTAGTTGAGCAGAACTGGCTCAGCACTGCTAAGTCTCTGCATTCGCATAGGAATGCATTGGCCAGCCTTCGGCCAATCAGCGCTGGCTCTGCCGGAGGAGGTGGAGTCTAAGGTCGGACCTGAATGGAGACTGGTGTGGAGCGATCTTAGACTCCGCCTCCTCCAGCAGAGCCAGCGCTGATTGGTCGAATTCCGTACTCTGGCCAATCAGCGCTGGCCAATGCATTCTATTAGCCCGATGAAGTAGAGCTGAATGTGTGTGCTTAGCACACACATTCAGCTCTACTTCATCGGGCTAATAGAATGCATTGGCCAATCAGCGCTGGCCAATGCATTCTATTAGCGTGAGCTGAGTTTGCACAGGGGTTCTAGTGCACCCTCGGCTCTGCTACATCTGATGCACACTCGGCTCTGCTACATCTGATGCACACTCGGCTCTGCTACATCTGATGCACACTCGGCTCTGCTACATCTGATGTAGCAGAGCCGAGTGTGCACACTGCTACATCTGATGCACACATGATGCTACATCTGATGCACACTCGGCTCTGCTACATCTGATGTAGCAGAGCCGAGTGTGCATCAGATGTAGCAGAGCTGAGTGTGCATCAGATGTGTAGTTGAGCAGAACTGGCTCAGCACTGCTAAGTCTCTGCATTCGCATAGGAATGCATTGGCCAGCCTTCGGCCAATCAACGCTGGCTCTGCCGGAGGAGGCGGAGTCTAAGGTCGGACCTGAATGGAGACTGGTGTGGAGAGATCTTAGACTCTGCCTCCTCCAGCAGAGCCAGCGCTGATTGGTCGAGTTCCGTACTCTGGCCAATCAGCGCTGTCCAATGCATTCCTATTGGAAAAAGTTTATGTCACAAAAATCACAATTACACACCCGAGCCCCAAAAAGTTACTTTTAATAACATTCCTACCTATATAAAGGTTATCCCTAGCTATCCCTGCCTGTACAGCTATCCCTGTCTCATAGTCACAAAGTTCACATTCTCATATGACCCGGATTTGAAATCCACTATTCGTCTAAAATGGAGGTCACCTGATTTCGGCAGCCAATGACTTTTTCCGATTTTTTTCGATGCCTCCGGTGTCGTAGTCACCTCCCCTGCGCTGTTATTGGTGCAAAAAAAGCGCCAGGGAAGGTGGGAGGGGAATCAAATTTTTTTGGAGTTTGCCACGTGATGTTCAATTCGAATCGAACACACTGAACAGCCTGATATCCGATCGAACATGTGTTCGATAGAACACTGTTCGCTCATTTCTATTCGCTAGGGAATTCCACAGAAAGGTCAAAGGACTGTGGCGTGACTTAAAGGCCCCAGTGGGTAGATCCCCCCCCCCCCCCCCCGTACCTCAGACTTATTATCTACTAGCAGGAGGACCCAGCTTCACACGGATGTATTTCATTTTTTGTTTGTGTAGTGGCCCTATAAGAATTGCCCAGTTTTGCACTCGTGTATTTTGTATGTCATTTGTGTGTGTCTCTGCCCGCGACTTCGTCTGCGTGTTGTTGGCGTCGATGATCCACCTATATTCAGCAAATTGCTGCCATCAATGTTTTGCCTGCTCCAGTGTTTCGGCAGCTTTTAAGCTGTCCTGCTGATTGCTGAACTTGTTCCTCACGCCATGCCTGGGATTGTTCTGGCATCTCAGCAGCTCGCTGGGATGCCATATAATGAGCATGTTGTTGGTGTTGATAATCCACCTGCTCCAGTGTTTTGGCAGCTGTCAAACTGTCCTGCCGCTGAACTCATTCTTCGCGCTGTGCCATGATTGTTCCGGCATCTCAGCAGCTCGCTGGGACGCCATATGATGAGCGTGTTGTTGGCTCCACTTGAGGAGAACTCTGTGACTTCTGGTTCCTTCATAGCTCTCGTTGTTTAAGAATTTTGAAACAAATTAGATTTGATTTTTCCCGGCATGTTTAAAAGTAGCAAACTGTCAGATTAGATTAAAGGTGTTTTCCCATGTCAGTGTGTCAGCACTGCCTGGAGCAGATCAGATATTATGCAAATACATGTACAGAGTCCTGTGAGGATTAGCTGAGTGTTTACATAGAGAGATAACAGACCTGGGACCTGAGATAAGCTGCTGCAAGAGCAGTGTAATATAGTATCTGAACATAAATTCGTAACAGTCATGAAGCCATGTCATTTATCGGGATAAAATGTAGCCTATGTGTTTTAATAGAGGTTACAAACTACCTATGTGCCAAATTTCATTCAAATCCGTTCAGCCGTTTTTGCCTGATTGAATAACAAACACACAAACATCCAAACTTTCACATTTATAATATTAGTAGGATACAGTGGATTGATAATAAATATAAATCTTGGTAAAAAAAAACCCCTTTAAACACCAAAAGTGATTTTATTTATTTCTTTTTTTTAGTTCATAGCTTGGTCAAGTATAAGCCCAATTACCCCTTCTCTGAAAACTTTTTATAAGTGGGCCCCTACTCTAATATTAGGTGTAGGACCTGTTAGGATTCTTGTAGGTAGTTGCCTCATGCCCTACATAAGGCATAAGCACACAGTGTTGCCTGCTTTGATTCTTTAACCCCTTCCCACTTGTGGCATTTTTCTATTTTCATTTTTGATTCCCCGCCTTCCAATTCCCATAACTTTGCTATATTTCATTCATAGGGCCATATATGGGCTTAATATTTGCAGGACAAATTGTACTTCGTAATGGTGCCATTTAATACTCTGTATGACATACAGGGAAAGTTGAAAAAAAAATCTGGTATAATTCTGGTGATACCAAATGTATATAGTTTTTTTACGTTTTAACCTCTTTAAAAAAAAAAACTAAACTTTAAAAAAAAAAAAACTTAACTTTTTTATATTTCCATGTATGGGTATGCATAAGGCGTTTTTTTTGCGGGGCCAAATGCACTTTTTAGTTGTACAATTTTGGGGAATGTTTGATGTTTTGATTTCTCTCTATTTAAATTTTTTGGGAGATGAAATGGGGGAAATACAACGGTTTGGCTCTTTTGATTTTTATCTTGCTATGTCGTGCACCATATGGTAAAAATATTCTTATATGTTTGAAGATCTGGCGTCTTCAGATGTGGGGATGTACAAGTTGTTTATGTTTATTTATCTTACTTTTAAATCTATGAACAGAGGGGTAATTTGAACTTTTAGGTTTTTATTGTTTTTTTAATATTTTTAATAACATTTTACATTTTGTTTTACTCTTTATAGTAAAATAGTATAGTGCATTTGCTAGAGAGTATGAAGAGATTCTCCCTTTACATGTTCCATTTCATGTCATCTGCATAAAAAAATAATCAACATGAAATGCAAAAATGTATTATCTGAATACAAAAAGCCCATATCATGAAATGTCTTGCAGGAATTATATTGAAACACCTCAGTAACTATATAACCATGTAGATGAACAAAGTGTCTTGTTTGCAACATGTGAAGAATGACTTCTTTTATAGAACAGCCAGCATGTGTGATTAAGGGCACCAAAGTATCACACAGCCATTTAACAAGCAAAGAGTACCTGTGTAGTACTGATGCCCTACACGTAGCCCCGTCATCAATCAGTATAGGGCATAGATTGCTGAGTCCAGAGCAACTCCGTCTCTAGAAATCTAATGGACTTTTCTAAGAAAAACATTTCCTATTGGATAAAAATCGTATTTTCTATGGTGCAAAACGTATTGAAAAATCACTTCTGTTTCCTCAATTCAGCCTTATTATTTCTTATTTTTATCCAGGGTGTACAATAAAGTAAAAAAAAAAAAAAAAGGTATAGTAAAGGCCCATTGATACAGTATAATTGTTTCGTCATACTGTGGTGAAGGTATCTCGGTAGAAGTGGTGGTGCGGACCCAACCAGTCAGAGACAGCAGGGACACAGATCTTGCTGCAAAGCGGATTATTTAAGAAAAACAGCAAAATAAATAAATCTTTACGTTAGGCACAAAAATGAGCAAAATAAAACTCAGCCTTTACTTCAGGCAAATTAACGTCAATCATCAACAACGTCAAAATCCTGCTCGTCTGAGCGCTAACTAAACAGAAAATACTAATTGTACAGGTGACTTACTACCAGCCACACAAATCAACCAAAAAAACACTGTACCATATTACAAGGCTCTCAGTGTCAGGATAGATCCAGGCACTTCCTCTCCTCTGCAACCTTTTACGTGCCAGTAACGAGTCCGGGACCCACACCTGGGGCTGAAACCTATTCTAGGCCCGCACTGGACCACATATAAGTCAGGGGCTGCTATAGCAGGACTCCAGCACTTTGTCTTTCACCTTCTCACAATACATATAAAAGTAGTGCCAGTCTGGGCACACCAAAGGAAATGATACTGAGTGGTCACATTGCGTCTATATAGAATCTGGGGATGTCTATTTTTAAGTGTATAATCAGCTTGCATGTCATCAATAAGATCTGCAGCAAGTATGTTATAAAGTAAGAGGAGCTGAGCAGAATGATATATATATGTTTTTGGGGAAAAATTCAGTATAATTTTCTGCTCATTCCAAACTTAGGCATCCACTGACTATTGTAAAGAGTTATTGACAGCTATTTCAGTATGCACACTCATTGGTAGGCCCACCCACTGGACTCCATTGATCTGTGCAAAGATTCAGATCAATAAATGACAGAACTGTATATTAATCTGTTCTGTTCCTCTTTTTCTAGGACATGGAGCCTACATACCAAAAGTAGGCATCCCTATAATTATGGAAATACTTTTGAGAAGTATACCTTAGGACAGGGGTGCTTTAACCATAGGGCCAAGAGAGCACTTGCCCCGGGCCCTATGGTAGCGGGGCCCGTTGGGACAACCTGCATAAGCTGTCCTACCAGGCTGCCCCACTTGCATAGAATGATGAAGCAGGGAGCTGTGTGCTCCCTGTTTCATCATTCATCCTCTCCTTCCCTGGAGTTGTAGGCGTGAGGTAATGATGTCACTTATGTAGCGCCTGCAGCTCCTGAAGGCTAGGGACTGAGACAGCAGGAGAGTGAGGAGAGGTGAGTGTCAGTGTTTTTTTATTAATCGTATTTGTGTGTAAGAGGGGACATTAAACTGTGGGGACACTTCAGAGGGACTTTAACCCTTTCCAGAGTGGCACTTTAGTTGCAGAGGACGTATGTAATATGTCCTTGATACTAATGCCAATTTCTCAGGATTGGTTAGGGCTATGAAAATTATCTTAGATTCATTTTCAAGATGAGAATCTCATCTTTAAAATTTTATCAAGATCATCATGATAGCCATTACAGGTTCTGAGAGATTTGCTGATGAAAACAAAGTCAGGCATTGAGATCCCATTGTAGATCTCAATTTCCAACAGCTCTTTTTAACAGCAAATAACTAGGAATATGTAAAGAATCTCAGAATGATATTTGCATCATTTTAAAGATGTGATTCTCATCTTTAAAATGAACCTAAGGTCATCTTCTAGCCCTAAATTATCCGGAGATATGGGGCTCCAAAATGTCCTCTCCATCCTGCTTCAGGTAGCATCTTAGAGCAGCAGAAGGAGGGAGGAGGAGCAGTCCTGCACACTACACAGAAATAAATCAGATGTACATAACCTGTATGTTTCCCCACAGTATTCATGTCCCCCCACACTAACATGTCCCTTTCAGGTGGCCCCCACAGTATCATGTCCCACCACTCCCCAGATTGTCCTCATAGTTTCATGCCCAGACGTTCTGTATCATGTCCTCACCCCAGGTTGCCCCCACAATATCATGTTCCCCCACACTGACAGGCCCTGCTCAGGTTGTACCCGCAGAATCATGTCCCTCCACCACCCAGGTTGCCTCCATAGTGTCATGTGTCATTTCCCCCACACTTTCATGTCATTCTCCCCTCCCCCCGGTTAGTTCCACTTTTTGAGTCCCCCACTGTATATATCAAAGAAAAAACAAACAAACCTTATTACTCTCCTTTCCCTGTTCCCCGTTCACTCCTCTCTGGTCCAAGAGTCTTTAAGGAGTAACAGGCATGATGTAAATCACATCACTACTTTGCGCCTCCTGCTGGGATCAAAGACATTGGCCAGGTGGTGAAGTAGGGAGCGGACGCCTTCCTACCTCATCACTGGCTTCAACTCATCGGTGTTCAGAGGACGTTGGCCCTATGGTTAAAGCGGCCATGAGTAGAGATATTCAGTCACAACAGAAAGCTTTTTCTGTGAGCTATAGGGGCTAATGGCATGGGACTGCCTGTTGTGGCCTAACTACCACTAACTAACCTAAAGAGCTGAAGGTGCTCTTTCACTATTTACTGTTGTCAACTGCAGCTGAATATAGAAAACTAAAAGCAGGAGCACTCCAATTTACAAAGTAGAACAATTGAATACAACACTTTATTAATAGCAGTGGATTGGGGGGGGGGCACTAGATATGATTCTTAGTTTATTGCACCTATTTTGGAAAATACCTTTTTTCTTCCAACATTACTGTACCCTATGCAAAAAGTGAGGTCCATGCTTTGGGACTTTGGTTTTGTGTTGAGGACCTCAATAATTTGCACAAAACCCCATCCTAAACCCCTTCAAGTTTTGTTGGCATGAACTAAAACGCTACAGATAAATGTGCTGCACACCAGTAACGTGAAAAGGCAAACAATTTATTGAAGTATGAACGCCATGAACAAGTTTGTAACAGACCTTCATCAGATTAGATCTAGAGCATAGCAGAGTGCGCATAGGAGTCCTATGCGCACTCTGCTATGCTCTAGATCTAATATGATGAAGGTCTGTGACCGAAACGTCATGTCTATAGCAATGATCTAGTGACTACTATATTCTCATATGCTTTACAAACTTGTTCATGGCGTTCATGCTTCAATAAATTGTTTGCCTTTTCACGTTAATGGTGTGCAGCAGCATATATCTGTATTGTATTAGGGTCGAAGGACTCCCTGTCTGCTAGCACCTATATTCATCTACTACGAGTACTACGAGTGTGCGGTACCATTGCTCTCTATATATTGAACTAAAACGCTGACTGAGAGCTAGACCTTTCACTTTAGCTTCAGTGTTTGTTTTGCTAAATGCACTTAAATTCCAAGAGGACACCTCAAGTTTTTCTGGGATGCCTTCTCAGAAATGTTGAGGCAGTGCTAGCCACAAATGGGGCCCAACTCTTTATTGATGTCTATGGTTTTAAACTAGGATGTCCAAAAGGATTATATACTAGTATTTGCCCTGTATTTACAGTTTAGTGTTCCTGGATCTTTTATATCATGCTCACTTGGGCTTTAAACATCTATTTTTTTCTATTGTTCATTTACTGCTGGCAAAATTACACTATATGAGCTGTAGCCTCCATTGTTCGTGTCCACCAGGGGATCTGAATGACAGAGAGCTGGACCACTAAAACATCGGTTACACACAGACATCGGCAGTCTCCTTTGACTACAATGGAGACTCTGGTGCAGAAGTTGTCTTAGGTGTGTATAAACCAATAGTAGTTATAATGGATAGGGAAGAGGGGCACATAACAGACTGTCCAGCAAGATCCTGCAGATATTTCAACTTTTCATGAATACTCTATGGTACTTTATGGTATAGTAAGGCAAGCCTCCAAAGAAATTAGTGTGACAGCATCCATGATGCATTGTATACACTGATACCATACCACACCTCTTTGTCTATACTAAAAGATATATTGAAGATATAGTATGAGACTAATATACAAATTACATTTAACAGTTTTACAAAAGGAAAATCTTCTATATAAAATGACTATATCTGCCTGCTATTATTACTATTATTATAAGGTTATCTTTGATTACATCTTGTGTTTAGAAGCTGGCTCTCCCCCATACAGCTCTGAATCATAGACACATCATTTCTGCTCAATTGCCTTATTTTACCTTATGAGTGGGTGTTTACAGGGCGCATGCTGAGCCATAAATGACTAATCTAGGATGAAAAGAGGTAAATGAAAGGTTGTGAATAGAAGGTATATCACTTTTCTTTCAAACAGTTTTAGGTTAATCAGCATTTTCTATTCATAAAAATGTATGAAATACCTTACACCTGCAATATATTATGCTACCAATGAACAGCACTGGCATTTAAAGAGGAACATTCATCACCTCCTCCAGCTTGACTTCTTTGCATCATTTAGCCCCTTTAAGGCACCTTAAAGAGAGGATTTTTCAAATCTGTCATATGTCACTATGTGGTAACAGCTCAGGAAAGCTAGAATTTACCCAAATGTGTTTGAGAAAGTTTTTTCATGACATGTACTTCAGATAAGGCTAGGTTCATACTAGCCCTCGCAATATGTTGTTAATAAATGCAAGACTTTCGTAGAACTTTTGCCCCCGCATTTTTTCGGCAGAAACCCTTTAGAAACCCGACGGACCCCATTATAGTCTATGGGGTCTGCAGTCTTGCACGGGTAACCACTTTTTCAGCGGGTTAGCTTTCCATTTTTTTGGGTCCCCAAGTGGAACCGAAGAACAACAGCCGAACGCTAGTGTGAACCTAGTGTTAGTGGTAACCTTTGGTCATATTTTATACATTTATTTATGAAAAATTGGCAAATTTGGTAGAAATTTGAAAAAACTTGCAATTTTCCGTATGTTAAATACTCTGCATTTCAGGCAGATACTTATATGACCCAAATTAGTTAATAAATATTATTTACCATATCTCTATTATTTTGGCATAATCTTTCAATCATCCATGAATTTAATTTAAGCTGATTAGATTTCCATTCGTGGGGTCTGAACAAAAACCCAAATGCTAGTGTGAACTAAGCGTCAGAAACAGTTGGGTCTAGAGAGAAAAATTCAATTGTGCTGCGGAGCAGCACCAATTAAATGGTTTATAGATCTGGAGTGGATGGAGGTAGTAAAAGGTCCTTCAAGTACACAGTATATCATTTACAGCATACTCTGGGATTTTTGCTGTGTATAGTACAATGTATTTGAGCTTTCAGCATGGGTGCTATCGCATTAATTTCTTTTAATCCTAATTAAATTATGGAATACAAATTTATTTATCTGTATAGCTAAAATACACATTTCTCAGCAGGCTCACCAATCTCTTTGTGAAAAATGCTTTGATCATATTGTACTGTTGCAGATTAGACAGACTGAAATGCAGCATTACCCTACTTTAGCATTATGTAGAATAATGTTGAGCCAGACAATAAAGACTGTCTGCTGTTTATTCTAAACTTCTAAATCACTTCAGAATGAAGACCCATTGTAATAAAATATGTCATATGTCAGTATGTCAGTTTTCCAACCTGGAGGGGTTTTCCAGTATTGTATTATTAATAACCTATCAATTGATATATAATGATAATTTTATGCACTGATAATTTACAACAAAAGTCTTTGAAAACAATGGTACAATAGTTAAAGTCATTAGAATATGGGTCATAAATATAAATGTGTTTGGGGCTTCATGCTGATTGGCAGTGATACCTTGTATTTGACCCTTATCGATGTGATATTGATGACCTAAAGGGGTTGTCCCATCTCAAGGATCCTATCTATACTGCTAGATTACGTGGATTCAAGACTTTTCCTTAAATACATTGCTTCAGCAAAACTGCTTTGCTTGGCTATTATCTAAGATTATTCACTTCATTGTTTACACTGTGTTTCCATAACCACAGACCTGGGGATGATCTTATCTCTCCACCCAGGACACGTGACATAGTTCCCTGCTCTCAGGAGGGGAGGGGGAGCTGAGTGCTCGGTGCTTGTATTTCTGAGCTCTGTATCTCTCTGCCCAGGACGTGACGTAGCTCTTGCTCTCAAGAGGGAGGGGGAGCTGAGTGCTGAGCAGCTTGTATTTCTGAGCTGTTTATCTCCCAGTTATCAGGTCGGCTAATTGAACTTTGCCAATAAGGGCAGAGACATGGAGTCTGTTACCTCTGTATGTAACACAGACCTAAAACTGTGTTGATTGCAAACTGACTCTTGGTCCTGTAGCATGTAAGTTTGGGATTCTCATCACCTATCAAATCCAGCTCTGCTACATCAGCTTCATATTGTGCATCTTCCAGTGATACTGTGCTAATTTATTTACAACCATCCCTCATTTCTGTCTGCAAACATCTACTGCTATGAAGAGAGCTAGCAGAGCTGGCTTTGTCTGGAAGATAGCAAGTGAAACTTTGCCCACTAATTTACTGAGAAAACCAGGAAGTGAACAGAGCATACACACTGCAAGTTGGTGAACAGGCGAGTTGGGAATACCCCTTTAAGCTAAAGTATAGGTCTGTAATATCAGCATCCTGGAAAACCCCTTTAAGCTAAGGCCCCACGTAGCAGGCCACAGCAAGTGCTGCAGGAAGAAACTTGGCAGCAACGCATCAGTTTTTCCAGCAAAGTGTTTCATAAAAAGTTTCTTCCTCCATTATACCTATTGGGAAACCGCCAGCCTTTCTATAGGTATAATTGACATGTTGCGATTTCCAAAACTGCAACAGTTTTGGAAACTACAGTGTGTCTGTTGCACGTAATTTGTGGATGGGATTTGCTAGAGTCCCATCATCTTTTCAGTGACTGTAAAAGAATGTCACAATTTCCAAAAACCACTGTGGGAAAAACCGCGGCGGCAACACATTGTATCTTTTTGCAAGGTGTGGATGAGATTCAGTGGAATCCCATCCACCTTGCAGTGTCTGTAAAACTACACTTTTTTTTTCCATGGCATTTCCGTAACAGTATGGCTACATGGGTCAAAAACCTAAGTCATGCTTGGAGCTACATAAATAAATGGTAGAAAAGGAAAAGGGGCAGTACAGTGGCTCAGTGGTTAGCACTGTAGCCTTGCAGCACTGAGTCCTAGGTTCAAATCCTGCCAAGGGCAACATTTGCAAGGAGTTTGTATGTTCTCCCCGTGTTTGCGTGGGCTTCCTCCGGATACTCTGGTTTCCTCCCAAAGACATACCAATAGGGACTGTAGATTGTGAGCCCTATATGGGACAGTGACTGACAATATCTGTAAAGCGCTGCAGAATATGATGACGCTATATAAGTAAGCATAATAAAATAATAAAAAAAAATACAAGCTGAGCTTTAGTACCAGTGCACAGTATACCAGGGTACAGAACCAGCTGCTTTCATCTCCGTGCTGTGTGTAATATGGCCAAACAAAGTAACAATTTTAAGTCCATTGCCTATCTACAGGATATATGATAAATGATTGCTGGGGACCTCTCAGTTGGCTCTATTTTGACCTGTATGTCCTAGAAACCTTTTAGGGCTTTTTAACATTGGAAACAGAATATATGTTAGGACAGTGCTCCTTATGACACCTCCTGAGTGTGGACCTGTGGGTGTCTCCCATACTAGTCAATGGGAAGTAAGCTACCATGTAACAGACATTTTCTGAAAACATGTTATTAATGGGACTGAGACATTTTTGTAATCCGCTTGTAATGCTCACACAAGAGCTTCAAAGTGCAGAAAGCATTGTGGAGTACAGGAGTTAGTGGAAGTCAATTTACCTATATTTGACATGGGAGGGAACCCATACAGACAAAGAAACACATACAAACTCCATGCACTGCCATGTAGACCATTATGTCCTCCTACGAAGGCTGCATAGCCGAAACGCGCGTCAGGTACTGGGGAGTGAGTGCCTGTCCCGACTTGTATACCTCCTATTGGCAACATGGGTAAGCCACAGTGCTGTTAAACCTGTATATAGTGGTATGGGATACATGTGAACCTATGTTGTTATAGTCACCAATGTGTGCATATCAATGTTATTACTTTAATGGATAGGAGACATATATTGGACCACATGGTAACTTTAAACTTCTAGCACTTTCTTTAAGCTGTTGTGGTAATGTGTATAACTTAGTGGCCACTCATGATATATACCTCAGCGGCTATTGATACTATTGCTATGTGTATATAATACCCACTCACGGTGTATAAAGGACTCCAGTGCTGAGGTCCTTTTTGGCATTAGCTTAATCCATGTGCATTCCATTGTATGTAAATACTTAAAGGGACCACATACCATCTGCTGCACTTCACTTTTACCCAGTCAGTTTGTATTTGTAGATTCCCCTTCTAATGTCCATCTTTTATATATGTGTATGATATAATAAATAAAATTATGATAAGTTTATTGACCTTAACTGGATGTGTAGTATATTTCTTTTATACTAAGTGTCATACTCACGATTGCTTTTCTTGTGGACCATTATGTATATAGTTTAAATGGAAAAAAAACCATAAATATCAATATTTATGTTTTAATGCTTTAAAGAAGGCCGTACACATTTGAGCAATGTTGGCCAAAATCTATGGATTTGACTGGAAGATCCAATCATATGATATAGATCTAGCTTGTTGAAATCCAATAGCCCAATCCTTCTTTTCCCTTACATCTGCTGTTGAGGCCCAGTCCTTTTGTTCTCTGTGCAGTTTAAGCCACTAACAGAGGTGCTGACTGCAGCTTTCTCAGCTCTCCCCATTTAGGTCACACTCATGCTTGTCTGAGTGAAGGCATGTGTATGGGGGTTATCTGATGGGATAAGTATAGACAAAACTAGAGGTCAGTCAATAGCTAGCTAAAGCTTGCATTACATCTTGTACTTAAAGAGGACCTTTCATGTCCTGGGGCACATCCATTTTTTACATTGCTATACAGCGCACTGTTGGCTTTCCCATTATGTGCCCCGGTGGAAAAGCTACCGTTATGATAGCTCTTCACTGTCAGAAGGGCTTTTCTGACAATCTAACTGGGAACTGCCCTCCTGACAGTACTGTAGCGCTATACTGTCAGAGGGGGCATTCCTTACTGCCCGGCTGTGATGCTGAGCGGAGAGGAACACCCCCCCAGTACTGTCAGTAGGAGGGGAGGGCGTTCCTTATCGCTCAGCGTCATGGCTCGGTGTTAAGGAACGCCACTTCTAACACTACAGAGCTATGGACAGTACTGTGAGGAGGGGTGTTCCCAGTTAGACTGTTAGGAACACCCTTCTGACAGTGAAGAGCTATCGGTAATTGCACCAATCTCTTCTCCTGGGGCACATAATGGGAAAGCTGATAGTGCGCTGTATTCAATGCACTGTTGACTCTATCTATCTATCTATCTATCTATCTATCTATGATATGAAAGATCCTCTTTAACAGAATGTTATTAGTTAATTGATGGTCAGTAAGACTTATTTATAGGTTTTCTACAAGGACCGATTTTGATGTAGATTCTGTGTACAGGTAATATGCATTACTGACCTGTAAGCAACACTTTTTGCTGACTATACAGTATGACTGGCTAGTAGGCTTGGTTTGATCATAGAAGATTTAATTTGACCACTAACTAACTATAAATTCCATTTCTATGGAGCTTATAATTCATCACAAGCGTCATAGTTTAATGTATTCATATTCCCACAGTGAAGTGACATTTACTGTGCTATATACAGGGGGAGATTCAGTTTAACCTAGATTCAGGTTGTATGTGTAGGATAGATTAATCACATTCTAATGTTACGAAATAAGGTATTTTATATATTTGAAGTAATCCAGCTTCTTAAGAAAAAGCCTCAACTTCATTAACCTAATAAACTGTAATTTGTAAAGTTTAAGGTAATTACACTAATATCAACACAGCTGTCCAAGTATGAGCATGACAGTTTCAAAATAAACTAGACCTAATGTGTGTCATTAATCAAATATCGACTATGTTCACATTAATGCAAAAATGCTGCATGGTTCTTTCAACTCAAGTAACTAACCAGAAATGATGCGATATAAGAACTAAGTATGATGTAACAAGCGTGGTCTCACTGCTTCTGAACAGATTTAACTTAGGGCTACTCTCAGGGTAAGTTCACATGGGTTTTTTGGATCGGAATCTGAGGCGGAGGTTGCCTCAGGTTCCGATCCAAAAAACGCGTAGCTGCAAATGAAAGCCAATGCACTGCACCGGCATCCAGCCGCACACTCTGCTACGGATTAGGCCCAATGATTGGGCCTAGTCCGGAGGAGGCAGTTTCTTCAGGCCGAATTGCGAGGCGAGTCAGCCTGAAGGATGAGCACCTCGCTTCTTTTTTCCAGGAGCTGGAAGAAACAGCTCCCAGAAAAAAGACCTGAGCAGCTCCCATTGATTTAAAAAAACTCTGTGTGAACTTACCCTTAAAGAACGTCTGAGCTGTGCTGTGAGCTGCAAAGATGGATATTTATTAATTGGTTCCACCCAAAACAAGTGCAGAGGAAATGCCACTCCGTTTTACAGATGTCAAATCAGCCTGAATGGTATGACCATAGCTAAAAGGCACAGAGCACATTACTGCAAAATAATCTAAAATACTCGAAAACCCTGCATCCATATTAGTCCAAGTATATAGCATAGTATAACCTAGCCCCTTATTCACACAGCCTTCCTCTTAAACCCCCTGGATTCAGTATCAGGCATAAGTTGTTCTGAACCAGTGTAAGGGCACGTTCACATCTGCGCCCAGGTGTCCGTTCTGCAGGTTTCCGTTTCCTGCATAAAACAGAGGCAGGAGCCGGAAACCTGCAGGAGTCTTTCTCACCCATTCATTTGAATGGGTGAGAAAGATGTCCGGCTGTGAGCGGCGGTGAGCATTTTATGCTCTCCGCCGCGAAACCGGGTTTTTTCATCTGGACACAGAGTCGGACATGCAGTACTCTGTGTCCGGATTAAAAAAAAAACGTTTTTTGCGGCGGAGAGCATAAAACGCTCACCGCCGATCAAGACCGGACCCGGTCTGTGGTTTCAGTTTTCTTGCATGCAGCAGACGGAAACCACAGAACGGAGACCAGAACGCAGGTGTGAACCTAGCGTCGGGCTTGGTTCACACATCAGTATGCCATCCGTCCGTTTGAATTCAGTTTGAGACCTTAAAACGGACTGATACACATACTGATTGTATACTGACACCTTTTTATGCTGATAGCAAACATTCTCCTAGAGGACAGATAAGGGGATTAAAAGTAGCAATTGTAAACAGAGTAGAGAGGACATAAGGACATTTATTATATCTCCTTATCTCTACTCTGTTTACAATTGCTACTTTTAATCCCCGAACACTAAAATGTTCGAGGTTTGAAATCCGATTCGAACAGCCGCTCACTGTTCGAACGGGTTTCGAACCCCATATAGTCTATGGGGGGAAATACTCGTTTCAGGAGTACGCAACATTCGATCAAATTCTACTTACCAAGTCCATGAGTGAGGGTCGGGCTGGATTCTTCTCCCTGCGCAGCGTCCCCGCGTCCTCTTCCGGCCTTGAATTCACTCTGCTAGGCATCGGGCCTAGGCAGAGCTGACTGCGCATGCCCGCACCCGCGCGGACATGCGCAGTCGGCTCTGCCCAGGCCCGATCCTAAGCAGAGTGAATGCAGAGCCGGAAGAGGATGCGGGGACGCTGCGCAGGGAGAAGACTTCTAAAGGTAAGAGAAGAACCAGCATTGATTGGCAACGTATAGCATTCTGCCAATCAACGCTGGTTCTGCATCGAATCTTAACTTCGAACAGCTAGTAGTATTTGATCAAGTGCGAGTATTTCGAATACCGTAGTATTCGATCGAACACCTACTCGATCGAGTACTACTCGCTCATCTCTAGCTATTACCTATTTTCTCTCCTGAGCAGCCTGTAGTATGCAGGTGAAATGTGTTGAGCGACTTCCTCATCCTGTGAAAATACATTCACTCTAACATGTAGATTTGACCATTTATGTTGTACCCTGGGCGGCCTCTTTTTCACTGATTTGTGTTGATTTCTAGCAGGTTAACATACAAATATATCTTAGTGTTTTCTATCTTTACCATTTGCTCCATGTGCATGTATACTCTGTCTTGTCAGAAATATGATTGTGTGGTTATTGTACAGATATAGCAAAGGTAAACCTAATACTTATAACTTGCTGCAGAGTCATATTATATCACAGAAAGCAACAAACACATTGAAAAGGTAGAATCACAATCTTGAGTGTCAAGTTAAACTTTGCTATATCTGTAGATGGGTTCTAGATAAACACAGAAAAAAATGTGCTGTGTTTTCTGACTGGTTTGCCATTTACAAAGAGCAATGAGATCCAGTACTATATAAGGAGTTTGTTGCATGCTTATTGCTTATTCCATAGCCAAGCTGCATTCATTGTCCTCTACTTTTGCATACGGTCATGGGAGATGGCTGCATATATAAAAAGATCAATGTACACAATTTCATACAGAAGGTTTGTGTTGGGTGTAAAAGGTAACAGTGCCAGACCCTTGCTTTAAGATAATATCTTCAAAATGTATAAAGGGAAACCTGCTTAACATTTTGTGTTCAGTAAAATGAAGATGATGACACCATGTTGATACCATAGAATGAGGATGAGCGTCATATTGAAATAACAAGCATTTTGGAGGCCTTTAGGATTCGGAATGACTCAGAGAGTTCCCCTGAGCCTATTACATAATACTATTTGGCAGCAGCTTTCCCTTTGAACATTGTAAATGTGTAGTTGATTTGAAACGTTCTTGTATTTGGATTTAGAGTCAAACAATATTTTACCTTTATATCACACAAGGATTTTTCATTTTGAGAGTTAAATTGTCAACTACATGCATAACAAAAAAAAAATAAAACAGATGACCAATGCACCTCTCCCAGTGAGGTTATCTAGGACAGTGGTTGTCAATCTGTGGTATACATAACAGGGGCACTCCCTGCTATCTCCAGGGGTACGTGCCGCAGTGAGAGCTCCCACATATTTTGTGAGGTTTTGCTAACCACAAACTACTATTCCTCTTTCTCTCTCTGGGGTCTCTTCAGAGTTATTCACCTCCCCTGGACTATGGCGTGGTTGCACCATATCTAACATAATTTCTCAGCTTCCTTTACAACATGAATTCACTTCCCCAGCTGAGTGTGATTGGTCTAAATTTCTGTGAAAGCTCCACCCACCAGACTTGTTAAACAATAGGAAAAAATCCTTAGCAGCTTTGTACTAAATTTTATTAGACAATTCATGATATTTTTATTCAAAAAGGAAAACACAGTGAGAGACACAGAATACACATCGCATCTTTAGGGCCCGTTCACACGGGCACAGAGGGGGCAGACTATGGCGCGTAATCCACGTCATAATCCTCCCCCTCACAATGGTGGTCTATGGAGACCACTAGCGTTCTTTTTTCCACTAGTGGCATGTTGCCACTAGCGGAAAAAAGAAGCAAGCTGCCCTTTCTTCAGGCAGATTCCGCGGCTCGTCGAACCGTGGTATCCGCCTGGCGGAGCAACCTCCGGTGTTGGCCCATTCATTTCAACTGACCCCGAAGGGGGAATCCGCAACAGTCGTGGCAGGCGGGTTTTGACCTGAGAGAGGCTCCCCGCATCACTCTCGTCCCCCCTTGTGAACTAAGCCTTATACTTCCGAGAAGTATTTTGTTTGTTTTACAAAAGCATCTAAGCCGTCTTAAAGCTATCAACTACATGAATTTTCAAATGATCACTTTTGACATACATGTGTTTGGGCTGTTTGTTGGAAAAGACGAATTTCTATATATATATATAGGGGTATAGTAACTTGGAAAACCATATTAGTTCCCAGATTTTCCAGATTGTACTTTATTACTCGCCTCCTGCCTACCTCTACCCCTACCAAGAGCCTGCACTTGCTGACAACAGAAACTTCTACGAGAGGTAATCTCCCATACTTGACAAGGCTTACTTCAATGCATTTCACGCTGTCACGATTCCTGAATTTTCCTCTGAGTGCTTTCAATATTGTAGAAGTTCAACCTCTTGTGCTAAATAAAGTAGAGAAGGGAAGCCATCTACTGTAACTTGCTCCATTTTTAAGCACTGTACTGTATGTAAGAAATAGTGAAACAGCAGTCTTGAGTCGAACCTGAAAACGTAGGTTGTCATGGATACAATCATGGTGAAGACGACATCATGAAAGTCTGATGAACTTGACAGTATTTGGAGGTTTCCCCCTGGGAATGAGATAAATTCAGTCATCACATTTTATTGCTCCCGGTAGGAATATATTGAGGATAAATATTACTGATGTGTTGCTGACTATACGATTCCCTATGTGTGAACCTCCAAAACCCAGTTATCATATATATATATATATACACTACTGCAAAACCCACAAAAGAAGTCTCATAAATCTTGGAGCACTGAATGAGTTGTGCAAAACATTTTTCCACTTTCTATTACAGAATTGTTTTATTGCGCAGAGATCTAAAATAATAGAAAAGCTCTGGGCAAGTTATTGATGGCTCGTGGCTATTTGATGTACAGCCCAGCTGACAACTACTACTGTATTAGGCTGCCTGACTAGCATATCTGTCTAGCCTCAAGCCTTGGCCATATTACAGATCCATGTTATACAGATCCATAGTAGGGCACACATATCTTACTATGGTTCCATAATATACCGCCATGTGTCTCCAACTTTATGTGCAGCAACACATGCCGTATTATTCAGGCATTCTTGCCTCATAGAAACACTTTACAATATTAGACCAAGTGCCTGTGGGTACATAATACCCACACAAAGATGACCTGTGCCATCATACTTCTGTTCACACACCTTCATCATCTGCCTATGCCACTATTTTTAGCAGCAGCACTATTTTTATGATGATATAACTACAGTCCTATGAAAAAGTTTGGGCACCCCTATTAATCTTAATCATTTTTAGTTCTAAATATTTTGGTGTTTATAACAGCCATTTCAGTTTGATATATCTAATAACTGATGGACACAGTAATATTTCAGGATTGAAATGAGGTTTATTGTACTAACAGAAAATGTGCAATATGCATTAAACCAAACCGGTTTGACCGGTGTAAAAGTATGGGCACCTCAACAGAAAAGTGACATTAATATTTAGTACATCCTCCTTTTGCAAAGATAACAGCCTCTAGTCGCTTCCTGTAGCTTTTAATCAGTTCCTGGATAAAGGTATTTTGGACAAACAATTCAAGTTCAGTTCAGTTAGATGGTCGCCGAGCATGGACAGCCCGCTTCAAATCATCCCACAGATGTTCAATGATATTCAGGTCTGGGGACTGGGATGGCCATTCCAGAACATTGTAATTGTTCCTCTGCATGAATGCCTGAGGATTTGGAGCGGTGTTTTGGATCATTGTCTTGCTGAAATATCCATCCCCGGCGTAACTTCAACTTCGTCACTGATTCTTGAACATTATTCTCAAGAATCTGCTGATACTGAGTGGAATCCATGCGACTCTCAACTTTAACAAGATTCCCGATGCCGGCATTGGCCACACAGCCCCAAAGCATGATGGAACCTCCACCAAATTTTACAGTGGGTAGCATGTGTTTTTCTTGGAATGCTGTTTCTTTTTGGACGCCATGCATAACGCCTTTTTTTATAACCAAACAACTCAATTTTTGTTTCCAAAATGAAGCTGCCTTGTCCAAATGTGCTTTTTCATACCTCAGGCAACTCTATTTGTGGCGTACGTGCAGAAACGGCTTCTTTCTCATCACTCTCCCATACAGCTTCTATTTGTGCAAAGTGCGCTGTATAGTTGACCGATGCACAGTGACACCATCTGCAGCAAGATGATGCTGCAGCTCTTTGGAGGTGGTCTGTGGATTGTCCTTGACTCTTCTCACCATTCTTCTTCTCTGCCTTTCTGATATTTTTCTTGGCCTGCCACTTCTGGGCTTAACAAGAACTGTCCCTGTGGTCTTCCATTTCCTTACTATGTTCCTCACAGTGGAAACTGACAGGTTAAATCTCTGAGACAGCTTTTTGTATCCTTCCCCTGAACAACTATGTTGAGCAATCTTTGTTTTCAGATCATTTGAGAGTTGTTTTGAGTAGCCCATGATGCCACTCTTCAGAGGAGATTCAAATAGTAGAACAACTTGCAATTGGCCACCTTAAATACCTTTTCCCATGATTGAGTACACCTGGCTATGAAGTTCAAAGCTCACTGAGGTTACAAAACCAATTTTGTGCTTCAGTAAATCAGTAAAAAGTAGTTTCAAATCAATAAAATGATAAGGGTGCCCATACTTTTGCACCGGTCAAATTTTGGTTTAATGCATATTGCGCATTTTCTGTTAGTACAATAAACCTCATTTCAATCCTGAAATATTACTGTGTCCATCAGTTATTAGATATATCAAACTGAAATGGCTGTTGCAAACACCAAAATATTTAGAACTAAAAATGATTAAGATTAATAGGGGTGCCCAAACTTTTTCATAGGACTGTATATCTACTTAAAGGGGTTGTCACTTTCAGACTTATATTGAGAGACAAATGTTATTGTTTGTAAAATAAAAAGTTTTACAATTTTCTCATATATTTTCTGTATCAATTCCTCACAGTTTTCTAGATTGTTGTCATTGTTTATACTTAATTCCAGTGGATAAAAATCAGTCCAGTGTCATGTAATATATGGTCCATGATCATGAGATGGATATACAGGGGCACAGCTTGACATAGTCACAGCATAGTACTCAAACATCCAAGCTGCAAACCTGTGTTTTAATCACGACCATGGATGGTATATCACATGATCAAGAACAATATTTTATACATTGGAAGTAATGACAGTAAGTAAAGACCTAGAAAACCATGAAGAATTTATACAGAAAATATATTGGAAAAATTGCATAACTTTTATTATACAGACAATAATATTTGCCTCTCAATATTAGTCTGAAAGTGCTTTCATATAAACAGTGAGGAAAATTAAAGGGGTTGTCCGAGATCCAAGGGTAATGGATAAAGATGACCAATCCACAGGCTAGGTCATCAGTATGTGAATGGTGGGGATCTGACTCAAGAACCAGCACCTATCAGTAGATACACGGTCTCAGGAAGGGACCAGGGACATTACAGGTAGTGATGTCACATGTCCTTCTCAGAGGCCCCTGATTGGCCTCAGTGGTCATGTCCGGCGGGGACTTCCACTAGTAGACAACAATGGATCGGCAGGATCCAACCGCGTTGGGAGAAACTGGAGCACTGAGAAAAGGTGACTATGATTTTTTAAAATATCTTTTTCACCTCCCCTGGCCTAATTAAAGCGTATACATAAACCCTATTTTTGCCCAGACAGCCCCTTTAAGCTCTGCAATGTCAGTAGAACAGTCATACAGAAGGGTGTTATTCAGTGCTGCAGTCAGAGGCAGCCAGTGTCAGAGATCAGAATCACATTCCTTGTCTGCTCCTGCCTGACACCGCCCTCCTGACAGTACAAAGCCTAAGGGCGGGTTCACACCTGCGCCCGTCCCTGCTTTAAGCAATCCAGTTGGGTTTCCGTCTTCTGCCCTGAGATACTGGACAGGAGATGGAAACCCGGCAGTCAGTTTTCAAACCCATTCAAGTGAATGGGTTTGAAAAGTGAGCGCCCGTGAGTGTTTTGTCCCTGTCCGCGGCGAAATCAGTTTTTTTTAACCGGACTCAATGTCCTGCATGTCCGGCTTTGTGTCTGGTTAAAAAAAAAACGGTTTTGCTGCAGACAGGCACAAAACGCTCACGGGCGCTCACTTTCAAACCCATTCACTTGAATGGGTTTGAAAACTGACTGCCAGGTTTCCGTCTCCTGTCCAGTTTCTCGGGGCAGAAGACGGAAACCCAACTGGATTGCCTAAAGCGCGCATGGGCGCAGGTGTGAGCCCGCCCTAAATAGTATGTCAGGCATCAAAACTAATAGCATAGACTGCTCAGGAACAATGGGGGCTAGAGAAAATATTCCAACTGTGCCAGAATCAGTAAAGCAACACCTATTTATGGTTTTTGAAAGGTCTTCTTTAAGTCAGTTTCTATTATACTGACTGTGGCCCCATCCCCTGGTTGAACCCTGCCCTCTTTCTTGCCACTCTCTGTAATAGTGGCAAGAGAAGTAAAAAGTTGCAAATTACAGATATGACAGATGAAAGAGTCTTGTCATAAAATGTCTAAAAAAGGTTTCATTCGACTTTCTTTTTCTGTGCACCTTGGTCACCTGCAGCCCTGTGGGATATATCTAAAACTCTGATCTCAAGTAGCATCACATAATAAAATAAGCTCTGCTACGTCTGTAGTTCTCACACGTGATAGGCTAATAGAGCCTTCTTTATTAAAGGATCTTTTTTATATTTGAGTCAGTATTCCTGTCATTCAGCATGATCTCACAGCATTACTACCTTCTCTATCTCAACAATTCCTTTTAAGAATCATTCTCCTATTTATGAAAAAACATGGAAGGATGTTATAGTCTGATCTGTTGCCAGCTTTAAAAGGCACTGATGTGATTTTGCTTCATGCTGCCAGCTATACCCACCAGTTAAACTATTCTCATCATCGGAAGCCTCCCTAATCTGCCCACAAGTGTCAACCCATCAGCATGAGTGTTTCAGAGCTTGCTAGCTAAGCAGCATGGGGGACTCTGCACTGTACGGCAAGGTTTTTTGTGTTTGTCATTTGTGGATATAAGCGGTTAACAAAATGAAACACCGACTCACATTATTATATCCTGAATAGTGCAAGACTATCACAACAGCTATGAATGGAGAAGAAGGAATAATGCAAGAAAAGTATCAAGAGGGAGTGCTTAATACTTCAGACATTGAAGTCAGGATTGTATGGGTTTGCTTATTGGCATTAAACATGACGACAAACAACATATGTAATAATGGTGCTGTTTTTAGAAAACATGAAGGCTTTTTTTCAGTTACTGTAGTAAATTCCAGTGATCTTTACTAGTCGGTTTATTTTCCTGTAGTGATGGTGCAGTATATACCAGGCTCAATAGTGATGCTAGCTTGTATAGCATAAGTATGTTGGACACTGTAGATTGACTGCAGTGGTTTTGTAGATGTACAGCATGTCACCACTGAAAACATTTGCCAGATTTTTCAGATTATACAATGCACTTTTTGTGTTTTTGTTTGAGATGTGTGTGCATAATGATATAGAGCAAAAAAATGTAAAGGGGTTGTCCCATCTCAAGGATCCTTTCTATACTGGTAGTTTATTTAAATTGCACACTTTTCCTAAATATATTGCTTTAGAAATGCTGCTTTGTTTGCCTGCTATGTGAACTTATTCCTCCCATTGTTTACACAGCATTCCCATAACCACTTACCTGTGAGATAGGACAAGTGACGTCACTTACTCAGTGTCGGCATCACAATCAGTTCAGCTAATTGCAGTTAGCTGATAAAGCATGATAAAGTCTAATATCTCTACAAGATAGCATGTGCATGTTATCTGATCTGCATAAGTATTGAGATACTTCTGTGTCCTGTTCAACAAGAGGGGGAAGGGGGGGGGGAGAAATACAAAAAGTGAGAAGAAGAGACAACAGGCAAACTGCTGAAACGTGAAATGGAAAAACCCCTTTAAATCAGAAAAAAAGGCAGTTTGAGACAAGGACATGCTATGTTTAACAGGAGCCTACTAACCTTTTCACCTATTCTAGAATTCCTTCAACCACCAAGGCAGTTTTATGCTAAGGCCCCATGTAGTGGGCAGCGGCAAAAAAGCACTGCAGGAAAAACCGCAACAGAAATGCATGTGTACTCTGTATAGGTAAAATTGAAGCAGAAAGTCCTCTGAGGAAAATTGTATGTGTTTTTTTTTTTTTTATCATGGGCTCTCCTTAGGTTAGATCCTTAAAACAGTCAATATTTTACATCAGAACTGTTCTTTCAAATTGGGGGCTTCCTTTGCAGACTTTCTTCTTCTATTATACCTATAGATAAACCATCAGCATTTCCATAGATATAATTGACATACTGTGATTTTCAAAAATGCAATGTTTTTTGGAAATCACAGCATTTAGAAATTAACGCATTTTTCTGCAATGTGTGGATGGGATTCACTAAATTCAGTTGGTTTTTTCCGTGGCATCTTCTAGACAGGTGTGGTTTGTCTATTTCCAGTTTCTGCAAACACCAGAGAGCTCATAATACTATACGACATCACCACATGTCCTGGAAGTTGCACCAACCACTGCTAATAGCACTGTGGAGAGTATTGGGAGCATGGTGACCTTATTGTAAGAGAGAGGGGAACTATAAGCAGTATATGAGAGACAATTATAACTCACACATTCTAAAACTTGGTATCATATGGAATGGGAGATTCTCTTCTTTTATTTAACACTAAGGCTGCAGTGCTATCTATATTATTTCCAGAGATATCAGTGGTTGAAAACATAGTCGTGATTGGGATATTTATATCATATATATATATATATATATATATATATATATATATATATATATATATATAGTTAGAGAGTGAAGTGTGTAGTCTGGGAAGGCAGGTATATCCCAGCCAGGCACCTAAAGGGTGTATGGTAAAGATTCACACCAGGGAGGTCAGCTTGCTAATCACAGTCTGAGTGTGAAGACTAGTAGGGTGGCACCACACTGACAGAGTTGAACTGTCCAGACTGGACCTCCAAAGCAGGTACCGTGCCACCTGTTGTTGTTGCCAAGGTGGGAGAAAAGTTGCCAAGTCAGGGAAAAGTTTCCTTACGTTTAAGTTAGTTTTTCAGACGAGAAGGGTTTTATTTTGTTTATCCTGTGGCTTTGCAAAAGCAGTGTATGCATTACGCACTATATACACTCACCGGCCACTTTATTAGGTACACCATGCTAGTAACGGGTTGGACCCCCTTTTGCCTTCAGAACTGCCTCAATTCTTCGTGGCATAGATTCAACAAGGTGCTGGAAGCATTCCTCAGAGATTTTGGTCCATATTGACATGATGGCATCACACAGTTGCCGCAGATTTGTCGGCTGCACATCCATGATGCGAAACTCCCGTTCCACCACATCCCAAAGATGCTTTATTGGATTGAGATCTGGTGACTGTGGAGGCCATTGGAGTACAGTGAACTCATTGTCATGTTCAAGAAACCAGTCTGAGATGATTCCAGCTTTATGACATGGCGCATTATCCTGCTGAAAGTAGCCATCAGATGTAGGGTACATTGTGGTCATAAAGGGATGGACATGGTCAGCAACAATACTCAGGTAGGCTTTGGCGTTGCAACGATGCTCAATTGGTACCAAGGAGCCCAAAGAGTGCCAAGAAAATATTCCCCACACCATGACACCACCACCACCAGCCTGAACCGTTGATACAAGGCAGGATGGATCCATGCTTTCATGTTGTTGACGCCAAATTCTGACCCTACCGTCCGAATGTCGCAGCAGAAATCGAGACTCATCAGACCAGGCAACGTTTTTCCAATCTTTAATTGTCCAATTTCGATGAGCTTGTGCAAATTGTAGCCTCAGTTTCCTGTTCTTAGCTGAAAGGAGTGGCACCCGGTGTGGTCTTCTGCTGCTGTAGCCCATCTGCCTCAAAGTTCGACGTACTGTGCGTTCAGAGATGCTCTTCTGGCTACCTTGGTTGTAACGGGTGGCTATTTGAGTCACTGTTGCCTTTCTGTCAGCTCGAACCAGTCTGGCCATTCACCTCTGGCATCAACAACGCATTTCCGCCCACAGAACTGCCGCTCACTGGATGTTTTTTCTTTTTCGGACCATTCTCTGTAAACCCTAGAGATGGTTGTGCGTGAAAATCCCAGTAGATCAGCAGTTTCTGAAATACTCAGACCAGCCCTTCTGGCACCAACAACCATGCCACGTTCAAAGGCACTCAAATCACCTTTCTTCCCCATACTGATGCTCGGTTTGAACTGCAGGAGATTGTCTTGACCATGTCTACATGCCTAAATGCACTGAGTTGCCGCCATGTGATTGGCTGATTAGAAATTAAGTGTTAACGAGCAGTTGGACAGGTGTACCTAATAAAGTGGCCGGTGAGTGTATATATATATATATATATATATATATATATATATATATATATATTGAAGCTGCATATAAATATCTTAATACCGTATTTAACATATTAAGTGTCATCTGGAAATAAATCTGTCTCCCCCATGCTCTATCTAGCAGTGTGCACACAACATTAACATTTTTATACCTACAGTAGCATTGCTTGGTCTCAGGTATCACAGAGAATTCATAGCCTTTTAGGTTCCATGTGCAAGTCAAAGTCACTTGCCTGGTTCCTGTATGGCTGCACACTGAGTCCCTAAAGTGCCTTGCAGATGACTGGTTGAATGGTTTGTGTGCTATCCAGGTTTTTCATTTCTATGGGCCCATACACATGACCGTGAATTACATGGTCCTGTGTACAGGCCTACAGTCCGGGTCGCAAAATATGGAACAGATCCTATTCCTGTCTGATTTTGTGGCCGTGCTTCTGTGGCTCCTATTCATTGAATGAAAGGGGCAAAGGAAGCACGGCCAGTTCTTTCGCAGCACACAAATGACATCCTAGTCTTGCCCATGCGCTGCCTGTACTGTTCATTCACAGCCGAACATGTGCAACCTGGCTAAGGATCAGTATTAAGGACTAATCATTTACACTTTAAGGTTTTCCATTTTGCCCCATCCTCTGGTTAAGCCTCTACTTTGGGGTAATAACATAAATGCAGGAGCAGCAGGTGCATCCAGACCAAAGGTTTTCACTTTTCTGTGAATACAATGGCTATTCTTGTCTAATACCTGCAAGCTCATGAGCTACCATGGTTGCTGTACACTCATTCCCTTGACATTTCAGTCTTTAGTAGAAACAAGAGTAAAATTCTCTTTGACATTAGATTTTCTCATGGGTATTTCTGACACATAATCCCTCAACAGAAATGTCTTCATAGTTCATATGTCATGGATGTCTTTTTACATCTGTGAGAGGTAGGATACTTAGGATTAAATACATAATTCTTAATTTCATTGGTTATTGATCTGCACTCTGAATTTGATAAGTGCCCCCCCCCACCCAATTATCGTGGAATCCAATTTCCAGTTATATCCTATTTCATTTTATTTTTTTTTCTAAAGCTCCTATGCAAAACCTCATATTTAGAGATTACCAACCAACCAGTCCTGCAATCATACTCGCTTTTACTATCTCACATTCAGTAACTAAAACAAAGAAAGATTGAAGAATGAGAGGACACAGAATTTATTTGCATGTATTTGTATTTACTGTATTTTGTATATGTATATGTATTTACTGTATAAACCTTTGCTAGAAGAAATAGTCACAGAAGTGTGGTGAATTTATTAAAGTCATTCTGTCATGCTCAACATGGGGTCTGATCTACAGGCAGCATGTAATAGAGCAGGAGGAGCTGAAGAGATTGATATATAGCTTTATAGGAAATGATTCAATATAATTTGTCATTTATTCACTTTAGGGTGCATTCACACGGAGTAACGTGCCGCGTGATCTGGCACGTATACGCCGTGTGAGATTTTGAGCGCCGTATACGCTCCCATTGATTTCAATGGGAGCCACAAAATAACGCGGGGTATACGATCCAGGCTCCCATTGAAATCAATGGGAGCGTATACGGCGCTCAAAATCTCACACGGCGTATACGTGCCTAACTTCCATTGAAATGAATGGGAGCTTTTACGGCGCGCAAACTCTGACACGCCGTATACGTGCCAGATCATGCTGCATGTTACATCGTGTGAATGCACCCTTAGGCTAAGGCCCCATGGGACGTAATCGGAGTGGTAAAGATCTGCGGAAAGAACCGCGGCGTGAACCCACTGTGGTTCTTTCTGCAGCGCTTTCAAGAGAAAGTTCGCGGAGTTTTCCTCTGCGGACTTTCTCTTCTCATTATATCTACAGGAAAGCCGCCGGTGTTTCCGTAGATATAATTGATATGCTGCGATTTGCAAAGCTGCAACGGCTTTGCAAATCGCAGCGTGTCTGCGCTTAATTTTTTCCACAAAGTGGGCATGGGATTCACATGAATCTCATCCACTTTGCTTGCACTGTAAAACGCCACAATTTTTTTCACAGCGTCTCCACTGTCACGGCCGCAAAATAACGCGGCGTATACGATCCTAACTCCCATTGAAATGAATGGGAGCTTTTACGGCGCGCAAACTCTGACACGCCGTATACGTGCCAGATCACGCTGCATGTTACATCGTGTGAATGCACCCTAAAGCAGTTTTCCAGGAGATTTTTTTTCTCTTGACCTGTCTTTAGGTTAGGTCCTTTATACAGTATTGTACATCAGAATTGCCTCCTAAATTAGGGACAAGTCACTAATGTAACTAAAGGTCCAATAGCTGTGGGACAAATTCTCCCAAGCAACCTAATTTGTATTAGCAGCAGAAAAGCTGTTGTGACTCCATTATTTCCTATACAGCAATTTATAAGACTAAAAGCATTATTTACAAGACCTGTAAACTGTGCCCACGGGTTCATTTTAACTCACTGGAAGATTCACTTTGTAGTTTATGCACCATTTACTTGTCATTCTGTAAAATAAACCTGGAGATAGCTAATGAAGATAATAACCAGTGTCACATCACTAACTCCGAACAGGCCATCCCTAATATATGATTTTGTACAAAAGCATACAATACTACTGCTATTCAAAATAGCTTTGAAATCCAGACATGGCCTAGAACAGCGGTTCTTAACCTGCAGTATTTGTACCCCCGCTACCCCGCTATCTCCTGCTGTCCTTAGGGGTACATGCCACAGTGAAAGCTATCGCCTTAATAATGGTAGTTTGTGGGGTCTGTCACCCACAAAGTAATATTACACTCTGGGTCTCTAAAGACTCTCAAAGTAATTAGCAGAAGTCCAAGGAATGTGAGTAAACAGAACAAACACTGTGAGAGGGAGTTCACACGATGTAACGTGCCGCGTGATCTGGCATGTATACGGCGTGTGAGAGTTTGCGCGCCGTAAACGCTCCCATTGATTTCAATGGGAGTTAGGATCATATACACCGCGTTATTTTGCGGCCGTGATTTTGCACGGACCCAATCACAGATTGCATATTGACACTAGGGGAGGTGAGTGGACCTCCACTAATTATACTCTGAGCGTCTAAAGAGGTGTAATAGTAGGCCATAGGTGGTGAACATTGAAAATGTCAGATTCACATTAGGGGGCATTCACACGGAGTAACGCCGGGCGTGTATCACAGCCGTACACGCCGGCGTTACGACAGACTGCCGAACACTTTCCCATTCACTTCAATGGGAGCGCTCATAACAGCGGCGTTTATGAGCGCTCCCGTTGAAGTGAATGGGAAGTGTTCGGCAGTCTGCCGTAACGCTGGCATGTACGGCTGTGATACACGCCCGGCGTTACTCCGTGTGAATGCCCCCTTATACTGCATGGAGACGACTATGAGACATTATACTGTATGAAGGCCTTTATGGGACATTATACTGTATGGGAGCCACTATGGGACATTATATTGTATGAGACCATATGGAGCATTATACTGTATGGAGGCTACCATAATAATAGTAACTTTATATAGCACCAACATATTCCGTAGCACTTTACAAGTCAGAGTGGACATGAACAGACAGTATTTGACATTAGAATGTGACAAATAATTAACATATCAAACAATAGGAGGAAGGTCCTTACTTGTGAGAGGTTACAATTTATGAGGGAAAGGAAGAGGTAAGGGGGCTTGTTTAGTATAATGGCCAGCCATATCTTAATAAATGAGCTCATATAGCTGAAGCAGTATAAGCCAGTCACCAGCCGGTATCTATAAATATATGGATACTAAGTGCATGGAGTGCAAAGTAACTTCTAGGTGGAGGGCTCAGGTTCAAGGAATAGAGTAGAAAGGATAGCCTAGGATAAGAAATGCTAGCTTAGTGTGCGGAAGTGTAGAACAATGTGATCAAGTCATCTGATAAGCCGAACCAGATGTGAGATTAGGGCAGTTTTGAAGCTCATTGTCCAGAGCACTGGTGAAACTCGGGAAAAGTCTTGGAGATGGGAGTGGGTTATTCAGATAACCGAGGATACAAGTCTATGGTCATTGGCAGAACAGAAAGGACTGTTAGGGTGATAGACAGTGATGGGGGAGGACATTAAGGGAGGTGCAGCGCTATTGAAGGATTTGTGGGTGAGTGTGAAAACTTTATTATTATTTTTATTGTATTCCATGGTGGATGGGCAACAAGTTCAATGACTGACACAAGGTAGGTGCATCTGTGTACCGGCTTGATAGAAAGATGAGTCTGGCAGTCGCATTCAGGGCAGATTGTTAAGCGGAAGCTCAATTAGAAGAGACTTGGAATAGTCAAGACAAGGGTTTTTGATGTTTCCACAGTGAGAAAAGGGCGATTTCTATAGATGTTTTTTTTATGTGTATTTGACAAGAGCATGCAAGTGTCTGAATCTGTTAGATGAAGGTGAGAATTGAGCCAAATACAACAATGAGATGTAGTGTGTACTGCCTTAGTTTTATAGTAAGATCACTGACAGAAATGGAGATATCATGGTTAGATCATGGGTTAGGGTTATGGGACATTATACTGCATGAATGGCCACTATGGGACATTATACTGCGTGGGGGGCTGCTGTGGGACATTATACAGCATGAAAGCCACTATGAAACATTATTCTATCAGTGGTATCTTTCACATGAATGAGGGAGCCACACTTTCTGAACTTCTTGAGGTCAATGGTACCCTTATTCCCCCCTGTGATAAGTAATAAATGCAGCTTACCACTAGCTCCTTTACTATCACTGTGCATGGGGGGCCATTATATTATCTAGAAATAAAGCTGTTAGAAATCTGTTCATGTGAAACACTACCCACTGGTGAGATCCAAGAAAAACTACAAATTTTGCACAACCATGCTTTGCTCCTCGGTTTGCAACATTTTTACCCAAAAAAATTGGTGCAAAGCAGTTAATGAAGTCCCATATATCGGATGACATGGGACTGCCTGTTGTAACCCTAACTTCCACTAAATAATCTCAGAAACCGATGGTGCTCTTCAACAAGCTTGTTCACTCTTCTATGGCTAGCTAAGGCTAGGTTCATGTCTGCGTTTGGGGATTTCTGTTATGGTCTGGGGATCTTTGACCACGGACTGGCCCCTGACTGATAACTTCTCAGTACAGTACAGGAAAAACACATCAAAAGAAAACAAAATCGGAAGTATGAGCAGTTTGGACTTCTAGTGTGGATCCTCCTACACCCTGCCTCGCACAACTAGAAGTAGCCGTGGGCCCGACTAACTTGCCTGAATGGGCACGAGCACAGCCGGAGAAGTAGTTAACCTACCAAGGGAAATAGAGCCCCTGTCTAGCTTCACGTTTACGAAGGAGAGGCAGATACAGAACAAGCCCCCCACGGATATCCAGACGCGGACTAACGGTGAACATGAGTAACGTAAAGCATAGGGAGAAAATAAACGTGAAACACAGAATAACTGAACTTAAGCAAGGGATAGGAAAAAACAGAACTTAGGATCCACACAAAAAACCCCTACCAAAATTCCAAACAGAAAAATACCTAGGGCTCGTTGCGCCCGGAACACTATGTCTGGATAGGAGCTCAATACTTAACAAACCAGTCCTGTGTGAACAGGAGCAAGAAACTGGATGGGCCGGAATGCAGATGGTAGCAGCTTCAGACAACAGACCATTACTGAGAACAGGAACAGACGTTTAAGACCAGCATCAGATAGCATGTGCAACATCCTTATATAGTAAAGAGAAGGCCTCGCCCATGGCCTGTCAAGTATTCAGCACTGCAGAGAACTTAACCCCTTCAGAGGCCAAGACACACCAGGCACTGATCCACCAGGCAACTCACCACGTGATCCACGCCCGAGTGCCAGAGCAGAAACATCATGTCTGGTGTGAACATTCCCCTGCCGTGCATCAGGTGGTTCACGCGCTGAATGCCGTCCAGACACTCTGCGCCTGAACCTAACAGGCCGAGACTGCTGAGACCGGGTCATAACAATTTCGTCCCCAATTGCAAGGCAACCAGAACTTTTCTCTCCACATTTTTCAGGCGGAAACTCAGCAGATCCCATTATAGTCTTTTTAAGAGGATTGGGTTTCCGTTTTTTCAAGTGGATCCAGGGAATGGAAACCCTAATGCAGGTGTGAACCTAGAATAAGAAGTCAACTGAACAACATGAATCTCACCGACTATGGCTGGGGGCTCCTTGCAACTCCTAAACTCTTACCTCCTTTTAGAAACTCAGAGCAGAAGCCATTTCTTCCTACATATCTGTACAGAAATTACCAATTAACTCCTGAGTCTCCAGCATAGAGGTGGCGAGTACAAAATGCCATTGTTATATGGTATAAACAGTATAAACAGTTCACACACATTTCCCATTAATAATGCTGCACAGCTTCATTTTAACTGGTGCTGATAGATTTATAGATAGACGGAAGATAAATGGATAGATGATAAACTACACTAAACTGTAGATGGGTATATATGTAAATAGTAGATAGAGAAAGTTATAGAGATGGCTATATAGAAATAAACTAGATACACATAGCTGGAAATGAAAGATAGATTAGCCATATAGCTATATATAGAGAAAATAAATAGGTAGATAGAAAGATAGCTATACAAATAAAAGATAGACAGATAGCTACAGATAGATGGATGGATAGATAGTAATAGATAGGTAGATAGGCGATAGCTATTAGACATGTTCTATTCCATAGGTCTACTTTAGTTCTTCTAATCCTGTTTGTCATACATACATATTTTCTCTGGATTTAGTGATTTAATGAGATACAATTCACAACCTAGTTATAAACTAAATGAATCTCCTCCACTTCACACTGTGAAACAAGTGGAGATACAGTATGAAAACAAATAAAAAGCAAGCCAGAGAGTGAGATAGAGTCGGAATAAATGGCATGTGTGTGGAGTGGAAGAAACAGCATGTGTGACTGTTTCCAGTGAAGGAGAGGAGGAGGGGGTGAAGGAGAGACACACAAGCCTGAGAGAGGTAGATTCCTGTTTTATGCAGGCTACCCCTTTGCTGTGTAGCAGTGCAGCCCTCCCCTGAGCAGCAGGCTGATTGCTTCCATTCAGCCACATTTGGTATGCATGAGCACTGCTGCTTCAAGACAGGAGCTTGATTTTTTTTTTTTTTTTAAGGAGGATCAGGAGCTAAAAGAAAATCCACTTTTCCAGCCTTCCAAGTTCCCGGGAGCATCAGCTGCACGGAATAGCTACAAAGCTGGTGTGGACATGTTGATGAGCAAGGAATGTCAGATTTGCAAGGGCTCTTTTGTTCTTTAGACATCTCTCAAGGTTTGATGTTCAATTTCCCAGTGGAATATTACAAAGGGTCATGAGTCAAATTGATGCTCCCCGGCCTCTAAACTGGACCATTCGGAAGCTTTGCCATGCTGCCTTTCTCCCTTCTGTCAGACTTCTAAAGGTATGAAAGCAAAAGAATGGCATGTCATTAGGGTCAATTGATGTTTTACTATAGAACAGCTTCTGCACTCTGTTTAGTGTTAACTTTGTGGATGTACATTTACATGATAGGGAGCTGTGTGTGGGCTTGTAGCAGATGATTTCCTCTTATGCCAATTTGGGCATTTGCAAGTAGGGTTAAAACTGGCGTAAAAGACAGAACAATGATTTTGTGTTCCAGTCTGACAGATTCTCACCCTATGCTACAATGTAGTTACATTTCTAAGGCTGCAGCTAAATGTCTCGCAACCCGTAAGTATCTTCTGTATTGCCTGCGGAGGTTTGTCACACAAGGATAGTTCCAGGATGCATTTGCGGTGAACAAAAGACTGTCACAGTTGATACAATGCCTATTTCCTAGGTCACCCTATAGCTATGAGGACTACTAGCGTCAGAGGTGAAGGTTTTCATTCTGACATTAAAATCATTTGTTTGAGTCACTAAAGCAAGAGAAAGGGTATAAGGGTGCATTTACACGTTCAGGTTTTTATATGCAGTTTTTGAAACCAAAACCAGAAGCGGATTGGAAATAATAGGAATCCTTATACTATCCTTCTTGCTATGATCCACACCTGGTTTTGGCTTCTACAATGGCATGCTAAAACCAGACCATGTAACTGCACCCTTAAAATTTCACTTTATTACCCAGAGATCAGATAATAAAAGTCAACTCTAATACATCTCAATTCATCTCTGCTTTCACTAACCGCTTTGCAACCAATAATCCTGTGATGTAATGCATCTTACTGTCAAGTCACTTCCATCTAAAAAAAAATAAATACTGTTCTGCTCACCACAAACTTGCATGTCATTAAATATTTAGTTGTACAGTATTAGAAAATGGAAATCTTTTATCCAATGCGCTCTACAAAACAGGGGGAATAGTAAAAGAAGCAATGTAAAAGTTAGAAATGTTGTGTACTGGATCTTGTAGCATGGCTTACAATGCAGTATATAACAATACCATAGGCGGTCCACAGAATTTACAGGCTCTTACTTTATTTTATGTAATGATAGCATCATCTGCCATCTCTGTATGATATGGACGCTTCCTGGGTCATCCCTACAATACTTTATATCTACGGCCATTCTAGCTGTATAGGAATGTGGATCACTTGAAGCAAGGGCAAGTCTCTTTCTGAGATGTTTTCTGATAAGCCACAGATCTACAGATCAGCAGCCAGACAAACTAGTGTATGCCAGGTCTCTGACAGATGTCGGCACAGTAATAACAAGAGGCTATTCCAGGGGATGTGTGATCACAGAGAGGAATTAAGAGTGGGGGGAAACAATGACATGTAAGCTTGTGTACAGTAGTAATGAAATGCATACTGTCCCTGAAAAAAAAATGCTCCTTGGAAGAAATACTGCTTTCTAATGTAGGGAAACACTTGTCAAAACAGTTCATTATTTATTGTAATACCATATGGCGGATTATTACGTCTTTGGTTGTCTAGTTTTTTGTGTTGTCTTCACCTTTACAAGAACTATTTATCTAATATTCAGCAATTCTGGCCACAGTCTCTGGAGAACTCTCTTGGATGTTTCTGGCACTTGATGGGTAGAAGAATACACCTGTCCATGAACCAGTCTATTGATATAGTGTGCCTAGACATGTAACTGCACTCAAGCAGAGGGCCAGCCAGACCTTTACATCACAAATGTGACATATAATTTGTAATGCACTGCATGATTGGGTACAGCAACATTCAGCCAGCCCTTAGTAGTGTGTAATGTGGATAACAGATGTTCTGAAACTTGTACAGAGTTTGGCTGCATTCACACTGAGTAACGCTGGCGTTTTTTGTGCTTATTTTTGCACATAGCGCCGCGTTTGCGCCGCGTTATTTTGCGGTCACGTTGAACGGCGTATACGCGGCGTTAACGCAGCGCTATGTGCAAAAATAAGCACAAAAAACGCCAGCGTTACTCAGTGTGAATGCAGCCTAAGGCCGGGTTCACACAAAGTATTTTGGCACGTAATGGGGAACGTAGACGGCGTGGGAGCTTTTGCGGGCCGTATACGCTCCCATTGTTTTCAATGGGAGCCGGTACCGTATACACGGCGCTATTTTGCAGCCGCCGCACGGCCGCAAAATAGCGCCGTGTTTACAGTACCGGCTCCCATTGAAAACAATGGAAGCAAATACGGCCCGCAAAAGCTCCCGCGGCGTCTACGTTCCCCATTACGTGCCAAAATACATCGTGTGAACCCGGCCTTAAGTGTGCACAGGCCAATATTATATTATATTATATTAGATAATAGAATTATAATTCTTTTCATATATGAAACCACATTCTATAGCATTGTCTACAGGGAGTCTCGTTTTTCAGGTCCAAAATGCCCCCAAACCATATAGTGCTTTATAGGGGCCTTTAAAGAGAAACAAAGTAGCAGAAACATACCCATGTGACCATAAACTGATGTAGCAATGCAGAGATAATAAGCTTTTGATGGCTAATTCACCTGGCAGGTACATTGGGGTAGGCCTGATATACCAGATTTACCTTCAGACAGCTTTAGCCACAATTGACATTTCCTTCCTCTCCCTGTGTCAGAGCTGTCTGTTGGCAAATCTTGCAGATCAGACTCACCCCGATTCATATCCATAGTTTCTGGCCATAGGTATGTTTCTGCTCCTTCCACATCTGCTTGGCTGCTCAGTGACATTTCTTTACCAGTAGGGGATGAATTCTCAAGTATCAATGAAATTGTAATTCTCCCTTCCTCTATGACATGCTGTTTTTTTTGTTCTTCTGTAACATGTTTGATGTCAAATGGTAATTAATGTGTAAATATAGCACATATAGAATATCAGTTATATCTTTCGTCCACAATAAATATTCTATAAGCAAAGACTATGAACAATACATGTATGTGTTACTTTATATTTCATGGTTTTATAGCGTTGTTGCTTTTCTAGAGGGGTAATAATTCTTACTGCAGTGTGCAGGAAAGTATGTAAAATTCTCAAAAGCCAAGAACCACTGACCCGCAGAAAAGGAAACACATTTTGTTGACAGTTTAAAGCTGCTTATGAATAATGAATTGGGCACAGTGACTTACTGTGGCTGTAAATAGTATTGTATACCATCCAAATCAGTCTCAGTAAGATTATGGCCAGAATGTGTTCTGGCCCAGCTTAGGTGCTTAGATGTCCAAGGCCAGATTTCTCAGTAGGAGTAGTAAGCACAGATCCTAAACTCCTAAGTGTCCTAGTAAACAAAGCTGTCAAAGCTATCAAAAGCACAAGATAAAACCCAAATATTTCAGCTAAATTTTGTGACATTATCAGCCAATGGAATATGGCAATGTGTTCAGGATTTGAGAGTAAGATTACTTTGTGTAATGTGAAGCTCATGGGCCTCAATATAATCACTGTAATAGGGTCCCTAAATACCACGTACCATTTATAAAACCAATGTCTTATAGTGATATATTGATTTGATAGTGACATATTGGTTCCTTGAAGTAGCACATCCTGCTATGACTGCTACCTCTGCCCCATAACTACCCTGTTTCCCCCAAAATAAGACACCCCCCTTCACCTCCAGGACCACCTACAATCGGCAGTCATACCAGCGCTCTACTAAGGAAGCGCCGGCATGACTGCTGAGTATCCCCCACTCCAGCTGTTGCATAAGACATCCTCCAAAAATAATTCAGGTCATATATTTGGGAAGAGAATTTAATATAAGACACTGTCTTATTTTCGGGGAAACAGGGTATGACTCTGTATAGGTACATACTTCATCTGTTACTGAAGACATAAGCATTTATCAATTATCAATGCCATTCTTCATAACTTCATTGCTGCTGAAGGATGTGCCTAATTTACGAAGAGGTGCACGCCTCCTCAAAGATGACACATACTCGCTGGGGAGTGCATCTGGAGGAAGAAATGTAGAAATGGAGAAATGTATGCCAGCTTATAGTGTACATTTTCCACTTAATTTATGCCAGATTTCTGGTGCAAATGTTGATAATCCTGACTAGGTTCATGACTCCGCCCTCCATCGTCACACCCCCTTTTTGTGGAAGTGGCAAAGGGGCGCAAAAAACAAAAAAGTCACAATTTTCGTACAAAACATAATGCCTATTCCCCATTGTTTTTATTCCTCTTTCCTCATTGGTCATTTAACAGTATATGTTTGTTATGAGTCAATCTGAATTATTATTATTTATTTATTTTTAATTATCTTTACATATTTTGATTGTATTTGGTCAGTACTTGGCAATGTTTGAGAAAGAACATGAAGGAGAATTTAAAAGGTGTGTGCCTGTGGGGGGTGGTGGTGTAATGTTTATCTTATAAATGGGACACACCACAACCTATGGTATTAGAATCACATATAATACATTGGATTCCCTTTTGCAGACTTCAAATGAATACATCCCACACACCAGATCTCTTAAATATAGATATGTCATTTTACAGACCCTAGCCCATCAGACCCTTATACTAACCCTAGATCAACTCACTTCTGTATACATATCCAAGTCAGAGCTCTCCCCAAGCCAAGCCTTTTTGTATACAGACCACAATCTATACCCCTCTATATAGATTCCAGGCCAGACTCCCATATACAGACCCCAGGCATGACCCCTCTCACTACAGACTTGCGACCAGACCACCTACAGTTTTTTTAACTACCCCTTTGCAGAAAACTGCCATTGAAAATTTCAATATAGGTTTTTTGTTGTTATGTGAGTAAAAATTTTGTGATATACATTATGATATCTGCTGCATTTTATTCTGCAGTGTGTGGATGGGATTAGCCAGAATCCCATTCACTTTGCAGGTACTGTAATACACTGCATTTTTTAAAAAAATCATTGTGTTTTACAGTCAGGGAAAAGTGGATGGGATTCTAGTGAATCCCATGACCACTTTGCAGTAAAAACCGTGGTGAAGCATATCAATTATTCCTACAGAAACGCCAGAGGTTTCCCCATAGGTGTAATTGAAGCAGAAAGTCTGCAGAGGAAACCTCTGCAAACTTTCTGTCTAAAGCGCTGTGGGAAGAACCATGATGCTTTGTGCCGCATTTTTTCCCGCAGTGCTTTTTTGCTGCGGGAAGCTCCTTGGGACTTCAGCCTTAAAGAGAATCTTTCATCTCCTCTAAGGAAGTATTTCAAAGCTGACAGCACTCTGAGTCTCCGTTCTGCCAGTATCTGCCCTGGTGCCATAGATATCAGTGCTGTCAGTTTCCACTAACAATATAACTGCACTGTCAAATGGGTTGGCCTTAAAGCTTTGCATCATTGCTGGGCAGTGAGGAAAATTTCCCTGATGGTACACTTCTATAGTAGAGATGAGCGAACAGTAAAATGTTCGATATTTGTTTCGAGTAGCCCTTCAATATTTGACTACTCGTATCGAATATCAAATCCTATTATAGTCTATGGGGGGAAAATGCTCGTTTCAGGGGTAGGCAACGTTCGATCAAATTATACTTACTAAGTCCATGAGTGAGGGTCGGGCTGGATCCTCCGAGAAGTCTTCTCCGTGCAGGGTCCCCGCGGCGTCTTCCGGCTCTTTATTCACTCTGCCAGGCATCGGGCCTGGGCAGAGCCGACTGCACATGCCCGCACTACAAGCAGACATGCACAGTCGGCTCTGCCCAGGCCCGATGCCTGGCAGAGTGAATGAAGAGCTGGAAGACGCCGCGGGGAAGCTGCACGGAGAAGACTTCTAAAGGTAAGAGAAGAACCAGCGTTGATTGGCCGACTGTATAGCATTCTGCCAATCAATGCTGGTTCTGCATCGAACTTTTACATTCAAACAGCGAGTGGTACTCGATCGAATACGAGTATTTCGAATACCGTAGCATTCGATCGAATACCTACTCGATCGAGTACTACTCGCTCATCACTATTCTATAGTCTTATACCTGGAATGGGGCATTCCTCACCACTCAACAATGACTCTAAATTTTAAGGTCAGCCCACCCCCGACAGTGAATTGATATTAGCAGCCAATACAAATGATACCGATCTCTCTCAAACTGGGGCAGATACCTGCAAAACGAAATGTGTGCTGAATTCACTGCATTGTTAGCAATGGTATATAATATGCCCTATCTTAGAGGACATGAAAGGTCCTCTTTACATACACCACTAGACTTCAGGCCTATAACTTTGAGTGATCATGTATAAAATCAGTTTTCACATGTATAATGTACACATATGAGCATTTTACTTGTGGCATGTCTTCTTTAAAACCAAAAAGCTCCTGAATTATTTTACTCTAGTTAATCCTAATGGGCCAATGTCAAACTAAAAACCACCAATAACCACAGTGTTCTCTCCGTGTCACAAGGAGGAAAAGAAGTGTAACAGGTGTAGTATACCTTGTGGGGAGTCACAAAGCAACTCCTGACATCGGAGAATTGGGTATTGTGGTTAACCGAAGTCATGGTGGAATTTTGACCAACTATGCCTGGACTAATATAACACAGAAATAATAATTTGGCTTTCAGTACAAGTTCCTATTTCACCTGCTGGTCATTGACGGGCTAATTACTGTACATCAGAGCTTTGCTAATTGGTTGTGTCATTACCGGGTAGCATTTGGTGTAAAATGTCAGCAATACACGCAAGACTGGAGCCGCCTATATGTAAGGGGAGACTCTCAAATATTAGCACTATATAGTATTTACACATAAGATATTCACACTGCTTTATGATACAGATGTTAGCGGCTTCTAATACAATACAGCATTATATTATATAGCAGTGAGTATTCATCCAGTGGTGTTTTATGGCCTGACTGTCATTATTAACAGTTGAATGACTTTCTGCTCATAGACGCATACACAAAGCACTGAACCAACAAATCAATTAGTGTATCACCCATCTATCATTACAGCACTACAATGACTAATCCATCCTGAGCAGTGAATTGGTGGGGGATAACAGTCTACACATAAACAGGCAATAAAGAAATCTTACATTCCCCACTGTGACTTAAGATGTAAATGTATTTGCTAAGCTCTCATCTCAGCCTCACGCTGTACCACCAGGAGAAATGAAAAACTGAAAATGTATTGTAATGATTGCAGCAAATTCATTGCAGAAATGAATGCTTGGGAAATCCTCAAGGTAATAGCAACACATACAATGCTGGTAGTATCAGTGCTTGCAAACACAATGGGGCAGATATATGAAGACTGGCGTTACTCACGAGGTGTACCCTCCATCATGTGGTGACCCTGGAAGGAAATGTATGCCATCGCATAGGGAAAAAAAGGGACCTTTTATGCTTTGATTGGATTGTTAGAAAACTGGTGTATAAATCATAATAGATCTACACTAGAGATGAGCGAACACTAAAATGTTCGAGGTTCGAAATTCGATTCGAACAGCCGCTCACTGTTCGAGTGTTCGAACGGGTTTCAAACCCCATTATAGTCTATGGGGAACATATACTCGTTAAGGGGGAAACCCAAATCCATGTCTGGAGGGTCACCAAGTCCACTATGACACCCCAGGAAATGATACCAACACCCTAGAATGACACTGGGACAGCAGGGGAAGTATGTCTGGGGGCATAAAAGTCACTTTATTTCATGGAAATCCCTGTCAGCTTGGGATTTTCGCAAGCTAACTTTTCCCCATAGAAATGCATTGGCCAGCGCTGATTGGCCAGAGTACGGAACTCGACCAATCAGCGCTGGCTCTGCTGGAGGAGGCGGAGTCTAAGATCGCTCCACACCAGTCTCCATTCAGGTCCGACCTTAGACTCCGCCTCCTCCGGCAGAGCCAGCGATGATTGGCCGAAGGCTGGCCAATGCATTCCTATGCGAATGCAGAGACTTAGCAGTGCTGAGCCAGTTCTGCTCAACTACACATCTGATGCACACTCGGCTCTGCTACATCAGATGTGTAGTTGAGCAGAACTGGCTCAGCACTGCTAAGTCTCTGCATTCGCATAGGAATGCATTGGCCAGCCTTCGGCCAATCAGCGCTGGCTCTGCCGGAGGAGGCGGAGTCTAAGGTCGGACCTGAATGGAGACTGGTGTGGAGCGATCTTAGACTCCGCCTCCTCCAGCAGAGCCAGCGCTGATTGGTCGAGTTCCGTACTCTGGCCAATCAGCGCTGGCCAAAGCATTCTATTAGCCCGATGAAGTAGAGCTGAATGTGTGTGCTTAGCACACACATTCAGCTCTACTTCGTCGGGCTAATAGAATGTATTGGCCAATCAGCGCTGGCCAATGCATTCTATTAGCGTGAGTTGAGTTTGCACAGGGGTTCTAGTGCACCCTCGGCTCTGCTACATCAGATTGCTACATCTGATGTAGCAGTGCCGAGTGTGCATCAGATGTAGCAGAGCTGAGTGTGCATCAGATGTGTAGTTGAGCAGAACTGGCTCAGCACTGCTAAGTCTCTGCATTCGCATAGGATTGCATTGGCCAGCCTTCGGCCAATCAGCGCTGGCTCTGCCGGAGGAGGCGGAGTCTAAGGTCGGACCTGAATGGAGACTGGTGTGGAGCGATCTTAGACTCCGCCTCCTCCAGCAGAGCCAGCGCTGATTGGCCAGAGTACGGAACTCGACCAATCAGCGCTGTCCAATGCATTCCTATTGGAAAAAGTTTATGTCACAAAAATCACAATTACACACCCGATAGAGCCCCAAAAAGTTATTTTTAATAACATTCCTACCTAAATATAGGTTATCCCTAGCTATCCCTGCCTGTACAGCTATCCCTGTCTCTTAGTCACAAAGTTCACATTCTCATATGACCCGGATTTGAAATCCACTATTCGTCTAAAATGGAGGTCACCTGATTTCGGCAGCCAATGACTTTTTCCGATTTTTTTTCGATGCCTCCGGTGTCGTCGTTCCTGTCCCACCTCCCCTGCGCTGTTATTGGTGCAAAAAAAGCGCCGTGGGAGGGGAATCGAATTTTTTTGGAGTTTGTCACGTGATGTTCGATTCGAATCGAACACATCGAACAGCCTGATATCCGATCGAACATGTGTTCGATAGAACACTGTTCGCTCATCTCTAATCTACACCAATGATTCTTGTTTGTTTGTTTTGTGTACTTTATTAGTTATACCATTTTGAGGCATGTCTATTGCTTTGATCACTTTTTTATTAACATTTTTACCAGAAGCAAAACAGCAAAAAACAGCGGTTCGGCACTTTTGATTCTTTTTTCCTGCTAAAGCGTTGATTGTACAGAAAAAATATTTTTGCAAGTTTGTACCCCGGGCATTTTCAGACACAGGGATACCTAATGTGCATGTGTTTCAATTTTCTACTTTTATATATATTCCATGAAAGTGGGGTGATTGAATTTTTATTTTTAGGGGTCTTTTTTTTTCATTCTTTATTACACCCCTTAGGAGTCTTGAACCCCAGGAGGTCTGATTACTAATACAATTCATTACAATGCTAATGCATTGCAAAATACTGTCATCCGTATGACAGACTGCATAAAGCAGCCTGTCATACAAATGAATGCCAGACAAGCCTGGGAGCCTTAAATAGGCTCCCAGCTGTCATGGCAACAGATCTCTGGCCCCGGACCTCATTCCAGGTGATGGTGATCCTACCCAAAATGGTGGTGCCTATGTGCCATTGGGAAAATGTAGCTTTGACCAATGCACCAAGGCCTTAATCATAACAGTCTTACAATTTTGGTGTGTATATTATGGGGTGTGCAGCCTCATTGTGAATTCACCAGAGCAGCCCTAACAACTCCCACCCTTACACGGGCAGTCACAAGCAAGTCTTGAACATAGCCCTAGTATGTACTATACGTAATTCATCCCAGGGCTATATGGGACACTTCAGACGCTACTATCTAAATATTCAGATAATTAAAAATCGAGTCATGTACAAGCATGCATAAAAAAATGGCAACCTTCATCAGAAAGTTTAGCCAACAGAGTACTTGCCACTCACATCTGGGATTAGTTTTGCAGGTGCCACCTACTTGAATATTTAAGTATAAATCCCTCCCCCCCATTCCTTCATGTGGGTCACCGGTGGACCCACAGTGATGTCACAACGCCCAGCGTAGGGAACATGGCCTGTAATTAAGACAACTCAAGGATGCTAACTAGCATAATGGTCTTAATAGGCAGCTGGGACGACTGTCATAAGATGGACATATCGCAATGTAATAGGGAGATTATAGTAAATTCTCAATCAAATTAACTATTATTCTAGTTTATCTATATTATAAAAATGAATTTCTGTCTGTCTGTCTGTCTGTCTGTCTGTCTGTCTGTGCTCTAATGCGAACCAAACGACTGGACCGATCTTCACCAAATTTGGTACAGAGATACTTCAGATATCCGGGAAGGTTTAAGACGAGACTCCAACTCGCTCGGACATACCGTTGCTGAGATACAGCATTCCAAACACAGTGCCCCCCCCCCCTTAGCCAATACAAACCTGCAAGACTTTCACTCATATTCCAACTGCAATACACACGGTCACTCCACATGCACAATACAACACTGATATCCAAACTGAGATACACGCATCAGAGGATTAGATACACAGATCAGCACACAGTATCACACGCCACAGGATTAGATACACGGGTCTGCACACAGTCCCACAAACCAGAGAATTAAATACACACTTCTGCACACAGTTCCACACACTGAAGGATTTGATACGTACGTCTGCACACGGTTCCACATACCGAAGGATTAGATACAGGCGTCTACACACAGTTCCACACTCCAGAGGATTAGATACGCACGTCTGCACACAGTTGTACACGCCATAGGATTAGATACACGCGTCTCAGCACACAGTACCACATGCAGTAGGATTAGATACGCACCTCTTCACACAATACCACACAGGGGAGGATTAGATACACGTGTCTTCACACAGTTGTACACGCCATAGGATTAGATACACGCGTCTGCACACAGTACCACATGCCGTAGGATTAGATACGCGCGTCTACACACAGTACCACATGGGGGAGGATTAGATACATGCGTCTGCACACAGTACCACATGCCGTAGAATTAGATACGCGCGTCTACACACAGTTCCACACTCCAGAGGATTAGATACGCGCGTCTGCACACATTTGTACACGCCATAGGATTAGATACACGCATCTGCACAGAGTACCACATGCCTTAGGATTAGATACACGCGTCTACACACAGTTCCACACTCCAGAGGATTAGATACGCGCATCTGCACATAGTTGTACACGCCATAGGATTAGATACACGCGTCTCAGCACATAGTACCACATGCAGTAGGATTAGATACATGCGTCTACACACAGTTCCACACGCCGAAGGATTAGATACGTGCCTCTTCACACAATACCACACAGGGGAAGATTAGATACGTGTGTGTGCACACAGTACCACACTTTGAAGGATTAGATACATGCCTCTGCACACAGTACCACAAGCCAGAGAATTAGATACGCGCCTTCGCACACAGTACCACATGGGGGAGGATTAGATACGCGCATCTACACACAGTACCACATGCCATAGGATTATATACGCACGTCTGCACACAGTACCACATGACGGGGGATTGGATACATGCTTCTACACACAGTTCCACACACTGTAGGATTAGATACGCACCTCTTCACACAATACCACACAGGGGAGGATTAGATACACGTGTCTTCACACAGTTGTACACGCCATAGGATTAGATACACGCGTCTGCACACAGTACCACATGCCGTAGGATTAGATACGCGCGTCTGCACACAGTACCACATGCCGTAGGATTAGATACGCGCGTCTACACACAGTACCACATGGGGGAGGATTAGATACGCGCGTCTACACACAGTTCCACACCCCAGAGGATTAGATATGCGCATCTGCACACAGTTGTACACGCCATAGGATTAGATACACACGTCTGCACAGAGTACCACATGCCGTAGGATTAGATACACATGTCTACACACAGTTCCACACTCCAGAGGATTAGATACGCGCGTCTGCACACAGTTGTACACGCCATAGAATTAGATACACGCGTCTGCACACAGTACCACATGCAGTAGGATTAGATACGCGCCTCTTCACACAGTACCACACAGGGGAGGATTAGATACCTGTGTGCACACAGTATCACACTTTGGAGGATTAGATACATGCCTCTGCACACAGTACCACAAGCCAGAGAATTAGATACGCATCTCAGCACACAGTATCACATGGGGGAGGATTAGATACGCGCATCTGCACACAGTACCACACGCCAGAGTCATTAGATACGCGCGTCTACACACAGTACCACATGCCGGGGGATTGGACACGCGCGTCTACACACAGTTCCACACGCCGTAGGATTAGATACGCGCCTCTTCACACAATACCACACAGGGGAGGATTAGATACGTGCATCTGAACACAGTACCACACGGGAGGATTAGATACAGGCCTCTGCACACAGTACCACATGCCAGAGAATTAGATACGCGTCTCAGCACACAGTTCCACATGGGGGAGGATTAGATATGCGCATCTGCACACAGTACCACACGCCAGAGTCATTAGATACGCGCGTCTGCACACAGTTTCACTTACTGGAGGATTAGATATGCGCCTCGTCACACAATATCACATGGGGAAGATTAGATATGTGCATCTGCACAAAGTACCACACCAACAAGGATTAGACACTTGCATCCAAACGCAGTACTACACGGGGAAGGATTAGATACAGCTTTACTCCAGGTATCCATAACAACTGATCACAGGTTTTTCACTGACATCCAAAATGAGATACACATAATCACATGACGCTTATGGACATACACACAAACCACACACAAACCACATACAAAATACACCAGTGCAAAATTGGACTATTCTTATGGGGCCACTACACAAACATAACATGTAATATACCTGTGCAAAGCCGAGTCCTCCCTCTAGTTACTTATAAATAGGAGTAATAAGAGGGGAGGAAAAAATTAAAAATAAAAATAGTAATAATACAGATAAGACCAGTATTGTGTATGTCAAAGAGGAGAAGTGCTTGTCAAGAAAAGGAAAAGAAAAAATAAAATAATGATATTACAGATAAATCTAAGCAAATAGAGGGATAGTTAAACAAAGCTTCCCAAAAACAGTTTTTTTGTTAATCCCTTGGTTGAAACTGTATCTAGGTGAGAGTCAATTTAGGGTTAAGGTCAGCAATCCTAGGTCCACTAGGATGAGATTTGTTAGAGTTGCTTTGGTGAATCTACAATGCAACTGCACACACCATAATATACCTACCAAAATGGTAAGACTGTTCTGATTCTTCTTCCCTATTAATGGATTGGATACACAGTATGCCTGTTTACACCTAAACTATTTCACAATAATTGTCTTGGACATTGGACATCTGGTCTCTAAAAGGGACAATATTGCCCCCCATTAAGGCATTTATATAATTTGGTTAGTGATTCTGCCATATTCTTTTAAAAATCTGCTGTGCCGCAATATAGGTAGTGCTGCCTTGTTGTTTTTTTCTTGTAACTAAGCAAAAACAATAAGAAATTACATTTAATCTGAGATATATAGAGCTACCTTCTCCATGCATCCCAGAAGCAATGCTTTTCCAATGTGTAGTAAATCTGAATGTATATTTTCTCATCTGTAAATATACTTAAAGGAATTCTGTCATTAGACTTCCCTTTTTAACTAAATACATGTAGGAATAGCCTTAAGAAAGACTATTCTTCTCTTACCTTTTATTATTTTGATACTTGCCGCTGTTCCTGAGAAATATCTCCTTTCTTATATATGTAAATGAGTTTTTAGACAGCACTGGGGGTTGTTCCCCTGCACTCAAACAGCACTGGGGGTCTTTTTTTTTTTTTTTTTTTTGTAGATTGTGAACCCCATATAGGGATCACAATGTACATGTTTTTCCTATCAGTATGTCTTTGTAGAATGGGAGGAACTCCACGAAAACACGGGTAGAACATACAAACTCCTTGCAGATGTTGTTCCTGGCGGGATTCAAACCCAGGACTCCAGCGCTGCAATGCTAACCACTGAGCCACCATGAAGCATCCGCCTTTGTCTTCTTCTACGGACCGTTTCTTCTCCCGCGTCACCTTCGTGTCTTCATCCAAAGTTCCAATTGCGCATGTCTGCTGGCCATTTTCCTGTGGCCAAACAGGATAGGTTTTCGAACAGCACGGGGACACCCCCAGTGCTGTTTGAAAACTCATTTACATATATAAGAGACCATATTTCTCAGGAATGGTGGCACGGATCAGAATAATAAAGGTAAGAGAAGCATAGTCTTTCTTAACGCTATTCCTACGTGTACTTAGTTAAAAAGGGAATTCTAATGATAGAATCCCTTTAATTTTTATATATCTATATGATTTATATACTATAATTTGCTCTATATAAATGTAGATTGAGACAATGCAGAGAACCAGGCCACATGTTGTGGAAAAGCTGCTGGGTTCCGATGACAAACTCCCTTTAAAGAATACCTGGCATCTATCTTGATATGCCTACAAATTCTTACATTCATAACATACTCCTCAATATTAAATTTGCAACACCAAGCAGGAAAAAGTCTTGGCATTATGGAAATCAGAGGATCGATAGACACGTTAATAATATGCAAATGATAAAAAATGGAAACTCAGTATTAAACACATCTTGATTTATTCAGTATAGAGTATGAGCAGGACATGTAGAAATACATGCATTTACACGCTTTGCTTCAATGAGGTTATTAATGGTTGTCTGAGGAATATTATGTCACGCTGAATGCACTTTGGCATACAAATCATTAAGATTGGCTGCTGGCGGTTCCCTTTGCAATTGCTGACCAATGATGTGCTTGATGGGAGACAAGTCTGGAGATGCTGCAGGCTGCGGTATTTCAATTAGGTCATGCAGACTGCTCACCATAGCACGTGTGGCGGTGTTTTATTGAAAAACATCTCCTGGGATACTTGGGCAAATTACCAAACCACTGGTTGTGTGACCAAATCAATGTAATGCTGAGCTTTTAGTCTACCTGTTATGAAGACTAGGGGGGTTTAGTTATCTACATTATGCCAGCCCATACTATAAACCCAGGAGTAGGGCCGGTATGAAATTTCCTCATCATGGAGTTGCCATTGTATCCAAGACAAAAGTAGGTCTGGCCTCCATTGACATCTTGCTGTGCACCATGATAGATTTTGAGAGCAGTAAGCTGAGTTCAATGGAATACGTATAGCAGGACATCTGGTTCGTAGTCTAATATAATGCAAACACCTTCTGATGGCTTGCGTCAATGTTGTTTACTAGTCTAGACTTGGGATGTGACATCCAATTTCACTTACAGTACAGAAAAGATTACTACACGCCATTCTTCCAGTCAGATGCTCTATCCATAGAGAGGTTTGCTTCTGCACATCTCTTGCTGTCGTTCCAGTTTGTTGAACACTGCTGATATCTCAGCCTAGGCCCGATCTTCTAGAGCGATAAGGTAAGGATTCTACAATAACTGACACATCACACAGGAGGTATCGCACAATCATCCCACACCACTTCTCCCAATTTTTGAGGTTTCATGTGGCTAAATGAATTTACTTTTAAGTAAGTAAGTTTTTTTGGCTTTTATGCCCCTCCTATATGCCACAGATTGGTGTTACTTGCTTGAAAATCTGATCAATTGTAGATCTTAGCAACACCTCCTTCCTCCTCAATTTGCATATCTTAACAGCCTGCCTTTCTTCATATTAGAATTTTAATATTAAGGAAGGGTTTTTTTTTATGTAGATTTAGGGCTCACATAGAGCTCACAATGTACATTTTCCCCTATCAGTATATCTTTGGAATATGGGATGGAAATCCACACAAACACAGGGAGAACATACAAACTCCTTGCAGATGGATTTTTCCCGAGGACTCCAACGCTGCAAGGCTGCAGTGCTCACTGCTAACCACTGAGCCACCGTGTGGCCCCATATTAAGGAGGGTTTAACAATTCTGGAACATCTTTCTCAAACTCTACATTATGCCGTTCTTCTATTATTCCTCCTAGAAATGTATGGGTAAATTAAAGCACTCCTTAAAATCAATAGCTTGCCGGTCTTACTACATTTTGTACGTGGACCTACAGCAAAAAAAACTTACATTTATATTATGGTTCTTTCTTAAGATTTAAGGGGTTACATTGTGACGTGTCCAGACCCCAGAGTATAATTAGTGGAGCCACTATGGGACATTATAGTGTGTGTGTGTGTGTGTGGGGGGGCACTATGGGGCATTATACTGTGTAGGGAAGGCCACTATGGCTATTCTGTCACAGGGACCATGGTACCCTTAATCTGCTCTTCATCACACCTGATTGAAATGCCATGAACCAACTTTTGGCCTTTAGCCTTAAAATATGCCAGATAGTACCTAAACTTTTGGGGGTCATCAACATTGTATACATGATTGAGAGCACAAAAAATATTATAACTAGGTAAAAAAAATGTATATATTTAGATTTAGGCATTCTTTAGCAATATCTGCGTATACACTCTTTCTAATGTTCATCTACAACATGCAGTTATAACAGTTATATTGGAACAGTATTAGGATTCAGTGTAGTGTCTCTGCAGTAATTCTTTAAACTGGCGTTTTGTGGTTCTGAAGCACGGAAAGCAGGGGGTTAGGGGTTAATGAGGTATTCCCATTTCAATGATCCTATCTATACTGTTAGCTTATGTAAATTCAAGAGTTTTCCTAAATACATTGCTTTAGCACCCTTGTAATAAATTTTACTGGTAGTACCTGGGCACCATTCTCTGACAATAAGCTAAACTATTGCCCAGAACTGTACAAGTGATTTATGGTCCTTGCAGTCTTTTAACTACACTTCACCTGAGTCAAGATGAAAGACCTGACTAATATCAGCTCTGTACATCATAGTGGTTAGCACCCTGGATTATGAAAAAAAAAAAACTTTTTTATGTATATAAAAGCTTTGCAGGATCATTTCATCCTACATTCAAAGCAATATTATAGACCATCACAAACTAATAACTGTATCTGATCTCTTCATATGTAACTAGAATGATGTTCCGCAGTTCTTTCTCATATTGTGTCTTACTGCTGGCAGCCCATTAGATGTTTTCAGCAAAGGGAACTGCATTCTTCATTTTCTTTTCCCCTACAATGAAATAAAATCAATGGACCTTCATACCAGCTCTTATTTAGAATGTGCAGTTGTAGTTCTCAATTGAAGAACTGTAATGGATGTGACTTTGGTTTTGGGCAATTTAGATAAATATTGGGGGAGGGGAACTATTTCCATGTAAAACAAAGTGCATTACAAAAGATGTTTAAAAACTGTTTTTCTAGAAAAGAAAATTTCTCCTAAATGTATAAATCACTAGTATATTGAGCTTATAATATGTCAGCTATTATATCTTCCTGACAGAGGCATAACTTCAAAATCTGTAACAGGGATTTATGACTTAAGTTATGACCTCAACCAATTGAAGTCAATGGAAGGTTTTTTTTTTAAATTCCTCACCATTTTCCTCCATGTGAATGGACACTTACATGGTAGCCATCTAGCCAATTCTCTTGGGCCTGAGGCTTCAAGGGCCCAGTGGCGAGTAATTGCCATATTATAATCCACTGGAGGTGAGTAAAGGTTGGGCAAACCTTATGAAATTTGTCTTGAAAATATTTGTGGTGGATTCGAAAAATGTTGTCTGAACCAGAACTATTATTATTATAGTCTGGGGTCTCTGATGAGGAAACACAAGTCACCTACCCTGGGTGATTGAAGTTAAGCCGAATCCTTAATCTGGAACTCTTAATCTGCTCTGGGTCACAATTGCTTCAAATACCATGAACCCCTTTTAGCTCGAGTTCAAAAATCTGCCAGATAGGTGGTTATTAACAATGTATACATGAATGAGGACACTGAAATGTATAACTAGGTAGTGTATATGCTTATATCTCTGTCTACTCTTTCTACTGTGCATCTATAACATACAATTTTATTGGAACAGTATTAGGATTCAGAGTAGTGTCTCTGCAGTAATTCTTTAAACTGGAGTTTTGTGTTTCTGAAGCACTAAAAGCTGGGGGATTAGTGGTTATCACGAAAGTCTACTGTGGTGCTTGGAGAGCAATGTAACAGATTTCTTTTGGCCGTGATATTTCTGTAACATATTCTGTTAATTAAATATGGAGCTTCGCCATATAAGAAGAGCACTTGAAACATAGAACCAGCCTAAGCAATCAGATCATAGTGGGAACTAAAGCTACTGGCTAATAAAAGGACATTAGAACTACTATTAAAAGGGTATTCTTACTTCAGCATCCAATCCCTAACCACAGGATCAATTACAGATTGATGGGGGTCCAACCAGTTGATCCTCCCATGAGAATGGGGATCAGTAAGAAGATGTTGTGGAAGAAAAACTTCTTTAAAGTGCAATAACCTTTTGAACAACTTTAGTTTAATTCTGTTATTAATACATTCTGTAAGAAACTGTAATAAAGTGGTTATCTACTTTCAAATATTCATGGCCTTTCCTTAGGATAGGCCATCAATATTAAATCTGCAAGGGTCAAACACCTAAGATTTCCGGAGATCATCTGCTCCAGGATAGCACGGCCCACCCGCTGTACAAACTGTAACAGTGGCTTTAGGTACTGCAGCGCTGCCCCATAGACTTCAATGTACAGCAAGTGAGCTCCTCCTGGCATGTAAACTTTATCGGGAGCCGTGCTGTCTCAAAGCTGAGGATCTACAGGGTCTCGGGTGTTGAACCCAGTGGTGAACCTAGCCTTTCTGCTGCCTGAGGCAGATGGCAGAAAGACAACCCCCCCCCCCCCCGCCGGACTGTATACCGAGGGGGGGGGGGGGGGCATTACATTACAGTGAATTTTTTGGTGACTTACCGGAGACGTCCCTGACTAATCGCTCACATTTCCCGTCTCTTCCCTCTGGACCGCCATGACCACTTCTTCCAGCATGTGATTTGTCTCTGTAAAGTTTGCAACACAGACATCTTTGACTCCTCACTTCTCCAGGCACCCGACACATATTGTCCTCACCTACACAAAGTCTCTTAAAGAAGACCTTTCATGAGTTGGGGCACATGCGGTTTTATATACCGCTGGAAAGCCGACAGTTCTGTGCCCCTGGTTAGGAGCTATTGGTGCCGGTAACGTAGCTCTTCACAGTCAGAAGGGCGTTTCTGACAGTCAGTCAGGAACACTGTTATTCACAGCAGCGCCTATAGTGCTGTACAGTGTGAGCGGGGAGGAACGCCCCTCCCTCTGCTCACAGTGCTTGTCCATAGACGAGTATTATCAGGAGGGGAGGGGCGTTCCTCCCCGCTCACACTGTACAGCACTATAGGCTCTGCTGTGGAGAAAGACGTTACTGACAGACTGTCAGGAACGCCCTTCTGATAATAAAGAGGTTCGGTATCGGCACCGATAGCGCTTTACCCGGGGCACAGATCGGGAAAGCCAACAGTGTGCTGAACACAGCGCACTGTCGGCTTTCCAGCGGTATATAGAACTGCCTGTGCCCAAATCGGTGAAAGGTCCTCTCTAAATAGTGCCCCATATTAATAATACCGCCCTCCTTATATTAATAATGCTCCTAACAGTCCCTATATAACCCCCCCCCCCCCCTTGTATTAATGATAAGGGCTGTTAGGGGCATTATTAATACAAGGGGGAGGGTTGGGGTGCTGTGGGAGGGGGGCTTTTAAATGTCTGTCTGGACCTTAAGGACTGTTTTTTTCCCACCCACTTGTAATTCTTGCACTTGGGGGTTAACAGGAGCAAGTGCTCCTGTTAACCCCCAAATGCAAGAATTACAAGTGGGTGGGAAAAACAGTCTTTAAGGGCCAGACAGACATTCAAAAGCCCCCCTCCCCCAGCACTCCAAAAAAATCACTGTTATCACTGTGTACTAACTGCTGTCTGTTCTTCTGCCTGCCCAGCGGTCTTGTGAGACCGCGTAGGAGAGCAGGCACACGTCGGCCACGTCACACGGCGTGTGGGGAGGAGGGGGCGGCAGAGCATGCAGGAGCATGCACAGAGCAGGCAGGGAGACAACCTGCTATCTGCTAAGAAGGAGGGGCGGCCTTTGGAGCAGCGCTGCTGCTACATAGGTGAGAGTTATAGCAGCGCTGCGTCCACAGGCCCGCCCCAAACTTCCGCTCACTTCCCCTGCTGGGCTGGCGTAACACTAAGCCAGTCCAGGACAGTTCGCACGCAGCTTGTCCTGGACTAGCTTAGGTCAGTAAAAAGGCCGCCCCCCCCGGCATAGCGCCGCCTGAGCAGTCGCCTCATTAGAGGTGCGGCGCTGGTTGAACCCTCACAGATCTATTATCGATGGCCTTCCCGAAGGATAGCCCATTAATATTTGAAAGTGGATAATCCCTTTAACCAATTTTGGCTGTTTTAAGGCTTTAAGACTTTTAAAATATGTAATCATAATATCTGGATAAGTAAATATGTAATTGATTTACTTTAAAAAGATCCCCACATTTCCCTGATATAAACGCTAGATTGGGCAATTTCGCTGTTTCTGGGGACGTTCCATGCCTTCTTTCAATCAGCACTTCTAGCTGATACAGGGTCCAATGTGTCAGGCATACAGGGGGAAGCAGATGATTCTTGGCCATTACTCTCTACCTAGAATGCGCCGCCCATTTCAGTAGCGAGAGCCGCAGCACACTGAATACACTAGGGGGGAGTAGATAGAGAACACAGTATGGAAGGATGATAAGAGAGTGAGCCATGAAACTGTGGAGGGAGCAGATGGAGTGGGTGCTGTATCTCAGCTGGTAAACCAACAGGGGCACTGGGTATGCATGGGCAACAAGAAAGGAGCTATGCAGGAGTTTTTTTACTGAACACATTGGAAAAATTTTTGAAAATATCTTTATTCCTGGAAAACCCCTTTTAATTTTCTGTGTTTTACCCAAAGAATTAGAAGTTGACAATGTTCTGGACTGCTTTCCACTTTTGGTAATTTTAGGTTTCATGATGAAGGCCATTTTACTCTAGGTTCACATCTGCACTTGGTCTTCCGTTCTTTGGTTACCTGCAGAAAACGCCCAGACTCCATAGACTATAGTGGAGTCCATTGGATTTCTGCCCAAAAAATGGGGGGAGAAAAGTCCAAGAGAAATCAAGCAGGACATTTCTCTCTGCATTTTTCTAGCAGAATGGGGTATGGAATCCTTGAACAGAATCAGAGTACAGGTGTGAACCTAGCCTTACATTGTCTCACTACACAGGTGCTCCGTTTCCTCTCTAGTCCCAGCTACTAGAACCAATCTTGGGTATGGGCGAAGGTAAGGACAAAGCTTGAAGTGGCATTGCTATGGTGTCTCTTGGCTGGCACTATAACTGCATTGATGCTACAATAGTTCATCTTGGTGTTAGAGGCAATATAACTAGGGCAGTAATGAAAGCACTGTTGCTGGCTTTTTTACCATAGTTTATCATTAAATGCAAGCAACGATTGCAAATACCATCACGATCCCACAGGTTATAAGGTGCCCTGGTCTTTTATTGCCTTGACAACTACCAGAATAAATCATACCAGGGGCAAATGACCACAGCAGGAATTATTCTCACCTTGCCAAATATTTTTACTATTTATACAAATTTATACATTTTTGTTACACTGGGGGCCCCAAAATTAACTGCTAAGTGTGTACGACAAATAATAAAGTTTCTGGCTAGTGTATGACCTGCATCCTGCATTATTAGCTATTTCCATCACTGCGGCTTTATCTGTAATTCTCTGTGTTCCCCAAGCTGGTGTGCGGAGACTGTGAAATGGTGTTTCCTATAGACAACTCATGGAGAAAACAGGAGATTCTGCTTGCTAATGCTATCATTCACTCAAAGGAAACAGGGAACACCTTATACAGAAGAACTGAATAATATAGATGTGAATAAATCTATGTAAAATTGTACTCTGCTCCTTATACTGCCATTCAATGCTAAAATGACAACAGAATGTATTTATTTAACTGCATTCAGAACATGTCTGACACTGTCTAAACCCATATTATCCTATCCCAGTGCTGCCTCAATGTATTATAGGGCTCTGAATGAGAACTGAATGCTGCACAGTGGATAGATGCTGCTGCTTTCCTGGATTTCCAGTTGTTATAAGCTATTAAGACAGTATTTGTTTGACATGGTTTTTATAAATCTGCTCTTTGTTTTCTCTTGCAATGCTCAGAGGGGGGATCCAGCTGCTAAAAAAAACCCTTCCTCCCCCTCCCCCCCCAATGAAATTTACTCATGGATTCTGAGGGTTTACTATTCATTTCTACACAAGACATGTCTGCCACCTTTTTATTTTGCAAGGATTTTGTTAGCACACATGTAATTTTACCAACTGTAAGAATTCTCTCCAATAGTTAATCATTGGCTCCAAAGATCTGTGAGGTTGTTCTTTGTTACTTCCATTTTTGAGCCAGTCCAAGCCGAGACATGATGGTACATGCATCACTTTGCCATATCAAACCCTGTTCAATAGCAATGAATTGAACAATGCTTTCACTTTGTATCCACAGAGTATTGCATCAGGTCCAACCTGTTTAGAAGCTTTTTTGCAAAATACATGGCTTAAAGGGATTCTATCATTTAAAAACTTGTTTTAAACTAAAACCATATAGGAATAGCATTTATAAAGGCTATTTATCTCTTACCTTTATCTTGATGGTCCGCGTCACCATTTTTGAATTTTGTCTTCTTTCTTCTTTAGACTAATTGTGCTCAGAACACACAGGGGGCGCTCTGAGCTTGTCATTCATCCAGTGCAGCCTCGTGTAGGAGACCACCACAAAATGGTGACAGAAAGTGTGCAGTTGGCTGTTCCGTCAGCCATTTTGCGGTGGTCTCCTGTAAGAAGAGAAGGATAATGGCCGATGGAACAGAAGACCTACATGGTTTTAGTTTAAAATGAAATTTTTAATGATAGAATCCCTTTAAATCCTGTAGAAATAACAACTCTCTTGTACAATGGAGTAGCCATTCTATATTACTGTGTTCATCACTCACGGGCAGAAAAATGAACAGTGTTTATTGTTACATACAGCTCCGACATCAAATAAAGACAAAAACCATTATACCTGCTGTGCATGTAAGCATGTGTATCTCATGGAGAGCACAGGTAGAATGATAGTTACGACAGAGGTCATCAGTCTTAAGGGAAGTGTTTCCTCCATACATACAAATTGTCACAGCAAGATGGAACATTTTCTATTTCTGCTGCATCCCATACTTAAAAGAAAGGGGCAGCAGAAATAATTATAATACCGATAAGCACTTGAGTGATGATCTAATTTTCTAATGTTAAAGTATGGGCTTATAGTATGGTTATAAGATATACATTCTACAATAACGACACTATTCGAGATATATACACATATACATACAAGCATACTCCACTGTCAACATTAGCTTACACAGCACTTTGATGAATAATATAGTTTTGGTATGTATGTCACTTTTGTACATTTGGAGAAAAAACAACTGTGAAGTTTTATAGTGTACTGGACTGGGCCTTTGGCTCGGGGAACACTGCTTTTGCTGCTTAGATAGGATGCGTGATGTCATAGCAGTAAAGGGTCAACTCCGACTGCAAGGGGTGGTGTAGACAGGAATGTGTAGATAGATAGATAGATAGATAGATAGATAGATAGATAGATAGATAGATAGATAGATATTGTAAGCCGATGACTTGTAAGGTACTGGAAGGGGTGTATATCTCACCCAGATTGCTCAGATGGGTGAGATGATGAAAATCCAGAGGGTTTGTTTCTAAGCAAACAACTATGTTTGCTGAGCATCATTTAAGTACTGTCCACAGGACTGGATTTTTAGTCAATGGCAGGTAGGCTGGTAGTGGGACTTGTCATTCCCATACCCTCCTGTCTACACCTTATGGACCCTCCTCCGTGAACTCAGCTGTCTGGGGTTCTCCTTGTTAGCAAGGAATAAGAAGTCTGCTAGGAGGGAAGACTATGGCAGAGTTTGGCTGGAAAGCCACAAAGGGGATTGCTACCGCTGGAGATGGTATTGACTATCTGAACTTGTCTATATTCTACGTGAGGTAACCAAATTTCTGGTTAGAGCCCAGACGGGCAGATGTTTATTTTATGGTTTCTTTCGTGTTGCATAAACCAATTGTGTCTGGTGTAAATAAAACTCAACACTTGGACTGTAACCTTAGAGTTTGTGTCATTGCCAGTACCCCCAGATCCTGAATATATAGATTAGATTTATATTTAGCTATATCTAGAAAAACAAAGTGACAACAGATATAAGTATCTCTAAAGCCAATTTTTTTTTAGGAATTTCTAAAGGGGGAAATCTGCTTAAATATCATAAATATTATTGTACATTACCCATGCTATATTGCTGTATAGCAAGCCAGACTAACTGTGTAGAAGCTACATTATGTGAGCTATAGAATAGTGGTGCCAATATTAGCTGTCACTCAACATTACTAAAAACATATATTACCAAAACATAACTCATTGGAATATTAAGAACTGTTCCCATTTGGATCCTGCACTATTGCAAATATTGAAATTCTACATTTAAAGACATATAATGATGGAGCACACGATGGAATGACAAACCACACACGAAGACCACATAAAGGGTTATGAACATCCTTCTACAAACCAAAATTCTAATCATATATATGATTTAGAATTCATGAAAGTGAATTATTTTGTTGAAAAATACTTGTGTTATCGGTGTTGTATCACTTGGGTAAATAAAGTGGGCTAACCCGAGAAAGCGATAAGAGCTGCAGTGTCCAGAAGGAAATCTCAAGCTCAGCGAATTAGAAATACCAGTTATATATTTGTTCAGGACTCATCTCCTGCGCAGTCTCATGGGTGTCTCATTTGACCTCAAAATCTCATTTATAATGTCAATAACATGATTTGCCACCGTAAGTAAGGAGCTTGAGCTCACCGTTACTGAAGGTACCATATATCTTTGATATATGATCAGTGATTGGGGTTCTCCAAGCTAAATCACTAAGGGGAGGCCGCTCTACTCCCTGCCTCCTTACACCTGCACCCTGATCCCCCAGGTTGCAGGTGTAAGGAGAGTGCTACCTACACACACAATACTTGCTGGGCCCCAGCATTGACACCTGGGGTGCGTCACCATAGTCACATGCAGAAGAGTACCATAGATGATGCTGAAGAGAGCCAGACTGTGCAAGGATGCCGAGGAGAGGTGAGGTGAGGTAAGTGTGTGTTATTTTTAATCACCTCCCCTGGGCATATACTTATGAGGAGACCCCAGAGTATAATAACAGTACTGAAGCAGGGGGACAAACCTCATGAATATTTAAAAAAGTTTTTTCTTTAGCTCACCCAAATGTGTTTAACTTGTCGGCTTCTTCATATGTGGCTTCGGGGTGCAAGGCACACTCTATCCCTTGAGTGCGAAAAGACTTCAATCGAAAAAGTAGAATCCGGCCTCTCTCCGATATAAAATTTAACTTTTATTTAATTCCACATCATAAAATAACAAAAAATGATGTAAATGAAAACAGACAGAACGAAAAATTCCCCCTTAAAAAAACGCAGACGCGTTTCGGAACATCAGTTCCTTCCTCAGAGCGTACATAGACTGAAATGACCTGTCTATTTAAGGAGTCTCATAGTATTGAGACGCCCAATAATGATACAAAACACCTGAGAATAGTGCATTTATTTTAAACATGGGCATACCCTTTCTTGCTTAAATTAACCATTAGATTTCCAGTTATATATATCCAGCGTGGGTTGTATCTAGTTGTACATATTGATATTCCTATAAATCAACAAAATCAAATTATAAAACATAAATAACCTAATATCAACCAAATGAATCAACCACATAATACATCCACTAATAGCGCTGGCATATAACCATATGGGATATAAAAGAGCACAGACATTACCAAAGGAAAATGTTCAAGATAAAGAATCAATCCTATTAGAATAACTGTTCAGACTCTATTCACACCTTTACGTTATTCTTAAGCATTTTTTTCAATACATTTTTAAATAGATTTTAATGGACACCTCATTGCGCCACTATTAACCTACCAGCATACCACGCTAAATGGACTTGCAGTACAAAACCTGATTACATATACCTTTATATTAACTCTCTCACGTCAAAAACAATAAATTACAATAGGTTACCTACCCAATATCGCTATACGAAGGCTAGATGGCCAAATAAATCCAGATGAGCCCGTTCGTATACATGCAAAGGTCCACCCATGACCCAAGAAGACTCCGGTCACATGACCCCCCATAGACCAATGAAAATCCACACTACATCAAACTCCACCCCCCCCATTCACAAAAAGCTGTCTCTATTCATACAGAGAAAAGATTCATGTCCACAGTTCAGGGTCACCTGACCATGATAGACCAATAAGGACAGTTGAATATGTTTCAGCATGATACAGGGATTCTATACACACTTATGTTACCCGACTTCCACCCCGGACCTTTATATACCATCTCAAGGTAGAAATACTTAAAACAGCCAAAGGTAAGTAGATATAGGTAGAACAAACACAACATAGATGGACCAAAAACACAAAATTAGCAATCGGAACCGATTTTTTTTCTCGATTGCTTTTAATAGATGTAACTCAAATCGGTCTTTATATTTATACCCAAGGGGGCTCTGCAATTAAATTGCAGAATCCAAAAGGCTTCCCTTTGTAATAACTTTTTTTGCCAATTGCCTCCCCTACTTGGTTTTTCTACTCTTTCTATGCCAGCAAATTCCATAGTTGATAAATCGGATTTGTGTACAGACGAAAAATGTCTGGATATTCCTGACGTGTTCCGTAGGGAATTTTTTGCTATCAGCAATGTGCTCTGCGATCCTAATTTTCAGAGATCTCGTAGTGCATCCTATATAGTCAATCCTACATCTAGTGCATTTAATATTATATATAATATGGTGAGTACTACAATTCATCAAAGATGTCAAGGTTACACTAGTATTAGATTGATAACTGGAGACTATACCTGTTCTCCTTGCATATTTACAAACATTACATCTACTTGAGCCACATTGTGTGAAGCCTTTAACACCACTTCCTGATGGTAAATTCAAAGTCAATAGACCTGGGGAAAGCATGTCCCCGAGTGTTCTTCCCCTTTTTGGTACACATTGAACACCTTTGGTCAGTACTTTCTTAGTAGTAGCATCTGCCTCAAGGATTGGGAGATAATTTTTAATAATCCTGGTAATTGCCCTATACTGCGGGCTATAGGCAGTTGTAAATATTAATTTCTGTGGATTAGTATCTTTCCTGTAATGCTACTTAACTAATAGAGAATCTCTAGATCTAGTTTGTACTAGCTTTTGAGCCCTATCGAGCGTCCATTTGGGGTATTTTCTACTTCTCAGTCTTTGTATGGTCTTAGCGGAGACACTAGTGAATTCCCCTTCTAGTGAACAAGCCCTTTTAGTACGGACTAGCTCCCCCATGGGTACAGCCTTGAAAATGTGGGGTGGATGGCAACTATCTGCACGGAGGATTGTGTTGCCCGAAGTGGGCTTTCTATATAATGTAGTATCAAAGGTTGATACTACAAAGACTGAGAAGTAGACCTATTTTAAACCTATGTTTAAAATAAATGCACTATTCTCAGGTGTTTTGTATCATTATTGGGCGTCTCAATACTATGAGACTCCTTAAATAGACAGGTCATGAATATTTGTTGAAGTTCATTCATTCAAACTATTGGGGGGGGTCAATGTGGCTGTTGGGAGCATATAGTACTGTGTGGGGGCCACTGTGGGCATCATATTATACTATGTAGTTCATTGTTGAGCATATTGTACTGTGTGGGGCCCCTTAACTATTCAATTCACATCACACTACATCTGTTTTATAGCAGCCGTGCACTACTATTACAGACTGTAATGACATAGCATGTTTAAAACAGATACTGTGCAATGTAAATAGCGAAGGAGTCACATCACTCCCAAAACCACCGCAGTATCTTTAAACAGTTGACCATCAGGGGCTCACTGGATATTGGACCCCCACTGATCTCATATATCTCTTAGACTGTTATGACCCTGCAGATCAACTGTTTCCCACAGCATACAGCTCCTAGTAATGTTTACATGCCGGACACTAGGCTACTATCAAGAATTCACTGTAGGGAGGGGCTAGCGCTCCCCGGACAAAAGTTTGCAATGAAGTCCACAGGACTTTAGTTACGCCACTGCGGTAGGCTAACATAGACTGTGTTATTAAGAGAATAAATAGCTGTACATGTAACTCACTCTTGCTCTATGAACTCTATACTCTTGTATGTAATGAGGAATAGTAATAAAACATTATTATATGTAGGTCCATACACTGTATCTTCATACCATCTTAGAGGAGAAGTTAGCAGTTATAAATCCACTAAAGTGACTGAGGTGGACATCAAGTAGACATAGACATATCAGACCGTACCTTTTTTTAAAATGTAATTTTCATAGGGAGGGAGTCAGTGCACCTGTTCTCAGTTTGGATATAATGCCAAAAAGCATCACTTTTTCATAAGTGTAAGCCGATGGTTGGTCAGATATTGGAGGGGGTGTACATCTCACCCAGACTACTAAGGTGGGTGAGATGAGAAAACTCCAGAAAGAACGTTTCTCATCAGATAACTATTATCTGCTGAGGGTTATTTCAGAATTCCAGTTACTGGACTGGATTTTTAGGAATGGCAGATAGGATTGATAGTGGGACCTGTCATTCCACCCCCCTCCAGTCCACACTTTGGGGATGTTCCGGCAGCGGCTCAGCTGTAGAGAGTCTCCTCATCAAGGAGGCTTAAGAAGTTGCCCCAGCAGCCACACTTGGGCAGAGTTTGGCTGGAGAGCTCACAGAGAGGTCATATTATTGGAGCTGTGTCCTGAGTGATTCAATTGGCTTTTGAATACTGTTATTCTAGGTGAGGTAACCTATTCTATGTTTAGTTAGAGCCTAGTCGGGCAGGTATTCATTTTTGTATTGTTTCCTTTTGTTGCTGCACTACCTTTTGTGAGTGAAAATAAACTCTACTTTTGTTTTGGACTAAACAAACTGGACTTGTGTGTCTATGCCACCCCACCTAGCAATCCCAGACCCTGACATAGGATAAACCAATTTATACAGGTAGGATAAAATTGTGTAAAATTACTTTCATTTATTTGCTTTCGACTGAAGTATATAAGTGTAGATTTATCTACCAATAAGTAAAACCTGAAAGAACAAGAAGCTACAATTCTTCAGACTCTCAGGGCTATTTCCAGTTTTATTTCAGATGAATCAGAACAATATAAAGATCAATCTAATTCTGTTTTACCATTCTTTGACATGATATTTTTCAAAGTGACTGCTTGTGATAAAAAAAATTATAATCCTCTTCCATGGAAGCTAAGTTACGTTTCCATGAGTATAGTAAATGACCTATACAGAAGTCAGCCATAGTGCTAGACAGTATATTTCATTAGAACAGGAAGTTCCAGACTAAAGGCAGGTTGTTATACATGCACTGGTTTGCAAGATGGAAATTGGGGAGGAACTTGAGGTGGTTTTCCAAATTTTGATGTGTTACCTGTTGCAGAAAAGTTGAACCAGAGCTTTGGTTTTCCGCCTTTTTGCTGCATCATCGGCTGCATCTTCAGGCAAAAGAGTTGACTGCGCATGTCCATCTTTCATTTTCCTGTGGCTGAACAGACTCTTGTGTAAGAGGCCACAGGAAAATGGCCGACAGACATGCGCAGTTGACTCTTTCGGCTAAAGACGCGGCCGAAGATGCGCCGAAAAGGCGGTCAGGAGAATGGGATGGAGGCATTGCTGGAGAGTCTTTGGACAGCACGCTTTTTGAACAAAGCGGAACGCCCTCTTTGCTTTCTGAAGACTCATTTGCATACGGTGAAAAAAATAAAGAACACCAACGCGGATCCGAATAATAAAGGTATGAGAAAAATAGCTTTTCTTAAGGCTATTCTGACATGGGCTTAGTTCAAAAAGGGATTCTAATCATAGAATCCCTTTAAATGATGTTGTATTCCATTATCATTGATTAATTTTATTTGGCAATGAAACAGTTAATGAAAGCAGCCTTCATTGTCACAAATTAGCCATGTTCTGTGGTCAGGTTCTCTTAGGGGGGAGTAGCCTAATTGGAATGCAAATGTAATAAGCCTTCCTTTGGCCTGGTTTCCAAATAGACTCATTTCTGTAACATATATCACTTTAATTAACAGGCGGAGGTGTTTCTCAATCAGTCACGCCAGTAATTGAGATTGACCATGAATATAATTGCAATAAATAAACAGTGATGCAATAAAGTTTGATTGCATTTACTGATGGAATGTTTATGTGAAAGTAGAACGGAGAAAGGTGACAGCTTCTTGATAAAACTTGATTGGTTACAAATTGCTTGTCCTTTTGCTCATATAAGAATATTCAATGTCATAAAATATACCTGTACAGTAAAATAATATCAACTTTGTAAACGGTTTACAAGAAAAGTGATAGTTAAATAAAGTTGTTTGAAAAGTCCGAGCATTCCCATTCCAACACTACCTGGATTGGTTGCCAGCCTTCACTTCCTCTTCTCTCGACACACAGGAAATCACTACTGTGGCAGCTATTGACCACCGAAGTGACCTGCCTTAGCTAGTGACTGTCTGAGCGACATTTACTGCGTCTCAAGAGGGTTAGGAGATGGAGTGTCAGGGGGTCAGAGAGATGAGTATTGCTGCTTTTTATTTTTAACCCATTCTGAGGGCTTTTCAAAAAGGTATCCTCATCAGACAACACCTTTAAAAGAACACTCCAGGAAAACCGATACAGTGGGGAGACTTATAAAAACTGGCATTTCCTATGCCAGTCTTCATCTCGCCTAATAAATTAGGAGCACTTCTTGTCATGCTCCAGACCTCAAATTTTCACCAGCTAGGATTCAGTTTCAGGCATAAATGATAGTAAATCTGTGGGGCCACAGAAGACCCCAACCCTCACAATAAGACTCATCCTTACATGCCCACTTTTGGGAAAATGGTCCAAAATTCTCCCCCTGTTGGAACCTGCACCAAAATTATCCCCCCGTTGTGTTATGCCTAGTACAGTCCTGAAGGAGATACATTATTCAAAGATCACTAAAGGTTGGTGTAGCTGTAGGAGGTAACGTTGAGCAAGTGTCTCCTCCGGTTGTGCACTAGGCATAAGGCAATGTATTAGTGTTTTTTGGAGTGTTCCTTGAAAGGGGATGTCTGGTGAGGACAAATTGTCACTGTATGGATGGTAATACTGAATGATAATGGAGACTAAAGCCCAAAACCATTGGGACCAGATGAGTGGAGGTCTCCAAAGTAGCAGAATTTAGTTAGCGTGGTTAATTTGGAGATGGATGAAGTAGTAAAACATCTGAAAACAGTCCAGTCTGGTAAAGTAAGTAAAAAAACATGCTAATTTCTTAACTGCTGGGTTTTCCAGGTTATACACTGTCTACCAATAAGTATTTGGACACCTGTGGTAGAATAGAAAAACAACATTTATTCATATTCATTAGTTAGGTAGAACCCAGCAGATGCTTCCTTACAGATGGTATTGATCAACACATTACTCACAGATGCCTGTAGAAACTCCTGGTGTATGTGAGCCATTGATTTGGTGCAGTTTCTCTGGGTAGCGCTCGTCGGTCTCTATCTCCCAAGTTTGAAAGCCTGCAGACTCGAAGAACGTTCCGAAAATCACTGTTCACCTTCCACTTCGTAATCACATAGGCCACTGTTGATTTTTGGGTTATTCAGTTTGTTTGTTATGTTCCTTAAGGATCGACCATTTCTGTGGTACCCCACAATTACCCCTTTCTCGAAATCGGGCAACCCTGCACTTTGTGGCATCTTGCATACGACTAATGCCAATGCTGTTTCCTATTTAACGGCAGAAGGTGTGACGTACATCACAGCCGCAGATATCTTCATTTGCATGGGTGTCCAAATACTTATGGTAGACAGTGTATATGGCTTTTAGTATTTTGTACTTGGTGACAGACCCTTGCTGACCCCAAGTGATAAGGCCTGTGCTGCATTCCCCAGAAAAGCAGGAACTAGGAGCAAGAAGGCAACTTTGAAGGACCAGTAGGATCCCTACTGATCAACAACAAATAATGACGTATCCTATTGATATGCCATTGCTTTTAATAATGAACAACTGTAATGATTACTGATGCACAAAGCTCAAATCTGACGCTAAGGGCATAAATATGATTCGATACCACACACTACAGTGTCCTTACTGTACTCAGGATCTATTAGGAATATACTGGTGAGCTCAATAATTTTGTAATCTACTGAGATAATAATGTGTACCTTCATACATTCTAATGTAACCCTCCTCTCTGATTTCAGTTTGCCAACTTCATTTTACACGAACCTATAGTTAATCATTAAGAATCTAAATACTGTATATTCTTGTACAGTATAGTATCTTATTTCATAACATTCATATATACCTTGATAGTATAAGCTTTATTTCTGACTACAATAATCGCATCTGAAAAATGTCACGTAAAATGTCTTTTGAACTCACTAGGCGCTTCACTCCTACTTTTGACATTTAGTGACTTAAATTAAAAAGGAATTCATTTAGAAGTGGTCAAGATTTGTGTTATTGTCAAAAAAAGCGGCATGCTGGGCTAGTGAAAGGTTAATGCACTATATTGTCCGCACAAGGAGTGAATGGGGTGAAGAAAAGCCACATGGAAATGAAAAGATTGAAAAAGGCCCCTGGATTAATATACCATTTGCCTTTCTGCTGAAGGCTTACATACCATCAGATAATACTATGCCCAACAAACATAAATGACAGACTGTTACCTAGGGAAAGAGCACTCTGCCCACAAGGACCTAGCATCGACAAGGGTTGGGCAAAGAGACAGTAGGTGCAAGTAATAGCTGCTTATACTGTAATGAGGTGACAGTAGGGTTATTTTAGGTAGTAGGTTTTTCTGAAAAATAGGATTTTGATTGTTTTGAACATTTCCATGGTCGGCGACTGATTGTATGGGGCAGGGAATCCCAAAGTATGGGGGCTGTATATGATAAATCTTGGAGATGATAATGTAAGGAGCAGACAAGAGGAATGCAAATGACTGTAGATCTTATGAGGAATGGACATTACATGTGTGGAGGTGTCAGGAGACTAGGTCAGAGATGTCTGAAGAGACAGATCATATCATGGGTGCAGGGGGTGCCCACTCTTTTGCGTCGGGCAATAAATTAAAACCACTTACCTTACAGCCCAATACAATGTAGCATGTATGTAGTATAACAATTGTCCAAAGTTTTTACAGGATACTTTTTGTGGTAAAGAAAAAGGGTGCAACTGAATGCCATTTAAAGGAATGGGCTCTGTTTCATCTGCCTCCCTCCAAATGTTTCTTTGATTTAAAGATAGAGAGAATAGAATACGGTACGAGTGCAAAAGATACGATTATGACCTCAGATTATACTTAAACTAGACCAGAGGTGAAGCTAGAGGTTCAGCGTGGGAGGAAGGGGGGACATGTCCAAGTGGGCCCCCAACATAAGTATACTGATATTACTGCTCAGAATGCTCAGTTCTCCAGAGAATTACACCAAACTGGCTGCTTGGACAGTGCTGAGCATGTACAAGTGGTCATTTTCATGTAATTCTCTGGAGAAATGAGCTTTGAACTGAGATTTGTGGAAGAGGGCAGATGGAGGAAAAGGAGTATCCGGGGAAGAGGAGGGCAGACAGAACACAGTGGAGGGGCAGTGTTAAAGGTATGACGCAGGGGGTGCTGTGAGGCCTCGGGAAACGCCCAGTGTGCTCTGTGGGGTTAATTAGCATAAAGAAATAAAGCAGTCTAAAAAGAAATGGCGGGGACAACAGAAGAAGTAAAGGTAGTAGTAGAATAGCCTTCAGCCTATTCAGACATGTGTTTATCTCAAAAGCACTTTCTCCAATAATAGACTCCCTTTAATATGATGGAGAACCACATCTGGCTGAGGCACCACGTTGGGGAAATGCTGTTTTGGGTTTTTTTCGTCACAGATTTGCAGATGGAATGGAAAATATCTAGGAAGATGTTATACTTCTCCCTTCTGCTATATCCACTCTTGGCTTTAGCTCAAAAAAAGAAGCAAAATCTTCGACAACAACAAAAGCAGCTCTTTTGCAATGTGAGGCTTTAGCCTTAAGGTCTGTTTAATCTGATGACCATTTAATGTGTATAAGGGACTTCTGACCCTCCACCAACAAGATAATGTAGTAGTAAAGAAGTGTCTAGTATGTAAAATATTAATGTCCAATCCTTTTGCTCATGGCAGTGATAATCTACCGTCAGAGGAAATTTCTGGCAGTGGATTACTCTTCTCTCCCCATGCAGAACACATGCACGCTAGGCCAAACCAAGTAAGCATGTATATGGGGAGATCATTAGGAATAGCTGGGAGCTGAACTAGTATTAAGCCATCATCTATTGCAAGCAGACACATTTAGGACTGTAATTAATTGCTGTATTATTGCTTTGTTTAACATGGAGGTTGTAATGCGATCTTGTGCATGAGCCCTTGTAAGTTATGGGCATTGCGCTGAAAGTAATTTCTTAGTAATTGCTAAAACATACAGAGTTTATTATGGGTATGTCTCCTAACCATTGCACCTTACTTCATATAGTAAAGTATTAGATACCGTTTTTATTGCTTTGAATAGCAATATTTCACTGTATGCCGCCATTAAGGTACAAAATATGATGAGCACTTACGAAAACTGCCACTGTAACTTGTGACACAATTTTGGAATGCAGATTAGCTGCTGTAGCAGAAACCAAGAAAATAAGAATAGGGCTTATATAACAAAGCTTTCTTCAGACTCAAAGGCAGGGTTTTTCCATAACAATATTCAGCAGCTGAAAAGAACTTATTTTAATCTGCCTCCATATTATCGGAACTATTTAACTACAGAATACTGCCTAACTATTGATTGAAAGTTTTATAATGTTCAGGGTTATATAATACATCCATAACTATGCTAATATAGCTGTGTGCAAGTATATAGGTCAAGCAGTTCAGGCAAAGGCGACAAAAATAATAAAGCAGATGTCCAAAATCCAGTTCATTTGTGTTTGCTGTGCCTGTGTGAAGGGAACAGTTGTGTCCTGCAAAGGGATTTGGGGTAGCAATTAAACTAAGCGCATTGTATTTCCATTGTCTTGCCATTTTTTGACATACAGGACAATTAACTTTAATGCCAATGTGGAAAAGCTCAACTTCTGTTAACCCTAAATATCATGAAGCAAAGTGTTCCTAGCCAACTATATTAAATGGAGATTCCTCCTCACTATTCATCTAATTAGACTATTTGTTTTTTACACATTCTCAGCCTAAGTCGATGTGTTGAGTAGAGATGAGCGAGTAGTGTTCGATCGAGTAGGTGTTCGATTGAATACTACGGTATTCGAAATACTCGTACTCGATCGAACACTACTAGCTGTTCGAAGTTTAAGGTTCGATGCAGAACCAGCGTTGATTGGCAGAATGCTATACATTCTGCCAATCAACGCTGGTTCTTCTCTTACCTTTAGAAGTCTTCTCCGTGCAGCGTCCCTGCGTCCTCTTCCGGCTGGAATTCACTCTGCCTAGGCATCCGGCCTAGGCAGAGCCGACTGCGCATGCGCGGGCATGCCCTCGCATGCGCAGTCGGCTCTGCTCAGGCATCGGGCCACGCAGAGCCGACCGCCCATGCGCAGTCGGCTGTGCCTAGGCCTCGATACCTAGACAGAGTGAATTCCAGACGGAAGACGCCGCGGGGGCACTGCGCCAGGAGAAGACTTCAAGGGGAATCCAGCCTGACCGTCACTCGTGGACTTGGTAAGTATAATTTTATCGAATTTGCGTACCCCTGAAACGAGCATTTCCCCCCACAGACTATAATGGAGTTCGAAATCCGTTCGATCAGCCGAACAGTGTGCGGCTGTTCGAATCGGATTTCGAACCTCAGACATTTTAGTATTCGCTCATCTCTAGTGCTGAGATATTAATGGGTTGTGCAGGGCATTTAATAAAACTGGATAAAAGCAGGGAATATGATAAAATTACAAAACTACTACCCACCTGGTAAATCCTCTATTATCCAGCACCACTGCTTCGGTGGTCCCATGAATATTTGTTTACCAACATAGATCATCAATATCAGATTGGTGAGGGTCTGACACTTGACTCACTGATCAACTGGCCACAGAATTAATTGAATTAACTGAATATTTCACTTTGATTAAAATTGATGAACAATTATATTAGGTCCAACCAAAACATTAGACACCCCTGCTGTACCAAAATATATGCTTGACTTTAACATTCTGCAAAAGGTATATTCTAAGATTATATTCACGCATAGCAGATTTCTTGCAGCAATGTCTGTGGCCATCCCATTAATATGAATGGACACTGCAGAAATCCATGAGTATGATGAGAAACAACCTCATTAAGATATATGGAATGGATTTTCAGTTGCAGAAATGATGATTCTAACATATCTGCCACATGTGAATTGATCCTATAAAACGTATCCACAGATCTGTATGCTTCTGTAGAGTTTTTATTTTATTGTAGAATAACATGTACAGTATCTCATTAGCGAAAGGAGATTCAGAGAATCTTAGTAAAAGGCTCATTACCTGTCATCTTACAGTAGTATTTTCTTAGGAAACGTCCTTTTTAAAATCTTATTGAGAAATATGTAAAATGCTCTTACTTTGTGTGATCACTTCTGAGATACACACAGCCTCTGAGACTAACATCAGCATAGCATAACTCCTAATACCAGCTGGGAGTCTCTAGTATTGGGCTTTCAAGGACAAGTAGCCATCTACTTACTTTTCTAATGTCTGGAATAGAATAAAACTCACTGCCATAGGAAATACATTCTGCACACACCATCTGGCAGCCTGTTGGATGAATCTGGGTTTGGCAGATGCTAGGAGAATGCTTTACACCTGAATGCATAGTAAATCTATGCTTAGTAAAGGTAGGGATATTCTGACTCTATTATCTATGATTTGAATGGAATCTTACTTGCTTAAAGGGATTGTTCAGAATAAAATGATATTTCTACTCTATGCTAAACACCCTCCCCTGCCTACCTTCTAACTTACTTAGTTTACCAAAAATTTAAAATTATCTAGATCGCCAGGGTGGACATGTGACCTCCTCAGGAACATTTTCAGATTTTCCAGTGACTTCCTGTTTCCAGAAATGGAACATCACCTATGCTAACCACCCCATGCCATCATACTTACCTGTCTTCCTATTCGGATCTTCTGGGCATGGGACATAACTTCCTTCTGCCAGCATTCTGGCTCTATTCTGCAGAAGGAAGTGATGTCCCGTGCCCAGAAAATCTGGACAGGAAACAATGAAGTAAGGGGGTTTGTAGGGAGGAAGGTTGAGTTAATTGGGAAGAGCTAGTAGTGGGCGCGCTAGCTAGGGAAACAGGGAGGGGGTATTAGAGAGTGAGAGAGGGAGGTAGCGTGAGTCAGCTTAGTGAAGCGCAATGCATCATGGTATTTGTAGGAAATCAGAACAGGAAAATTTTCTTGTTTATAATGGAAAAAAGTGACTGGTCTAAGCAACATCCCAAACTTAACATCTTCAGTAGACATTATGGCCCAATGCTGTTCTTAAAGGGATCCTGGACCCTAACCAATTTAAATTGGATGTCCAGTACTATGCATAGGACATCAGTTTCTGAAAGCTATATAACCCCTTGAAAAGTATTCATGGAAAAATGAAGATTGTTGTATTAGTAAAAGGACAGAGCATCTCCATATTATTGTCAATAGTTTTGAAACAGTCCATACTGTATGGATTTGACGTGCTGCTGTCCATATACTTTTAAGCATGTACTGGGCAGTATATGAACTTGGAGGATATTTCAGGGACTTGAGAATAGGGAACACTTAAACAGTGCAATGTAACTCCAGGGCAGACCACCTGTTCCTCCTTGCACAAAGGAGGAAGTAGCGGTCCAATGCTGCGTTGTTGCCCTCCTAGGTCCCTGGTATCTGCTCCATGCTCTGGACACGGACTACAGACACAGCTACACTTCTTGCCAAGGCTTGTATTAATGTGCCATCCTGGATGAGCTGCACTACCTGAGCAACTGCGGTGGGTTATAGGCACCGCTTCATGCTACCGCTAGGGATGAGAGCAATGACAAAATGCAAAAGTAATCAGAACAACCAAAAAGGATGAGAACAGAGAAATGTTCTATGGTCACCACCTGCAGAACCTTCCTTTATAGGGATGGTCTTGGTAATTGTCTATCATTTCTACCTGTTGTCTGTTCCATTTGCACAACAGCAGGAGAAATCGCTTCATAACTGGACAGGAGGACTTCACAGAAGTGTCATTGACTTGGAGTTACATTGTGTTGTAAAGTATTCCGTTTATTTTTTGATCAGTATATACTTGCTATACTTGAAGCACTTAATAATGATTTCTTATGCTATTAATATAATTACTATTTATTCCATCGATGCTTTTCATTTAGCGAGAGTCCTTCAGAACATTTCCATGTTCTCGATCTGTATTTCCTACAACGTTGTATAATTGATGGTTGAATTCCCTACATAAAAAGTGCTGACCTGTTTTCAATAGTTCTGTAACTAATGTGAAGCCATGCCAGATTCATAGAGATGTCTGTGCAGGGAAGTATAAAAAATGTTTCGGTAATCTCTCTTAATCTGATTTGACTCTTGCATTCCTTTAAGCACAGTCTTTCTGAAGAGTGTACAGCTCTTGCAATGTTACTCTGCCGTTCCTTACTGGACTGGAACATTTTCAGAACAGAATTTGTGACTGTGGATTTATTTTTGGGATCAGATGTTAAGAATATGAATGTAACCATAGACATTATCTTTTCACACAGAGTGGAGTTTGATATTTGACATATAGTAATTCTTTTGTAATGTATGCATTAGATAAGGGTTGTTATAGGGTTTTAGGTAAAGATACAGTACTGTACTGTATTATGGGTCTATGGTACTGTTGCATCATTAGATGCCAAAAAAAGCAAAAATGCCACTATTTTTATGCCCATGTGAAACAGGTTTGTTCACAGAAGCTACTGTAATGTAACAAATCTGGCATCAGTGTGTGTGTGTATGTGTGTGTGTATATATATATATATATATATATATATATATATATATATATATATATATATATATATATATATATATTTTTTATTAAAAAACAGCAGATTTTTCTAACATCCCCCACCCCGTTTATTTGTTGCTGGACAGGGCCAGATAATATACACTGTTGGCAATATGGTGCATAATCATTAGCTTGGGTAATCCGTGCTTGGTCCAGCTGCTTGATAAAGGAAGACATTGCAGGACCGGGGACTTGGCAGCTGTGATTGCATCAGAAAGCTTTGCTCTAGAATTGAGCTTTAGCTCACTCTGATAAACACTGAATTCCATGTTACTTCCTAGAAAATGAGTTTTCTCCCCTCCCCAAATTGAGGCAGTTTCATTTATAAGCTTCAGCTGGGAATATTGCATTTCTCATCTTTATCAAATCTATCCCCACCATGCTTGTTTGTGGGTGCCCGCTATATTGTAGCCCATCATTTTTTAATCAATTAACCAAACGGCACAACCTTATGCAGATTACGTTTCTGTAGCCTGCGAGATTAAAACTGCTGGTGACTGGCTATAGCTCATCACGATTTTATGCCGTACGTTTCAGAACAGAATAATGAATAAAATATGTGCTTCAAATGAGTTTTCCCATTGATTTCATTCCAACATCTTTTTTAAGTTACATTTAAGGGCAGGTTATATTTTGAGAATAATGTACTATGTCATTTTATAAAATAGTTTTGTATAACTGCTGTTTTCACAATCTCTGCTTGCTGTCATCTAATAGGAAATATCAGTGTATAAAACAAGAAACTGCCCACATATTGTACCTGTAGTGGCTACATCCACATTTAGTCCCTAGGCCACCAGTGCTTTCACTTCTCAGTAAAATAGTCAATAACATATTGTAGTAACATAAATGAGAAGGATGAAAAAGAAACAAGTTCATCAAGTCTAAGGGCTCGTTCACATCTGTGCCCCGGGGTCTCTGTTATGCAGGTTTCCGTTTCCTGCCCGAAACTGGACAGGTAACAGAAACCTGCAGGCATTTTTCAAACCCATTGAAATGAAAGGACTTTGTGTCCGGTTTTAAAAAAAAGTTTAGCCGCGGTGAGCCCAAAATGATCACTGGCGCTCATGGCTGGATACGGTCTGACAGGTTTCCGTCTTCTGTCTGCAGAAGACGGAAACCCTTAGAACGGAGATCGAACGCTGGTGTGAACCCAGCGTAAATTATCCATTCATGACGTTGATCCAGAAGAAGGCAAAAAACCCTCTAGGACCAGGGCTCCATGTGGCATAAATGCAGCGTATTACGGTCACTGCAAGGTGGATGGGTTTCTAGTGAATCCACACCTTGTGAAAAAATACATGCTGTGGACTACTGGCGTAGTTTTGGAAAACACAGCATGTCAATTATACCTACGGAAACATTGACGGTTTCCCTATAGCTTTAATTGAAGCAGAAAGTCCACAGCAGAAACCGCTGCTGACTTTATGTTAACAGCGCTGTAGGAAAAAACGTTATGCACTGCCGCCACAGCTCTTTTTTGCCGCAGCATTTTTCTGTTTTTCTATTATACCTATATGTAAACTTCCAGCATTTCCATAGGTATAATTGACATGCTTTAATTTACAATGATGTATTTTATACTATGAGTATGGTAAAACATTTCTTCCCATACACGTAGAAGGTGCCCCCTTGTCACAGTTACAGTAATAACAATAAAGAGCTCATTGGAAAGGACTGTCTATTCATATATTAGTACGTCATAGTCAGGTCACCACAAAGTCGTTTTTTATAAAAGCTGATCAACTGTAATTTGTTTAACCTGTCTTTATACTCTAAGCCACCCATTCCCTTAATTACCTTGGTCACTCTCCTCTGCATCTGCCCAAAATTGTGCACAGTATTCCATATGGTGTGACTAGTGATTTTTATAGTGGTAAAACCATGTTCTTGTTATGAGGATATATGCCACTTTTGATACACACTATGATATTGTTTGCCTTGGCAGCAACTGCCTGGCACTAATTGTTAAAACTAAGTTTACTGTCTACCAATATCCCCAAGTCTTTTTCTGTGGTAGTTTATCCCAGTATTTTGATATTTAATAAATTGTAACATTTATTTCTATGTTTCTACTGATTAAAATATAGAATATCACTATAGATGGTATAAGTGGGTTCATGGCCAAAGATTCTTGTATTGCAAATGGCGCATGGTGAATTGGGCTGTGAAGACCTGTGACCTCTTTTACACTAGTGTATAGGAGTGTCATGTTACAACTGTCAGATGACTGTAACAGTATGGTGCGGAGAACAAGTATTGCCATACTATGTCTTAGGGTAAGTTCACACAGAGGAAAGTGGAGCGCAATCTGGCACGTATACATGTGCCGGCAGATGACGCACTCAAAATGCTCCATTCAAATCCCAAAGCTGTCTGTCATTTTATTTACATTTCTAAGCAAAATCTAAGAGTCTAATATAAATGCATGTTTGAGAAACCGGAATCAAAAACATTCCGGTGTTACAGCATCAAGTTTAGTCGGAAAGACTTTGTTACATTGTAAAGAACCAATAAACAGAAACCAGTAATAAACACAATCCCAACATTGCAATATTATTCACATTCACACTATAGGGACACACCTATTGGAACGCCTGCATCGAAAAGCAAAATTTTGTCCTTTCACCAGAAGAGCTTTTGTGGGGTCAAGTGACTGATGCAGGATTAGAGGGTCTGGCTAGCAGTTTCTGTCATCTTCTGTCCAGTTGGGTTGAGGTCAGCGCTCTGTGTAGACCAGTCATATTCTTCAACACCAAACTCGCCCATCATTTTTATGGTCCTTAGTTGTTTGCACCTGGGCACATTTGTGCATTAAGAGAAAAGAGCCTTCCCCATACTGATCCCGTAAAGTTAAAAGCATACAACTTTCCAATATGTCTTAGTTTTCTGAAACTCTAATCTGGGGTCTAACTAGCAAAGACCTGACCCCATAGAAAACTTTTGACTGGAGCTCCCACATATTGTCAATATTGGTCTGAAAGTGGCCGACCCCTTTAAGTACAGACATTTTTGTGGACTTTGCGTCAGTAATGCCAATAAGCAATATGATAGTCTCTCCTCAGCCTGAGATAGAACAGTGAATTGCAGTTATCTCTTCAGCAATTGGAGATTAGGAAGATTTAGCATTTCAGACATTGACATTGACACATATTAGGAACCATTGTTATAATTGATAGTAAAATGAATTTAACAAGAATTAAAGTTGAAATTACAATGTATTCATGTGCGCTGATGCCTGAGGGACTTTTCCACAATGACACACTTTCATGAATTACTATTCACCATTTGTGACTGTCTTTGAGGTTGAGGCCTCATGTCTTGGAAAAGTAGCCTTTTTTGTTGCAGATTTTGCTGTGGTTTTTTTTTTTCAGCCAAAGCCATGTGTGTATTGATCACAAGGGAGAAGTCTAAGAGTCTAGTTTTTATTTCCTGTTGCCTTTGTAGCCACTACTGGATTTGGCTTGAAAAACCGCAGCAAAATCTGCAACAAAAAAAAAGTGCTTGTCCACAATGTGGTGCTTTAGCCTGAAGGTATGTTGGCACCATGTAATCTTTTTACAGATTGGCTCCAATGTTAGTATATAACCATTTTTTTGGCCAGGAAGTAGTGATCTAGTCTTATGGTGTGTCCTCCCCAACACGCATATGTACTATAATTTAAGCTGACATACTAAAGGTAGGATAAAGGTGTTATATACTTACTGTATGCGCAGTGGTGTAACTAAAGTCTTGCGGGACCCGGTGCATTCTTTTGTCCAGGGCCTCCCCACATTACTATAGTCAATTCTTGATAGTGATGGTTACTGGTGCTAAGGAGCTTAATCAACTTTTAATATGGTTAGGGTAATTTGAGGGCCATATGGAAGATGCGATCTCAATACTCATGTCAATGCTTATGGTCCCTCTAAGGCTCCTGGACCCTGGTGCAACTGTACCCTCCGCACCCCCTCAAATTATGCCCCTGTGTATATGGCCACTAACATGTTTTTGTAAGCATGTTGAGTCATTTTGTTACATGAGTCTTCCGATGAAGGGCTTATAGGCCCGAAACATGTCGTCATTTTTAGAAGTTTTATTAATAAAAGATCTTTCTGATTCACCTCCAGTAAGCGCGTATTTTGTACTTGCATATCTCACAAGTTTGGGAGATTGGTGTCCGTTTTTTGTTTTCTCTTCTGACATGATGGCAGAGTCAGAGTAATTTTATGGCCATCTATAACACTATATGCTATAATTCCTGCTCTGTTATGAAGTGTATTAGTGGAGTAAACACAGTCTGTAGATTATGTGATAAGGTTTTTTAACTTTTGTGTACCAGGATATTTATTAGAACAAATAGACAGAAGCATGTTTGCTCCAGTGTCCTATGAGGGAATGGAAGCAATATGCCAGCTGTTGTGAGTTTTCCGGAATCTTTTGAGAATTCAGAGAGAGATGTATACTGCTAGCTCTTTGCCCTCCTAAATATGTGTACATAAATTAATCTAGAGTCTGCTCAGTTATATTATAGTAAGCCTGGAGTAAAATCACTATAAAGGCATCATTTTCATGTTATACAGTGGTAAAAAATAAAGGTAAAAATATCTACCTATGTGTCTATCTATATACTCATCCAAACATAAACATAGATGTAGAAATATAGATAAAATCTGACAAACGATAATAGGGTAGACATTACTGAAGGAACAAATAAGAGGGCCTATGCATAGTTATAGACTATGAGGAAAAGGGATCCTGTCACCAGGTTTGGGGCCCCTACACCTCAAGGGCCCTATTTTCAGCAGTTTCAGATTTATCAGATGAGACTAGAAGTGTCGCACATTTGAGGCCTTAATCTCAGCAGTATAAGCACCTGCGTGTGGTTTATGGGCCCAAAAATGGTTATTCTCACAGTTATGAAGAACTAGTAAATGAATTACCTGGATGGGACTTTCAGAGTAGGGGAGAGCTTTATTGTTGTGGCAAGATGTCCCATGTGGTTTCCCCTGCAGCTTATAGCAGAAGTATAGTCGTCTGAATAGGAGCTATAGTGTCATGTAGACAAACTTGTCTGCTGGTTTTTACAATGCTGGCACGCTGTTTGCCTAGACTGTAGAGACAAGCAGTATTTCTACATGTCAGCAGCTGTCAAATTCCATGTAGTAGGTAGGGCAAGCTGAAGGGGACATGACCTGATCAGCTGATGGGACGTCTGCCACAATGATGAAATGCTGCCCTCTTCTCTCATGTGACAGGGCGGCACATTGGGAGTCACAGTCGAAAGTGAAAAACAAGTTATTGGTAAGTTTATTGTATACTGCCGACGCAAACACTATCCTAAATTTTTCTTTGACTGGACAACCCTTTTAATATATTTACCAGTTTTGATCATGTCACTCATTCTCCTATTGCCTCAAGATTATATAAATTAAGTCTCTCCTGACAAGTTATACAAGCTAGACCTTCCATTATGTTTCGTAGCGGTCATTGGACAATGCTGTTTTATCAATGAGTATTTGTAGGTGACGTCTCCTCTGCCAGTGAGACAGACTTAGGAAGACAATGATGAGACTACTAGGCTGCATGACTGACTCTCATTAGTGAATATATATCTAGAAGTCTAGTGGAGACGGCCGCTGCATAACAGTAGGATGGAGCTTTAATAACGTTCTTCATACAAAAGCTTTGTTTTCATGTTTTTTAGAATATTCTCTAAAGAACATGCAGCAATTTCATAAATATTTCACAGTGTAAATAACACAGCAGTTGTTGACAATACACTGGAATGGCATATAGGTGCAGCTCAATAAATTGGACTATCTAGGAAAAGATCATTTATTTCAGTAATGCAATTCGTAAAGTGACTCTCCTATATTTTTTATATTACATATATATATATATATATATATATATATATATATATATATATATATACACACACTCACCGGCCACTTTATTAGGTACACCATGCTAGTAACGGGTTGGACCCCCTTTTGCCTTGAGAACTGCCTCAATTCTTCGTGGCATACATTCAACAAGGTGCTGGAAGCATTCCTTAGAGATTTTGGTCCATATTGACATGATGGCATCACACAGTTGCCGCAGATTTGTCGGCTGCACATCCATGATGCGAATCTCCCGTTCCACCACATCCCAAAGATGCTCTATTGGATTGAGATCTGGTGACTGTGGAGGCCATTGGAGTACAGTGAACTCATTGTCATGTTCAAGAAACCAGTCTGAGATGATTCCAGCTTTATGACATGGCGCATTATCCTGCTGAAAGTAGTCATCAGATGTTGGGTACATTGTGGTCATAAAGGGATGGACATGGTCAGCAACAATACTCAGGCAGGCTTTGGCGTTGCAACGATGCTCAATTGGTACCAAGGGGCCCAAAGAGTGCCAAGAAAATATTCCCCACACCATGACACCACCACCACCAGCCTGAACCGTTGATACAAGGCAGGATGGATCCATGCTTTCATGTTGTTGACGCCAAATTCTGACCCTACCATCCGAATGTCGCAGCAGAAATCGAGACTCATCAGACCAGGCAACGTTTTTCCAATCTTCAATTGTCCAATTTCGATGAGCTTGTGCAAATTGTAGCCTCAGTTTCCTGTTCTTAGCTGAAAGGAGTGGCACCCGGTGTGGTCTTCTGCTGCTGTAGCCCATCTGCCTCAAAGTTCGACGTACTGTGCGTTCAGAGATGCTCTTCTGGCTACCTTGGTTGTAACGGGTGGCTATTTGAGTCACTGTTGCCTTTCTATCAGCTCGAACCAGTCTGGCCATTCTCCTCTGGCATCAACAACGCATTTCCGCCCACAGAACTTCCGCTCACTGGATGTTTTTTCTTTTTCGGACCATTCTCTGTAAACCCTAGAGATGGTTGTGCGTGAAAATCCCAGTAGATCAGCAGTTTCTGAAATACTCAGACCAGCCCTTCTGGCACCAACAACCATGCCACGTTCAAAGGCACTCAAATCACCTTTCTTCCCCATACTGATGCTCAGTTTGAACTGCAGGAGATTGTCTTGACCACGTCTACATGCCTAAATGCACTGAGTTGCCGCCATGTGATTGGCTGATTAGAAATTAAGTGTTAACGAGCACTTGGACAGGTGTACCTAATAAAGTGGCCGGTGAGTATATATATATATATATATATATATATATATATATATATATATATATATATATATATATTTTCTATTTCAACTGCTTGTTTCTTTGAATGTTGATGCTTATGGCTTAAAGTGAATGAAAACCCAGAATTTAGTGTCTCTGAAAATTGTAATATTGTGTAAGGCCAATTAAAAAAAATGGTGAGGTGTTATGGAAGCCCAGGTTGCATTGATAGTGTCTAGGATTGAGCGATCGTGTTTGGAAAAGATCGGATTCCGATCGGCGATTGAGAAAATTTCACGATCGCGATCGGAATTCCGAACACGATCTATTTAGGTGGGATCGAGATCGAGGATTATTTCCCCACTATTTCCCCTTAGCCTTTACACTGAGTATATAGTGTATACTCCATGTGAAGGCTCCGCTGCAGTTCCATAGGAATGAATGGAAGCAGCTGGCACACAGCCTTAACCCCCTGCGCGCCGGCTGCCTCCATTCATTCTAAAGGGAGACTAAACTAACATGTCTCGTAGCTACTTACCTCCAGAGATGGCTGCTCCGGTGTTTTTCTCGCTGCCACTCCACGCTGCAGTCTTCTTTGCCTCACTGCCCCGCCTCCCAGGTTAGTGTTTAAAGAGCTAGGAAGGCGGGGCTTGTGGCTCAGGAGAGTGTGGGCAGGTACAGGGCGGGGAGACTTGACGTCTCCCCTCCCAGTACCCGCCCACACTCTCCTAACCTGCCCACACTCTCCTAACCTGGGAGGAAGGGAGCAGCGAGGCAAAGAAGACTGCAGCGTGGAGTGGCAGTGAGAAGAACACCGGAGCAGCCATCTCTTGAGGTAAGTGGACACCAGGGGGGACTAAGTAGCCAGAGGATTAAAAAAAAATCCTCTTGCTACTTAGTGATTCACTACACAGCCTGGATTCTAAGAATGAAAGTGTTCAATTGTTAAATTCCATGCTGTATAGTGAATAGGATTGCTTTTAAAATCCGATCTCCGATTAATAAAAAAATCCCATTGACTTGCATTGGGATCGGAATTGGGATCGAGATCGGGTTTGAATGAAAAATGATCAGAAATCGGATTTTAAAATCGATCCTGAAAAGTCAAGATCGGCTCAACCCCAATAGTGTCCTCAGCTCGTCTGCATTGTTGGGTCTGTTGTCTCTCTTCTTCCTCTTGACAATACACTTTGTCTAGGTTTTAGGTCAGGTGAATTTGCTGGCCAAGCACAGGAATACCATGGTTAGTGGACGTTTGGCAGTGTTAGCAGGTACCAAGTTGTGCTAGAAAATGAAATCAGCATCTCCATAAAGCTTGTCAGCAGAGGGTAGCATGAAGTACTCTATAATTTATAATATACTCTAGAAACATTCTGACATTGTCTTTGGTTCACACGTTGCTTGACACAAGGCATTAAACTTTTTTCCCCATGTCCTGGGTACATCTTGAAGCACTGACTCAAGGCGCAGTCCACTCCATGTGAATCTTTCCCAAGTTCTTGAATGATCTTTTCTTAACAATCCTTTCAAGGCTGGGGTTATTCCTGTTGCTTGTACACATTTTCTAGCCATTCAACTTTCCATCAATATTCTTGGATGCAATACTCTGTGAACATAGTTTCTTTAGCAATGACCTTTTGTGACTTGCCCTTCTCGTGAATGGTGTCAATGACGGCTTAGAGTAGCCCATGTGGTTAGCACTGCGGCTTTGCAGCTCTGCAGTCCTTGTTCCAGCCAAGGATGACAACTCTAAGGAATAGGTATGCTTGCCCTGTGTTTGCTTGGGTTTCCTTCCTGTACTCTGGTTTCCTCCCATACCCCAAAGGAAATGGGGAATAGGTATAGGGAATATAGATTGTGAGCCCTACTTGGGATAGTGCTGACAAAATCTCTGTAAAGTGCTGACGAATATTATCACTATATAAGTAAACAAAAAAAAAATTAAAATCTTACACAGTGAATATACAATTTTGAACTTTTTCTCAATATTCTAATTTTCTGAGTAACTTTTGTGTTCTCTGTAGATGTAATCCAAAATTATCAACATTGAAAGAAATACATGTTGAAATCACTTTGTGTGCAATAAATTTATAAAACATAAGTAATGATATTTCAAAAGATATTCTAATTTTTTGAGATGCACTTGCATGTGTGTGGACGCAAGTTATACTGAGTAGTGTACATCTGGACCATGGGACTTTGCTGACCGAAACCTTCTGGAGTTTTATAAATTATTTAACAAGAATGATAGATGTACAGTGAATGCAGTGCTTGTGCTGAGGTTCTCGGGTCTCTGAATATTATTTCAAGAATAATCAAGTATAACAACCATAAAATAGAAATATGTAAGGCTAGGACAACATTGGGAATTTTTAAACATCAATTTTAACTAGCTATAATGCAGTCCACAGGAGCTATGAAATGCAACAATGTACAATACGTGTACAATCTAAGCCCATTCCATTGCTATTTTGCCAATACCTCCACAGCCATCCACGAAAAGTATGAGTATTGATAGATGGTGGCACAACTTATTTTAGTAGTGTAGACCATTAAAACAAATAGGTTAAAACCGTTTTCTTACTGAATAGAATGGCTCACATCATTGTCACAGTCACATAATAGAGACTATAGAATAATAATAGTAGAGTGCACAGAGTATCTCTTGCTATAGCAGTACACTGTATATTATAAGATATCACCATCTCCAGCAGCAGGCCCAACAAAAAGACACTTGATAGACCACTGTCTTGTAGAGGGGGAATCAGATCCTTTCCTTAGCTGAGCCCTTGTACTAGGGTTTCCATTTACCTTGGTTTACAGAAAATAAATCTTCCTCTGACATCAGTTACTTTCCACCAGTGTTAGTAATTCATATTTCCATACATGGGGGAGACACTCAGTGTGTACCGGTTGCACCACAACTGCAGTCCGTGCCAGAAAGCATTGTTGAGCTTTCTTCGTTGCTAGCAACTAGCTATGCGTTATTTTTAAATTATTATTATAAGGTTTATATCATCCAGTAATAGGGGGAAGCTGCCAACTGTGTTTTTAGTTACTTAAGTGAAAGCCCCAGCACAGACTGTGAATGTGATGGGCAGGTACACTGTGTGGCACTTATGGGGCATTCACACTTGCGCCCCTATGTTTCTGTCCTAAGCCCTGGAGAAACTGGATAGGGCACGGCTTCCCGATGGTCAGTTTTAAAACCCATTCAATTGAAAGGGTTTTAATAGCAAACTGTCAGTGTCCATATGAAACCTCTCCACAGGGAAACTATTTTTTTGGGCCGGACACAGTTGGACATGCAGGACTTTGTGTCCAGCCAAAAAAAAAAAACAGTTTCCCCACGGATAGGCTTCATACGGACACTGGCGGTTTGCTTTTAAAACTCATTTAATTAAATGAATGGGTTTTAAAACTGACTGCCGGGAAACTGTCCCCTATCCAGTTTCTCTGCGAACCCCATAGAGTATAATAGGTTCCGTCAGGTTTCCGCCTAAAAAATGCAGAAAGGAATATTTAAAGTAGAATGGAGAACGGAATCCCTGAGAGGAGATCAGATACTGGTGTGAACCTAGCCTGATAGGGAACTTAAATTGTGAGCCTTACTATGGACAGTACTGCACACAGTTGTACACGCCATAGGATTAGATACACGCGTCTGCACACAGTACCACATGCCATAGGATTAGATATACGCGTCTACACACAGTTCCACAGGCTGTAGGATTAGATACGTGCCTCTTCACACAATACCACACAGGGGAGGATTAGATACGTGCGTGTGCACACAGTACCACACTTTGGAGGATTAGATACATGCCTCTGCACACAGTACCACACGCCAGAGAATTAGATATGCGTCTCAACACACAGTACCACCCGGGGGAGGATTAGATACGCACATCTGCACACAGTACCACACGCCAGAGGATTAGATACGTGCATCTGCACACAGTTCTACACGCCAGAGGATTAGATACATGTGTCTTCACACATTACCACACACCAGAGAATTAGATACACGCCACTGCACACAATGCAACACGGGTGAGGATTAGATATGTGCCTCTGCACACAGTACCACATGCCAGAGGATTAGATACGCGCCTCTCCACACAATACCACATGCCAGAGGATTAGATACGCGCCTCTCCACACAATACCACATGCCAGAGGATTATATACGCGCCACTGCACACAATACCACATAGGTGAGGATTAGATACCTGCCTCTGCACACAGTATCACATGGGGCAGGATTCGATACATGCCTCTGCACACTATACCACATGCCAGAGAATTACATACGCATCTCGGCACACAGTACCACACGCCAGAGGATTAGATACGCGCATCTGCACACAGTACCACATGCCGTAAGATTAGATATGCACGTCTTCACACAGTTTCACTTGCTGGAGGATTAGATACGCGCCTCTTCACACAATACCACACCGGGGTGGATTAGATACGTTTCCTTATAGATATAGAGGAAGCAGAAAGTCCGCAGAAGATACCTCTGTGGATTTTCTGTGAGAAGCGTGAGCCGTTGCAGTTTTCCTAGCAGTGCTTTTTTGCTGCAGCACGCTACGTAGGACCTTAACCTTACTCAGCTTTACAAAATTTCATACTATGTATGACTTTCACGTTAGTGGTACCAACCTCCATTTTGGCCACATCTGATTTCTTTCCTGCCTAGCCATTATCTTTCCTCTACAGAACCTCGTATTACAGCAATTAATACAGCATCAACACAGGTCCTATTTCCCTGTCACAAATAGATAACGTTATATATAAATAGGTTTCTAAAATCCATTTCTTTCCAAAAGTTGCTTGAATTTGTAAGTCATGGGACATTATAAATTATATATTATTTATATTTATTATATAATAAAGTACGTGTAGATACACCATAACTTGCTTGTGTGTGATAAATATATTTTTTAGGACATACCTTTGGTGCAACCTGTGAATCTGCGCCAGTGCTCAGTAAGTGAGGAGGCTATATTACCCTTCAGCTTTATAGTGTCTATTAGATTATAGGTAAAGATTATATAGATAAGATGATAAACTTCATGGCTAACCATTATTGGTGGATCGTTAGAGATATAGAAGGCTCTAAGCTGAAGTATTGGAAAACAAGGGGCCCATAACTGTTCTTGCACAGCTCTATGTCATTGTGTTGTATAGTAAATCCGTAAATGCTATATTCTTCTTAAATGCATTGAGTTGTGTCAGCTTTAATATTCATGAGTTAAATGAGTGAATGTTGGAAGAACAATGCCATGTCAGATCTTATAATCTTTACAATTTCACAGCGCTGAACATTTTGTGTCAGTATGCAGTACATCAGCACAAAGAGTATAAGTGCTTAGAGTTAGGTGGTATTACGTGAAGTAAGATTGATCTTCAGATACTTATCTGGACACCAGTTTTGTTCTTATTCTTCACAATGTACACATTTGTGTGCCATTGCTTTACACAGTACCACTTTAATTATAGGACCAATGGTGCACTTGCACCAGGCCCTATAGTACTCCATGGGACAGCCCTGCATTTACAGGGCTATCACGGGCTGCCCCAACTCATCTGCATCCTCTGGGCACAAATGAGTTGAATACAATGAAGTAACAGGGAGCTGTCCACTCCCTTCTTCACCATTCGGCCCCTGTCTCTTCTGCTGGTGATCGGGAGTAATAGACACAATGTAATGATGTCACTTACATCGCAACCGTTGTTCCCTGAAGAATGGGTCAGACCAGAGAAGAGAATGGAGAATGGGGAAAGGTGAGTATTAAGTTTCTTACTTTAGCAAGCCAAAGACTTCACACTCAAATTTTGAAGAAAATGTATTGATGCGTTTATTTGCCATTCTATATAGCCTGCAATAGAATTGCTGTTTTTTGTGGGGTTTTTTTTGCAAAGCATTGCAATGCACTAGCATTGTAATACATTGCAATAGTGATCAGACCCCCTGGGGTTCAAGACCCCTAGGGGGTCTAATAAATGCATACAATTTAAAAAATTAAAAAAGGTTAAAGAAAAAAAAATATTAAAGTTCAAATCACCCCCCTTTCCCTAAAACACATATAAAAGTACTTAAATACCCTGAAACACATACACAGTAGGTATCCCTGTGTCCGAAAACACCCTTTCTACAAATCTATAAAAATATTTTTCCCGTATGGTAAACCCCTTAATCAGGCAAAAAAATCAGGTGCCAAAACCACAGTTTCACTGCTTTACCTCTGATAAAAATTTTAAAAAAAATAGTATAACAAAATAGTATAACTGAAAAGTATACCCAGCCCCGCAAAAAAGACGCCCTATAAAAAAAGTTACGGGTGTCTGGCAACTTTTAGGAAAAAAAATAAAATTTTGGCACAGTTTTGGATTTTTGTTAAGGGGTTAAAATGTAAATAGAACCGTATAAATTTGATATCCTCAGCGTTGTACTGAAACATAGAATATAGATGACATGTCATTTTGGCTGCAAAGTGAACACCGCAAAAACAAAGCCAGTAAGAAAGTCTCACAAATGCACTTTTTTTTCAAATCCACCCCATTCTGAATTTTTTTCCAGCTTCCCAGTACAATGTACAAAATAATTAATGGTGGCATCATGAAGAACACATCCTGCAATATGGCTCTGAGAGTAGAGAAATAAAAAAGTTATGGGGTTTGGAATCGAAAAATGCCCGTGGTGGGAAGGGGTTAATCATTTTTATTTCCATTTCTCCTATTTTTATCACAATACATATTGACATAGAGCATGCCTTGAATTAATTTTACTCTGCAGTTGTGTGTGGGATTTTCTTACTGTCTTTTTATCAGTGTTATATTTGGAGTACCCACAAAGTTGTCAGATTCAGATGTAGGCGGCCTCGTGAATTCATCTTTAAGCTGAGTAAGTGGAATATATATTCTGGATACATACTGTACAAAATGGTTCTCTCACTGAATAGCTGACAACCTTTTCTGTGTATTTGACTGTGAATGGACTGTTTGTAGATGGTGATATATCATTTCATTTTTAGACTGAGGCCCAAATATTGCAAACAAACAGAACCTGCGAAATGAATAAGATTTTATTAAACTAATCCAAACACTTCAGAAAAAAAAGGACCGTTTTAAGCGTGTTAATTTTCACTGTGAAATCATGGGATTTAATAGAGGAAGAGAAAAAATTAAAAACGCTGTGGAAATGTGTTTTCGATCTGCATTTTTTTTTCCTTTTTCTGCAGCGTTTATTTGCACATAATTTTTAAACCTCCTTATGGATAACTACTTACATGCAATAAGATGAAGTATTTACTAATATACTATCACACGATTTTGCTTCTAGTTTTTTGTTCTGTCTGTGTGATTTTCCTTTCTCCGATGTCCTAGACATTACACCTCACATGCCCCTTTTCTCCACAAGCTCCTTGAATACACTCATGTCCTGGACATTACACCTCACATGCCTCTTATAGCCACTGCTCCCTGCTATTCCCCTCCCATCCTCCTTATCTCAGAAGGGATTTGTTTCACATGCTGGGCAGTAAATAATGCAGTGAGTAAAAATTAGAGCACAGAGGAAGTAACTCCAGCACTATCTCACCTACTGTGATAGGGGCATGCAGACAAAGTAACTAGAGACCATGGGGCAGATATACAAAACTATCTCAGCACTATACTAAAAAGAAGCTGGTTTGTCATTGACATGGACAGTTCCAGAAATACCCCCCATGTCTGTGAAATGAGAAATGAGTTATTGAAACTGAAACTGTATTTACTTTGTAATCCCTTTCACAGAAAGCCCTACTAGCACCTTGTTCACTTCATCTGCTGTATTTGCCTGACTTCTTTTACCATCCACAAGTGTGGCCTCTGATATAACACTCATTTGGCCAATGATCCTAGGTCTGACCCCCCTTGCACACATTTATAGTAAAGGGATATTTTGAAGGAATATTTCCATTACCATTTTGTTGATGGGGACTTCCCATCTCTCTTTCTCATAAACTTTGCCTTCTGTGTCCTCTTCTCACTTCCTGTATTCTTCTACAAGCTGGTGAGAGGCTTTGACACATATATATATATATATATATATATATATATATATATATATATATATATATATATATAATATATATATATAATTAATATATATTATATATATAATATATATATATATATAATATATATATATATATATATATATATATATATATATATATATATATTAGACATTGCTTTTACCATGAAAGATTAAATACTATCATTACTTGAAATCTATAGTAATGCAGATCGAATAATATATACAGGTAATATTATACAGGTTTGGAGATAAAAAATGTTTACGTTTACTGTTTGAACCTTTATCAGCCGACTTCAATTTGATGACCCCAATGCCAAAACTGAAGAGCAGGAAATATCTAATCCAAGAACTCCCCCCCCCCCCCCTCCCTTTTAGAGAGCAGTGTAGTGAGTCACATCATCCATACATAATGCTAGATAAGGAGAGATACCAGGCTGGGAACCTAGGTAACATTGTGTAAACAATGGGAGGAATAATTTGATTTAGAAATGCTGCTTTGTTGACATGCTATACCAATGTATTTAGGAAAATTCTTTGAATTTACATAAGATAGCAGTTTCGATCATTTAGACGGGAATATCCCTTTACGGTTAGGACACAAGATCCTTATTCCTTTTGCAGTCTCTAGTTGGTTGATTAGGTTTTAACAATGTCATTAAATAATTCCCTTAGGTCTTTTTTGGTAGAAATCTGAGTGTCTGACTGATAATATGACCTTGTGATTATTGTTTTCAGCACATGTACAGCAACATACCAACCATTTATTCTTGCTAAAAGCTAACAATAAAACCACTATGCACTTCACCTCGAGCTTACCTAGGGATCAATGGGTGATGTATAACGAGACAAAAATCAATTATACCATTGAGGCTGTACAGTAGTGTTTCTCTACTGTCAGAAATGCATTTGCTGTTGGCTCTTTCACACTGAAAAGTGGATTAAAGCAACTCATATTGTATACATGACCTTCTTATCATTTTTCATTCATATCTAAAGGGAAGAGAAAAAGCAGTGTGAAGCATATTTCCATTTTTATAAGATAAATTTGTACAACATGAATAATAGTTCTCTAAAACCAGCAAATGATCCTTATTATAACTGACTGCTTCCCTGTGCCCCAGTTCTGTTTTATTTTCATACAGAACATGGCAAAGGTGTAAATAATTTAGAAAGGAGGATAAGCACAAACTCCCTGCTGATGGAAAAGATTGCTGTATTTCACCGAATACAATGAGCAAGCCTAAAACAGGAGAAGCAGCGTTATGTTCTTTATGGAGAATTAATATTTACTACATGTACTGGACACATGTAGGGCTTCATTTGTCATTTTTGTTATTTTGCTGTTATCAAAATTACTACATTTCGCAAACAACTGCTGCTCACATTTTGTACTAGACTGTTTTTTTTTTTGTTTTTTTTTTGCCAATGGATGTCAAGCTTTAATTATTTATTTAGTCATCTTCACAAGCATTATAGTAGTATGGCGGATGCCGGGACTTTAAAGACGGCAGTCTCTCTGAAGTGGAGCGGTCACCATACCAACTCAGTCTCCGCTGTGCAATACACTCTGATCGCAGGCATTGTTTTAAGTTATGACCTCCCAAAGTTAAATTTTGCCCTCCCAATTTTTGCCAGACAAAATATGGTAAAACAAATTAAATATAAGAATGTTTTCCCCAAGAAAAGCAATATTCCTATTAACTAGCCACACATGTTTGGATACAGAAATGAAAATGTACCTTTCCACCACACATTTCGGTCAGATAGATTTTTTTAAAGTAGATCTCCCTTATTTCCTCCACCACCTGTATCTGCTGGTCAGGGCCGCATCTCTAATGAGGCGACGTGAGGCAGCCGCCTCAGGGTGGCAGTTTGGGAGGGGGTGGCAGCTACGGGACTTTTTTTTAATTTTTTTTACCTAAATAGTATTAAAGTTAAAGGACCTTTGAAGATGTCAGTGATGATGTCATCAAAGGTCCCTTTGAAATTCGGCATCTATCCAGGGTCTGCGTTAGGAGGAGGCGGGGGGACAAACATCCTCAGGGGCCCCCTACTTTCTCTTCCATCAGGACTAGATCGGCAGCAGATAAATCACTTCCATTTGCAGGGTCTGCCGATCGCTGTTTGTAAAAGTTTCCCTGCACACATCCGCTTGCTATGCTGCCCCTCCCCCTCAGCATCAGAGTGTGAGGGAAGAAGTCTCTTGCGATGTCACAGCTTACTCCACTGCCAGGCAGAGCTTCACAGGAGTTTCCTCCATGTCCTGTGCACCCAGCAATTCAGCCAAAGGTAAGTATATATTCTTGGGTAAAATATGTGTATGTGTTTACATTATGTGTCTTATATACTGTGTGAGTCCTGTATGTGTGTAGAAAGGTGTATGTTGTATGTGACTGTATGTGTGTGAGTAGATGGGTATATGTGTAAATATATACAACTATCTATCTATCTATCTATCTATCTATCTATCTATCTATCTATCTATCTGTATTTGCTTCTATACATGTCTACCATTATACATACTAAAATTGTATTTTATAATCTGATGCTTAGGCCCAGTTCACCTCTGTGTTCAGGTTTCCGTTCGGGGAGTCTGCTTGGACACTCCCCAAACAGAAACCTATACGCACCCCCTTGCATCATACTTTCAAACCGCCCTGTCTTGCTTGCGCTCCGAAAATTCCTCTTCCTCTCTCCCTGTATCCACCTCCATTGTCTCTTTCATCATCATTTCTTGCGTGCTTTCTTCGTCTGTCCACAAGAAAATGGCACTCGGGCATTTGCAGTAGCGCTCAGAAGGGAGGGTTAGTGCGAATGCCTGATATTTCAATGTACAGGAGTGGGATTAGAGACGCTGGAGGCGGTTACAGGGGGAGAGGAGGAGGAATTTTCGGTGCGCAAGCTAAAAAGGGTCCGGTTTCAAGGTATGACGCAGGGGGGTGCACGGTGGCTTGGAGGAACGCCGAGGGTGCACAGACAGGCTCATTTACATATTGTGTAGCAGCGTCCCTCTGCAACCACTATTATGCCCCACAGCAGCTATGGCGCATAATAGAGTTGGGTGGGCAACTGTGGGGCATAATAGAGGTTTCAGGGGGCCGCTGTGGGACATAATATATATAGACACACAGTTTCCCCCTCCTACCTGATGCGGTCTTCAGTCCAGAGGGGGGGGGGGGGCGTCTTTTGATCGACCGCCTCAGGCAGCAGAGGGGCTAGGTTCACTACTGCTGCTTGTTGACCTTGGGTGAATTCACACAGAGTTTTGTGGCGCTGATTTTGCCACAATAACTGGAGTAAAGAATTAGCGCTGAAAAAAAGACTCCCGTTGACTTCAACGGGTTCCATTTTCCGCGCGGAATAACTTCTACCAGTTTATCCCACACTTGCATGATCATTGGATATACCAAGAAAGGGCTTATCCTTTTATTGAATTTCCCCGTAGATACTACATGAGGTTGACCATCTGGTCTTGGGTGATTATCTGCGACTCTTTTATGCTTTAATGCAGCAGTGTGATTTTGAATGATAGAGGTTATATGGATAAAGAGATTCTATCATTAAAATGACATTTTTGGTCGATCACACATAGGAATAGCTTTAAGAAAGGCTATTCTTCTCCTACCTTTAGATGTCTTCTCCACGCCGCCATTCGGTAGAAATCCTAGTTTTCTTCTGTATGCAAATGAGTTCTCTCGCAACACTCCCCAATGCTGTGAGAGAACTCTCCAGTGCAGCCTCTATCTTCGCCTGGAACGGCCTCTCACTGCATCTTCTTCCAGCGCTGGCTTCAAAATTCTAGGCATATGCAGTCAGCTCTGCGTTCAGGCAGCCGACTGCGTTTGCCGCGGCCATTTTCTTGTGGCCGCTTACCCCAGCTAACTGTGAAAGCAGCCACAAGAAAACGGCCACTTACACCAGTTTACTATGTAAGCGACCGCAGGAAAATTACTGCAGGCATGTGCAGTCTGCTCTGCCCAAGGCCCAACGGCAGAGCCGACTGTACATACCTAGAAGTTTTGTAGCCAGCGCCAGAAGAAGACACAGGGAGAGGCCATTCCAGGCAAAGATAGAGCTATGCTGGAGATTACTCTCGCAGCATTGGGGACGCCAGAAGTGCTGCGAGATAACTCATTTGCATACAGAAGAAAACCGGGATTTCTACCAAACGGCAGTGCGGAATAGACATCTGAAGGTGGCAGAAGAATAGTCTTTCTTAGGGATCTCCCTACGGGTTATGGACAAAAAATAGCATTTTAATGATAGAATCCCTTTAATACTATTAGAGATAAGTTCACATGTCACCATTTTATCGACCGTGTTCTCATGTTGCCGTTTTATCAAGAGCAGCAGATAGGTGTGAGCTGACACTGAGTCAGGTTTTATTGATAGAACTACTGGGATACCTCTCTGTCATGTCTGCTTTGACTAATGAATTCGCAGGTGATGGTCTGTTTTTGTTAAGCTGAGTTCACACAGTTTTTTTGGACCAGATTTTGACGCAGAATCCGCCTCCGAATCCGGCTCCAAAAAACACCTCCCATTGACTTCAACGGGAGCCGTTCACTTCTTTTTTCCTCTAGCGTTTTTTTTCCTGCTCGTGGAAAAAAGAACCGAGTTGCCCTATCTTGACACGAATTCCACGGCTGAATCCACCGTGGCCTCCACGGCGTAAGACTCCCTCCCAACTAGGCCCATTCATTTGGTCCTAATCCGGATCAGAGTGCCGCGACTGGATGCCGATGCACTGCACCAGTATGCAGTCGCGGCTAGCCGAGAGCCGGATTCTGAGGCAGCCTCCGTGACAAAATCCGATCCAAAAAACTCTGTGTGAACTCAGCCTTACTTTGTATGGGAAAGGAACCTTGGGAGACATTTATCCTAATGACGTGTGTGTGTATATATACAGTATGTGTGTGTATATATATATATATATATATATATATATATATATATATATATATATATATATATATGGGCGTAACTACCATAGAGGCAGCGGAGGCAGCTGCCACAGGGCCTGGGCCATTAGGGGGCCCGGTGACAGCCGCTACCGCTGCGTTTTTTTTTTTTTTAATTGGCCGTTACGGGCCCTATTTACTTGCCGATCTTGGCTTGGCCGGGATTGGTAAGTGACACCGCAGGCCCCACAAATACGATCATTATACTCAGGGGTCTTTTCATAATACTGTGTGCAGGCCCAGTAAGGGACATAATACTGTATGCAGGGGCCACTAATGGACATAATACTGTGTGCAGGGGCCACTATAGGGGATAATACTGTATGCAGGGGACACTATGGGGCATAATACTGTGTGCAGGGGCCACTAATGGACATAATACTGTGTGCAGGGGCCACTAATGGACATAATACTGTATGCAGGGGCCACTATGGGGGATAATACTGTGTACAGGAGCCACTAAGGGACATAATACTGTGTGCAGGGGCCACTAATGGACATAATACTGTGTGCAGGGGCCACTAATGGACATAATACTGTGTGTAGGGGCCACTAATGGACATAATACTGTGTGCAGGGCTTACTAAGGGACATAATAGAGTGCGGAGGAGGGGGTCGGTCGAGGTCTTCGGTGTCGGTTGGGGGGGGGGCATGTCAAAAGTTCGCCACGGGGCCCCGCCATTCCTAGTTATGCCACTGTATATATATACATTTGTTTAATGCAAGTATCTATTTTTTGCATACAAATTTCCTTAAACTTTACAGAAGTAAAATAAAATCTCTAGTTCTAATGACAAAACATATTTGCCTTTAATTCGTTTTTAGAACAGTGTTAAATTCTGATAACAAACAAGCTGAATATCTTTATGTTGGAACAATATATGGATGCATTGCCTCTAGCTAAACTCCTTATGCTTGATTTCACATTGTTATTTTAACACAGACATAAAGTATTATGATTAAATGAAAGGCAAATGAGCCATGTTCTGACTCAGAGTTGTCCCAAATAGCTGTATCTAACAAATATGGTGATGTAAAAGTGAAGTCTCATATAGAATGTGATAGTATAGTGTATCATCCCAACATATAAACTTTGAATTGTGATGATGAAATTGTTTCCATACAAGTGACATAGGTGTAATATTGTATTAACCCCTTAACAGTCACAATAAAATTGCAAAAATATTACTGACACATAACTCTGGTGCCTTGTGTATTTTAACCCTTTAGCAATCTAACATTTTAGCTTTAAAACAATAGCATTTTATCCCTCTCTGCATTTCCGCATTCATTACAGTTTTCATTTTATTTCGCTGTGGCTTTACAAGGCCTTGTATTTTGTGGGTGCATAAGACTTTTTGGTCAGATTTTATTACTTTTTGAGAAGCGAGACGATCAGAAAACATTAAGTCTGGTCTGGCATCTGAATTGTAAGGTTTATGGCGTATGTCATGTAGAATAAATAATATATTAATTTTATTATAGGGTTGTTTATGCATGGGGTGATAGGTTTATTTTTTGCTTTTTTTTTTTTTTTTTTTTTTTTTTTTTATATATAACATGACATAGGTGCTGCAATCAGTATTGATTATAAGGGGTTAAATGGTAAATATGCTTCTGACTGATAGTGAGGGAGGGGATCTTCAACAAACAGCCATGGTGTCCCCTACCCTATGGTTATCTGAAGTGACAGGGACAGGAGAATAATAAAATCATTTTCTCCTCACTCTGCACTGTCAGCAGTTTGTGTTCTGCCTACTGGTTAAAGTGAAAATGCGAATATATGCCCCTCCACTTTAACCAGTAATATCTTTAAATCTATGTGGGCTACATGCATGATCTTGGTCTTATTTTAAAGCCCGAGCTAGAATCGTTTAAAGTTAGTGTCCCTGAATGTGTTCTACTCGAGGTGAGGTATTCAATTGTAATTGAAAGGTCCTCTTTAATAGCAATCAACCCCATCATCTTCCTTACATTAACTCCTGTGTGCTTTACATAAGAGTTACTGATATGTGAGAGACTTGGAAGTAATAATTATGTATAGGAAAAAAAAATATCTTTACCGTTTTAGCCAGTGTATATGAAATGTAAAGATTGAGAATCCTCAGTATTAGATACAACAGGTAATAATTAAGCATCTTCATAATCGGGACGTAGAATAAAACACTTTATTATTAAACCCCAACTATCTGACTGTATTAATAGTTCAATAGGGACTATGGCATATGGCCAGGGCCACCTAGCAGGCTGTTAGTCAAAGACTAACAGCCTGCACAGTATTGGAAGCGGCCATTTTCTCGTTGCCTGTTGGCATGCGCAGTCTGCTCTGCTCAAGGCCCGAGGCCTGGAAGTTACTGTGTGTGAGAGTCTGCACCCCCATACCTTCCTTCACACAGCCTGCACAACCATATACCCCTCTTGCTCACAGTCTGCACCCCCCATTCCATCCATTCCATGCAACAGGGCTGCATGGGCGTATAGCAGGGGTCGCAAACTCGCAGCCCTCGGAACAATAGTTTGCGGCCCCGGCGGACATCCCGACATCCACCGTAATAGTACGGCGCATGCCGGGTGTGTAACTATGGCGACCGCCCGGCAGTAGACAACCGGCGCTAATGTCTCTGATCGGTCCTGGGACCGATCGGAGGCATTAACCCCTCCGGCGCCACGGTCAAAGGCGCCGGAGGCGCCATTTTCCCGGCGACGCATGGGCGCCGCCATTTTGCCGATGATCGCCGGCGCCTGGAGCAAGCTCCAGGGCTGACGTCATGTTGCCATGACAGCCGGGAGCCTTTACAAGGCTCCCAGGCTTGTCTGCAATCTTTCTTTTGCAGGCTGCTGTATGCTGATTTTTTTTGCAATGTATTGCAATGCATTAGCATTGTAATGCATTGCATTAGTGATCAGACCCCCTGGGGTTCAACACCCCTAGGGGGTCTAATAAATGCAAAAAAATTTTTTTAAAAAAAAGTAAAAAAAAAAAATCTAAAAAAAAATTATAGAAAGTATTAAAAATTCAAATCACCCCCCTTTCCCTAGAACACATATAAAAGTAGTTAAATACTGTGAAACACATACATGTTGGGTATCCCTGTGTCCGAAAATGCCCGCTCTACAAATCTATAAAAATATTTTTCCTGTATGGTAAATGCTGTAGCGGGAAAAATAGTCAAAAGTGCCAAACCACCATTTTTTCACTGTTTTGATTCTGATAAAAAATTTGAATAAGAAGTGATCAAAGCAATAGCATTTCCCAAAAATGGTAGAACTAAAAAGTACACCCGGCCCTGCAAAAAAGACGCCCTATGCATCCCCGTACACGGACGTATAAAAAAGTTACGACTTTCAGAATATGGCGACTTTTAGAAAAAAAAAAACATTGGGAAAACTTGATGCGGCCCAGCCTCACCCAGACTCTACCTCCAGCAGCCCCGGGATAAATTGAGTTTGAGACCCCTGGTGTATAGGCTGTGTGGGAGCAAAGAGGATGACGTGGGGGCGTAAGCTATGTGTGAAAAAGAGGGGAATGGGTGGTGCAGGCTCGCACACAGCTTGCACCCCCATTCCTCCTTCTTGCTTGTACCCCTTTTTCCCCTCTTGCTCATACACACACTGCACCCTATGTCACCCTCTTATTCACATACATCCTGCACGCCCACGTACTCCTCTTGGGGGGAGGCATGTCAAAAGTTTGGCAAAGGCCCCCATGATTCCTAGTTACATCACTGTATATAACATTACTTGTAAGGAGGAGTACAGTGTTTAGATCAGCCAAAGGACATCTCAGCAAAGTAAATGAACTATATGTCAACCTTTTGCTTCTTGTAACTTCTCCGAAACTGCTACTCTAGTCACCTCATCTAAAAACTCCCAACTTCATTGTCTCCTTATAATTAAAGAGTCCTGATTCTCCAGTTATATCTGTGTCCACCTGAGTTCCTTTCCTATACCTGATGCCACTACCTTTACAAAAGACCTTGAGATTCTCTCCACTTCTTCCTTTGTTATAGGTGACTGTATAATGTATAATCATGAGAAATAGAAAATCTTTGAATTCTATGGTTTTATGTATTGGGATATAATAGAAATTATCTAACTCTTAGAAGATCTTAAAAATGATTAAAAACACCTGATGAATTAAACAATGCCACTGTTTTTTTAACAAAAAAAATAGGCAGGAGCAAAAATAAAAATAAAATAAATGCAAAAAAAATGCAAGAGCATACTTACTGCTGCCATAGGAATTAAGAGCCTAAGTAGCAGGCAGGTGCTGCTAATCTAATGAACTTGATTAATCAGCAAGTGTGACCCGTCCACCTCTATATAACAGATGTTTTGGCAGCTTGCAGGTCTGGAGCATTCAGGTGTGTGTTAGCAAAAGCCAAGGAAGCCTCCGTTCTCACGGAGTAACGCGCCGCTCATTCAGACACGTATACACGTCAGAGCGCGGCGCTTCAAAACAGGTCCCATAGACTTCAATGTGTGCCGCCTTACGCGCGTAACATATTGAAATCAATGGGAGGCTTTGTAACCCTTTGATTTCAATGTGTATCGCGTGGAAGCCGGCACATATTGAAGTCTATGGGATCTGTTTTGAAGCACCGTGCTCTGACACGTTTATATGTGTCTAAATGAGCGGCGCGTTACTCCGTGAGAACAGAGCCGAAGAAAGACGTCACCACTGATCATAGAGCAGCAATTGATACTGCCTATCAACCTGGGGGGGCTATGAGACAATTTCCAAACAATTTGAAGTCCATCATTCAACAGTAAGAAAGAGCATTCACAAGTGGGAAAGATTCAAGACAGATTACAATCTTTTCAGGAGTGGAGGTCCCAGCAAATTCACCCAGGATCAAACTGTGCAATGCTCAAAGAAAGTGAAAAAAAGCGTTACAACTAAGACTCTACAAGGTTTAGTTAGCATTTTAATGTTCAAGTTCATAATAATACATCTAGAAAAAGACTGAACAGATATGGCTTGTTTAGAAGCGTTGTCAGAAAATAACATGAAGTAAATGTCATAATAATTAAATAAATCAGCATGCACATATAGTAACAGAATACTAGGCAAAACTAGGACCAGAACCATAAATGTAACAGAAATATACCTGAATTCATGTTAGATAGATGAAAGTGCAACACCAATGCAGGAAACTCCCAGGAGAATGGGGGTGTAAGGAATGCTACCCCGACACACATGTCGCCATGCACTGCCTTCATCAGGAAATTCCAGAGGAAGGGATCAAACATAACAGTGTTGCTCACCTCTCCTGGGCTCCAGCGCAGGTCTTCGGACCTAAATAAGTTATAAATGGGCCTCAGTGGTCACATGGGTCATGCCACTTTCACAACGTATAACAACACCAACGTGACCTACATGACTACTGATGTTTGTAATTGAAACCCAGGAAAGATGAGTTTGCTTACCTTCCCTGGGCCTCTGTTCACTATAATCTGGGGTTTGAAGAGACCCCAGAGTATAATAATAGTTTGCTAAATTCATAATGAAAACCAGTGGCCACTAGGTACATTGTATTGTGTTCTGGAGCCACTGTGGCAAATTATACTATGTGGAGGGGCCACTGTGTAATATAATACTATGTGTAAATGGGGCATTATATCATATGGGAGTTAGTAAAGTCAATGTTCTCCACACAGAGGCTAGAAAAGAGGGCCTTTTACTGTGTGAAAGCCAGGAAAGGGTACACTATGCTGTGTGGGGAGGACCCAAGTCAAAGGTTTTCTATGGGGCCCAGTCATTGTTAGTTATGCCCCTTGCCACTGCCTCTGTAGGATGTATACATCTACAACACATACAGCCAGCAGTAGGGTAAAGCATAATATATAAAGGAGTCTAAGACCCACTATTTAGAGGTAATGAGGCAGCAAATGACTATACAGTATTGGTCAAAAGTATTGGTACCCCTGCAATTCTGTCAGATAATACTCATTTTCTTCCAGAAAATGATTGTAATCACAAATTCTTTGGTATTATCTTCATTTAATTTGTCTTCAATGGAAAACCACAAAAATAATTGTCAAAAAGTCAAATTGGATATAATTCCACAGCAAACATAAAAAAGGGGGTGGACAAAAGTATTGGCACTGTTTGAAAAATCATATGATGCTTCTCTAATGTGTGTAATTAACAGCACCTGTTACTTACCTGAGGCACCTAACAGGTGGTGGCAATAACTAAATCACACTTGCAGCCAGTTGAAATGGATTAAAGTTGACTCAACCTCTGTCCTGTGTCCTTGTGTGTACCACATTGAGCATGGACAAAAGAAAGAAGACCAAAGAACTGTTTGAGGACTTGAGAAGCAAAATTGTGAGGAAGCATGAGCAATCTCAAGGCTACAAGTCCATCTCCAAAGACCTCAATGTTCCTGTGTCTACCGTGCGCAGTGTCATCAAGAAGTTTAAAGCCCATGGCACTGTGGCTAACCTCCCTAGACGTGGACGGAAAAGAAAAATTGATGAGAGATTTCAACGCAAGATTGTGCGGATGGTGAATAAAGAACCTCGACTAACATCCAAACAAGTTCAAGCTGCCCTGCAGTCCGAGGGTACAACAGTGTCACCCCGTACTATCCGTCGGCGTCTGAATGAAAAGGGACTGCATGGTAGGATACCCAGGAAGACCCCACTTCTTACCCAGAGACATAAAAAAGCCAGGCTGGAGTTTGCCAAAACTTACCTGAGAAAGCCAAAAACGTTTTGGAAGAATGTTCTCTGGTCAGATGAGACAAAAGTAGAACCTTTTTGGAAAAGGCATCAACATAGAGTTTAAAGGAAAAAATAAGACCTGGAGCAGTTTGCCAAAGAAGAATGGTCTAAAATTCCAGCAGAGCATTGTAAGAAACTCATTGATGGTTACCGGAAGCGGTTGTTTGCAGTTATTTTGTCTAAAGGTTGTGCTACCAAGTATTAGGCTGAGGGTGCCAATACTTTTGTCTGGCCCATTTTTGGAGTTTTGTGTAAAATGATCAATGATTTTACTTTTTTTCATTCTCTTTTGTGTTTTTTCATTGCAAGCAAAATAAATGGGGATATTAATACCAAAGAGTTTGTGCTTGCAATCATTTTCTGGAAGAAACTGAGTATTATCTGACAGAATTGCAGGGGTGCCAATACTTTTGGCCAACACTGTAAGTGGATATATTGAATAGGGCTAGTACTGGAATCTAGCAGCAAGCAACTTCCACTTTTTGAACGAAGGACTTTGGCTATTTTTTGGCTGTTTCTTTGCTGTATGAGGTTGGCTATTGGGAACAAAGGCAAACGGTGTTTTTCTTAATTGAAAGAGTCTTGTGGCTGGGAATATTGACAAACCTCCTCTCCTGTAAGTGTGGACTACCACAGTGTTCTTTTAGGCTTTCAAGATGGTGGCCTGCCATGGGAAACCTGAGAGTCTCTGGTTCCAGGCAGGTCCCCAAACTGCCTTTTATTATAATCCTCTATTGGTAAGGTATACCAATATTAATGTTACAAATATTGGAGGTGTACTGAACTGACATAGTTCTTATATATGGTTTTCAGTTGTATACATTATTACCATTACTCTTGGTAAATGAAGTTTGTATAGTGATCAGAATCCATCCAAATCCCAGTGTTGATTCTAAGTGGTAACGTTCATTTATAAGGAACCAATTATAAGCTCTTACAATGGGCTTAGTACCAGGGACACACACTGGAGTCTTTTTTTAATCCAATTATAGCCTTATTATAAAATGACCCTTTAAAACATAACCATTGGCATTAACTTTTATATTATTCTATGATAATGACAACTTTCATGTGCCGCACAAGGGAAATAAAATGTCAGGGCTGCTGGCAGCTTTGAATGATACAAGATATAGCATTGTGTTCATGAAATGAATGTTAACTTTTGTTACGCTGAAGGAGTAGATTTCTAAAGCATCTAAGCTCCTTATAATCTGCTCATTTCATTTTTTTTATCCTGAATTGCAAGCTACAAAATTGACAATACTGCTAAACCGTGCAAAAGAAAAAGGAAAGACTGCATTTTCTGTTAGTAAAAGGGAACATCAGTGAGACACATAATACTCTTGATCTATATTATCATGCAATCATTAAAGTTATTGCATTTCTGAAGATCTTATATCATAAATGATCTTTGGTATATGGTATAAATAAATTTGCAGAAAGCATAGTCATTGACATGGAGCCTTTCCAGAGGAATAGATGCTATTTGTATGTTATCTCACAGACATAACCTACCTATGAGACATCAACGGTTAAATAAGTCACCCGAGAGGTCTATGGGTGTCATATTTTGACACTCTACAACTTGTCAGGTTGTACAGAGCCATAATATTGGATACCTTTCACATAGTCAGAATGTAGTCGCATTTTAGTGTCTGTATTTAAGGGGTTTTCCTATCTCAGCGTTTCAGCAGTCTGCCTGCAGTCTCTTCTTCTCACTTCCTGTATTTCTTCACTCCTCCTTCCCTTGCTGAACAGGACACTGAAGTATCACAATGCTTATGCAGATCAGATAACATGCACATGCTTGTAAAGAAGTACTCTGTGTTATCTGTGTGTTTACATAGAGAGATAACAGACCAGGCTTTATCTGCAAACTGCAATTAGCTAAACTGATTGTCCTGCCGGCAAGAGCAGTGAGTAAGTGACGTCACTTGTCCTATAGGTCCATGGTTATAGCAACGCTTTGTAAACAATGGGAGGAATAAGTTCACATAACAGGCAAACAAAGCAACATTTCTAAAGCAATTTACAGTTTAAATAAGTTTACATAAGCTACCAGTATAAATAGGATGCTTGAGATGGGCAAACCCTTTAAAGCTGCAAAACATAAGCCAACCTTGGTTGTTCTAACACAAACTTAGATCACAATAGAATGCTGTAATTCTGGTTTAGCAGAACTGCAAGAGGTCCATGTAATATAATCACAATATGGGCACTAAAATGGCTCCACAGTATAGCTATCCAAGTGCAGTCATAGCCATAAATTAGGGGTAGCGATGTAGCTACCTTTTGGGAACCATAATTCTAAGGAAGCATGATCCCACACTGTTATTCTATGGGGAGTACAAGTAATTACTAAAATAGGCAACAAGCAGTGGTGTAACTACCAGGGAAACAGCGGAGGCAGCTGCCACAGGGCCTGGGACATTAGGGGGCCCAGCAACAGCCGCTACTGCTGCGTTTTTTGTTTTTTTTAAATAAGCCGTTACCAGCTGGAGTTACTCTAGCCAGTAACGGGCACAACTTACTTACCGATCCTGGCAGGGGCCGGGATCAGTAAGTGACACCGTGGGCGCCGCAAACATCATTATTATACTCAGGGGTCTTTTCAGACCCCCGAGTACAATGATCGAAGTCCCGGGAGAGGTAAGTGAACAAAACAAACAGTGTTACTTACCTCTCCACGCTCCACAAAGGCTTCGGGGCCTACTTGTGTGACATCCTTATGCGTTGCAACGCAGCCCCCCAGTCACATGACGTCCCTGAAGTCATTGAAGATAGCCGACAGCGGAGAGCGCAAGTATAGGTAAGTAACGGTGTTTGTTTGTATCCCCTTCTCGGTCTCCGATTGTTAATTTGTGTCCACAATGGAGCATAATACTGAGTGATGGGGCCACTATGGTGCATAATACTAGGTGATGGGGCCACTATGGGGTATTATGTTGTATGCAGGGGCAACTATGGGGCATAATACTGGGTGAAGGGGTCACTATGGAGTATAATGCTGTGTGCAGGGGCAACTATGGAGCATAATAATGCGCTCAGAAATGTGTGTGGGGGGGTTGGTCGGGGTCTTCGGCGTCGGTCGGGGAGGCCCCAAATGTCAAAGGTTTGCCAGGGGGCCCCGCCATTCCTAGTTACGCCACTGGCAACAAGTACATTCTGGGTACTGCAACAACAACCAACAACATAACATGTAAATCATAAGTACACTATTGCATAGTCAGTTTTTCCACTTGTTATGCCAGGACCTATATTCAGCCCATAGTGTAATCGTCTTACTATGCAGTCTGTGGTAACGGAACCTCATTGCTGATCATTGACCTCAATGCATAATTTGACTTTCACAACAATTTTTTTTTTTTTTATTTGGCAGCCTTACAATGGCTTTCTAATGACTTTGATAGTTACCTTCTTGATAATATCATACATTACCATTTACTAATTTACCTTGAAGCTATTCAATGCTTAGTGAGCTGTTTCAAGGAGAATGAAACTTATACAAGATAAACCTGCATTCATAGATAATGTTTTGGAAAATGATAGCGTTTATACAGGCTTTACATTTTATCCTTCAAAGCTCACAGTTAAAGATTTATATCTTGCCATTTTTTCTAAAGAAATTCATTGAGATACAATAACAATTGTATAGTTATATTATGCAGTTGTTTCTATATAGTCTAATGTTTAACTACAAAAAATCTTTATGGTATGGAAAGGAGCATTCTAATTTAAATTCTAATGTATTTCAATTAAAGGGATGTTCCAGCATATGCATCGAATAGGAGAGTCCATAAATGTGATCTTTGGATGCCCAACACATTTATCAATGCAGTCTTATTTGCTGTGTGATTTAAACATTTGCTCCAGAGTTACAAGTCATTTGTGCCATACACTTCAGTTTGTAAGAGTTAGTAACATAGCAAGATAGCAGATGAAGTAGGATAAAGACACAGGTCTATCCATTCCAACCTAAAGCTCTAAAGTGTTGATCCAGAGGATGCCAATTGCGCCATGTCAAGGGAAGAAATTCCTTCCTAAATTCAAATTTGGCAATCTATATAAAACACCGGATTAACTTGTCTTCATCAAAAATCTTAAACCCATAACCTGGGCCTCTGTTATCTCTGTTTGTAAGTCCATATATATATATATATATATATATATATATATATATATATATATATATATATATATATATATATATATATATATGAAGAGCTCAACGGAAAAATGGCCTAAGTCCAAAAATCAATATTGTGAGAAAAACGAAATTTAAAGTTTTAGCCTAAAGCAAACGGGCATTATTGTGGAATATATCTATCCAATGTAATCAGCTAATGAACACCGTTAATCCTAATCATAAATTGTATTATTTATTTAAAAAATTGCAGCTTCATGTATAAATATTATTTAATATTATTAATTAATTACTACTATTATTAAACGATGAAGAATAATAATTACCTGCCTCCCTTTTCAGCGCTAAATATGTGCAAAAGTCGATTTAAAGCCTTTTAAACAATAAGACAAAGTTTTTACACTAATATAAACAACAGACCGGAAGTCACGATTTCAATGAAAAAATGACCAACGAGAGTGAAGTAAGTAAGTTTGTATTGGACTTAGGCCATTATTCCATTGAATGTAAATTCTTCTGCATTGAAATATATGGACTTAGGTCATTAATCCTAGGTACCTTGTAAACCCAATGCATAGAATGAGGTACAAAGAAGCTTTCTAGGTAATAATTTGAAATATGACAAAATGTGGACTTAGGCCATTTTTCCGTTGAGCTCTTCATATATATACATTGTAAACCTTACAGTAAATCAATACATATCAGCAACAATCTTATTACAGATAAGGGAAGAAGGCAGAGTAGTCAAAATCTTTGTAGACCTTTTAACATTATAAAATAAAACTTATGGTAAGGCCCTAAAGCAATGATCGTAGGGTTATGTCAACCTTGGAAAAAAAGACAGATTGGAGAAGTAAATGCTAAAAATTCTATTTCTTGACCTTTGGACGTTGCAGTAGATTCGATTATGTATTCTGGAAGGATATATTTCTATGAAATGTTTCTACAAGAAAGTATATGGTACCTCTAAACTGACTTAACAATATTTTGCCAAAATACTATACAGTTTGAAAAGTGAAATATTTTATTTACATATGAACCCCATGTATCGTATTTAATGTCTTGTGAAACACTGTCATATGTTTGCTTTTTTCTCCACAGTTCTGTATGTTATGTGAGAAAATGACAGGCAGAGTTCTGGAGTCCCGGTATATCAGAACCAGGTTTCTGACGTACGTGTGGTTCAGGGGAGGTCCTGAATAGACCTCAGCTCGAGGTGTGGGTCCTGGGCTTGTTACTGGGCCATAAAAGGCTGCAGAGACTGCACTTCAGGGCAGATCCTGGGAGGGAAAGGAGATGCCTGGGTCTGCCCTGAAATACTGAGAGTCTGGTGAGACCATACTGTAATACTTTCTTTTGTGTGTGTGGTTGGTAGTTCTTTACTGTTTAGTTAGTGCTCTGACAAGCAGGGTTATGTTTGATGTTCTTGCCTGAAGTTAAGGCTTAAAGATGAGCGAACAGTGTTCTATCGAACTCATGTTCAATCGGATATTAGGCTGTTCGGCATGTTCGAATCGAATCGAACACCGCGTGGAAAAGTGCGCCATTACTCGATTCCCCTCCCACCTTCCCTGGCGCCTTTTTTGCTCCAATAACAGCGCAGGGTAGGTGGGACAGGAACTACGACACTGGTAACGTTGAAAAAAGTAGGAAAAACCCATTGGCTGCCGAAAACATGTGACCTCTGATTTAAAAGTACAGTGTCGCCCAGGTTCGCGTCATTCTGAGCTTGCAATTCACCGGGGACGGAGGCTTCAGTCCATTTAGCTAGGGCTTAGATTCTGGGTAGGCAGGGACAGGCTAGGATAGGAAGGAGAAGACAACCAACAGCTCTTGTAAGAGCTAAATTCCAGGGAGAAGCTTGTCAGTGTAACGTGGCACTGACGGGCTCAATCGCCGCAACCCAGCTTTCCCAGGATCCTGAATGGAATACACTAACAGTGTATTCCCGTATACCCTATATATACACCCCCGATCCCCGTTCCAACGGTGTGCCCCCCCACCTTCACCCCAGAAATACACTGCAAGTCCCCTAGCAATAGAATTGGGGCTATATACACCCACTATTTTTGCTACTGCCATATAGTGCCATTATCTGACTGGGAATTCAAAGAATATATTGGTGTTACAAATACACTCAAGTCCTGCCACTGCCATATAGTGCCAGTTTCTGACTGGGAATTCAAACAATATATTGGGGTTACAAATACACTCATTTCTTGCTACTGCCATATAGTGCCAGTTTCTGACTGGGAATTCAAAGAATATATTGGTGTTACAAATACACTCAAGTCCTGCCACTTCCATATAGTGCCAGTTTCTGACTGGGAATTCAAAGAATATATTGGGGTTACAAATACCCTCATTTCTTGCTACTGCCATATAGTGCCAGTTTCTGACTGGGAATTAAAAATGCGCAAGGCTCCCGGAAAGGGATGTGGACGAGGCCGTGGGCGAGGTCGGGGAATGGTTCTGGGGAGCAAGGTAGCGGTGAAGCCACAGGGCGTCCCGTGCCTACTCCTGTGGGGCAGCAAGCATTGCGCCACTCCACAGTGCCAGGGTTGCTTGCCACATTAACTAAACTGCAGGGTACAAACCTTAGTAGGCCCGAGAACCAGGAACAGGTCTTGCAATGGCTGTCGGATAACGCTTACAGCACATTGTCCAGCAGCACATTGTCAGCCTCTGCCTCCTCTCCTCCTATTACCCAACAGTCTTGTCCTCCTTCCTCCCAAAATTCCCAATCTTCACAGAACAATAACCCCAACAGTCCCTGCTCCCCAGAGCTGTTCTCCGCTCCTTTCATTGTCCCTCAACCTGCCCCTCCATTTCGCGATTCCACGGACCTAACAGACGAGCATCTGTGTCCAGATGCTCAAACACTAGAGTCTCCTCCATCTCCGTTCGATTTGGTGGTGGATGACCAGCAACCCACCCTCATTGACGAGGATGTGACGCAGTTGCCGTCAGGGCATCCAGTTGACATGCGCATTGTGCGGGAGGAGGAGATGAGACAAGAGTTGGAAGAGGAAGTGGTGGATGATGAGGACACTGACCCGACCTGGACAGGGGGGAGGTCAAGCGGGGAAAGTAGTGTGGATGTTGAGGCAGGTGCAGCACCAAAAAGGGTAGCTAGAGGCAGAGGCAGAGATCAGCAGCTTAGGCGAAGCCAGGCCACACCCGGAATCTCCCAAGATGTTCCAGTTCATACCCAGCCCCGAAAAACTCCCACCTCGAGGGCACGTTTCTCAAAGGTGTGGAGTTTTTTCAAGGAATGCGCCGAGGACAGATATAGTGTTGTCTGCACAATTTGCCTCTCGAAATTGATTAGGGGCTCTGAGAAGAGCAACCTGTCCACCACTTCAATGCGCCGTCATTTGGAATCCAAGCACTGCAATCAGTGGCAGGCAGCAACGGCAGGACAAAGGCCGCCCGCCGTTCACGCCACTGCCTCTTCCTCTGCCACTGCTCACACTGCTGGCGATGCAATCCAGAGGACGAGCCAGGACACCACTTCATCTGCCTCCGCCACTTTGTTGACTTCTTCCTCATCCTCCCCTGTTCCTGTCTTATCTCCTTCTCCTGCACCATCAAAGGCACCATCAGGCGCTTCTTTACAACAACCCACCATCTCTCAGACATTGGAGCGGCGGCAGAAATACACCGCTAACCACCCACACGCGCAAGCCTTGAACGCCAACATCGCTAAACTGCTGGCCCAGGAGATGTTGGCGTTCCGGCTTGTTGAAACTCCCGCCTTCCTGGACCTGATGGCAACTGCGGCACCTCGCTATGCCATCCCTAGCCGTCACTACTTCTCCCGGTGTGCCGTCCCCGCCTTGCACCAGCACGTGTCACTCAACATCAGGCGGGCCCTTAGTTCCGCGCTTTGCACAAAGGTACACTTGACCACCGACGCGTGGACAAGTGCATGCGGACAGGGACGCTACATTTCACTGACGGCACACTGGGTGAATGTAGTTGAGGCTGGGACTGCTTCCCAAACTGACCCGGTGTACCTCGTCTCCCCGCCTAATATTCCTGGCAGGGACACGAGAAGAACACCCCCCTCCTCCTCCTCCTCCTCCACCACCTCCTCCTCCGCCACCGACTCCTCCTCCACTACCGCCTCCTCCTCCGCTGTTAGATTTACCCCAGCTACGAGTTGGAAACGTTGCAGCACTGGCGTTGGTAGACGTCAGCAGGCCGTGCTGAAGCTGATCAGCTTGGGGGACAGACAGCACACTGCCTCCGAGGTGAGGGATGCCCTCCTCGATGAGACGGCAATATGGTTTGAGCCGCTGCACCTGGGCCCAGGCATGGTCGTTTGTGATAACGGCCGGAACCTGGTAGCAGCTCTGGAGCTTGCCAGACTCCAACATGTTCCATGCCTGGCCCACGTCTTCAACCTAGTGGTGCAACGTTTCCTAAAGAGCTACCCCAATGTTCCAGAGCTACTGGTGAAAGTGCGGCGCATGTGCGCCCACTTTCGCAAGTCGACAGTAGCTGCTAGCTTAAAATCTCTCCAGCAACGCCTGCATGTGCCACAACACCGGCTTTTGTGCGATGTCCCCACACGCTGGAACTCAACGTTTCAGATGTTGAATAGAGTGGTTGAGCAGCAGAGACCTTTGATGGAATACCAGCTACAAAACCCTAGGGTGCCACAAAGTCAGCTGCCTCAGTTTCTCATCCATGAGTGGCCATGGATGAGAGACCTTTGTGACATCCTACGGGTGTTTGAGGAGTCCACAAGGAGGGTGAGCTCTGAGGATGCGATGGTGAGCCTTACAATCCCGCTCTTGTGTGTTCTGAGAGAATCCCTGATTGACATCAGGGATAACTCAGATCACACAGAGGAGTCAGGGATAGCGATCCATCACAGCTGGAGAGTAGGTCCACACATCTGTCCGCTTCATCGCGTTTAATAGAGGAGGAGGAGGAGGAAGAAGAGCTGTCCGATGATGTGACCACCATCACATCATCGGACAGCTCTTCTTCCTCCTCCTCCTCCTCCTCCATTAAACGCGATGAAGCGGACAGGAGGCTTCCGGGCAACTTCGAATCGTCCCATTGTTGCAGCGCGGATGGGTAGACATGGAGGATGAGGAGGAAATGGAGATTGAACTTTCCGGTGGGGCCAGAGGAGTCATGCCAACTAACACTGTGGCAGACATGGCTGAGTTCATGTTGGGGTGCTTTACAACCGACAAGGGTATTGTCAAAATCATGGAGGACAACCAGTACTGGATCTTTGCTATCCTTGACCCCCGGTATAAAAACAACATCTCCTCTTTTATTCTGGTAGAGGGGAGGGCCAATCGCATCAATGCTTGCCACAAGCAATTGGTGCAGAATATGATGGAGATGTTTCCAGCATGTGACGTTGGCGGCAGGCAGGGCAGTTCCTCCAGTAGGCGACCAAGTTCTCACCGGTCCACACAAACAAGGGGCACACTGTCTAAGGTCTGGGACACCTTGATGGCACCCCCTCGCCAAAGTGCCGCCACGGAGGGTCCTAGTGTCACCAGGCGTGAGAAGTATAGGCACATGTTGCGGGAATACCTTTCCGACCACAGCCCTGTCCTCTCCGATCCCTCTGCGCCCTACACGTATTGGGTGTCGAAGTTGGACCTGTGGCTTGAACTTGCCCTATATGCCTTGGAGGTGCTGTCCTGTCCTGCCGCCAGCGTCCTATCTGAGAGAGTGTTCAGTGCAGCCGGTGGCATCATCACTGACAAGCGCACCCGTCTGTCAGCTGAGAGTGCCGACCGGCTCACTTTGATAAAAATGAACCACCACTGGATAGAGCCTTCATTTTCGTGCCCACCTGTGTAAAGCACCCCAACATGAAACTCCATGTCTGTGCTCAACCTCTCCAATTCCTCCGCATCCTCATACTCATCCACCGTAAGCGTTGCACAATTCTGCTAATACTAGGCTCCCTCCACCCTGATTTCCCACAACTCTGCTGGTTAGAGGCTCCCTCCACCCTGATTTCCCCCAACTCTGCTGGTTAGAGGCTCCTTCCACCATGAATTTGCCCAAACTGTGGTTTTTAGAGGCTCCCTCCACCATGAATTTGGCCAAACTGGGGTTTTTAGAGGCTCCCTCCACCATGAATTGGTCCAAACTGGGCTGGTTAGAGGCTCATCATGAATTTGCCCAAACTGGGGTTTTTAGAGGCTCCCTCCACCATGAATTTCCCAAAACTTGGCTGTTTAGAGGCTCCCTCCACCATGAATTGGTCCAAACTGGGCTGGTTAGAGGCTCCCTCCACCATGAATTTGCCCAAACTGGGGTTTTTAGAGGCTCCCTCCACCATGAATTGGTCCAAACTGGGCTGGTTAGAGGCTCCCTCCACCATGAATTTGCCCAAACTGGGGTTTTTAGAGGCTCCCTCCACCATGAATTGGTCCAAACTGGGCTGGTTAGAGGCTCCCTCCACCATGAATTTCCCAAAACTTGGCTGTTTAGAGGCTCACTCCACCATGAATTGGTCCAAACTTGGCTGTTAGAGGCTCCCTCCACCATGAATTTGCCCAAACTGGGGGTTTTAGAGGCTCCCTCCACCATGAATTTCCCAAAACTTGGCTGTTTAGAGGCTCCTTCCACCATGAATTGGTCCAAACTGGGCTGGTTAGAGGCTCCCTCCACCATGAATTGGTCCAAACTGGGCTGGTTAGAGGCTCCCTCCACCATGAATTTGCCCAAACTGGGGTTTTTAGAGGCTCCCTCCACCATGAATTGGTCCAAACTGGGCTGGTTAGAGGCTCCCTCCACCATGAATTTCCCAAAACTTGGCTGTTTAGAGGCTCCTTCCACCATGAATTGGTCCAAACTGGGCTGGTTAGAGGCTCCCTCCACCATGAATTTGCCCAAACTGTGGTTTTTAGAGGCTCCCTCCACCATGAATTTGGCCAGACTGGGGTTTTTAGAGGCTCCCTCCACCATGAATTGGTCCAAACTGGGCTGGTTAGAGGCTCCCTCCATCATGAATTTGCCCAAACTGGGGTTTTTAGAGGCTCCCTCCACCATGAATTTCCCAAAACTTGGCTGTTTAGAGGCTCCCTCCACCATGAATTGGTCCAAACTGGGCTGGTTAGAGGCTCCCTCCACCATGAATTTGCCCAAACTGGGGTTTTTAGAGGCTCCCTCCACCATGAATTGGTCCAAACTGGGCTGGTTAGAGGCTCCCTCCACCATGAATTTGCCCAAACTGGGGTTTTTAGAGGCTCCCTCCACCATGAATTGGTCCAAACTGGGCTGGTTAGAGGCTCCCTCCACCATGAATTTCCCAAAACTTGGCTGTTTAGAGGCTCACTCCACCATGAATTGGTCCAAACTTGGCTGTTAGAGGCTCCCTCCACCATGAATTTGCCCAAACTGGGGGTTTTAGAGGCTCCCTCCACCATGAATTTCCCAAAACTTGGCTGTTTAGAGGCTCCTTCCACCATGAATTGGTCCAAACTGGGCTGGTTAGAGGCTCCCTCCACCATGAATTGGTCCAAACTGGGCTGGTTAGAGGCTCCCTCCACCATGAATTTGCCCAAACTGGGGTTTTTAGAGGCTCCCTCCACCATGAATTGGTCCAAACTGGGCTGGTTAGAGGCTCCCTCCACCATGAATTTCCCAAAACTTGGCTGTTTAGAGGCTCACTCCACCATGAATTGGTCCACACTTGGCTGGTTAGAGGCTCCCTCCACCATGAATTGGTCCAAACTGGGCTGGTTAGAGGCTCCCTCCACCATGAATTTGCCCAAACTGTGGTTTTTAGAGGCTCCCTCCACCATGAATTTCCCAAAACTTGGCTGTTTAGAGGCTCCTTCCACCATGAATTGGTCCAAACTGGGCTGGTTAGAGGCTCCCTCCACCATGAATTTGCCCAAACTGTGGTTTTTAGAGGCTCCCTCCACCATGAATTTGGCCAAACTGGGGTTTTTAGAGGCTCCCTCCACCATGAATTGGTCCAAACTGGGCTGGTTAGAGGCTCCCTCCACCATGAATTTGCCCAAACTGGGGTTTTTAGAGGCTCCCTCCACCATGAATTTCCCAAAACTTGGCTGTTTAGAGGCTCCCTCCACCATGAATTGGTCCAAACTGGGCTGGTTAGAGGCTCCCTCCACCATGAATTTGCCCAAACTGTGGTTTTTAGAGGCTCCCTCCACCATGAATTGGTCCAAACTGGGCTGGTTAGAGGCTCCCTCCACCATGAATTTGCCCAAACTGGGGTTTTTAGAGGCTCCCTCCACCATGAATTGGTCCAAACTGGGCTGGTTAGAGGCTCCCTCCACCATGAATTTGCCCAAACTGGGGTTTTTAGAGGCTCCCTCCACCATGAATTTGGCCAAACTGGGGTTTTTAGAGGCTCCCTCCACCATGAATTTCCCAAAACTTGGCTGTTTAGAGGCTCCCTCCACCATGAATTGGTCCAAACTGGGCTGGTTAGAGGCTCCCTCCACCATGAATTTGCCCAAACTGGGGTTTTTAGAGGCTCCCTCCACCATGAATTGGTCCAAACTGGGCTGGTTAGAGGCTCAATCCACCCTGATTTTCAAAAGCAATGTTAGTGCCGACCTCAACTCACTACAAGGGCCAAATTCACTACTGGTGACAAGCTGTCCTCACTCCAAGGGCCAAATACACGTTTCCAGGTATTTTCCCACTTTGATAGAGGTTTTTTTGAATGTGTAAAGTGTGTAGTTGTTAGGCTGTGATGTTGGGGTAATAGAGGGTCTTTGGTGTGTTAGATGCCCCCAGACATGCTTCCCCTGCTGTCCCAGTGTCATTCCAGAGGTGTTGGCATCATTTCCTGGGGTGACCCTGGTGACCCTCCAGACACGGATTTGGGTTTCCCCCTTAACGAGTATCTGTTCCCCATAGACTATAATGGGGTTCGAAACCCGTTCGAACACACGAACAGTGAGCTGCTGTTCGAATCGAATTTCAAACCTCGAACATTTTAGTGTTCGCTCATCTCTATTAAGGCTGTATTTTATTTTGCTTATTGTGTACCTGACCTGAAGCTTTATTTTATTTTGCTGTTTTTCCAAAAAAAATCTGTTTGCACCAGATATCATGCGCCTGTCTCTGACTGTAAAGTGTATTACAATTTATCCCAAGCAGGAGACATTCAGGGAGACTGCAGTAAGATTAGTCTTTTTTAAAATGGCTCTAAGGGCCCGTGCACACGGAGTTAATGCGAGAGCATTTTAGCATGATACACGTATATAGAATAAACATGTTAAAATAACACTCCCATTGACTTCAATGAAATTTTTTACACATGTAAAAAATTTCATTGAAGTCCATGGGAGTGTTATTTTAACACGTGTATTCTATACACGTGTATTGTGCTAAAATGCACTTGCGTTAACTCCGTGTGCATGGGCCCTTACTACGGAGCCACGTTCTTGGTCTTGTATTGAAGCCAAGAATATTGTCTGTAGCCCACCTGGATTATGAGAGTCACTGGTTAATGAAGAGCTGCATATAATCGAGAACACGAGCAGCTGACAGTCTTCAAGGAGAGGAGAAAATAATTTTTATTATTCTCCTGTTTCTGTCACTTCAGATAACCCCAAGAGAGGGGATACCATGGACTTTTGTTCATGATAACACCCCTCATTATAAATCAGAAAGCATGCTTGTCATTGCTCACCTCAGCAACTAAGTAGTTGTACAGAAAAAAAAGAAAAAATACTTTTTTTTCCATTTTAATGAAAAAGAATAAAAATGAAAAACACATTTGGTATTGCCACACCCATAACAGCCCTTATAATAAAGTGAGTACATTATTTATTCTACATGATAAACCCATAAACTTTAAAAGTCAAATACAAGAAATGATGTTTTCTGTTCATCTCACCTCTCAAAAGCAAAAAGTAATAAAAACTAATAGTCTTTTGCACTCGCAAAATACAAGGTCTTGTAAAGCTACATTCAGATAACATGTAAAAAGTTTTGAAAGAAGGAATGCAGAAAGGGATAAAATGTTACTGATATAAGACTAAATGCATTCACTAAAGGGTTAAAAAGTACATAAGGCACCAGAGTTATGTGGCAGCAATATTTATTTGAGCCATAAATTCAAAAACTGTATTAAAAAACAAATATATATATCAGTGTTATTGTTAGTGGATTTAGGGGGTTTCTCTTGATTAATATTATGGTAGTGCTTTTCTCTCCACATGATTCATGCGGATACCACGTAGAAAATATACGGACCCCATTATAGTCTATGGTGTCTGTGTGATTTCTTAGCTTTTTAATGCGTTTGATATTCCCTTCGAGAGTTCTCCAAGCGGACTCCCAGAACGGAATACTGAACACAGATGTGAACCAGGCCTTAGTACAATATTTAAAGTTGTTGGTTTTTTTTGTATTTTAGGAAAAATGTAAGGAAAGCACCATCTTGAATGTCCCAATATAGAGTAGTGGAAGCTTTGGTCTGCATGCTGTCTTTTATTACAGATGACGGATAGCATATGGACTCTTTCATTTCTATGATGTCATAAACACAGCCATAGTTTTTATTGATCCATGTGGGGGATGTTGGACCAAGAAACAAAATATAGAGCAAGTCTGATGCCTGTATGTTTTTGCATATTGCTCTACGTACTCTAATGATGGGGTGCAAGAAAAACACATCTGCCATCCATTCCATTTTTCTTAGACCTGCATACAACTACAGTCGTGTGCATGAAGCCTCATCCTCAGAAGTCATTCTGAGAATACTTTGGGGCAGTGCCAAAGACAAGGGATAATACAATAGTGCTACCTCTCTGCATTATTGTCTTTCTATGTTAGTCCTTGTTAAGAATATTAATATTACATAGTTACATATAGTTACATAGTAGATGAGGTTGGATAAAGACATGAGTCCATCAAGTCCAACCTATAACCCTACAATCCCTACAGTGTTGATCCAGGGGAAGGCAAAAAACCCCATGAGGCTCATGCCAATTGCCCTATTTCAGGGGAAAAAATTCCTTCCCGACTCCAAATCTGGCAGTCAGTATAAAACCCTGGATCAACGTGTCCTTAAAATCTATAGACCATAACCCATTATATTTTTCTCTTCAAGAAAGGCATCCAGGCCCACTTTGAACTTGTTCAGTGAATCCGCCATCACCACTTCCTGGGGCAGAGAGTTCCAGAGCCTCGTTGTTCTTACTGTGAAGAATCCCCTTCTATGTTTCTGGTGAAACCTTCTCTCCTCCAGACGTAGAGGATGTCCTCTTGTCACTGTCACTGGCCAAGGAGTAAAAATATCCTTAGAAAGTTTTTTGTATTGTCCTTTCATGTATTTGTACATTGTTATTAGATCTCCCCGTAGACGTCTTTTCTCTAAACTGAATAACCCCAAGTTTGTTAATCTATCGTTGTACTCCAGTCCACCCATTCCCCTAATCATTTTGGTTGCCCGTCTTTGCACTTTTTCAAGTTCGCTTATGTCTTTCTTGTATATCGGGGCCCAAAATTGCGCACAATATTCTAAGTGTGGCCGTAGCAGTGATTTGTATAGAGGCATAACTATGTCCTTGTCATGAGAATCTAGACCTCTTTTGATGCATCCCATAACTTTATTTGCCTTGGCAGCAGCTGCCTGGCACTGGTCATTAAAGGTAAGCTTGCTGTCCACCAAAATCCCTAAGTCTTTTTCATTGACAGTCTTACCCAGTAATTTACTATTTAGTACATAGTCATACATTTTATTACGTCGCCCAAAGTGCATTACTTTACATTTGTCAACATTAAACTTCATTTGCCAAGTCTATGCTCATGCTTCCAGTTTCCTTAGATCCCCTTGTAATATTCTACTATCCTCCTCATTATTGATTACCCTACAAAGTTTAGTATCATCTGCAAATATAGACACCCTGCTTTGTAAACCCTCTACCAGGTCATTAATAAAGATATTAAACGAGAGGACCTAATACTGACCCTTGTGGCACCCCACTGGTGACTGTGGCCCAGTCTGAATATTTACCATTAACAAGTACCCTCTGTTTCCTATCAGTGAGCCAGTTGCTAACCCAAATGCATATGTTTTCCCCCAGTCCCAACATTCTCATTTTGCATACCAACCGTTTATGTGGAACAGTATCAAAAGCCTTTGAAAAGTCCAGGTACACCACGTCTACTGCATTACCCATGTCCAGTCTTGAACTGACCTCCTCATAGAAGCTGATCAGATTAGTCTGACAGGAACGATTCCTCATAAACCCATGCTGATTGGGTGATATAAGATTATTTACATTGAGATACTCCAGGATAGCATCTCTTAGAAAGCCCTCAAATATCTTTCCCACCACAGAAGTTAAACTTACTTGCCTATAGTTTCCAGGTTCCCTTTTACACCCCTTTTTGAAAATTGGCACCACATTTGCTATTCGCCAATCCTGTGGAACAGACCCAGTCATTACTGAATCCTTAAATATTAGATACAAGGGTCTATCTATGACCATGCTTAATTCCCTCAGAACTCGGGGGTGTATACCAACTGGACCGGGCGATTTCTCTATTTTAGTGTTTTGCAGGCGGCGCTGCACTTCTTCCTGGGTTAAGCAGGTGACCTTTAATTGAGAGTTTACATTACCCCTAATCATGTTGTTGGCAAATGGATTTTCTTGTGTAAACACTGTAGAGAAGAAGGCATTTAATACTTGTGCTTTTTACTCATCCTCCTCCACCATTACACCCAGATTATTTTTGAGAGTGCCCACATTGTCAGTTTTTATTCTCTTATTATTTTATGTAATTGAAGAATAATTTTGGATTACTTTTACTTTCCTTGGCAATTTTTCTCTCAGCCTCAATCTTCGCCTCCTTTATTTGTTTTTTGCACAATTTATTTTTCTCCTTATAGTTTTTTAATGCGGTGTCGCTACTTTCTTGTTTTAGTACTTTAAATGCTTCCTTTTTATCCCTCATTGCATTCTGTACTGTTTTAGTTAGCCATATTGGTTTTCTATGATTTCTGGCCCGCTTATTCCCATAGGGTATGTGTTTTCTTGTGCTCTTATTTAGTATATTTTTGAAGATGTCCCATTTAGTTTGTGTTCCCGTCACGTTGAGGACATTGTCCCAGTTTATGCTGCTAAGCTCCTCTCTCAGCTGGTTATAATTTGCCTTCCTGAAGTTTAGTGTTTTTGTACCCCCTCTAATGAACGTCTTCTTAATGTGTACAAGAAAACTTATTATGTTATGGTCACTATTACCCAGATGTCCCCCAACCTCCACTTTTGATAATGTGTCACGTTCATTTGTTAAAATTAGGTCTAGTCGTGCCTCGCCTCTTGTTGGGTCCTGCACTAGTTGCGATAGGTAATTGTCTTTTATTACTGACAAGAACCTGTTCCCTTTGTTGGATCTGCAGGTTTCTGCCTCCCAGTTGATATCAGGGTAGTTGAAATCCCCCATAATAATGACTTTATTATGCCTTGCGGCCTCATCTATTTGTTTTATTAGTATATTTTCAGCTTCTTCCGTTATATTTGGAGATTTATAACAAACCCCTATCAGTATTTTATTATTTTTTGTTCCTCCCGTAATCTCCACCCATAAGGACTCCACATAATCATTTTCCTCCCAGATGTCCTCACGCAGGACTGGCTTAAGGCCGGTTTTTACGTATAAGCAAACCCCTCCCCCGTTCTTATTTGTACGCTCCTTTCTAAACATACTGTACCCTTGTATATTTATAGCCCAGTCATAGCTAGAGTCTAGCCATGTCTCACTTACCCCCACCATGCCATAATTGTCATCACTTCTAGTTCCTCCATCTTGTTAGTAAGACTTCGGGCATTTGTATACATACATTTCATAGATTTATCTTCCCTACTCTTCCACTGCCTACTGACTGCTCTAACCCGACCCCCTGCTCCACCCCCAGTTACAGTATCTAGCCCTCTTTCCATTTCTACACTATCTTGCCCTCTACATCTGTTACCCTCCCCCCCAGTACCTAGTTTAAACACTCCTCCAACCGTCTAGCCATCTTCTCCCCCAGCACAGCTGCACCCTCCCCATTGAGATGCAGCCCATCCCTAGCATAGAACCTGTAGCCCACAGCAAAGTCGGCCCAGTTCTCCAGGTACCCAAACCCCTCCTTCCTACACCAACTCTTGAGCCACTTGTTTACCTCCCTAATCTCCCTCTGCCTTTCCTGTGTGGCTCGTGGAACAGGCAGTATTTCTGAGAATACTACCCTTGCCTTCAACTTGCTCCCTAAATCCCTGAAATCATTTTTAAGGACCTTCCACCTAGCGCTAACTTTGTCATTTGTGCCAATGTGCACCATGACCGCTGGATCCACACCAGCCCCACCCAGTAATCTGTCAACCCGATCCGCGATATGTCGAACTCGAGCGCCAGGAAGGCAAGACACCGTGCGATGATCCCGGTCTTTGTGACAGATTGCCCTATCTGTTCCCCTAATAATTGAATCTCCCACTACCAGCACCTGTCTAGTCTTCTCTGCGCTCCTATCCGCCTTCTTACTGGAGCAGATATTCCCCTGGCTTTCAGAGGAAGTATCGTGCTGCAGCAATGTTACCCCTGTACTAACATCCCCCTCATCTGCCAATTTAGCAAACTTGTTGGGGTGTGCCAGTTCAGGACTAACCTCCCTGGCACTCTTCCCTCTACCCCGCTGGTTTCTAACTGTCAACCAGCTAGCTGCCTCAAGTTCCTGCACCTCCATGCTACCATCCCCATCTGCACTTGCCCCAATGAGATGTTGCTCTGTGAGCATCAAACTCCTTTCCAAGTTACCAATGGATCGCAGTGTTTCAATTCGCCCATTTAGATCCATGATCTGGGCTTCCAAATGTGCAATGTGATTGCATCTTTCACAACAGTATGCCCCCTCAAGCGGCTGCTCAAGCAGAGCATACATGTTGCAAGATGCACACTGGACAGCATTGGTAAGTATGGAGCTCATCTTACCTGATGGGGAATATTACAGCAAAACACCCAAATTCAAATGAAAAATAAAAGGGTTTTCCCTGTAAAGTCCCTGAATCTAAAGTCACTTAATATTAAGTCACACTTAGACCAAACCACACTTAGGAACAAACCACACTCGCAAGCTCCCACACTCGCTTAATACTTAGCTGTTTTATAGCTGCTCCAAGTAGACCAGAAAGCTGCCACTGATCCCACTGATTTTCTGGTTGCAAAAGGTTGCATATTCTTAATAAAGTTTTGAAGTTTTAAATCACGTTATTTTGCCATAAAATTTAGGTGATTACAGACAAAACCCATTCCAGTTGTTATGTTAGTCTTTGCCATTATTAACATGAACAATCAATGGCTGCGCACCCACCAGAGATTACCTTACAAAATACCCAAGAGTGCTGTTTCTGAGACCATTATCATCACAAAGATCTCTGTAGATATGATGCTTAATGTAATGATTCTGCGTAGGAACCACTTTCTTTAGAAATGCCAAGTATAGACTTAAGAAAACTAACACTAAATTTAGGTGTCGTTGATGCTGAATTTGTAAAGCAGAAAATTTCTGCATTAGGAATTTGAAGCAGATTTCATTCTGCTTGACAAAAAAAACGTAGATTTTGATGCAGAATTTGAAAAGGAATTTGGAGAAGAGTGCCATTGTATTTTGCCAATGTTGCCTTTATTGGACAGGGCCAAATTCCACATCAAATTCTTCATATAATTCTGCACCAACAGGAAAGGTGTATTTTTGCCTCCCATTAATTTCAATGAGAAAATCGGCTGTTGCTTTGCATTGAAATGAATGGGAGACTGATTTTAGGCAGACTTTGAGCTAGATTCCACCTCAAATGAGTGTCAGATTCCCAGATTTGAACACCCCCTTAACCAAGACAGTAGAAGAAGTTAAGGCTCAGATGTACAACTCTCACATCCATCAATCCAGCAGCAATTTTACTCAGTGGTGCATCTTGGTGTATCTAATTTAGGCTAAAATATTTTGACTTGCTAGAAATGCGTCTGTGGATTTTCATAAAATGGAGCCATGGCTTAAATGTGCCACAAAGCACCAAATAAGTGGTACTCTAATCCCAAATGAGCCAATTAAATTTAGTAAACTTGGACTTGACAGTCTAAAGATACCCCAAATTTTTCATCCAGCATCTGCCTCTTTTTTTCTCTCTCTGTTACCATATTTTTTTAATTCCTACACAGTACATAAGAATCTCACAGAACTAATTTCCAAAACTCGTCTCTTTACGCTGACCCAGTTATGAAGTATAAGGAATACAAATATATTCAGAAACATCAAGGACACGGAGAAATCCATGTATGAAACTCCTATGAAAACATTTTGTTTAGCTTACATTAAACTTTTATTTTATTTTAATATTGTGTCAATTTACAATCTTGCAGTCTTTCAGATACATGTTGATGTTCTTGACAAAATGCCAAAGGTACAGAAAAAGAAAGGAAATCTATAACAAGCAGCCTTATGCTGGCCATACACATTAAATAGGTTGTTCAGTTGACAGCTATTCCTCGCATACACAAGCTGCATGTGTCCTAAATGGGATGAATAAGCCTCTGCCAGGCAACTCTGGGAAGCAAACGGTTGAGACTAGAATGGTGTGGTTTAAATCAGGTGTGTTGTGGATACAGTAGGTGGCGCTGTCTTGGCTCTGGGAGTGTTATCTAGTAGAGATGAGCGAGTAGTACTCGATCGAGTAGGTATTCGATTGAATACTACGGTATTTGAAATTCTCGTACTCGATCGAGTACCACTCGCTATTTGAATGGAAAAGTTTGATGCAGAACCAGCATTGATTGGCCGAATGCTATACAGTCGGCCAATCAACGCTGGTTCTTCTCCTACCTTTAGAAGTCTTCTCCGTGCAGCTTCCCCGCGGCGTCTTCCGGCTCTGAATTCACTCTGCCAGGCATCGGGCCTGGGCAGAGCCGACTGCGCATGCCCGCGCTACAAGAAAATGGCTGCTTTGACTGTAAGCGGCCATTTTCTTGTAGTGCGGGCATGCGCAGTCGGCTCTGCCCAGGCCCGATGCCTGGCAGAGTGAATTCAGAGCCGGAAGACTCCGCGGGGAAGCTGCACGGAGCACACTTCTCGGAGGCATTTTACGGTTCGCTCATCTCTATTATCTAGGCTCCATCACAGCTAACACACTCAGACTCTCAGCATTTTTGTGTATTGCATTGTTGCAGTAGAGGCTAATTATACCTCCCCTATACGCAACCCTAATCCTAGTCCACATGGTTTGACAAGGATACAGCAGGTGGTGCCTCATACTGAGAGTCACAGGAGACAGCGCCACCTACTGGATCCACAGCATACCAAGTAGCACCTGATTTTACCCACTCAATTCTAGCATCTACCAGGAGCAAACAGATGGAAGCCTGGATGAGAACTGCAGTACTTGGGGGCTCATTTGCATATTTATAAAAAGCTACATTTCTTATTGTTGGGGCATTGGATAACCAATGCAGGGTTTCAAAGTCTGGTGCCTTGCAGACCCCTTTCTGCAGAGAAAGTTAGGGGGGCATCAGGGGTGTTGCCATTGGCCCCATAACCTTTATCATGATTTACATCAGTTGTCTGGTATAAATGATGCCAGAAGTCTACACCAACAAGAACCTGGGGTAAGATTTCGGTTTAGGCACCCAGACCCCAGAGGATATTGCTAATTTATGATGAGAAATGGACCTTGTCATAAATTAGGCACACATTTCAACAGCATAGGGATTATCAAGACTGTAAGACTATATAATGTTTTGAAATATAATTTATTAACCTATTACGTTGCACATCATAAAAGAACAGAAATGTACAATCAGTTTAACACTTTCAACTTAGTGCACCAAAATAGGTGTGGCTGTGTACTATGTACTATGCGAGGAATGATTGTGAAATAATTATATTCTATATTTTGAGACTAGTACTATTGTTTAATAAATATATATACACAGGATTCCAATATTTATAAAGCTAATTCTAGCTACCGTATTTTTCGGACTATAAGACGCACCTAGGCTTTAGAGGAGGAAAATAGGGAAAAAAAATTTGCAGCAAAAAATAGTAAAATATTTAATATATGGCAGTTGTAGTTTTGCAACAGCTGCAAGGCCACATTGACAGGTGACCCTGCAGCTGTACGGGGACGCATAGTGTTTTTTTTTTGCGGGGCCAGATGTACTTTTTAGTTATATCGCCACACAGCTTTACAGGTACGGGGCCGGTGGGGACCGGCCCCGGGGGAGAAGGGGCCGCCAATACAGACCCGGCATCCGCTGTACTAGAGAGGCGGATGCCGGCGAGGGATAGACGCCGGCACAGGTGCCCGGGCCTGAGACATCGCTACGCTCCTCTGCCCTGCATGAAGCCAGCAGCAGCAGCGGGGGGACGGAGGAGCGGAATAGCATCGCCCCTGCCGCTGCTGGCTTCATGCAGGGCAGAGGAGCGTAGCGATGTCTCAGGCCCCGGCACCTGTGCTGGCGTCTATCCCTCACCGGCATCTGCCTCTCTATTACAGCGGAAGCCAGGCGCCACATTCAGACTATAAGGCGCACCCTTCTTTTCCCCCCAAATTTGGGGGGAAAAAGTGCGTCTTATAGTCCGAAAAATACGGTAATTCCATCCTCACTTTGCAGATAAAAATCTGCAGCGGCAAAATCTGTGATTTCAAAAATACTTGTGTTTTTTAAAATAACAGCATGTCAATTATAATTACAGAAATCCTGGCATTTTCAGTATAGGTATAATAAGCGCAGAAAGTCCGCAGAGGACAGTGTATATGTGGGTGTATGTGCACAGTATGCTACAGTTTTTCTCATTGCAAATTGTGACAAAATTCTAATCTCCCCATTGTCTATAGTTCTAATTCAGGATTGTTAGAAGATAAATAGCCTGAGATTTGACTTTCTTAGTGTATTGCAGCCATCACATTTGATGTGTTAATCTGACAGATTTATGTCATATCTCATAAAAAAAAAGAAACACAATTATTTTGTATATCACCAAAAATATGGATCTAGTAGTCATAGAATCACTTTATGGTTGTAGATAATATTGTTCCATACATTGTCACTACTGTATATTCCAGGAGTTTACTTGACTATATATATATATATATATATATATATATATATATATATATATATATTATCGTATAATATTAGTGTATTTTACTGCAGTATAGGGAATAGGAGCATTCCTATTTTCTAGCATCTAGATATACAATTTGACATTGTGAGGGAAGGAAACTGCTGGCTTCCTGTTACAACAGTGTGTTCATTTTGGAGATATGTACATGACATATTATTGAACAGCATGAAGAATTATATATTGATATTAAAGGGATCCTTCCTCCTGATTTACAGCAGGATAGTAAAAAAACAACATGGCTACAGTTTATTATAGTGTATAGTTTCCAATGGTCTGTAGACCACAGCAGTAAAAGAATATACTGTAGTTTGGAAGCAGATACTCTAGGCTGTTTTCTTAAAGGTTGCCGAAAAGAGAAAAGCAATTTCTTCAAAACCACAATTTTATATGTATCAATATTCAGATGTAATCTTTTAGGCTAGGAACCCAGGGGACGGAAACGCTGCGATTTGCCCGCAGCAGAAACGCTGCGGGAAAAATCGTGGTGTTTTACAGTAAGGGCAAATGCATGCCCACATTGCACATAAAACCACAGTGTGGACACGCCACGATTTCCAAAACCATTGTGGTTTTGGAAATCGCAGCATGTCAATTATACCTACGGAAGCGCCGACAGTTTCCCCATAGGTATAATTGTAACAGAAAGTCTGCGGAGGAAAACTCAGCGAACTTTCTGTCTAAAGTGCTGTTGGAAGAACCACGATGCATTGCCGCCGCGGTTTTACCCACAGCACTTTTTTGGAAGTCCTGTGGAGACTTAACCTTAGGGTCCGTTTACACGATGTAACGCGGCATTGATTCTGACACGTAAACTCGTGTCAGAGTCAGCGCTGCAAAACAGAATCCCATTAACCTCAATGGGTTCTGTTTAGTGCGCATAACACATTGAAATCAATGGGAGGCTTTTTAACCCATTGATTTCAATATGTTACGTGTGCTAAACGGAACCCATTGAAGTCAATGGGATTCTGTTTTGCAGCACTGACTCTGACACGAGTTTATGTGTCAGAATCAACGCCGCGTTACATCCTGTGAATGGACCCTTAGTCTGTTTTCTTCTCTTATCCTATGGACAAGGGTTATCTTCATGAGACAACAACCTCTAACATGATGCAAAAGGAATTTCTTGCAAAGGGAATCCAAACTTCTTTGCTTCAAAATTTCTGTAGAAGTCATGGGGTATTCCCACAAGCATTATCAGATTTAGATTTGTAGACAATTGAAAGTTAAACATTTTTGCAAATATAAATAAACATTTTTGCTGTTTCAACCATCTTAGTGGTTGCAATCTTTCATCTAGATCAGTTGCCAGTAGACCATGAGTGCTGGAACTGGTCTGGCAGTGGACAGAAACCAATGATTTCCTTATTGTTGACAGGTTGTTGTGTAAGGCCTGTACATGCACACAAAGATAATCCAGCCACAACAAGTAAATCATGGCTGAGTATAGAAAGTTCATTCATTCATGGTACCATCTACTAATTAAGACAAACATCCCACAGCAAAAAAGCACTGTGGGAAAAACGCATCGTGATTCTTCACTTCAATTCACTTTAGACAGAGAGTTTGCAGAGTTTTCCTCCACGGACATTCTGTTACAATTATACCTATGGGGAAACCACCGGTGTTTCCGTAGGTATACTTGACATGCTGCAATTTCCAAAACCACATCAGTTTTGGATATCGCGGTGTGTCTGCACTGTGGTTTTTACCACAAAATAGGCATGGGATTCACTAGAATGCCTTCCACTTTGCCCTTAGTGTAAAATGCGACGATTTTTCCCACAGTGTTTCCACCGCGGCCAAATCATGGCGTTTCCATCCCGTGGGCGGAATATGTACTTATTCTTATCCATAGTAGCCAATCATAGCAGATACAGCTGCAGTTTAAAGTACAAAGTGACAAGCAATCTGTGTCACAGTCGAGGCAGGATGTGACTACTCTAAGAATGATGTAGTGTCTTATAAGAAAATGTACTAAACTGTCATTTATCATCGCTGAGCTCTTCTTGAGCAGAGTAAAATAGCCAAAAACCACCTAATCATAATACAATCCTGGATCAAGGCAATCCCAATGGTCCAAATTAAGCATTGTAGAGCCACACTTACAGCCCACGGAAGGCTAAATTGATTTATCTACATTCTCTGGAGTGTGCATTCATGTGCAAATTCCATATTAATCAGATGTTCACAGGACACAGTAGGGAAGGACATGTGAGGAAGGCTTAAGATGGTGCTAGAGGTTAGGATATATCACAATATTATGTAGCATTTTGTAAGGACAGAAAACCATTACCATTTATAGCTGAAGGTGTCTACTTGATGAGTGGAGACTGCCACTGGACAGATTGTGTCTATAGGATGTCCTGAGAAGTCATTGTTACTATGTTATAATTTGGAATATTTTAGTCCTGTCACAGAATTTCACTGGATCATCCCTAAAATAATTGGATGGTGAACAAACCTAGGCTGGGACATGCTTGAATTTGGTAGGATTGTTACCAAAATCTGAATTTTCCTGGGAAATTCAGAACAGTTGCCATCTTTGAGACATTAAAGGCTGATGCCCCACATTGTGGAAATGCAGCTTTTTTTGGTGTAGATTTTGCTGCAGGTTTTTGAGCCGAAGCCAGAAGTGGATTGAGCAGAAGATAAAGGTATAAGAGTTTCCTATATATTTTTCCATTCCTCTTTTAGCCATTTTTAGCTTTGGCTTAAAAAAAACTAATGCAGCAAAATCTGCAACAAAAAAAGCTGTGTTTCTGCAATGTGGGGCCTCAGCCTAAGAGTGTTTTCCAGGACTAATACATTGATGGCCTATCCTTAGGACACCAGAAATGGTCATGTGTCTCGTTGACCAATGTCATTCGGATAGTTGACACAATAATGTTCCATGAAAAGATTAATGCCCACTCTTTGAACAAACTGGATTAATAGGTCCAATATCCCAAACTTGCCATACTGTCTTCAGCTATAAGTTGGTGATATGATTAAGAGCAATACTCATACTCCTTCCCATAGACAGGATCTTCCTACCACCATACCCTCTGAATTATTCACTGTGGCACTAACCATCCCCATTGTGTTTATTATTGGTTCTCTTTTACCCTTTTTATTCTACAGACACCATAACTCCAGATTTGTAGTTATTTTCTTGTATTGTGTTTACTCTGTTTTATCTTATTTTATGGATGTTCTTACATTTCCTCTTATGTTTTGTTTTTGACTCCATTGTTTTTCACTCCATGGAAGCTAAAAGTTAAAAAAAAAAAACAGGTCACGTCAATGGCAGAGGATAGAATTAATATTATTTGTAACCTATATAGAACATTGCAAGGGAATAGAGATATTCAGTAGCGGACACAAGAAACTCATTATGTTAAATAAAATCATTATGAATAATAATTGGTTTGCTCATAAACTTTTCAGGATGATTTGGCATCATCAAACAATATGTGGCTGCAGTAACATATTGGACATGACAATCCGAAAAACCTTTAGGCTTGTTTTATTCTGTATAAGACTATGTCATATCTAATGATCTGGTAGCAGGAAACAGAATAGAAATCTCACTTCTACCCTTCGGTTTCTGTACATAAAGGTATACAACTGACACTTCCCTAGTCTGTGCACAGTATAATGGCACGCTATATGCCCATAATCCATGTTATAAAACAGATTGCAAGCTATGAACATTTGTTGTACATATGTACTTAGAATGAATGTCTGGTTTCAGTTTAGTAACCTAGCAACAGCAAGACTTCATTCTGAGTGACCACCATCAGACAACAAATATATAGCTACAGCAGCAGACATTCTATTACACTAGGTTCATATTAGCAGTCGAAAAATTCAGTTTTTTAGGCGGATTCTGCGACTCCAACGCTGGTGTGAATCCAGCCTTAATTACAACAGTACATAACAGCTTTTATATAGACAACAGGATGCATAAGGATTGGGGAAAAATTATACAACTGTAAGATAAAGTATTGCATTTTATGGAAGGGTAGGCCTTGGGAAGGCAATGCATAGGAAAGAAAAATAGATTTTACAGAGGGAAAAGTGAAGTAGTCACTAAAAAGATTTTTCAGATACATCTATTTTATTAAAGGGGTTGTCCAATTTCAGACCAATATTGAGAGACAAATGTTATTGTTTGTATAATGAATCTTCCAATATACTTTCCCTATCAATTCCTCACAATTTTCTAGATCTCTGCTTGCCCTCATGTACTTTGCTTACTTCTGATGTGTAAAAATCAGTCCATGGTCATGTAACGAACACGCGGGTGCACGGCTCTAGAAAACTGTGAAGAATTGATGCATAAAGTATATTGGAAAATTGTACAACTTTTCATTATAAAAACATTAGCATTTGTCTCTAAGTATAGATCTGAAACTGAACCCTTTAAATACTTGTACTCCCTATGAAATAACAATTCTGGAGTGGCTTTTCTTACAATTGTGCATTGTACCATTAGTCCTGAACATAAATCTTTATATGAAAAGTCATTTTTCTGTTATTCCTGTATGAATAAATTGACAGGGTGTTACCAGATGGGCCCGTATCTGACACTGTCCATTCAGTGCTGACAGAGCTAGAGTTGTCAATTTATTCATACATTTCCAGGAGCAATAACACTGGAATGAGCTCTAAGAAAGATGTTCCAGAATTGTGATTTCATGCACTAAAACAAACATGACAAGGGAGCTGACAGACCTCTTTACACATAGCTCAAAGCTAGTGGGGCAGAATTACTAGGATAAATTCTCCCTGACTCTGTACCACAAAATACCGTGCATTGCATATAGTATGTATTCTAGATACTAGTCTCCACTTCAAGGGGTAGGGCTTAGCAAGGAAGGGGCAAGGCATATGACGTGATAATGCTGCAAAAGAATTTTTGTACAATTCTGGCATGATTTATTTCATAAAGTAATCCAAGTAAATGTAAAAGGTAAAGCAGGAGAGTGTTGGTCTCAGAGTCTTTATTCCAAAATGGTGCACACATAATGTGTTTCACGACTTGCCCTTCCTCAAATGTGTAAGACTGGGTTCACATTTGCCCAGTTGGAGACTTCATCACAGAAACCCTTTGGAAAAATTGGTGGATAGGAAAGTCCTGCACAGTGGAATCTCTCCACCACTTTCAGTTTGGAAATGGGTGTACACCAAACAGACCCCATTATAGTCAATGGGGTCCACAGCTGTCCATGCGTAGACGCTGTTTTAGCAGTGGCTCTCTGTTGAACCTAGCATAAGCCAATTAATAGGTAATTTAAAAAAATAAGACAGTCTTAAGCAATGGCAAACTACCGTCATAGTGGCTGCTAGAGAGCCTGCACAGCAGGTAACGGTCCTATTTACTTACCAATATTCGTTCTTGCTCATGAAAGCCTCCACTTCTCTTTTTGCCCTCCAGTGGGCACATAGTACGTCGTAGAAGAAGCAGAGTTTGCTGTGAGCAGGAGTGGGGTTATTTGTGGAGTGAACCCTGCAATATTTGTCTCATGAGGTTTGCCTGGCCATTCCGCCTGAACCGAATACATCCAAACTGAAACTGCTATTATTATACTGTAGGATCTCTTTAGACTCTAGAGCAGTGATTCCTAGCCTTGTTTGAGGTACCAAACCCACCAGTTTCATATGCACATTCACCGAACCCTTCTTTAGTGAGAAATAAAATATGATTTATTTCCAAATTCAAGACATAGGTATGTTTTTTTTTTTTTACTGGTACACAAAATTAACCATGCATATGGCTTAGGGTTCGATCGAACCTTGGTTAAGAACCACTGCTCTAGAGTATACTGATAGGAGACCAAGGGAGGTCATCAACATAAAAAAACAGTGTTATTTACCACTCCTGGGCTCCAGAGGGACTCCCTGTTGTATTCAGGCCTCTTTAGTGATGTCACAGACACTACATCAGCCTGGTGTAATCAACCTAAGTGACGTTATTAGAGAGGGCCGAAGACAGCAGGGAGTTGCACCAGAGCTCGGGAGAGGTAAGTACCCCTGGTTTTTATGTTTTTTACTTCAGTTGGGCTTCCAATCATTATACTCTGCAGTCTGAAAAGATCCTAGAGTATAATAGTTCATGGGTGGTGTAACCCCAAAATTTCAGGTTCTGTAGGGCCACTATGAGACATAACACTGTGTGAAGAGGCCACTGTGGGACAATATACTGTATATAGGCTGCTATGGCACATTATACTTTATGCAGAGGCTAGTATGTGACATTACACTGTGTGGAAGGGCCCCTATGTGACATTATACTGTGTGGAGCAGCCGCTATGTGACATAATAATGTTTGGAATGGCAACTATGGAATATGATACTGTCCACTTTGGGACATTATACTGTGTATAAATGGGGTGTTGTACCATGTGGGGGCTAGGAAAGGGGGAGCCATGTCGTATGGAGGCCCAAGCCAAAAGTTTGCTATGGGGCCCAGTCTTTGCTAATTACACCCCTGGTTTATCCACTTAAATAAAAATCCATAAATTTTGCAAAATCTTTTTTTTGTGGGGCCAGATGTACTTTTTAGGTATATTATTTTGCTTTGATCGTTTTTTATTCAAATTTTTAATAAAGGTGTTCACCATATGGGAACATTATTTTTTTGGGTTTTTTTTATAAGTTAGAAAACTAAACATTTTTGGAAACACTGCTACCTAATGTTACACTTTATTTATTTATTTCACTTTTTTATGTGTTCTAGCAAAAGCGGAGTGATTTTAATTTTTAATTATTTTTAAATATATATATATATATATATATATATATATATATATATATATATATATATACACTCACCGGCCACTTTATTAGGTACACCATGCTAGTAACGGGTTGGACCCCCTTTTGCCTTCAGAACTGCCTCAATTCTTCGTGGCATAGATTCAACAAGGTGCTGGAAGCATTCCTCAGAGATTTTGGTCCATATTGACATGATGGCATCACACAGTTGCCGCAGATTTGTCGGCTGCACATCCATGATGCGAATCTCCCGTTCCACCACATCTCAAAGATGCTCTATTGGATTGAGATCTGGTGACTGTGGAGGCCATTGGAGTACAGTGAACTCATTGTCATGTTCAAGAAACCAGTCTGAGATGATTCCAGCTTTATGACATGGCGCATTATCCTGCTGAAAGTAGCCATCAGATGTTGGGTACATTGTGGTCATAAAGGGATGGACATGGTCAGCAACAATACTCAGGCAGGCTTTGGCGTTGCAACGATGCTCAATTGGTACCAAGGGGCCCAAAGAGTGCCAAGAAAATATTCCCCACACCATGACACCACCACCACCAGCCTGAACCGTTGATACAAGGCAGGATGGATCCATGCTTTCATGTTGTTGACGCCAAATTCTGACCCTACCATCCGAATGTCGCAGCAGAAATCGAGACTCATCAGACCAGGCAACGTTTTTCCAATCTTCAATTGTCCAATTTCGATGAGCTTGTGCAAATTGTAGCCTCAGTTTCCTGTTCTTAGCTGAAAGGAGTGGCACCCGGTGTGGTCTTCTGGTGCTGTAGCCCATCTGCCTCAAAGTTCGACGTACTGTGCGTTCAGAGATGCTCTTCTGGCTACCTTGGTTGTAACGGGTGGCTATTTGAGTCACTGTTGCCTTTCTATCAGCTCAAACCAGTCTGGCCATTCTCCTCTGACCTCTGGCATCAACAACGCATTTCCGCCCACAGAACTGCCGCTCACTGGATGTTTTTTTCTTTTTCGGACCATTCTCTGTAAACCCGAGCGATGGTTGTGCGTGAAAATCCCAGTAGATCAGCAGTTTCTGAAATACTCAGACCAGCCCTTCTGGCACCAACAACCATGCCACGTTCAAAGGCACTCAAATCACCTTTCTTCCCCATACTGATGCTCGGTTTGAACTGCAGGAGATTGTCTTGACCATGTCTACATGCCTAAATGCACTGAGTTGCCGCCATGTGATTGGCTGATTAGAAATTAAGTGTTAACGAGCAGTTGGACAGGTGTACCTAATAAAGTGGCCGGTGAGTGTATATCATTCCTAATTTAGCCAGTTATACATAGCTGGGCATTTTCAGAGGTCCTGAGCTTAAATAATTCACCCCCAAAATATTAGCCCATTTTAGAAACTACACCCCTCAAGGAGTTTCTTAAGAGGTATTATTATCGTTTTGATCTCACGGCTGGTCTTACACAACAGTAAGTTTAGTCCGCACATGGTCCGCAATCGTGGGGTTCTCAATTGCGGACCATTTGAGGACACATTTTATTCAGTTCGGCCTCTTACGCCACCAGATATTTTATCTGTGGTGTGCCATGCTGTGACCGAGGTCCGCACTGAATACCACATGTCCGCAAAGTCACGGACATCTAGGCACTGCACGGACTGTTCATAGAAGTCTATGGGTGCGTGCAGCTGGATACGGACATCTGTAGTATGACTATTTGGAATGAAATTTAGATTTGCTGATCAGCAAGTTGCGGACTGCAAAAACCACTATGGTCGTGTAAAACCAGTCTGTACAAAATGAAAATGAAAATTGTTAAAGAAAGATACATTTTAGTGTCTATAACAGAGACATGTACTCCTAAAACGTTTAAGTGGGTTATCCTGAGTACAGAAAGTTATATATGTGGATGTAAACTGCTGTTTGGGCACACAGCAGGGCTGAGAAGGGAAGGAGCCCACCGTCTTTTAGCTTTTTAAGTATAGATTTGTGGATTTTGAACAACATAAAGTTCTTGCAGAGTCTTGGAGGTGCCAGTAATTTGGAATTTCCCAAGAAGTGACCCCATATTGTAGGGGTCATTTTATGGAATTTGCAAATATGGCATGGGGTCCAAGAACCAACAATCTAAAAGCCAGATAGCACTTCTTCACATCTACAACCCTTTGAAGACAACCATAAGGCTGATGTGGCCCTCAGTGAAAATGAGTTTGACACCCCTGCTCTAGAGATTAAACTTCCCACAGATCCTTAAATGAAGTCAGTGTCTCAAATCAATCTGACAAGTTCTCTTTAACTCAAGTATAAACAGAGTATTAAACTAAAATCAACGGGGCAGATTTATAAAGACTATTGTTATAGTCTTCATAGTCCCGGAGCCAGTGGGTACTCTTCATATGACGAGGTACACCATCTGCCGGGGTATACCCCTGGGAAAAAATATACCCTAACTCATAGCTGCATATATTTCTCACATCATTTATGCCACTTATGTAAGGATAGCGCAGAAATTAGAAAGTCGCTGGGGGGGGGGGGTTTGTTTGTTTGATTTTTTGCAAAAACCCTGAGAAAACTGGTGTATGAAGGATAATAAATCAGCCCCAATATTTTTCAAGAGTGCTTGCTATCTACATTATTACATAGTGACTTGTGTGCTCGTTCTATAGTAACCTGTTGTATTACCTATACAGCTCTACTATTGCCTAGTTTGTTTAGGAACCTAGTAATAGAATTGCAAGTATTTAAGCAGTTTTACATTTCAACTGATAATTATTTGGAGAAATTACGAATTAATATGGTAATGAATATTCAACCATAGGTTGAATAGGTTTATTATTTCCATCTACTTTTACCTGGGGTATGGAAAAATGTAAAGCTCAAGACAATGCTATAAATTTCATTTCTATCCAAATAACCTGACTGTCAGCATTCACAAGAAAGTCATTTAGCATCATGCAATAAGAACTATTAATGCAGTGAAATATGTTGCTTGCTAGAGGCATTTTCCAATGAGTGTGTTAAAAGTACTGAGCCAGGAAGTAGGGGGATTCTCCATGTCACTGTCTCATCAGATTTATTATTCATGTGGAAGTTGCTGAAAGCTAGATCTCGGCAGCAATTTTTTTTTTATTTGACTCCTTGAGTACGGCAAGGGTCATGTGCTGGTAAACAGTGGTAGACATAATGGAAATATTCCCTGTAATAATGGTTACTCTTGGAGGAATGCTAAAATACTCTACGATAACAGAGAAAGAGAGTATTATGTGCATTAACTGCTTGATTTCATGTATTTGCATATAAAAGCTAATGATCTGGTTTGTTGTAATAAGATGTTGCAGAAAAAGTAGCAATGTAGATTTGGATGGCAGGAGGTGTTGTGTGGTATAGGTTAATAAAAGTATATAAAACTGAAAAGGCTTACCTGGGTGGATTATTAGGGTATAGTGAGGCAAGAGGGGATATTGCACTTGGGCAATTGAGGGCATGTAGAGCATGGCTGTCTCCCAGAGAAAAGATATCTTAATGTTTCCTCATACCAAGACATTTTGGACAGTTGTTTTGTTCTAATAGTTGGGAGAAGGTCCTTTTCTGACCCTTCATTCACATCTGCGTTTGGTATACCGTTCGAAGAGTCCGCATTGGGACTCCCCAAACGGAATACCGAACGCAATTGCAAGGTGAGTGTAGTAAAAGCACATGGACCCCATAGACTATAATGGGGTCTGTGTGCTTGCCGCGCACTGCCTGCACAAATCATGTGGACAGGAAAGTAGATTGTGAACTACTTTCCTGTCCACATGATCCCTGCGGAGATCTGGCGGCAAGCACACAGAACCTATAATAGTCTATGGGGTCCGTGTGCTTTCACTGGCACACCGCTTTCAGTTGTGTTCGGTATTCCATTCGAGGGGTCCTCATGTCAACTCCCCCGGATGGAATAACAACGCAGATGTGAACAAGGCCTAATACAGCATGGATGTTCCCAATTGCACAAAGCAAAGTCCCTAAAGGGTGTGAAAACAAGGGTAAAAAAAGTATGCCTTGTTCTGAAGGTCAGAATGGGCTGTGTCATGAAGGAGTTAAAATTGGCAGGTAAAGTAACTAGCAAATGCACAGGATTGCTATGCATTTTTAGATAAATGTAATTTTATGGCAGGCAGGTGGAAGATTAATGAGATATTATCAATGTAATATCATGAGCCGCATGATATTAGATCCAGGAGCAGCAAATGGATAAAACATTAATCATTTTATTTGCAGGTCTGTTTAGAAGATAAAACCTAATCAGATTATGCTAATAATCCAGTGTTATGTACTATAACATTGAACCTTCAAGTTCTCATCACTTTTTATATTAGAATTTACTAGATTGCTGACCTGGAAAAAAAAAAAAAAAAAAAAGGTAAAAAAGACTGCATAAAAATCACTGTATCAAAATGAGACATTTACATCATCTGTGTAATTGTTATGTGTGAATTTACGATAATTCAAGGACACTGTCACTGTGGAATTTGCTCTGTTGGTTCTGACAACCATTGGCATTTATAAGAGATTACAGGATTGAACATTTAGACCATAAAAGAACATAAAACAATAGCTTTTCCATATTCATAAGGGATTTACATCTGAAAAATAACCGTGAAATACAGTATTTACTTAGAGCCACAGAGACCTTGTGATCATCCTTCTCCGATCTTTACCTCATTTCACATTTGGTCATTGGCATTTTAGTTCATCCAAGATGAACTGTAAAAATTTTGGTTTCGGAAACTTTTTGAAATTTTGGGTTGACACTGATTCATTCCGAACTGCTTCACTCATCTCTAACAGGGCCTTGTTGCAACTGTCTCTGCAGCCCATAATAGGTAGACCATCAGTTGATATACTGCAATTGTTTTCTGGATCAGGTCAGGGAGTTATTGTGTCATGGAGTCAGCTTATCTTGAACTATTTTGTGACACTGCTCCATAAATCTGCTTGTGCCTGTTTGTTAAATGGAAAAGAACCTGTGGTCACCAGTAATTTTCTGTAATGCAAAGATAACATAAAAATTCCTTGCCTTTCTTTGACCCTATAAAGCTGATATTTTGTTGGCGACAATTGATGTGACTCAGATAACAGCCTCTAGCTGATAAAATGTAGAAACTACAATAATCACTGTATGATGCAGAAAACATTTGTCAGACTGTTACGCCTTATTGTAAAAGAACTGTCTGGCTTTATACAGTATACACAGCTATATATGAAAAGGCAAAGTGAAATACTATATAAAAGCTCCATGTACAGTATTTTCCTACTACATTCTTTTTGTTGCATATTATTTTCCTGTTACAAATGTGAGAATTACATTTACTTGCATGGCTGCAGGGAATCCTTTCTCAGAATGTATGTTTCCTTTTATAGCCAGCTAGCCTCTAATCTTTCTATGGGGTCACAGTTACAGGATGGCATAAAGCACCTGAGCTTACTGACAAGATGACACTGGAGCCGCAAGGAAATTACATCTTCCCTGGTGTCTATGCCAAAGTTGTCCTATTTGTAAAGGGAGTCAGAATGATAAATTCTCTACATAAAAGAATAGCTTTTTAGTTGGTTTGCACACTCTGATAACCAGACATGATTAGAGATTAGCAAACACTGTTCGATCTAATACATATTCGATCGAATATCAGGCCATTCGAGGTATTCGATTGAAATCGAACACCACGAGGCAAACGCAGTAAAAATTTGTATCCCCTCCCACCTTCCCTGGCGCTTTTTTTGCACCAATAACTGTGCAGGGGAGGTGGGACAGGAACTACGACAACGGAGGCATCGAAAAAAATCGGAAAACGTAATTGGCTAAATCAGGTGACCTCTAGAGATGAACGAGTACTGTTCGGATCAGTCGATCCGAACAGCACGCTCCATAGAAATGAATGGATGCACCTGGTATTTCCGCTTTGACGGCGGCCGGCCGCTTAACCCCCCGCGTGCCAGCTACGTCCATTCATTTCTATGCGAGCGTGCTGTTCGGATCGGCTGATCCGAACAGTACTCGCTCATCTCTAGTGACCTCCAATTTAGACGAATGGTGGATTTACCATTCGATTAATTTGAGACTTTGAACTATGTGAGACAGGGATAGATGTACAGGCAGGGTTAGCTAGGGATTAGCTTTATTTAGGTGGGAATGTTACTCACACAGCTGTTTGGGGCTCTATCTGGTTGGGATCCCTGTCAGCTTGCGATATATGCGAGCTGACTTTTTCCCATAGGAATGCATTGACCAGTGTTGATTGGCCGAATGCCATATAGAGTACAGCATTCAGCCAATCAACACTGGTTCTGCCGGAGGTGGCGGAGTCTAAGATCGGTCCACAGCAGTTTCCATTGTGGTCCGATCTCAGATGTAGCAATGCTGACACAGCTTTGCTACACAGAGAAGCAGCAGAGCTCAGCACACACACCAGAGATGCAGCAGAGCTGTGTGTGCAGCAGTGTTCAACGCACACTCAGCACTGCTACAAGATGCACTCTCTGATGTAGCAGTGCTGGCCATGTGCTCAGCCCGGCTGCATCTTCGGAGTAGCTGAGCTGAGCGCACGACCAGCTCTGCTTCATCTCCATACAGAGTACAGCATTCGTCCAATCAACGCTGGTTCTGCCGGAGGAGGCGGAGTCTAAGATCGGTCCACAGCAGTCTCCATTCTGGTCCGATATTAGACTTCGCCTCCTCACAGACGAGCCTCCGGCAGAACCAGCGTTAATTGGCCAAATGCTGTACTCTGTATGGCATTCGGCCAATCAACGCTGGTCAATGCATTCCTATGGGAAAAAGTCAGCTCCCGCATATCACAAGCTGACAGGGATCCCAACATAATACAGTGACTTGGGCTTGTTAGATGCCCCCAGCCATGCTTCCCCTGCTGTCCCAGTTGTATTCCAGGGTGTTGGCATCATTTCCTGGGGTGTGATAGTGGACTTGGTGACTCTCCTGTGTCAAATGGTGGGATGCCCTGAAATGAAGCATTTTACCCCTAGACTATAATGGGGTTTGATATTCGTTCGAATAGTCGAATATTGAGCGGCTATTCGAAACGAATATCGAATATTTTACTGTTCGCTCATCTCTAGACATGATCTCTACCATTATCATTATTATTATTTTATTCTATACTTCATTTCATCTATGTACTGGGAATTAATATAGTACATACTGTATACAATAAACTTCTACAAATCCAAAAAGTTGTGCAGTCAGTAACTTTTTTTATATAAATGAGTTTTATATACTTAATGATTGATTTCAGGTGTTTAATGCAGCCTTACATATATATATTAAAGGGGCTCTATCACTGGGAAAAGTCATTTTTATCTAATCACATGCTTGCTCAGGCTTTAGAAAGGCTATTCCACACTTACCTATAGTATGTAGATTGCTTCAGTGGTGTCTGAATAAGTCCGTTTTTATTCATATGCTAATGAGCCTCCAGCCAGCACAGGAAGTTCCCAGCAGCCACCTCTCTCCTATTATCTCCTATGTGTGTGAAGCAAACAGGAAGCGAGTCATCAGCAGCAGCAGTCTCCCATAGAAAACAGCAGAGAGAGGTGTGCACCATCTATCCTGCACTAGTCTAATTAGCATATGAATATAAATGGACTTATTCAGAAACCACTGAGGCAATCTCCATACAAAAGTTAGGTGTGAAATAGACTTTCTAAGGGCTATGCAAAGGTGTGATTAGTTAAAAATGACTTTTCCTAGTGAAAGAGCCCCCTTAAATGTATATATTAAATATATAAGTATATATTATATTTAATATATATTAAATATATATTTGTATATATACATGATAAAGTCCAGCACCTAGTCATGCCTGCCATATCATATATTTGTGGAAGAACGGCTCATTCTAGACGGTTCAATAAAGTGGTACTGGGATAGGATGCCACCATTGTAACAAGTCAGTTTCAGAAATTGCTTCCTTCCTAGACAGTGTCTGACTAAGATGTCTAGGGCCCACCCTAGGTGAAATTGTTTCTAGGAGCTCACAGCCAAGACCACTGTTAGGGAGGGTTCACACGGAATTATGTGCCCCGTGATGTGGCATGTAGACGCCGCGTGAGCTTTTGCGGGCCGTTCATGCTCCCATTGATTTCAATGGGAGCGGGGATCGTATGCGCCGCTACGGATAGACCATCAAAATTGGAAAGATGGATAAACCCTTTAAAGAGGTTGTCTAAAAAATTTAACTCTGGCAACCTCTTTAATATGCCTTCCTAATTCCTTGCACACTTTTATGCCCCCTTCCCCCTACACACAGGATAATGGCCAGTGAAGTAGTCCCTTCACTGGACCTCCTTATAGCAGTTTAGGGGCATTATTTGCTCCCTGATATTTCTCTTGGGTTTGGATTGGTTCCAACAACAACCACAACCAATCAGCTGCTTCCCTGATAGTATTGCAAGTACGTATTGAAAGTATCTAACTATATTTTTCAGTATTGAGTACACAATAAATCCTGACCAAATCCCCAAACCCATTTGCTGAAAAGCAACCTCAAACTTGCAAGGAACCTCCACCACACTTCACTGTTGTCTACAGACACTCATTATTGTACTGCTCTCCTGCCCCTCAGGGAATAAACTGCCTTCTGTTACAGACAGATATTTCATTTTTGACTCCTCAGTCCAGAGTAGAGATGGACGAACCTCACAAGATTGGTTTCAACAAATATTCGTGAATATTGGCCCTCTAGGTCGAACTGGAACTTCTATTATTCTATTCTATTATTCTATTCTGGGGATCCAGGGAAGGGGAATAAAAATAAAAGTTATACTCACCTAGCCTAACCTCTCCTGGGAATCCTCATGGCACAGGTGATCCCCAGGCGTTTTCTTCTGGCTGATATTATAAAATAAAATAATCCTTTAATAGTCCCACAGTGGGGAAATTTCAGTATGTACAGCCTGGAGTCGCCACTATGATTGGGCTTCAGCTGTCACATCTGGTGAAGCAACATCTTGATGCTGGATCTGAGCCCTAATCTTAACATGATCACGTTGGTCTGGGATGATATCAACAGAAAGAAGGATTTGAGCAAATCTATATTCACGGGAGACCTGTGGTCAATTCTCCTAGATGTTAGGAACAATCTCCCTTCTGAGTTCCTTCAAAATGTGCATGCAAGTATACCAAAAAGAATTGATGATGTCTGGAAGGCAAATACTGGTGACACCAAAAACTGTTTTGATATAGATTTCTCTTTAATTCATTTAATTTATAATGCTAATTGACAAAAATACACTTTTAGCATTTCTGTTTTTGAAAGCATTCTTACATTCTTAGGTTGTTTGCCTGTACAAAACAAGCAGTCTGCTTTCTCAATAATATTTATATATAGATGTAGGATATGTAGGATGTAGGATATATAGATGTAGTGTAGGAGCAGCAGAGTTTATCTGTCAATTCCGCTATCTTTTAGATTTCATCCATTTCTGATAACTACTTATTGAATTACCTTCCATTGTTTTACCACTGGATTAGAAATCCAGTAGGTGGCAAGCCTCGGAGAACATTCTTATTAATGTACTAAAATTGAAGGCAATGTTGACGTGTGTGATTGATGGGCTTCTCCGAGGTCTGTCCATTTTTCACTGCACAATTATTTTACTGCCATAGATTGCTTAGATGTGAAATAAGTGTATAACTCATCAATCATATTCACTTTAATAATACTATGAACATATAGTTCACAGACTTATAACTATTGAGATATTTTGGAAATAAAAAGTTCATGCAAAGACAATTCCATATACACTGTAAAATGGCTATATATTGGCCTTGTAGATGCTGTCTTCTTTGGACAATCTCTGCATGTAAGAAGGGTTTCCCTATAAGTAAGATTATAGGGTATCAGCTGCTGTCGCCCCCAACAATAGCTGTAACCTGTGGGAGAACATGACGACTGTGCTGCAACCGGCCTGCCATGAATTAAAAGCATGGGCTGCACAAGAGGAAAACTGGATGTTCCATGTGGACCGTCCTTGCACAGGCAATGCTTCCATGTCTTCTTTAATTAAATCAATAGGAGCCACGGAAGTACAAGCTGCAAAATTGGACAGGAAAAGGAACTGTTCTATATTTTGCAGTCCGGACTATCGACAAGCACACGGGACCATGAAATTCACAGGAGTGTGTAAGGGCCCATAGAAAAAAAATGGTTCAATGTGCTTTCCGTGTATTCGTGTAGCGCACTGACCCACATCACGTCGTCTGTATTGGCTTTAGTGTTCAGTTTTCATGCAGTGCCACAACAGGTGATATAGAGCACTACACAATTCCCATGATATGAATTGACATGAAGGGTAATGCACTATTAATACCATCAAATCATTAAATAAAAGAAATACAAAGCATTATCTGTAAGTAACGCACTTATATATTATATACTAGCTGGTACCCGCGACTTCGTCTGCGGTGATTGTAGAAGTGGGTATATACAGGCGTGGTTAAGGTTTTCGTACTGTGTATAAGGTATGGGATATGAAATGTAAGTTTGTATCTTGTTTTTGCTATAATTCAGAGAATACGTGAGACTTTTGTGTTGAAGCTAATTTGTATTTGAGCTGCTATATATACGGTGTTGTGAGAAACTTTACATAGTGACTTTGGGACAGAGGTATTTGAAGTTAACCCTTTCCCGCCGATGGCATTTTTTGATTTTCGTTTTTGACTCCCCTCCTTCTAAACCCCATAACTTTTTTATTTCTCCGCTCCCAGAGCCATATGATGTCTTAATTTTTGCGGGACAAATTTTTCTTCATGATGCCACCATTAATTATTCTATATAATGTACTGGGAAGCAGGGAAAAAATTCAAAATGGGGTGGATTTCAAGAAAAAATGCATTTCTGCGACTTTCTTACGGGCTTTGGTTTTACGGTGTTCACTGTGCAACCAAAATGACATGTCCCCTGTATTCTGTGTTTCATTACGATTCCGAGGATACCAAATTTATATGGTTTTAGTTACATTTTGACCCCTTAAAAACAAATCCAAAACTGTTAAAAAAATTTTTTTTGAAAAGTCGCCATATTCCGACAGCCGTAACTTAATACGTGCATGTACGGGGATGTATATGGCATCTTTTTTTGCGGGACTGGGTGTACTTTGTAGTTCTACCATCTTCAGGAAATGTTATTGCTTTGATCACTTTTTATTCAAATTTTTATCAGAATCAAAACAGTGAAAAAATGGCGGTTTGGCACTTTTGACCATTTTTCCCGCTACGGCGTTTACCGAACAGGAAAACTATTTGTATAGCTTTGTAGAGCGGGCGATTTCGGACGCGGGGATACCTAACATGTATGTGTTTCACAGTTTTTAACTACTTTTATATGTGTTCTAGGGAAAGGGGGGTGATTTGAATTTTTAATCCTTTTTTTGTTTGTTTTTAATATTTTTTTTACTTTTTTTAAACTTTTTTTTTGCATTTATTAGACCGCCTAGGAGTATTGACATGGGTGGGCGGTGTCGCGGATTGTCAGAGCGGTGGGGGTTGGCAAACATGGCTGCTCCGGAGCGTTAAAGAGAGCCTCCTGGAGTATCGTTAAGGTGAGGGGCAAAGTGGTAAAGTATATGTATATGAGATTGTGTGGGGTTAGGGGCGAGGCTGCAGAGGGCAATATGAATTTTGTGGCTTGCTATAGTCCAAAGTGTGTGAGATTGCAGAGATGGTGATGTGAGTTTGGGGTTTGTGGGGGTCCTGGGAAAAACGTATGTGCGCTATTGTGATGAAAAGTAGCCTATTGCGCAATGGGGTGTATTAACTATGTTTGTGGAAAATTTCAGCCAAATCGGTCGAGCGGGTTTTGCGTGATTGACTAACAAACATCCGAACACACAAACCCACAAACATCCAAACTCACAAACTTTCACATTTATAATATTAATAGGATCATATCTTATATCTTACATCTTATATACTGTATGATGTTAATCTTTGGCACCTGTCATGAAGCGGGTAGACAGGTATCTCCTGTCACTTAGTTGTGCCTCTTTTTCAGTGATCCAGAATAGTTTGGGTATTACAGCACAACTTTTTTCATATTTTCCAGCTCTGCCTTCCAAAATTTATAACTTTTTTAATTTTCCTAACAATATGAGGGCTTTTGCATGATGAGCTCTACATTTAGATGGCACCATTTTGGGGTACAGTTAATGTTTTGACTAAATTTTATGATCATTTTTTGGGGATCCATGTGAAAAGAATTTAGTTTTTTTTATGGTATTCAGTTTGCATTAAAAATGACATGAGTCAATAACAATTCCATAAATTGATCACGTTTTGTTGTTATATTGGGAAAGGCAGGGTGTGGATTTATACACCCATGGGGTACCTAATATGTTGTTTTTTGTTTACACTATTTATTTTTTGTTTTGGAAAGGTTTTTATTTTTATTTAAATGCTCTTTTAAACTGTTTTACTTTTTTTTTTTTTTTTCCGGTTTCAGAAGGTGACTTGAATCTGGGATCACTTGATCCTCTGTGCAATGTACTGAAATACTTCTGTCTTGTGGTATATTGTACATATTCTCTGTATATGTAATAGAGAAAGGCAGCTAGGAGGCAGTTGTCTGGCTTAATTGCCATGGCAGCCCTTCAGACAATGCAATCTCATCACAGGGAACCTAAGGGGATGGGGGGAGCAATCTCACTGCCTAAGCACCCAAATGCCATGATCGCTATTGATAGTAGAATCTGATTGCTTAGGGTCCATTCACACATTGTATTTTGGCATGGAATCCGCGTCAGAATCATTGTGGAAAAACAAGGCTTCCATTGACGTCAATGGGTTCCTTTTTTTCCACGCTGATTCTGACACGGATTTCACACCAGAATCAGTGCCAAAATACTCCATGTGAATGGACCCTATAGCTAGTACTGAATCCTACCGGTATAAAACAGCTGGATCCTGAAAGCCATGTAGCAGGCACAGCTGTTGTGATGCTAAAGCTCTACCGTACTAGTACGGCGCTAATATTAATCTCCTATCTTTATGGTTGTTAGATGTTTCTCGTAATGCAGTTAAGATAACATCCTAGGATCTATATCACATGTTCTGCATTTCATATTTCTGTCCATGGTGGTATAATTTTCAATAGTAAACAATAGAGATGAGCGAACAGTGTTCTATCGAACTCATGTTCGATCGGATATTAGGCTGTTCGGCATGTTCGAATCGAATCGAACACCGCGTGGTAAAGTGCGCCATTACTCGATTCCCCTCCCACCTTCCCTGGCGCCTTTTTTGCTCCAATAACAGCGCTGGGTAGGTGGGACAGGAACTACGACACCGGTGACGTTGAAAAAAGTAGGCAAAACCCATTGGCTGCCGAAAACATGTGACCTCTAATTTAAAAGAACAGCGACGCCGAGCTTCGCGTCATTCTGAGCTTGCAATTCACCGAGGACGGAGGTTTCCGTCCAGCTAGCTAGGGCTTAGATTCTGGGTAGGCAGGGACAGGCTAGGATAGGAAGGAGAAGACAACCAACAGCTCTTATAAGAGCTAAATTCCAGGGAGAAGCTTGTCAGTGTAACGTGGCACTGACGGGCTCAATCGCCGCAACCCAGCTTTCCCAGGATCCTGAATGGAATACACTGTCAGTGTATTCCCGTATACCCGATATATACCCCCGATACCCGTTCCAACGGTGTGCCCCCCCACCTTCACCCCAGAAATACCCTGCAAGTCCCCTAGCAATAGAATTGGGGCTATATACACCCACTATTTTTGCTACTGCCATATAGTGCCATTGTCTCACTGGGAATTCAAAGAATATATTGGGCTTACATATAACTTCAATTCCAGGGAGAAGCTTGTCAGTGTAACGTGGCACTGACGGGCTCAATCGCCGCAACCCAGCTTTCCCAGGATCCTGAATGGAACACACTGACAGTGTATTCCCGTATACCCCATATATACACCCCAAATCCCCGTTCCAACGGTGTGCCCCCCCACCTTCACCTCAGAAATACCCTGCAAGTCCCCTAGCAATAGAATTGGGGCTATATACACCCACAATTTTTGCTACTGGTATACAGTGCCATTGTCTCACTGGGAATTCAAAGAATATATGGGGGTTATGTGCACCCACAATTTTTAATACTGCTATACAGTGCCATTGTCTGACTGGGAATTCAAAGAATATATGGGGGTTATGTGCACCCACAATTTTTAATACTGGTATATAGTGCCATTGTCTGACTGGGAATTCAAAGAATATATGGGGGTTACGTGCACCCACAATTTTTAATACTGGTATACAGTGCCATTGTCTGACTGGGAATTCAAAGAATATATGGGGGTTATGTGCACCCACAATTTTTAATACTGGTATACAGTGCCATTGTCTGACTGGGAATTCAAAGAATATATGGGGGTTATGTGCACCCACAATTTTTAATACTGGTATACAGTGCCATTGTCTGACTGGGAATTCAAAGAATATATGGGGGTTATGTGCACCCACAATTTTTACTACTGGTATACAGTGCCATTGTCTAACTGGGAATTCAAAGAATATATGGGGGTTATGTGCACCCACAATTTTTAATACTGGTATACAGTGCCATTGTCTGACTGGGAATTCAAAGAATATATGGGGGTTATGTGCACCCACAATTTTTAATACTGGTATACAGTGCCATTGTCTGACTGGGAATTCAAAGAATATATGGGGGTTACGTGCACCCACAATTTTTAATACTGCTATACAGTTCCTTTGTCTGACTGGGAATTCAAAGAATATATGGGGGTTATGTGCACCCACAATTTTTAATACTGGTATACAGTGCCATTGTCTGACTGGGAATTCAAAGAATATATGGGGGTTATGTGCACCCACAATTTTTAATACTGGTATACAGTGCCATTGTCTGACTGGGAATTCAAAGAATATATGGGGGTTACGTGCACCCACAATTTTTAATACTGCTATACAGTTCCTTTGTCTCACTGGGAATTCAAAGAATATATGGGGGTTATGTGCACCCACAATTTTTAATACTGGTATACAGTGCCATTGTCTGACTGGGAATTCAAAGAATATATGGGGGTTATGTGCACCCACAATTTTTACTACTGGTATACAGTGCCATTGTCTAACTGGGAATTCAAAGAATATATTGGGGTGACGTGCACCCACAATTTTTGCTACTGCTATACAGTTCCATTGTCTCACTGGGAATTCAAAGAATATATGGGGGTTATGTGCACCCACAATTTTTAATACTGGTATACAGTGCCATTGTCTGACTGGGAATTCAAAGAATATATGGGGGTTATGTGCACCCACAATTTTTAATACTGGTATACAGTGCCATTGTCTGACTGGGAATTCAAAGAATATATGGGGGTTACGTGCACCCACAATTTTTAATACTGCTATACAGTTCCTTTGTCTCACTGGGAATTCAAAGAATATATGGGGGTTATGTGCACCCACAATTTTTAATACTGGTATACAGTGCCATTGTCTGACTGGGAATTCAAAGAATATATGGGGGTTATGTGCACCCACAATTTTTACTACTGGTATACAGTGCCATTGTCTAACTGGGAATTCAAAGAATATATTGGGGTGACGTGCACCCACAATTTTTGCTACTGCTATACAGTTCCATTGTCTCACTGGGAATTCAAAGAATATATGGGGGTTATGTGCACCCACAATTTTTAATACTGGTATACAGTGCCATTGTTTGACTGGGAATTCAAAGAATATATGGGGGTTACGTGCACCCACAATTTTTAATACTGGTATACAGTGCCATTGTCTGACTGGGAATTCAAAGAATATATGGGGGTTATGTGCACCCACAATTTTTAATACTGGTATACAGTGCCATTGTCTGACTGGGAATTCAAAGAATATATGGGGGTTACGTGCACCCACAATTTTTAATACTGCTATACAGTTCCTTTGTCTCACTGGGAATTCAAAGAATATATGGGGGTTATGTGCACCCACAATTTTTAATACTGGTATACAGTGCCATTGTCTGACTGGGAATTCAAAGAATATATGGGGGTTATGTGCACCCACAATTTTTACTACTGGTATACAGTGCCATTGTCTAACTGGGAATTCAAAGAATATATTGGGGTGACGTGCACCCACAATTTTTGCTACTGCTATACAGTTCCATTGTCTCACTGGGAATTCAAAGAATATATGGGGGTTATGTGCACCCACAATTTTTAATACTGGTATACAGTGCCATTGTCTGACTGGGAATTCAAAGAATATATGGGGGTTATGTGCACCCACAATTTTTAATACTGGTATACAGTGCCATTGTCTGACTGGGAATTCAAAGAATATATGGGGGTTACGTGCACCCACAATTTTTAATACTGCTATACAGTTCCTTTGTCTCACTGGGAATTCAAAGAATATATGGGGGTTATGTGCACCCACAATTTTTAATACTGGTATACAGTGCCATTGTCTGACTGGGAATTCAAAGAATATATGGGGGTTATGTGCACCCACAATTTTTAATACTGGTATACAGTGCCATTGTCTGACTGGGAATTCAAAGAATATATGGGGGTTATGTGCACCCACAATTTTTACTACTGGTATACAGTGCCATTGTCTAACTGGGAATTCAAAGAATATATTGGGGTGACGTGCACCCACAATTTTTGCTACTGCTATACAGTTCCATTGTCTCACTGGGAATTCAAAGAATATATGGGGGTTATGTGCACCCACAATTTTTAATACTGGTATACAGTGCCATTGTTTGACTGGGAATTCAAAGAATATATGGGGGTTACGTGCACCCACAATTTTTAATACTGCTATACAGTTCCTTTGTCTGACTGGGAATTCAAAGAATATATGGGGGTTATGTGCACCCACAATTTTTAATACTGGTATACAGTGCCATTGTCTGACTGGGAATTCAAAGAATATATGGGGGTTATGTGCACCCACAATTTTTAATACTGGTATACAGTGCCATTGTCTGACTGGGAATTCAAAGAATATATGGGGGTTATGTGCACCCACAATTTTTAATACTGGTATACAGTGCCATTGTCTGACTGGGAATTCAAAGAATATATGGGGGTTATGTGCACCCACAATTTTTAATACTGGTATACAGTGCCATTGTCTGACTGGGAATTCAAAGAATATATGGGGGTTACGTGCACCCACAATTTTTAATACTGCTATACAGTTCCTTTGTCTCACTGGGAATTCAAAGAATATATGGGGGTTATGTGCACCCACAATTTTTAATACTGGTATACAGTGCCATTGTCTGACTGGGAATTCAAAGAATATATGGGGGTTATGTGCACCCACAATTTTTAATACTGGTATACAGTGCCATTGTCTGACTGGGAATTCAAAGAATATATGGGGGTTATGTGCACCCACAATTTTTACTACTGGTATACAGTGCCATTGTCTAACTGGGAATTCAAAGAATATATTGGGGTGACGTGCACCCACAATTTTTGCTACTGCTATACAGTTCCATTGTCTCACTGGGAATTCAAAGAATATATGGGGGTTATGTGCACCCACAATTTTTAATACTGGTATACAGTGCCATTGTCTGACTGGGAATTCAAAGAATATATGGGGGTTATGTGCACCCACAATTTTTAATACTGGTATACAGTGCCATTGTCTGACTGGGAATTCAAAGAATATATGGGGGTTACGTGCACCCACAATTTTTAATACTGCTATACAGTTCCTTTGTCTCACTGGGAATTCAAAGAATATATGGGGGTTATGTGCACCCACAATTTTTAATACTGGTATACAGTGCCATTGTCTGACTGGGAATTCAAAGAATATATGGGGGTTATGTGCACCCACAATTTTTAATACTGGTATACAGTGCCATTGTCTGACTGGGAATTCAAAGAATATATGGGGGTTATGTGCACCCACAATTTTTACTACTGGTATACAGTGCCATTGTCTGACTGGGAATTCAAAGAATATATTGGGGTGACGTGCACCCACAATTTTTAATACTGCTATACAGTTCCTTTGTCTCACTGGGAATTCAAAGAATATATGGGGGTTATGTGCACCCACAATTTTTACTACTGGTATACAGTGCCATTGTCTGACTGGGAATTCAAAGAATATATGGGGGTTACGTGCACCCACAATTTTTAATACTGCTATACAGTTCCATTGTCTGACTGGGAATTCAAAGAATATATGGGGGTTATGTGCACCCACAATTTTTAATACTGGTATACGGTGCCATTGTCTAACTGGGAATTCAAAGAATATATTGGGGTGACGTGCACCCACAATTTTTGCTACTGCTATACAGTTCCATTGTCTCACTGGGAATTCAAAGAATATATGGGGGTTATGTGCACCCACAATTTTTAATACTGGTATACAGTGCCATTGTCTGACTGGGAATTCAAAGAATATATGGGGGTTATGTGCACCCACAATTTTTAATACTGGTATATAGTGCCATTGTCTGACTGGGAATTCAAAGAATATATGGGGGTTACGTGCACCCACAATTTTTAATACTGGTATACAGTGCCATTGTCTGACTGGGAATTCAAAGAATATATGGGGGTTATGTGCACCCACAATTTTTACTACTGGTATACAGTGCCATTGTCTAACTGGGAATTCAAAGAATATATTGGGGTGACGTGCACCCACAATTTTTGCTACTGCTATACAGTTCCATTGTCTCACTGGGAATTCAAAGAATATATGGGGGTTATGTGCACCCACAATTTTTAATACTGGTATACAGTGCCATTGTCTGACTGGGAATTCAAAGAATATATGGGGGTTACGTGCACCCACAATTTTTAATACTGCTATACAGTGCCATTGTCTGACTGGGAATTCAAAGAATATATGGGGGTTATGTGCACCCACAATTTTTACTACTGGTATACAGTGCCATTGTCTGACTGGGAATTCAAAGAATATATGGGGGTTACGTGCACCCACAATTTTTAATACTGCTATACAGTGCCATTGACTGACTGGGAATTCAAAGAATATATGGGGGTTATGTGCACCCACAATTTTTACTACTGGTATACAGTGCCATTGTCTGACTGGGAATTCAAAGAATATATTGGGGTGACGTGCACCCACAATTTTTGCTACTGCTATACAGTTCCATTGTCTGACTGGGAATTCAAAGAATATATGGGGGTTATGTGCACCCACAATTTTTAATACTGGTATATAGTGCCATTGTCTGACTGGGAATTCAAAGAATATATGGGGGTTATGTGCACCCACAATTTTTAATACTGGTATACAGTGCCATTGTCTGACTGGGAATTCAAAGAATATATGGGGGTTATGTGCACCCACAATTTTTAATACTGGTATACAGTGCCATTGTCTGACTGGGAATTCAAAGAATATATGGGGGTTATGTGCACCCACAATTTTTAATACTGGTATACAGTGCCATTGTCTGACTGGGAATTCAAAGAATATATGGGGGTTATGTGCACCCACAATTTTTAATACTGGTATACAGTGCCATTGTCTGACTGGGAATTCAAAGAATATATGGGGGTTATGTGCACCCACAATTTTTAATACTGGTATACAGTGCCATTGTCTGACTGGGAATTCAAAGAATATATGGGGGTTATGTGCACCCACAATTTTTACTACTGGTATACAGTGCCATTGTCTAACTGGGAATTCAAAGAATATATTGGGGTGACGTGCACCCACAATTTTTGCTACTGCTATACAGTTCCATTGTCTGACTGGGAATTCAAAGAATATATGGGGGTTATGTGCACCCACAATTTTTAATACTGGTATATAGTGCCATTGTCTGACTGGGAATTCAAAGAATATATGGGGGTTATGTGCACCCACAATTTTTAATACTGGTATACAGTGCCATTGTCTGACTGGGAATTCAAAGAATATATGGGGGTTATGTGCACCCACAATTTTTAATACTGGTATACAGTGCCATTGTCTGACTGGGAATTCAAAGAATATATGGGGGTTATGTGCACCCACAATTTTTAATACTGGTATACAGTGCCATTGTCTGACTGGGAATTCAAAGAATATATGGGGGTTATGTGCACCCACAATTTTTAATACTGGTATATAGTGCCATTGTCTGACTGGGAATTCAAAGAATATATGGGGGTTACGTGCACCCACAATTTTTAATACTGCTATACAGTGCCATTGTCTGACTGGGAATTCAAAGAATATATGGGGGTTATGTGCACCCACAATTTTTAATACTGGTATACAGTGCCATTGTCTGACTGGGAATTCAAAGAATATATGGGGGTTATGTGCACCCACAATTTTTAATACTGGTATACAGTGCCATTGTCTGACTGGGAATTCAAAGAATATATGGGGGTTATGTGCACCCACAATTTTTAATACTGGTATACAGTGCCATTGTCTGACTGGGAATTCAAAGAATATATGGGGGTTATGTGCACCCACAATTTTTACTACTGGTATACAGTGCCATTGTCTAACTGGGAATTCAAAGAATATATTGGGGTGACGTGCACCCACAATTTTTACTACTGGTATACAGTGCCATTGTCTGACTGGGAATTCCACAAATAATTTGGGGATTCATTCACCCTACATCTCAGGCTCTTGCCATATTCACCCAGGTTGTCAGTGCTGCACCAGCTCGTTCCCAGACAGCTCGGCCCGAAAAACGCGTTACCTATATAGAGGATTTGGACAATGAAGACAACATGTTCTAAATCTAATGTCTGCACCTTCTCCAGAATTAAAATAAAGGCAGCGTTTAACTTTCAAATAGCACTGCACAAAGGAAGAGCTTATCAGCTTGTCTCATGACATGCTACTGAAAAGTTTCATTTGTGTATCTTAATGTAAATATAGTTGTATAAGCTTTTTGGGTTTTAGGCACTGCCAAGTTATTTATTACCACCCACTCCCTTATAATGATGATGACGCCAAAGTCACTGTGGGTGTTCAGAGCTCACAGCTTTGGGTGACATTTGTCTTGCTCTCTGTCGGTACCAGCTGTCTTTTTGGATACCGTAAAGTTATGTTGACTTTATTAACAGCTATAGAAGCTTTAGCCAGGTTGTGACGGTGTGTAACCCTAACAACACTAAGTGGGATACACATTAATAGTCAGTCTATGTACGCTAAACGTATCACTGAAGTAATTTTTTTTCCCTCTCCCCTAATATAAGAAAGGAACAGACATTAGACCTAGACCGGGGTTCGAGGCTTGAAAAAATCCAGTATTATTTGTTCTTCATGATGTGAAATATGTGTTGAAAAGCAACCCAAGATGAAGTCAGCCATGTGTGCCAGTGTGTTACTTGGCATGCCTTTGCTGGCCCCAACTGTAAGGGTCACTCTCCATTTCCTCCATTTTCCACTCCCCTTCACACCATTTGTGGTGAAGCAATGGGATGCACTGAAGTGCACCCTCTAGCCTCGTGTGGGATAGGGACATCAGATGCCACTCCAACCCCCTCGTCTTCCTCCGCCAGCCAACGGTGCGAAGATGAGAGGAGTGTGCTCTGAATGTTTTCTGCCTAGCAGAGGCTAGTTCTCACTTACGAAAATGGCCCCACTTTGACCTGTATATCAGGCACAATGGTGTAGGTTTCAAAGAAACATGGCACCAACAAGTTGGAAAACGTGGGCCATGCGTGGACCGTGTTTGAGTCTGGCAAGCTCCAGATCTGCTACCAGGTTCCAGCCATTATCACAGGCGCAAAAATGCCAGGCCCCAGGTGTAGCAGGGAAAAAAAAATGCCATCTCAGCCAGGATGGCATCCCTGACCTCGGAGGCACTGTGCTGTCTGTCCCCCAAGCTGATCAGTTTCAGCACGGCCTACTGACATCTCCCCATGCCAGTGTTACAGTGTTTTCCGCTAGTAGCTGGGGTGGAGGTTGCAGCTTCGTAGGGTTTCAGTCTACTCCTGCCATGAATTTTGGCCTGGGAGAGGAGATAGGCCACCCCAGTTTGCACCCGGGGAACAGACTCCACCACATTCACCCTGCCTGTCATTAAAGATAAGCACTGCAGCATCCCTGACCACAGGCGCTTGTCCATGTGTCGGTGGTCAAGTGGACCTTGCAGCAAAGCGCAGAGCTCTGGGCCCGACTGATGTTATGGGACACATGCAGGCGCAAGGCAGAGACAGCACACCAAGAGAAGTAGTAACGGCTAGGCCCAGCATAGGGAGGTGCCCCAGCTGCCATCTGCTGACGGAAGGCCTGGGTCTCCAGAAGCATAAACAAACACCAACATCTCCAGGGCCAGCAGTTTATCGATGAGGCTGTTACAGGCTTGGGCATGGGGGTGGGTTGTATTGTACTTCTGCCTGCAATGAAAAGCTTGGGAAATGTGGAGTGGCTGGGAAGAGGCGCATGATGGTGCAGGCCAAAAGGGCGCATGAGGGTGAACTCCCCAATGTGTCAGAGATAGGTGTGTAGGTGTCCTTGCATCATATACTTGCACCATATTTGGCTTTGGAAGTTAATTTTGTGCCAAAAAGTGGTTAAGACAGCGATCCCTCAGCTACTCCCGTTACACTGTCTATTGAAGTTACCATCTGTGGAAGTGGACCACCATTTCTAAGATCCCAAAGGAAGCAGGCAAGAGATGTGCAGTTCAGAAAAAAAGATGAGAAAATAAGTTTAGGCTGTAGAGCACAGAGGGATCGGAGAGGACAGAGCTGGTGTCGGCCAGGTATTCCCACAACATGCGCCTATACTTGTCCCTCCTGGTGACACTAGGCCCCTGAGTGGCAGTAATTTGTCCAGGGGGGCCATTAACGTGTTCCAGACCTAGGAATAAGTCTTCCAACAGGGTAGAGTTTTGCATGCCTTTGCTTCTACCCACTGTTTTTGCTGCTTAGCTTCCCTCCACATCTACTCTGCTTTCACCCCTAAACATCACCCCAGTTTATGCCTTTGCTTCTACCCAGGTTTTTTGTTGATTTAGCTTCCCTCTACATCTACACTGCTTTAGCCCCTAGACATCACCCCTGTCCATGTGGGGTCGGTGGCCTCGTCATCCACCAACTCCTCTTCCAATTGCGCACTGCCCCCTTACTGCAAACCGCACATGACCACAGCTTGCCTTGATGGCAACTGTGTCTCATGATCCCCACTTAGGTCCAGACAAGTCGGTGGCGGGTCCAAAACCCCAAAATTGGAAGGAAATGGCAGATGCTGCAGTATTTCTAACACCTGTTCCTGGTGCTCGGGCCTGGTCTGTGTTGTACCCTGCACCCTGCTTAACGCATCTGCCATATCCGAAGTTGTGCTGAGCGCATGCTAATGTTTCGTGTCCAGTGCAATGGATGGGATGGGATTTCACATAAGTCTGCCACCCATGGCCACTCATGGTTGAGCAACTGAGGGAGTTGACTTTGACGAACCCGAGGGTTTTGGAGTTGGAACTACATCAAAGGTCTGTGCTGCTCACACACTCTGCTCAACACATGATATGTTTAGTGCCAGCAGTGTGGAGACGTCGCACAACAGCCGTTGTTCCAGCAGGTACAGGCGTTGTAGGAGTGCATAGAGGCTAGCAGCGGCAACTATACACTTTAAAAACTATCCGCACAAGCGCCACACTTTCACCAGTAGCTCAGGAACATTGGGGTACCTTTTTCAAAAGATTAGCAGCAATGAGTTAAAAACGTGGCCCAGGCATGGAATATGTTGCAGGCTGCCAAGCTACAGAGCCAATCCCAGGTTACGGCCATTATCACACATGACAACATGCCTGGGCCCAGGTGCAGTGGCAAAAACCACATTGCCGTCTCATCGAGGATGGCATGACTCACTTTGTAGGCAGTGTGCTGTCTGGCCCCCAAGCTGATGAGCTTCAGCACGGCCCGCTGACGTCTCCCCACACCAGTGTTGCAGCGTTTCCAGCTCGTAGCTGGGGTCAATTTAACAGCGGAGGAGGGTGGTGTTTCAGCCCTCCTCCCAGGAATGTTGTGTGGGGAGACAAGTCAGGCCACCACATTTTGCGACCCGGTCCACGCCTCAACTACATTCAACCACTGTGCCCAAATTGAAAGGTAGCGTCCCTGTCCGCATGCACTTGTCCATTCGTAACTGGTCACATGGAACTTTAGGGCTAAGCGCTGAATTTAGGGACCGCCTCATGTTTGGGGGAAAGTGCTGGTGTGGACGGCGCAGTGCGGTGGCGCAGTAGACACTCTGCCCAAAAAGGGCAGAGTGTCCCCCAGCCGGGATTCCAACATCTCCTGGGCCAGATTTCTTGAGATGAGGCCGTTGAAGCCTTGGGCATGTGGGTGGGTTGCGCTGTACTTTAGCATGAAATGAAAGGCTTGGGAGATGGGGAGTTGCTGGGAAGAGGCGCATGATGGCGCGGGCAAAAGGAGAAATGGCAGGAAAAGGTGAGGATAAGGGTGAACTCCCCAAAGTGTCAGAGGCAGATGTGGAGGTGTCCTGGCTCCTGGTCTGGACTGCAGCGCCAGCCCTGTCAACAGTGGAAGAGGCAGTGGCCGCCAGGCCAAACGACGATTATCCTGCGCTTGCTCTCACCCACTGAGCCCAGGGCTTGCCTTCCAAATGATGGCACCCGCAAGAGGTGGTGAGATTCCTCTCCGCAGATCTCCAAACCATCTTGGACTTGCAAATTGCACTAAATTTGTCATGTAACTGACATGTATATGATGAGTCTATCCATTGTCTGTTCATTTTGGTGAAAGTCAGCCTGTCAGCTGACAGACAGCTGTGCTTGTCAGTGATGATGTCACCGGCTGCTTGTACCCCCAGTTTTTGCTGCTTAGCTTGCCTCCACATCCACACTGCTTTTGCCCCTACACATCACCCCTATCCATGCCTGTGCCTCTAGCCATAAGTCTGCCACCCATGGAAACTCATGGTGCAGAAAGTGAGGGAGCTGACTCTGAGGAACCCTTGGGTTTTGTAGCTGGTACTCCATCAAAGGTCTCTGCTGCTCACACACCCTGCTGAACATACGGTATCTAGGGTTAGAGCGTGTGGTGACCTCGCACAACAGTAGGTGCTTCAGGCAGATGTAGGCCTTGCTGGAGTGTATTGCGGCTAGCTCCAGGTACTGTAGACTTGGGAAAGTGGGTGTCCAAGTGCCGCACTTTCACCCTTAGCTCAGCTAATTTGGGGTATGTTTTTAAAAATCATTGCACCACTACATTGAACATGTGGGCCAGGCATGGAACGTGTTGGAGGCTGGCAAGCTCCAGAGCCCTCCAACAAGCTAAAAAACCTGGCCCCAGGGGCAGCGGGGATAAACAAATTGCCATCTCATCCAGGATGGCATCCCTGACCTCAGAGGCAGTGTGCTGTCCGTCTCCCAAGCTGATGAGCTTCAGCCCAGCCTGCTGACGTCTCCCCACACCAGTGTTGCAGCGTTTTCAGCTCGTAGCTGGGGTAAATCTAACAGCGGAGGAGGAGGAGGGTGGTGTTTCAGCCCTCCTCCCAGGAATGTTTTGTGGGGAAACAAGTCAGGAAAATTCTTGAAACGGGAGAGTTTTGCATCTTTGCCCTTGCTGCCTATGGACATCCCTTTGCCTCTAGCCACCATTTTCCCTGCTTTGCTTGCCTCCAAATCCACACTGCTTTTGCCCCTAGACATCACCCCAGTCCATGCCTTAGCTTGTACCCCCAGTTTTTCCTGCTTAGCTTGCCTCCACATCCACACTGCTTTTGCCCCTAGACATCACCCCAGTCCATGCCTTAGCTTGTACCCCCAGTTTTTCCTGCTTAGCTTGCCTCCACATCCACACTGCTTTTGCCCCTAGACATCACCCCAGTCCATGCCTTAGCTTGTACCCCCAGTTTTTCCTGCTTAGCTTGCCTCCACATCCACACTGCTTTTGCCCCTAGACATCACCCCAGTCCATGCCTTAGCTTGTATCCCCAGTTTTTCCTGCTTAGCTTGCCTCCACATCCACACTGCTTTTGCCCCTAGACATCACCCCAGTCCATGCCTTAGCTTGTACCCCCAGTTTTTCCTGCTTAGCTTGCCTCCACATCCACACTGCTTTTGCCCCTAGACATCATCCCTATCCATGCCTCTTCCCCTAGCCATAACTCTGCCACCCCTGGAAACTCATGGTGCAGAAACTTTGGTTGCTGACTTTGAGGAACCCTTGGGTTTTGTAGATGGAACTCCATCAAAGGTCTGTGCAGCTCACACACCCTGCTCAAGATATGGTATTGTAGGGTTTCAGCGTGTGTGAATGACGGACAACAGCCTGTGTTTGGACAGATGTAGGCCTTGCTAGAGTGTTTTTAGGCTAGCAGCGACTCCTGTGCACTTGCAAAAGTGGGCGCACAAGCGCCGCATTTTCAACAGTAGCTTCGGTACATTTGGGTATGTTTTTAAAAAACTTTGCACCACTAGGTTAGACGTGGGCCAAACATGGAACGTGTTGGAGGCTGGCAAGCTCCAGAGCCGCTACCAGGTTCCAGCCATTATCACAGGCGTAAAAATGCCAGGCCCCAGGTGTAGCAGGGAAAAAAAAATGCCATCTCAGCCAGGATGGCATCCCTGACCTCGGAGGCACTGTGCTGTCTGTCCCCCAAGCTGATGAGCTTCAGCACCGCCTGCTGACGTCTCCCCACACCAGTGTTTTAGCGTTTGCCGCTAGTAGCTGTGGTGGAGGTTGCAGCGTCGTAGGGTTTCAGTCTACTCCTGCCATGAATTTTGGCCTGGGAGAGGAGATAGGCCACCCCAGTTTGCACCCGGGGAACAGACTCCACCACATTCACCCTGCCTGTCATTAAAGATAAGCACTGCAGCATCCCTGACCACAGGCGCTTGTCCAAGTGTCGGTGGTCAAGTGGACCTTGCAGCAAAGCGCGGAACTAAGGGCCCACCTGATGTTGAGTGACACGTGCTGGTGCAAGGCGGGGACGCCACACCGGGAGAAGTTGAGACGGCTAGGGACGGCATAGTGAGGTGCCACAGTTGCCATCAGGTCCGGGAAGGCGGGAGTTTCAACAAGCCGGAACGCCAACCTCTCCTGGGCCAGCAGTTTAGCGATGTTGGCGTTCTAGGCTTGCGTGGGTGGGTGGTTAGCGGTGTATTTCTGCCGGCGCTCCAATGTCTGAGAGATGGTGGGTTGTTGTAAAGAAGCGCCTGATGGTGCCTTTGATGGTGCAGGAGAAGGAGATAAGACAGAAACAGGGGAGGATGAGGGAGAAGTCAACAAAGTGGCGGAGGCAGATGAAGTGATGTCCTGGCTCGTCCTCTGGAGTGCATCGCCAGCACTGTGAGCAGAGGCAGTGGCATGAACGGCGGGCGACGTTTGTCCTGCCGTTGCTGCCTGCCACTGATTCCATTGCTTGGATTCCAAATGACGGTGCATTGAAGTGGTGGACAGGTTGCTCTTCTCAGGGCCCCTACTCGATTTCGAGAGGCAAATTGTGTAGACGACACTATATCTGTCCTCGGCGCATTCCTTGAAAAAACTCTACACCTTCAAGAAACGTGCCCTCGATGGGGGAGTTTTTCTGGGCTGGGTACAAAAGGGAACATCTTCGGACATTCCGGGTCTGGCCTGGCTTCGGCAAAGCAGCTGACCTCTGCCTCTGGACATGTCTCTGCCTCTAGCTACCCTTTTTGGTGCTGCACCTGCCTCAACATCCACACTACTTTCCCAGCTTGACATCTGCCTTGTCCAGGTGGGGTCGGTGTCCTCGTCGTCCACCACCTCCTCTTCCAACTCCTGTCTCGCCTCCTCCTCCTGCACAATGCGCATGTCAACTGGCTGCCCTGACAGCAACTGCGTCTCATCGTCGTCGATGAGGGTGGGTTGCTGGTCATCCGCCACCAAATCGACCGGAGATGGAATGGAGGAGACTCTAGTGTTTGAGCATCTGGACACAGATACTCGTCTGTTAGGTCCGTGGAATCGCGAAATGGAGGGGCAGGTTGCGGTACAGTCAAAGGAAGGGAGAACAGCTCTGGGGAGCAGGGACAGTTGGGGTTATTGTTCTGAGAAGATTGGGAATTTTGGGTGGAAGGAGGACAAGACTGTTGGGTAAGAGGAGGTAGAGGCTGACTGGCTGGTGGACAATGTGCTTTAAGCGTTATCCGACAGCCATTGCAAGACCTGTTCCTGGTTCTCGGGCCTACTAATCTTTGTACCATTCAGCCTAGTTAATGTGGAACTTTTGTGCAAAGCGCAGAACTTAGGGCCCGCCTGATGTTAAGGGACACACGCTGGTACAAGGCTCAACTCACCCTAAGTGCCAAAAACACTGCTGGTGCAAGGCTCTACTCATGCCAAGGGCCTCAATCTCTGCTGGTAGCTCAGCTTAAGGTCATGTAACTTTGTTTGGAAGGGCTCATGTTAAGGGCTAGAAAAGTGAATTTTGGAAGGTCTTACCACATCACACACACACACACACACACACACACACACACACACACACACACACACACACTCACTCAAAATGAATTTTGGAATTCCCATTGCCTATTCCATTTGTGGTTGTCATGGGGAACGTGATTTAAAGGGGTGGTTGTTACTGTTTGTTGAGCTTAAATTGGGGTTTGTGTCCATCCATTTGGGGAGTAAAGAAGGTTTCCAGGTATTTTCCCACTTTGATAGAGGTTTTTTTGAATGTGGAAAGTGTGTAGTTGTTAGGCAGTGATGTTGGGGTAATAGAGGGTCTTTGGTGTGTTAGATGCCCCCAGGCATGCTTCCCCTGCTGTCCCAGTGTCATTCCAGAGGTGTTGGCATCATTTCCTGGGGTGTCATAGTGGACTTGGTGACCCTCCAGACACGGATTTGGGTTTCCCCCTTAACGAGTATCTGTTCCCCATAGACTATAATGGGGTTCGAAACCCGTTCGAACACACGAACATTGAGCGGCTGTTCGAATCGAATTTCGAACCTCGAACATTTTAGTGTTCGCTCATCTCTAGTAAACAATCAAGCATACATACAAATAGTGTATGTAGTATATCATGTGTCTGCCATCTATTTGTCCTTTATATCAGTAATCTAAGTACAGAACAGCTGCACTTTCGCAATTCAGTCTTATTTTTGTGGCGAATGAAAATCAGTAGAGAATATAGTTATAGGACAGTGGTAATACATCTTAAATCGTAAGCACATTCTGTACTGTATTTAATAAAATGTGATCTCTCCAAAAGAGAAAAAATATGTGTTTCTGGTGTTTTCCCACATTCCCTCTTAGTCTGCTATATTGCTACCATGTATTTTGTATTTTATGACCAAGGAATACATTCTTACTATAAAATAGGTTTCTTCTGTTTCAACTTACTATGTTTATGTTTGTTAACCTGCAATGGCGTGTAATCCCACGGTACAACCTTGGCATAATAGAGTCAGGAATAATGATTCCTCTAGCAGTAGGTTTTCACAAACTGCACAACTTCCAAAGTACATGTCTTTTTACATTTTTTAGTTATAGACATAAAGTCAATGTTGTTTTGTGATATTGTGTCACAGAGTGGTATGTTATATGTATCTGTGCAGCCACCCAGTGGTTGTGTTGTGTATTGCAGTCTTTAATGTTTACACGTGATTCTGTGTTGAATTGGTTTGATGAAAAATTGGTGTTCTAAACCAAATGAGAGCTAATATAAAGGTAGACACATGTATAGCACAACATTCTGCCAGAATATTGGATATCTTTACAAAGTATATTTACATTAATTCACAGTTTAGTGTGAGCTTCTAAAATTCAGAATTTAACCATTGCCAGTGTTCACTAGCTATGAGATAGTACTTGTGAGATCTGTACTTTTTGGCCCTTCAACAAACCATTTCTTCTACTATTAGTAATGGGTACATAGTGGTGTCAGGATTTTCTTACCATGTGTCTCCTTCCTTAACGGATAGCATTGTACCTAAATGCCTGCCTTGTGACTGCCTGTTTACTGCTGACCAGATGGCACTTGCTCTAGTCAGGTCTATAAGGGCCATAAACTGAATTTCACAGCCATGCTGAGTGAAAGCTACCTCTGGTCTACAGTGAGGCTGTAGGATTTAGACAGTTACAACGTAACATGGCTCAGTAAGGGGGCGTTCACACTAGCGTCGGTGTCCGACAGCTAGTGTCCGATGCTAATGTCCGCGCAAAATCTTGCGTGGACATTAGCATCGGACACTAGCTGTGTCCATACATTTTGCATTGATTTAATGGGACATCATGTGCGTTCTTTTACAGTCCGTGTCTGTCCTTAAGTGTCCGTTCCCAAAGTTGTCCGATTTTTCAAGCAGACATAAAAACCCGACATGTAGTGTGAACACCCCCTAACAGAATGGTTGCTACATATTTCCTTAAATTTCTGTTTTGTCCCTTAAAGGGTATCTGTCAGGGCAAACTGGTACACTATACCCCCTATAGGTCCTTATTCAGCTATTTAGCTCTCTTTACCTCTATTGTTCCTCGTGTAACATGTTAACACTGTCTTTGCTTATAGTATATGTTATATGTGTGTGTGTGTATATATATATATATATATATATATATGTGCATGTATATGTTACTACACAGTACTGATTGAATTGGTATATTATGGAGAATACAAGAAGTTAGTAAAATAGACAGAGTTTACCCACCATCTTTAATAACTTAAGAATACTCACATACGAAGCTGTAGATGAAACATTTCTTTTCCCAGTACACTCTGGTCCATGATCGTGAAAGGGCCATATCCTTAATGTAAAAGATATCTTCCAAATGAATTGAAATGAAAGGCTTTCACCCTGATTCACACTCCTTATGTAAAGTTAGACTTCCACATTTCAATCCGTTTACATCATTCATTAAATGTAAAATGTCATGGCTGAGTTACTTACCTAACACTACAGCACCTCGGAATTCTAATGAGGGAAGAAGGTTTACATTAATACTAATGCACATATCTCTCATTGTATTCTACAAAAACGCTATTCCTAGAAAACCATCCAATATTAACATTCAGTACACATTCAGTGGAATACCCAAATGCTCAGATGCTTTTACACGCCATAAAAATTCTGAATTGCTTTCGGCTTAACCCTTGGGATTATGGCACATCTGCTAGAGAGTCATTTACGTAAAGAAAATTACATTGATTGAGTCCATTTTATTAAGTCTACTCCTTTAAACATGTACCATAATATACTGAATATTTTGTTGGATATTTCTATACAGAAAATGGAGAAAATTAGACATTCTTATAATTTATTTGACCATAGCTTTTCTGTCGTTTGATTTAAGACATATCTTCCATCATTTAATGGGTATTAATTCACCTTTTCGTGAATTAACCATTAAACATGTATGTATTAACTATTAAACATGTATTTTTCAATTCACCTGCCATTGTATTGCGACATCTTTACTGACAGTAGTTTTAGACTTGGTGTTAGAGCAAGAGCTTTGATTGTGCTTGGCACCATAGTTGGATATATGGTCTCTGGGAAGGGACATAGAAGATATTATTATTATTATTATTATTATTATTATTATTATTATTATTATTATATATATATATATATTTTTTATTTATATAGCACCATTAATTCCATGGTGCTTTACATTTGGGGGTTACATACAATACACAGAATATACAGGTAGATATAATACTGTTAGAATCATATCCTCTATCTTGTATTTTGTCATAACTCTTTCTCTAGCAAAGATAAGTGGCTTGTCTCAAAAAGGAATTGGTTAGACTAATTAACATGGAGATGCTATGGGCTACCAGGAAATGGAATGCTAATGAATCCTTATCTAGCTGATCGACTTCAGAGCTGCACCTTTGTGTCAATAGAGTAAACACAGGACGTCTATAGTCTATTGAATGTTAGATCCAAGAAGTGACACCAGGCCTTTGATCTCTAATTATCTTCGGAGCCTTGAGATACACATATACAATGACTGGGGTGGGGGGTAGCTTCCTGGTGGAATGTAATGCTTTAGCCAATGGATAGAGGCTACCATTCCACATCCAATCCTGGTATGTTATTTTATGTCATAAGTCCAACCTGCTTTTTGTCTGTATAAATACTATCTCTCTATAACAATAAATCAGAACTCACTTGATACACTATCAGCTGCGTGTGTGTGTGTGTGTGTGTGTGTGTGTGTGGCTTCTCCAGACCCAATGGGTGGTAGCCCATCTAGGCCTGTTAATTAATTATTTAATTTGGAACCCTGCAACATACTCTTATGAGGACCATTTGATGTCCCCAACAATACTAACAGTGACCGATTGGCACAGTGGGGTAGAGGGCCCTGCCCGTGAGGGCTTACAATCTGTGAGGGAAGGGGGGTAGAGACAGAAGGAGAGGGGGAGACTGTACAGATGGTGGTGCGGTGATAGTGTTATTGGAGGTTGTGGGCCTTCCTGAATAGGTGAGTCTTCAGGGCCTTCTTGAAGCCTGTGATTGTGGGGATCAGTCTTATGTGTCTTGGTAAGGAGTTCCAGAGTATGGGGGATGCACGGAAGAAATCTTGGAGGCGGTTGTGTGAGGAGCGGATGAGGGCAGAGCGGAGTAGGAGGTCATTGGAGGATCTGAGGTTACGTGTGGGCAGGTAGCGGGAGATTAGTTCAGAGCTATATGGAGGGGACAGGTTGTAGATGGCTTTGTATGTTAGCGTTAGTAGCTTGAACTCAATTCGCTGGGCTATAGGTAGCCAGTGGAGGGACTGGCAGAGGGGAGTGGCCAATGAAGATCGGGGGGTGAGGTGGGTTAAGCGAGCAGCGCAGTTTAAGGTGGACTGGAGGGGGGCGAGGGTGTTTGCTGGGAGTCCATGGAGAAGGGTGTTGTAGTAGTCTAGGCGGGAGATTATGAGAGCCTGGACAAGCATCTTGGTAGTTTCCTGGGTGAGGAAGGGGTGAATTCGGTGGATGTTCTTGAGCTGGAGGCGGCAGGAGGCGGCAAGATATAGATTACGCGGCTTACACACTTGCGCCCCAGTCCGCCCAGGGGTTTCCATCCTAATCCCCGAAGAAACTGGATAGAGGACAACTTCCCAGCAGTCAGTATTAAAACCCTTTCATTTGAATTGGTTTTTAAAGCTAGCCGCCGGTGACTGTGTCCGTGCAAAAAAAAATGGCCGCATATGAAGTCTGAAATGCAGGACTTAGTGTCCATCCAAAAAAACTGGTTTCAACGAGGCGAGGCTGCATACAGACACCGGCAGTTAGCGTTAAAAAACCCATTCAAATGAATTGGTTTTAAAATTGACTGCCAGGAAGTCGTCCATTATACAGTTTCCCTGGGGATTAGAACGGAAACCCCTGGACAGACTGGGGTGCAAGTGTGTATGCCGCGGAATCTGTATTTTCTATGTCCATTCCCAGGATCAGTTTTGTAAAATTGTCTCTCTAGAAGTGTGTGAGTGGGCAGATTCTTTCTGTTATGAAGTCAGATCTGTGCTGTGTTTTCTAATCTTTCAGATATCCCTCCCCTACTACCAACTCCTGTCCTCTGTTACAATATCTCTCCCTCAGTCTTTCTCTGTGTGTCTTACCCCACCTTACCTCAGTTCTACCTATCTAGTTGTTACAGTGTAATAGTAGACAGATGTTTATGTTGAATGCAGAACATTTACAGAGAGCCTGCGGGCAGGGAAAAGGCTACATCATCCTTGGTCTAACCTGCCAACACTTCTACATAACAGTAATTGACTTACTGATTTTTTTTTTCTGAGAGTATGCGGCACATTAGCAAATAATTATTGTTTATTTATATAGCACCATTATTTCCATGGTGCTTTAAATAAGAAAATTGTTTATTATGTTGCAGATTTGTTGCCAATTATTTTGATTTTTGTGCATTTCACCCTTTGTAATACAAAACTGTGCATGTAACACAGAAATCGATGTGTCTGAATTCACCCTTAAAACCTGATAGAACTCAAAATGCATTCATTGGTAAGAAAATATGAGAATATACCGCACAACCTAACCCGTTACTGTTCTCTAAATATAGCCATGAATTACATAAAGTTTAACCTGAAAACATGGTGAAAAAGGGCAAAAATAACTAGCACTGGAACTCAGCCTAGGGCACCAAATCTGGAATAAAGCCTGGAGTGTAATCCATTTGCACTTCCTGAACAGCACATTAACAGCAAGGCAGCAACTTTGTGGTTTAATTGACCTACAGATGGCTGCTCTTCAAAGAATTGCCATCTGTTTCCAATTCTCTTTTTTTTTCTTTTTTTTCCTGCCACCTATTTTAGTTATTGTTGACTTTGGTATGTCTTCTATCAGTAAGATGTTCTGTAAAGTAGAAGTATTTAATTCCTTTAAAAGACTTTCCTTCTACATTTTTCACAGCATATAAATATTATGTATCGCTATTTTACATCTCAGGTCTCCATAGACAATGGAAAGCATGAAATGTAAAAAATAAAAGATAAGGAATGAAAAAGCAGCTCCTTGACATAATGTGTTTGTGTTTTGAGAATAAGTAAAGACCAGAAGTCATGAATCTGGATGAATGTAATACCATATGACAGCAGAATATCCAGATACATGAATAATAAAGAGCGGTAGACTTGATATTTATGAATGACATTCTCAGAGACGTGATAACCAATTGGGTTGACTCTATAGTAGTGCAATGAGCTGAAGAATGGTAGATGATGGTTACACAGTCACTTGTGGTATATGAGCTTGACTGTAGTAGTACATAGTTACCTGGATACATAGCATGGTTAAAAAAAATTACTCAAGTCATAATAATAATAATAATAATAAATTTTATTTATATAGCGCCAACATATTCCGCAGTGCTGTACAATTTGTAGGGTTCAAGTCCATTTTGCTTTCATTATGCATGATATACCAAATGATATTCCAAGTATGTATTCCAAGATATTCCATGATATTCCAAGTATGCATGATATACCAAAATAATTCCCTAAACCTTCTCAAAACTAACCCCTGTTTTTTCATTTGCTTGAAGGGGTTTCTTGGGATAAGAAAATGCAGGGCTGGCTCCAGGTTTTTATGGGCCCTTGGGCGACAGAGCCTCAGTGGGCCCCCTTGTGGAGCAAATCATGTGGCGACAGTAAAACAGCAGGTACCACAGAGACCCAAATATTTTATTTAGAAAAAAAAATATGTAAACTTAGAAAAACACTAGTGCAAAATAGACAAAGTGCAAGATATCAGGGAAACTTTAGAAAAATTTGCTTCTCTGTAAGTTGTAAACTTCTAAACAATTTTAAACATTTTATGCTAAGTTTTTCTAGATCTTTAACAGTAGTTACTTTTCTTAGGCACAGCCTCTGCTGAGACACTATTAACCCCTTAAGGACCAGGCCATTTTTTGGTTTTGCAATTTCGTTTTTCCCTCCTCACATTTCAAGAGCCATAACTTTTTCATTTTTCAGTTGAGAGAGTCACATGATGGCTTATTGTTTGCGGGACAAATTTTACTTTGTAATGGCATCATTCAATATGCTGTGCAATGTACTGGGAAGCTGGAAAAAAATTCAAAATGAGGTGCAAATGGAGAAAAAATGCATTTGCGCCATTTTAATATGGATTTAATTTTTACAGCGTTCACTGTGGTACAAATGACATGTTGCGCTGGGTTCACACCTGCGTTCATGTCTCCGTTCTATGGTTTCCGTCTTCTGCATGGGAGAAGACGGAAACCACAGACCGGGTCCGGCCGTGAGCGGCGGTGAGCGTTTTAGGCTTTCCGCCGCGAAACCAGATTTTTTTATCCGGACACAGAGTAGTGCATGTCCGACTCTGTGTCCGGATTATAAAACCCGGTTTCGCGGCGGAGAGCGCAAAACGCTCACTGCCGCGCACGGCCGGACAGCTTTCTCACCCATTCAAATGAATGGGTGAGAAAGTCTCCTGCAGGCTTCCGTCTCCTGCATCTGTTTTATGCAGGAAACGGAGACCAAATTTATGTAGTATTTGAAATGTTTTGATACTTTTAAAAAAATGAAAAACTTTGCAAAATAGAAAAAAAAATGTGTCATCATGTTCTAACACCTGTAACTTTTTCATATTTACATATGTGGAGTTGGTTGCAGTGTCTTTTTATGCGGGACAAGATGACGTTTCTATTGATACCATTTGGGGAAAGATCTGATGGTTTGATCACTTTTTATTCAATTTTTTATAGGAGGCAAAGTGTTGAAAAAAACGCTATTTGGCTATTTTTTAATTTTTCGCCGCTACGCCGTTTGTAGTATGGAATAAATGTTTTAATATTTTAATAGTTTGGGGCATTTTGGAGTGCGGGGATACCTAATATGTTTATGTTTAATGTTCTTTATTTACTTTTATATCTGATATAGGGAAAGTGGGGTGATTTGAACTTTTATATTTTTTAAATTTTTTTAATACTTTTAAAAACTTTTCTTTTTCTTCTTTTACATTTATGATCAGACTCCTTAGGTACCTTGAAACCTAGGGGGTCTGATCGCTCATACTATTCACTGCAATACTACAATATTGCAGTGAATAGCAAAATCACAGCAGTTCTATTAGATGATGCCTCTGGCATCGTGCAATAGAACCAATGCTATGACAAGCCTGGAACCCCTCAATAGGCTTCCGGCTGTCATAGCAACCCATCGCCGCCCTCTGGTGATGTTCAGGAGGGCAGCGATTGGCGGAAAATGACGGTGCCTGTGCCACCTGCACAGTTTACACGCTGCGGTTGCGTTTGACAGCAGTTTGTAAAGGGTTAACAGCAGCGATCAGCTCGGGCACCGACCGCTGCTGTTAGTGGCAGGTCCTGGCTGTATTATACAGCCGGCACCTGCCATGTATGAAGAGAGCTCAGCTCGTGAGCTCTCTCCATACATCCCCAGGCGACCCATGAAGTAATAGTACGTCATGGGTAGTTTAGGGGTAGGGTTTCAGCAGAGGCTCTTGCTCTCCCCAGCCTGTACTGAGACCCCCTAATAAAAAAAAGCTGAAAATTCCATACCACCCTCTTCCCCCCTGCCTCTCTCCCCCTCCCTCTCTATCCCCCTCTCCCTCTCTTCCACTCTCTCCCCCCTCCCTCTCCCCCCTGAAGAATACTCACCAGCGGGGAGCCCGGTCCTGTCCTTCTTGCTTGTATGAGCGGGAGTCGGAACACTGCGCGCCGCTGCGGCCGGACAAAGCGAGTGATGTCACGCAGGAGCGTGGCGTCACCTACACAGCCGGTCGGCGAAGACGCTCTGGAGCAATGAGTGAGTCCGCGGGGGGTAGGGGATTGGGGGTTGCTGCATCCTCCCAACTTTTGAAGAACCGAAAGAGGGGCAAAATTTAGCTCCACCAACTTTTATGTTGACTCCACCCATTCTCATTCATTTTTCTTGTGCCCCCACACAGTATCATCCTCCTACAGTCACCCATAAATTATATGTCCCCCCTCCATCTCTCCCCCAGTTTCATGTCCCCCATCTCTGTCCCCAGTTTCATGTCCCCCCTCCATCTCTGCCCCAGATTCATGTCCCTCCATCTCTGCCCACAGTTTCATGTCGCCTCATCTCTGTCCCCAGTTTCATGTCCCCCCCTCCATCTCTGCCCCAGATTCATGTCCCTCCATCTCTGCCCACAGTTTCATGTCGCCTCATCTCTGCCCCCAGATTCATGTCCCCCCATCTCTGCCCACAGATTCATGTCCCCTCATCTCTTCCCCCAGATTCATGTCGCCTTATCTCTGCCCTCAGATTCATGTCCCTCCATCTCTGCCCACAGTTTCATGTCCCCTCATCTCTGCCCCCAGATTCATGTCGCCTCATCTCTGCCCCCAGATTCATGTCCCCCCATCTCTGCCCCCAGATTCATGTCCCCCCATCACTGCCCCCACATTCATGTCCTCCCATCTCTGCCGCCAGTTTCATGGGCCCCCTTCATTAAGTTCCCCTTAATGTTTAACAGAAAAAAACGTATACTCACCTTCCAACACTCCCCCGCCCTCCGCATTGTCACTAACAGAGTTGTAGGCTACTCGATCGAATACTACTTGCTCATCTCTACTATTGATGTATCCTTTTGGTAAGTTGGTTGAGAGGTTAGTGGTCACTTAAGCACTTTCTCAGTTAATATTTTTACAAGTACTCCTAGGTTGTGAAATACATAAATCATTACATTAATTCATTATTCTTCTCGACGAGTTGCTCTTTGTGTGTACAAAGGCAGAGCAAAAGTGGACTTTCTTTTTTTCTGAGATTTATATTTTCTAATAAAATTAATTTCGGTTCCACATGAGGGAGCTGGAGACCTTTCCTGCACAAGGCGTTGTGTTACTGGTAGTTCTGAAATACAACTGCAATTTGTAAGCTGTTGTCTTATTTCTTCTACTAAAGTTAAAAATGAAAAACTGCAAAACTGAAAAAGAGCTTTCCTGAGTGTAGTTAAAAACATCAAAAAATTAGATATTGTTGTTCATTTTGCTGGTGTTTTCTGTTACAAACAATTACACGAACCGGTTCACTTTTGGTGTTTTTTTATTCAGCGATGATTTTACCTTTGCATTAAATAAACATTTACAAGTAGACAGCAGATTTATAGATTTAACTTAAAGTATGTTGCATCTCCATTTATCAGTCTGTAAATTTAATGTGTTTTTAGTAAAAATCAAAGCTTGGTACAGTTCTAAAAATGGATGGGTTGTATTTTAAATGGTGCTATGGTGGGGTACATAAAACCTATCAATCAACTTCAACTATTTCTGACACAGTAAAGGAAAAAATAACCATTACGCTATTGTTTTTTGTGCTTTTAATTTTGTGCTGTACACTGTATGGCATAAATAACATTTTTACTTCGTTCTATGGGTCAGTGCAATTGCAGCAATACCAAATATGTATACTTCTTTAACACAATTAGAGCACTGTTTGAAGAAAAAAAAAAATCTTTATTGCTGCGTTCTAGAATTTTTTTTTACTTTTATCTTTTTTGAGGTGGAATGGAGAAAAATGTCACCTTAGTTAAATGCAACATAGATTTATTGGGGTGTACTGGATTTTTGTGATTAGTTTCTGCATCATCCTTATTTGAGCTGCTTCAGGCTAAAGCCCCCCGATGCGGAAACGCAGCATTTTTTGTTGCCATTTTGTTGCGCTTTTTGAGTCAAAGCCAGGAGTGGATTTAGCAGAAGTTAGAAGTATAAGAGCTTCCAATAGAGTTCCCATTCCTTTTGTAGCCATTCTTGACTTTGACTCAAAAAACCACAACAAAATCTGCAACAAAAAATCCTGCGTTTCTGCAACATGGGGCCTTAGCCTCAAACTTCAAATAATATCAGGTCACTGAAAGAACAAAGTATCTAACACTGATGTCAGTTCATTGAAGAAATGTGTTAGATGAGGAATTAATAATAAAACTTGTATTAAAAAGTATAAATAAAAAAAAATTATAAAATGCAAGGTGCACACAAAACACCAAATAACTGCAGTCTGAATATAAATATGTCCAAATCAGCTCGCAGGGAAACCGAATGTGCCAATAATGGTCAATGTCAAGACATAGCAGTAAAGAGGATGTACTAAACCACTGCCAATATCCCTAAGCCTCTGACTCCCTGTCTGTGGAATAATAACAACCATAAGGGTTCAGTAATATCAATTCCGGCTACTGAACATAGACCGTCCAAGATGAACACATAAGCCCATCAATGATGAGGATACTGGCCCATGCAGTTAGGAATGTCTGAGGAACTTCCTAACTTCCCTATTTAGGACATCAAATGTACTCTTACTATATTAGATTCCGACACCCTAGTTTTCGGTTTCAGAAGTGTGGATTAAATAGTTGATTTTGCCCTACAGTAGGCACGGTCTACAGTGTCCTTGGGTAAACCCCTATCTCTAAATCTGTGAGAGAAGTCACAAAACTGCCTTTCAAAGTCAGTCATGGAGGAACAATTCCTGTGTATCCACAAAAATTGCCGGGTAGGTATTACACCCTTTAGTTTGGGAGGGTGACAACTTTTTCAATGGATGTAACTGTTTGTGGTGATAGTTTTTTAGTGAACAGTGGTCTTCACAGTTCCAAGCTGTTTATCTAGTTTAAGATCTAAGAACGCTACAGAATCACCATGAAGCAAAATGAAGAACAAGATTATGTATCTCTGAAGTATAATGAAGTGTTTGTGGATGACAACTTATGTGGACAACACATGTCGAAATATGGTCACGTTTGTTTGATCTTATATGCTCGAAATGTTCATACCACTCCTACCTCCTTTTTAAGTTTTATTTTGTGTTACAAAAAAAATTGGAAAATGTTAATAAAATGAGATTTGAAAAAAAAAAAAAGAAATATGGTAACGTTATATCGATGATGTGTTGATTTTGTGCAAGGGGACAGGGGTTCTTAGATCTTAAGCTACATGAACAAGGATATCGTATATTTCCACCATCCTTTTTTGTTTTAGGTTAGGCTTTGTAAGGTTCATTGTTGATAGTAGCCATGCACCATATGGTATATATGCATGGTCTATTTTCAAAACTTCTATGATCTTCTGCTGCAGTTCTTACTATATGTAGTGCTATAATGACCTTAGAACGTTATGTGGCTCATCTAATATATCAATGTTATGATTTGGCTTAAATACATCATGTGGCTTATTTAATATGCCAACATTATGATTTTATCTAAGTGCAATATCATGCAAACTTCTTATCATCTCCGTGGGATTACTGAATCTCTATTCCTCTATGTTAACTTCATGTGAGCAATATATCTATAAAAAACGGCAATCGCAGATAAATTCTGTGAAAGGGGACTGTTTCTAGTGTCCCCTTTTCCCTACCTACTTCGCTAGTCGTGCTCCAGCGATTTAATCAAAGTCTACTGGACCAAGATTGACTCTGCCTCCAGGGCTTCCTTCCCCAATGTGCGGGATGTCAGGGCTTCCGCTCTGTGGATGGGGCCGGGGGGAGGCACTCGCCTGGGGCATCTGACCTCTCCTGTGTTTAGACCTAAAGGGGTTTTGTTGTGGCAATAGGCCAATATTCTCCTCCCTGAATGGATTATGCAATCATCTTGGGTGGTCTCTTTTTCAGTAACAGGTATTGATATTACTGATCCCTTATGGTTGATAGTATAATAACACTGGGTATCAGAGGCCTAAGGATACTGACAGTGGTTTAGTACATCCTCCTTACCGCTATGTCATGACATTGACCATTAATGTCATGTTCTGATTCTCTGCCTGCTGGTTTGGATATAGTCATATATCCATAATGTAGTGAAAGACTGCAGTTGTCTGGTCAGTGTTTAGTGTGCACCTTACATTTTATTTTATTTTTTTATTTATACTTTTCTTTCATATAAGTTAAATATTATTATTACTTCTTCAATTAACACATTTATTTGGTGCATTAAAATAATTGCATGGTGATAATTGTCTTTTGGTGTGTTTTCCATCAAATTCATAAACTAGAAATTGTGCAGAATAAGCAACCAAACAGAATACTGTAAGGGGAAAAGTGATACAATATATGTTTAATTGCCAATTTAGGCCCCTAGTAGTTACTTAGTGCAACAAAAATATCCATTTATATTTTGAGGATTAAAGATAACAACATTAAAAACATGCATTTTATTAATTCAACATTTTTATTACACTGTAGATGGAGCAACAGCTGCACATGATCCTTTCAGTCCCTTCAGGCTACTCTGTGGCAGAGGAATGCTTAGCTCGGCTATGCGGGGTTAATATGTCCCTGTGGTGGTGCAGTCAGTCTGTGCCTGAGACCTTTCCTCAAGTGAACGCCAATTGGTACAGACTGCCATGAGGTGACTCAATCACCACCCCTTACCTTAGTCAACCATGGTTTGGACTGGACTATAACTCTCTCAATATGGCAGGTGTACCACCTCTACCACCGGGCATGCAAACAGCATTGACTATGTACTGTACATACAGTGGTTGCAGAAGATCTCCTCTCACTTATGATAATAGGTTATCAAAACTAAATTATTTTACAAAAGTGAAGGATAGAATGGTATATATAAATAGGATATAATAGTCATATGAATATGTAAAAAGGTCTGATAAGTGCGATAAATTATTTGTTCAATGAATCTAACAGAGAATACAAGGTCACTATATACAGTGAAAGGGCCCCTTCACACAGAGGATACGCTGGCTGATTTTGAACGTGTAAACGTTCCGAATCAGCGGCGTTTAAAACAGATCCCATTGCTTTCTATGGGAAATGGCATACGTGCGCTCCCCATAGAAATGAATGGAAAAAATCAACCCATTCATTTCTATGGGGAGTGCACGTATGCCGGCTTCCATAGAAAGCAATGGGACCTGCTTTAAACGCCGCTGATTCGGAATGTTTACATGTTCACAATCAGCCAGCGTATCCTCCGTGTGAAGGGGCCCGAAGGAAGTTCAATTCTGTCACAAAATTTGGAAGAATTACATTTAGGCTGAGGCCCCACGTTGCGGAAACGCAGCTTTTTGTGTTGTAGATTTTTGAGTCAAAGCCAGAAGGGTCTTGAGCAAATGGTAGAAGCATAAACGGAAGCAACAGATATGGCTATGGGTAAACAAAAAGTAGCTGGTGGTAGCCTACTTAAAAACATGCTTTTGGAGTTTTTCCTTATTTAAAGAGGACCTTTCACCATATCTGGGCACATGCAGTGTTATATACTGCCGGAAAGCTGACAGTGCGCTGAATTCAGCACACTGTCGGCTTTCCCGATCTGTGCCCGGTGTGAAGAGCTTACGGTCCGGTACCGTAGCTCTTCTATGGTCAGAAGGGCGTTTCTGACTGTTAGCCAGAGACGTCCTTCTGCCTCGCGGCGCCAATCGCGCTGTGCTGTGGAGCGGGGAGGAACGCCCCCTCCCTCTGCTCACAGCGCTCGTCCATAGACAAGTATTATCAGGAGTAATCAGTATATAACACTGCATGTGCCCAGATATGGTGAAAGGTCCTCTTTAAAAATAAATATCAATTTTGGGAGGGCTTCTACCTGTGATGCTTTAAGCTTGGATTATAAAACCAGAAGTCTTAATGGGATTTGCAACCATAATATAGTTTGGAAAATCCAGACAAATTATGGCAGTGTGTATGATGCCTAAGGGTAAATTCACCAGGTAGGGTTTGCAGTGTGACCTGCCGTGCACAATCCCTCATGGATCTCTTTCCTGTCTTCTACTCCCATTAATTTTAATGGGGTCTGGAAATCTGAAAATCAGACAGGCTGTTTGGTTTTTTTTTGTTTGTTTTTTTAAATCTCCTAGTCGATTTTTATTTTTTCCAGTTACCAGAAAAAAGATGCGACTGCCTCCCATTGAAATGGATAAAGACAGATTGTTTGTGGTGGACACTGCAAAGAAATTCTGCTGTTTAAATTACCTTAAGGTTCCTTTCACACAGAGCAAAATGGTGCTGTTTATGGCGCCAAATTTTCCGCCCGGAAAAAAAAGCATTCCATTGACATCAGTGGGTGCCGCTCACTTTTTTTTCTATGCGCAGAATGGAATTTACCAAGAAAAAAAAGTGAGTGGCACCCACTGAAGTCAATGGGACGCTTTTTTTTTGTGTGTAAAATTTGGCACCATAAACAGCGCCATTTTGCTCCTTGTGAAAGGACCCTTAGTGTCCATTAGTTCAATGTCGCCTAGATGCCCATTTGGCATTTACTGACCCTTTAGCAGTGGACTTAACACTAAAGCAGCAATAAATGACAAATGGGCATCAAGTGGGCACTGATAAGAAGGACACTACTGTAATGGCAAAAGTGCAACAGGGTGGCACTGAATGTTTTGCCCATTTGCCATTTATTGCCATATTTAGATCATCAGTGCCCCCTTTTCAAAAGCCCACAGTGCCCCCTAAATCCCACAGTATGTGGCTCTGACATGATAACAGTGCACCCTGAAAAGTAACAGTAACCCCCACAACTAATAGTTCCATAATAGGTATTAGCCCCTCCACATTGGATAATAGTTCTCCCACCACAGGTAATAGTCCTCCCCACATTGGACAATAATGCTTTCCACAGGCAATTGTCCCTCCTAGACATGGGTAATAATTCCCCCACATAGGTAATGGCACCAACCACAGATAAATAGTACACCCATAATAATGGGTAATAATTCCCTAAGATAAATAATGCTGCCTTACACAGGTAACAGCCCATCACATAGATAATATCCTCCCTTCAAGTAATAGTCTCCCCTCATAAATAATAATTCCCTAATAGTGACCCTCATTCCATTTACAATTCGATCCGCAATAACCCTGTATGGTATGTCGAATTGTAGAATTATCTTCTACCTACAGTGTACGCTGCAGGCTCCTGTGTACTGCATCACTGCTGTGCAGGAAATCATTATGGAATTCAGCAAAGCATAGGGGCAATACTTTATAAGGCACCCCTAACAGTGTGGGGTAACATCGGCAGCCTGATAATGAGCATTGGTAGCTGTGAGCCATGGCTAAGGCCAGCCATGTGTGTAACATGAATATATTGTCTGTTCTTGGTCTTGGACATAGCACAGATTGAACTTGAAAGTTTTGATTCTGAGAATTGTGACTGACACACACACAACCAAAGAATGACTATCTATTAATGAAATTTAAGTGTAACGTCTCTGCCTGTCGGGTCTCTTCACCACTCTCATCTCGCACACTGCAGCTTGTTCAGTTTGATTCTTTGCTTAGAGTTTTTTGTTGCTCTGTCTGAACACTGCTGTATTACCTCTCCTCTGTAATTGAATTTCCACCACACCCATCTCCTGCACCTTGTTTACCTATGTCCAAATAGTTAATCTAAGCCTTGCCTGTGTGATTGACAGTCTGTCTACCAATCATGTCTGGAGCAGGTTCTGACTTCCTATATACAGATCATCAGTCCACACAGGTTTGCTGGCTATTGTGACTCTGTCCTATGACTTTGTCCTTGCCAAGCTCCTCTTTCTGCTCCTATTGTATTACAGACCTCTGACCGTTGGCTTCCCTAGTGACTACTCTTTTGGATAACTAATTTGTACTGCTTTGTCTCTCTGGCTTTGGCCTTTGGCTGCTGACTTCGCTTCTGTTTTGTCCTGTCTTGTTCTTTGAGACACTTATTTCAGAGAAGGGACTGTCGCCAAGTTGCTGCTGTCATTAGGACAGTGTGGCAAGCAGATAGGGACAGGTGCTAGGTCAAGTTTAGGACTCACTGTTTCAGTCTTCCCTTCTTAGTGCATCAGCAGCAGCCTAGGGAATTGCCCAACTAGCAATTTCCTTACACCAAGTCTTCGTTGTAACACAGACTCTACACTTTGTTACACTGTTTTTTCGTTACCTGTCTATCTAATCTCTCCACACAAAATAAACACTTCTCTTCTTGCTTGAGCATTCCACATGACTGGCTTAGTCTCTCTAAAAATATATGGCTGTTTTTCATTTTAATGCAAAGAGAAAAAAGATCAAATTTTACTTTCTGAATATTACATTCTGTAGTGCAGGAATATCCAATCTTTGAAACTCACAATCAAAACAACCGGTTATTATATTTTTGTGTTGGAAATGCCACATTGGAGTGCTGTGGTACAAGTTAAAAGTCCAATTCTGCATCGCTGACTGTGTCGAATATGTGTTACAAGGTCAAGGTTCACCAGTCAAGTACCAGTGGTATGCTCTAACTCCATGCCATGTTTTAGGAATGCAATGACATCTCATACACATCCATCTGTATACAGAAAGCCATGTACAGATGGTCTGAATGACATATAGTATATATAATAATATAGTAATTGGAATTACAATAGTCAAATAAATTCTGTTATATTTATAATATACTTAAAATACAATTTATTATTTATATCAACATGGATTAACTTGTCCAAATCAATTTGGAAGCAAACTGCTGAGACGTTGACAATAAATGATGTTTTTGCTAAGATTTTCATGTTCACATTGTGGAATATGCAAAATGAGCTCAACTGTGAACATCAATCATCTTTACACAGCAGTCACATCACACAGCCGCCGCATAATTCTAATGTCCTAATATTGGGGATAGAGACTAACACAGCCACTGGCACCTCTGCTAAACAAATGCTCTTCAATCAGGGTTGTCTGGCTGAAATTTTTTGAAAGGCTCAGAATGACGTATTAAAACAAAAAGTAGTATTACTCTACTAACCAATCCCCGCCACCATTTCTGATGCGTTTTCACTACACAAAGACAGTGCATGCTTGTCCATTCGGTGACTGCAGTAGTGACCCAGCTCAGTGAGCGGCAGGAAGCAGAGACCAGCTGGCGACATAGGAAAAGTCAGAACTGGAGCACTGGGGTTGATGTAGGGAGTAAACACCAGCTAGATAACCCTTTTTTTTAAGAGAACCTTTCACCATTTTGACCACAGGCAGTTCTATATACTGCCGGAAAGCTGACAGAAGGGCGTTTCTGACAGTTAGCCAGAGACGTCCTTCTTCACAGCACAGCCAATCGCGCTGTGCTGTGAGAGCCGGGAGGAACGCCCCCTCCCTCTGCTCACAGTACTCGTCCATAGACGAGCATTATCAGGGAGGGAGGGGGCGTTCCTCCGGCTCACACGGTACAGCGCGATTGGCTGTGCTGTGAAGAAGGACGTCTCTGGCTAACTGTCAGAAACGCCCTTCTGACCATAGAAGAGCTACGGTACTGGGACCGTAAGCTCTTCACACCGGGCACAGATCGGGAAAGCCGACAGTGCGCTGAACTCAGCGCACTGTCAGCTTTCCGGCAGTATATAGAACTGCCTATGGGAAAAATGGTGAAAGGTCCTCTTTAAGGGGCCCTTCCTCAAGTCTGTTAGAAGAGCCCCCTTCACTGCAAATGAACAAATAGTTTTTATTGAAGAGTAGTATAACTTTTTGAAGTGGTCCTCAAATATTAAAATACCATAATGAAAGGGGTAATATAACACTAAAAAGCATTTATACAGCTATTCATACACAAGGGAGATGAACTGTTGTACTATTATTATAAAGTTTTACCTATCTATGTGAGAAAATGCCTTCAAAGTGCATTTTCATGTTCCCTGTAAGATTAAAAGAGAAATGTGGTTCTTGTACTCAATAAGCTTTATTACTAAAATATATGCAGGTCCTATTGTCCCCATGAGCCCTCATTATTACCTTTGCAGGGTGCAGGGGTAAGGGTGGAAGTCTTAGGCTGGTCTTACACGACCGTAGTTTAAGACCACAAATAGTCCGCAATTGTGGGTTTTAAACTGCGGACCATTTGCGGACCCACTGTTTTCTATGCAGCCTCTTACACCACCGTAGATTTTGTCCGTGGTGTGGCGTGCCGTAATCGTGGTCCGGATAGTATACTGCATGTCTGTAATGGCCGTGTTTTTACGGCACGGACTGTCCCATACAAGTCTATGGGTGCATACAGTTATACGGATATACACTGAACATACATCAGTGTATATCCGCAATTGCGGATGTCAACATGTGTGTTTTGTGGTTTGTTTTGTTTTTTTGTGGATCCGCATAATACTGATACACACGGAACGTTGCGGATGCACTTTGCGGTTGGGTTGCGGAATGAATTTTTAGAGTGAAATTTGTGTTGCAGATCCACAAATTGCGGACCACAAAAACCACTACGGTCGTGTAAAACCAGCCTTACTCCTCTGCCTCCCCTGCTCGCAACCTGACACACATTTAAGATAAGATAAGATAAGATAATCCTTTAATAGGCCCACCATGGGGAAGTTTGGTAAAAAATAAAGATCGTTCTTAGCTTGGAGCTGCAGTAACAGGCTGCCACTCAATTGGCACCATCTTGGAAATGAAAGAAAAAACTATTCCAGTTGCATGTTCATACAGTACAGCCGAGTCAATGATGTTACAAAGAGCCTGAGCTGCAGGAAGGGAGGCAGTGGACACAGACTTCGGGCACCCTGCTGTATTCTGGAAATGCATCAGGGCTTGTATATTAGAAATAAACATTGTCCAGAGCAAGAAATACACTGGTAAGTTTTATTTCTCCCTTACTTCCTTATATTTCTTTAATAAATTACTGTACGATATTTTTTATATTTCTATATTGCAGCTACTCTGTGAAGAATGATATCTCTGGGAACATTTCTTTTAATGGTTCCTTTTCAAGGGCAATTTACAAGATATTGCTCAGAATACAGAACTGGATGAAGGGGGATTGATTAATTTTTAATTATTTTGTTATAATCATCCAACTATTCCCAGGTTGCTTCTCATTTAAATGACAGATTGATCTGTTTTCAGGGAGACCTAAAACTGATTTTTGGTGGTATATATCTGAAAGTAATGGCCTTCTAGCTAAACCCAATAGAGTATATGGAGCTAGCGTACTGATCTTTTATGCAAGCGATGGGAAGACCGCGCATAAACCTAAGTGGTCAGCAGCTATGAACAGCTGGTGGATGGGTCCCTGGCAGAAGAGACCTTATTAATAACGCATGGAGATTCTTTTCAAGTTCAGGGGATGTACAGTCCCTTTAATTTGCTGTACAAGTACTTTGCTTAATGCACCCTGTTTAAATGACTAGAATGAATCCTAGGAGAAGCCACTGCAGGTGAAATACAGAAGCAACCTACAGAAAGACATAACGTGTACAATTAGATGTTAGCTAATCTATGCCAACTATGTGAGTCGGGTTTGCGAAGCAGAAAGAGATCCAGAGTGCAGCCAGGAGCTGCAAAGCAATAATTGAATAACCAATGTTGTAAATATCTGAGTTTGTATTTTATGTAAGTTGATAAATTCAGACCGTGAGACTTAAAATGAGAAAATGTTTAGTTAATGGGAGCTCGTGTTTGGCTTTTCTGCTTCCTTGGACTTAGCAACCTGTTTGTTTTATCCATCTGGTGCTACAGAATGTTGATTCGATCTCTGTGCATTGCCAACTCTTGTGCTTGAAACTGCCCATTAACTTTAATGTGTCCTAAATTTTTAGGAAGTTAAAAATAATCTATGTTGAGACTGTACAGCCATAAAGAGGCAGAAGCCATAACAGAGATACATTTGTATATATAACGTTATCACAAGTAAGACGATACAGTTACATTTTCTGGATCAGCACCTGCATGTGACACATAAAATTCAATCTATGCGAGTGCACTGAGAGACAGCAGGAATAATTTCCCACTGGAGTGCGGTTCTTGTAGGATTGAAGCAGACTGAACTAAAATGCGAATATCTAAGCACTTCATAATTATTTTGTTTTCTCAGTGGACAGGCTCCTTAGAAATTATACATCAAAGGCATGCATTTGAGGTTAATATAGAAATATGCAATTAATAGGCTTCTCCTTTGGCAGTATGTCGGCTTGCTCAAGCCTGTGCCAAAGGTAATTAAACAATGGTTCAAATGGCAGACTATAGGGCTTTGAAGATATCTGTGGGAAATGGGCTGCATAGCTGTTCCTTACTGCTGTAATGTATTAGAAGTGACATTGCTAAACAAGCTCATCTTTCTGGTCCAGTAGACCAATTTAGACACTCACATTTGTCATCCAATGCTTGCATAAGGGCTTGCTCTACAATAGATCTTCATGTGTAATAGATTTAAGTGAATTCCGTGAAATATGGCTAACTTTTTATATCCTCAGAAAACTAATTCAAATGTTAAGATAAGTGCTGGAGCCACCTGTTAGGATACCAATAAATTATTACATAAATTTGTGTGTGCGATAGTATCTGTGTGAATGTGTATACTGTATGTATGTAAGTAGATAGGTAGGTAGATATAAGACAGAACCAAATGAATTTGGTTATAGTTAAAGGAGCTTTCCTGGCAAAGTGAAAAAAACAATGGGGCCCAGGGTGGACTGAAATAAAAAAATAAATAAATAATGATACTTCACACCTCCCTTTCTGTGTTGGGTCCCCCATTTCATTCCATGTCCACACTGGGTAAGGTAAATGATACAGTTTCATGTTGGGTATTGGTATCAACAATGTGGATGATATCGAACATGTGACCACTGAGGCCAATGATCAGCCTCAGCAGTTACCCAAGCCAGTTTACTGCCGATCCAACCCTTGTGGGCATGAAATGGAATCGAATGGGGGACCTGACCTTCATTTTCAGATACAATACATTATTTATACTGTGGTTCCAAATAACTAAGTTGGTACTAGCAGTTGAAATTACAATTCTTGGATTGTTTATCTGCAGTGAATTTGATACTTTTTTATATTTTGGTTGATGTAGCGGTATGAGGGCTTGATTTTTGTGGAAGAAGTTGTCATTTTCTATGGTATTTTATTAGCTCTTTCTTGGGAGGATGAGTGGAAAACACCAAAAATCACCATTGTTTTTTACATGGTAGATTTTGCATTTATAACATATGGTATAAATTTAATCTTTATTCTGTAGGCAGGGGTGAACCTGCCCTTTTTGCCGCCCGAGGTGGATGACAGAGAAAGGAGGGGACGGAGCATGAAGGGGCGAGGCAAAGCGAAGGGGGTGGGGGCTAGCAGCGTTCGCAGGCAAGGAAAGGACCTGCTCTCTGCCTGAGTGTGAGGGGAGGCCGCTGGAGCAGCGCTGCTCCAGCGGCCTCCCCAATCCACCGCTCAGTGCTAAGCTAGTCCAGGACAGCTCAGGGCCCTTGGGACCCTGGGGCCCTGGCATAGCGCCGCCTGAAGTGGTCGCCTCATGGGAGGTGCGGCGCAGTCTGTACGTCAGTACAATTAAAGTGACAGCAAATTGATATGTTTCTTAAATAATTTACTAAACAAAAAAATGTTTTTGCATAGCCATATTCTGAGATCCATTACTTCTTCATGGCTCCATCGACGGAGCTGGTTTAGGGTTTTCACCTTTTAATCTATTGTTTTAAGGACAAAGTGATACAAAAACTGCGGGCTTTTTCAAATCTTTTTTCAGCATTTAACACACAGAATCAATAATACACCAAATGATACCATAAATGTATAGTTTTATTTTTCCCATAGTCACTTCCCACCTTTATTACACACTATTACATTCAGGGGTTAGTAAAAGTTAATACAAAATGCTGTTCTATTATAACATGATGATGGCTGCGCAGGGCCATTAGAAGCAGTAGCATTATGAGAAGAAATAACTGAGATCTCAATCAATTAACTCCTTAGATACAACAGTCAGTGGTGACTGTAAGTTATAAAGGGTATGTAAATGAATCAGATCAACCATCAGCACCCACAATACTGCCATGGGGTCCTGAAGCATTGATATGGCATTCATAAAGCCCTCACATCAGTCATCAAAATTAACCTACTAGGGTCTGCCAGAAGCAGAGTCTAATAAGCTAACAAACTAAGGCTGTATTCACACAGAGTAACGGCAGGCGTATTTTGTGTGTTTTTTGCACATAGCGCCGCGTAGCGCCGCGTTTACGCCGCGTTAACGCCGCGCTATTTAGCGTTGGCGTTGCCCGGCGTTAACGCAGCGTATACGCGGCGTAAACGCGGCGTTAACGCGGCGTAAACGCGGCGCTATGTGCAAAAAACACACAAAAAACGCCTGGCGTTACTCTGTGTGAATACAGCCTAAGGCTGCGTAGAATGTTATAGCAGTGGTTCAGGCACCTTAGTTCTCAAGTGAAAATGCCACGAAAATTGCTATATTCCCATAAAAAATATTTTGTTGCAGAAAAAAAGGAGAATAAATAAATGTAGAGAAGTAAGCTAGATAGTGGAATCTTAGACTAGACATTCTTAACTGCCACATTTATCAAAGGGTCTAATGGTGAATGAAAAATCTGGTCATCCTTGGACTCATTGGCTTCATTAATGACAAATTTTGTAAACTTTTGGCATACAGGGATGTATCTTAAGCCCTGTTCCTTTCTGGTTAAGACAGATCTCTTTTCCAATAAGCGACAGCTAAAGTGCAGCAAGTGTTTTAAATGGTTAATTAATGTGGTTTAAAGCAAATAGGGAAATTTGCGGTGCAAATTTTCACAACTAAATCTGCCCCAATATGACTCCTTTAGGGCAAATTCAGTAAAATATGACAGAATTGCTGTTTTTATTCACATGTGCTACCAATGAAAACTGTAAGGGTAAGTTCACACGGGGTTTTTTGGACTGGAACCTGAGGCGGAGACCGCCTCAGGTTCCGGTCCAAAAGACGGGTAGCTGTGACTGGATGCCGATGCACTGCACTGGCATCCAGTCACGCACTCCACTCCGGATTAGGCCCAAATGAATGGGCCTAGTCAGGAGGGAGTGTCTTCAGGCGGATGCCGCTAGGCGAATCCACTTGAAAGAATGAGCGGCTCCCAGAGAAAAGAACTGACCGCCTCAAAATCCTGACCAAAAAACCCAGTGTAATAATTTATTTTATTGTGCAAATGTAGTACCAGCTTAACAAAATATAAATTTTGTAGTAATGAAAGTTTGCTGACTTGCAGAGAAAAGATGTTTTTTATGCTACACAGAGCAACATTTACCATTTAAATAAGTATAAGTTTGTATTTTTTTTAACCTCCTGCCAATGTTTTTTTTTTTAGCAACCCAGAAAATGTTAATTAAAGGTAATGAGTAAGATACAATTGAAGTCACAGCTTTAAAAACACCTTAAAGGGGTATTCCCACCTCACATACTCATCAGTCTTTACTGCTGTAACATCTTCTTTCTTCCTGGTTTCTTGGTGGTTTCTTCTTCTCATTTGGTGGGGGGGGTTCACATGCAACCTGCCGTTTAGCTCCGCCCCCAAATTTGTGATAGCTCCGCCCACCCATATTGGACTATGAAGTACAGGCAGCAGCAACTCCATTCTGTGTTACATACAGAGACTGCCTGTCTCTGCCATAATGAACACAATTGAATTAGCTAGCCTGATAACTGGGAGAACAGAAGAAATGAAAGCAGCTCCTCTCCCCTATCTGCTAACAGGAAGCTAGGTCACGTGGTGTAGACACAGGAATAGCTAGAAACACAGGCTCGCTCCCTGCACTTAGCCCCTCCTCCCCCCCCCCCCCTTGAGAGCAGCAGGTACATCACTTGACTCATGAGCAGCTAAGTCAGGGCTGTGGCCACAAAGAATTGAATAAAGTAAGATAGTGGACAAACAAAGCAGTTTTGCTGAAGCAGTGTATTTAGGAAAAGTATTACATCCACATTAACAAGCAGTATAGATAGGATCCTTGTGATGGGACAACCTCTTTAAGTTTAGTTCACATCTACATCCATCATAGAACTGGAGAACAACAGACAGATGGACCGCTAAAATAGTGGATGTATTTGGAGCCTGATGTACCCCATTGACTTAAACTGAAATCAGTGGCCAAAAAAGTTGTGTGTGCTGCCCATTTCGGGTGGATGCTGCAATGGAGACTCAGACATAAATGTCAACTTAGCCTTAGTCACATTCATTAGAACTCTAATTTACACGATTCCTGACATTTCATCTTCGGACATAATTCCCTCTTAGGTCAGAATCACTACTATAAGAATGTGAAACATCAGAATAATACTAGAAATAATTATGTATTTCAGATTTTATTTCTTTCATCAGTGCAAGTGGGTCAGAAGTTTACATATTCCAAGATGACTGTTCTCTAAATAGCTTGGAAAATTCCAGAAAGTGATGGCATTGCTGTAAAAGCTTCTGTAAGATTAGGTAACATCATTTCAGTTAATTTGAGTTGTGCCTGTGGCCTACTGGCCTCTTACCTTGACATCACAGGAAAATACAAAGAATCGGCCAATACATAAGAATTGTAGACTTCCACAAGTCTGGCACATCCTTGGGAGGTGATGTGTTCAGTGTCAGACTGGGGTGTCAAGGGCCCAATAGTGGAATTGATTATAGGGGTTTACCCTACTACTACTGGTGTAGAAGCCTTAAAAAATTCAGGCCAAATTCCTCACCACATCAGTGTTCTGGCATAAATGATCATAAAGACCTGTTCAGATTTTGACATGACCTGAAATACTGCTCAGCAAGGAAGAAGCCATTACCCCTAAACCAAAATAAAAGCCCATGTTACAATTTTCACTGGGGATAAGGATATTACTTTTTTGAAGAAATGTCCTTTCCTCTGATTAAACTGTCTGGACATATTGACCATTGTTCTGTATGGAGGAAAATGGCTGTCAACTAAAGAACACTATCCCAACTATGGTACATGGGAAGGCAACTTTATGTTGTATGGGTGTCCAATCACTGGGGGCCCGATCACCACATCCCCCAGTGATCAGGATAACGGGGACTGAAATTCTCTCTAAGGATTCATTGTGAATGGAGCACCAGTGACCAGCACCAATTCCACAGATAATTTATGGGCAGAACTATGTGAGCGTAAACCAATCTTCACTAAAGACAGATCTGGTTGTAAATTTAATAGTTGGAGAGGCAGGAAAATAGTTGCAATTTTCTGATTGCAGACATGTAACAAAAAGCTGACTTAGTAGGTGCTCAAAGAAGCATACCCAGGGGCCTTCATTAGGACCTCAACTGTCATGAGGACTTATTGACACCCAACCATTGTATTGCAGGGGACTGTTGGAGGTATCAAACAATTTGAGAAGCTCCTTAGATACCATATTCACCTTCATGGCACCTAAGTAATCAATTGCCTAGAATCAGCTGTATCTCCGAACCCTGGCTGTGGACCAGGGTGTGAGCTGTACGTTATATCTTGCACACATTACTGATGGTGTGGCTCAACTCCTAAGTCAGCACAATCACTGCACCATAGGACCAGAACACTGCATTAAGCATTGAGGAGTCACGTGACATAAGAAAAAGCAGCAATGCTAGCACCATAGATTTTCCTAAACATTTAGGACTGTGAATCAAATGTATTGGATACTAAAACCTAATAAACTACCAAACATCATTGGTTCAATACAGAATCCTAGTTTAAAGGGCTTCTCCATGATTAAAAAAAAAAAACTCAGTCTCCATGCAGAAAGTGATAAAATAACTTACTCACTTGGTAAATGCTATCCACTTCACAACATAGCTCCGATAGTCCCAAATTCACATCAGTCATTGTTGACTTGTCCTGCATCAATATTATGCCACGTGTGTACATTGATCTCTAGAGCCTGAATATAGCAGTTTCTTGGCCAAATGCAAGTATTAATGTACATGTGAGGACAATGATTGGCAGCAGCAGTCACAAGCACATACATGGTACATCAGCACCGCAGAACAAGTTAAAATAGTATTAGCATTGTATTCCTTGCATTAAAGCAATTTTTATCATGGACAATCCCTTTAAAAAAGGAGAACTTGGCAAATTCAGATGAAATAATAATGTCTTAAGAGAGGACCAAAAAAGTTTCTCTTGCAAGTGAGAAAGTCACTTCCAAGCTTATTTTCAGCTGAAGCTACCAATCTCTGTCAGTAGGCGTAGAGCAAATTATGATAACAATTCAGAATCTACTGTTACATTGTGATGTAATAATTATACGGGGTGTACATGATGAAAGTGTAACATGTACTTGCTAAGTAACGGAAGAGCAGACACCTCCAAAGTACAGATTGTGGAGATGAATATGTGGATACAGTTTGTAAGGCAGTTTTTAATTTGACGCAGAGTAGGAATAAGCGAAGTCAAAGATTTACACAATATAATATATTAAGAATGCACAAAAATGTATAATATGCTCCTAAAATGTCTTCACTTGTTGCTAAGGGCTAATGACAAATGCAATTTCAATGGATTGCACCAGTGTCAGTGCTGAATGTAGGTCATATGTGCACACTGGAGAAATAGGAATTTCCGAATGTTCTGTGTTTGTGCCCTAGGGTCTGCTCTGAGCAGATTGGCAATGACATCACAGGTAAATTACTGAAATTACAGGGGAAAACATTTCTCTCACTTATAGCCAATGGGTGGAATAAGACAAACTTTAGTTTGGATTACCAGATGGATGTGGCTGATAATGTACTAGAAACTTGTATAGGTCTGCAAAATCCGGTGCTATGTAAAATGGTGCCAAAACATATCTCCGCATTATCTGATAGCCCAGGATGTAGCAAGATATACTAGAAGTTTCACAAAAAAGGTCCAACAGTGATTTTTGAATTATTTCCCTAAACCCTCAGCATCTGAAATATTTAATGTGTATGTGCAGAATGCATGAATATACAATATATATATATATATATATATATATATATATATTAGGTGCACACATTTTGGGTGCACTGCCCTGTCTTGTGCTAAGGATATGCCACATTGCAAATGTGGGCAGAGCAAGGTAGAGAGCCGGCCATGGGTTATATAGAAAATGTATACCTGTTCCTGACTGGTGTAGACTTCCATTTTGGAACACGAATGTGAGACGTGGGAGTGTCTTAATAATTCAGGTGCACTTAGCGCCATTTGGGGTTTATATTAAGACTGGAGTAGGAAATGCCATTCTTTAATACATTTCTCCCACTTTGTGTGTTACATATAGTGTTACTGACATGTTATCATTTCTGTATTTCTGCTTTTGTTACTTACAAACATTACCAGTACATTAATAATGCTCTACCATACCGATTAAGGCCACATCCAAGAAAGAAAGATTTTGGTTTTATCGTACTCAAGATCACTAAGGAGCAGTTATTGAGTTCTTGGAGAAATAGCGTGATTGACTCCAATAGACCTGTACAGAGTGAAAAGATGTCATCAGTATAACAACAGTACATTACACTAGTGGTTCTCAACCTTTTCAAGAAAAGTACCCTCTGATGAGAAAATGTCCCAACCGAGCACCCCCAAAGTAGCGATCACTCATAAATGTTAATATAATAAGTCTTTTTTTTTTGTAGCTTTTATTAACAATTATGTAAAGCCCCCTTCAGGGTCTTCATGTGTAGTATAATGGCCCTCACACTTCAGCCCCCACATGTAATATAATGTCCTCCACATTTAATGCTAACAATGTCGAAAATAAGAACCCTCACAGTGCTATAGCGGCCCCTTAATAAAGTATAATGTCCCATAGTAGCCCTCCATGCAGTATAATATCCCCGAGTGGCTCCTACTTTAATGAAATCCCACATACATAGGGATTTTCTTACAATACTCTGCCAAAACCTGCATTTTTCTGGAGTTCAGAACCCAAAATGTTGGGGTATTTGTCACACACTGACTACAATTATACTCTGAGGGTTTCATCGGCCATGGGGAGGTAATCAAACGTTAAAACAGTGTTACTTACCTGCTCTCTGCTCCGATCTACAGAGATGACATCAAGCAGTCACATACCGTAATAACGCATCCATGTGACCCTCTGATGTCCTCCCTATAGGTCAGAGGAGCATGGGGAGATGTGCTGGAGCCCAGGACGGGAAAATAACTCTGTTTTTATGTATGATTACCTCTCCGCAGCCTCTGCTAATCATATTCGGAGGGTCCAAAGAGACCCTTAGAGTATAATTGTACTTCGTGGATGACAAACTGCATGAATTATCAATGAGAGGGGAACTCTCACCGTGACCTGTACCCTCGAGGATAGTTTAATGTATCCTTTAGGGGTACCTGTAACATGCCTTGAGAACCACTGCATATGTGGTTGCCAATGTTACTATCCACAGTGATACCCTCCATTTTCTGAAAAAATTGACACCGCAAAAGAATATAACAGATTGCCCTCAAAGTTCATAAGTATACTCAATAGAACCGATTTACTCATTTTGGCAAAGGGTTACGTAGTAAATCCAAATAGCATGCTGTCAGTTGAAACACTGAGCCCAAGCATGAGAATATCAATTCTTCAGGGGGATTGGTTAGTGATTGTGTATTTTTTGGTAAAATATAAGACTGGTATGCTGGGACTAAAATTTCACTGAATACTTCCATCATTGTGTTTGATGATGTCCTCTGTTCTTAATATGGATCATACTGATTCATGGCAGTAAAAAACCCCATAGGGCCTGCACCACTACTAGCTCAAAAAGTTGCTGATAGGAGTACTGCTCACAAGCCTGGGTGAAGATTCTTTACACATGTCACGTCCATGATGACTTAGCCCAGTCTGCTGTCCAAGGTCCTGTATATACCTGTAGCAGGTCCTGTTTATGACGGAAGGAAATAATGGGGTTATCAGCTCTTCAGGGAATAAATAATAAAATGGGTAAAAAATAGGCCTTTAGATTATATAGATATTGTGAAGTAACCACTGGTTTGGTAGCCAAGAAAATAAATCTCATCTTGTGGACTATAAAATTAATCTTTCAAATTCACTTTTTTCTGAAAATATTTTTTATTAATTCTACTTACCATTATCATTTAATCATACATGTAATTTCTAACAGATTTATTATTATATTATGGTTTATGGTAGCATACAATCTAGGATATGTGTCTTCCCTTCATGGTCATGTGAAACATTTTTCCAACTTATGGGGAAAAAAAATTCCTACAAAAGTTTTAACAAAAGGCAAAAATATCCTAGGGATGCAGGTAATGTTACATACATGCATGTGGTCATCTTCCCAACCACAGTGTTTTGACCTCCTGGTGGATTTCCAAGGCCCCTGTTGATATCCCTGTCTATATAGAGTTATCTCTATAAATCAAAGCACCAACTAAGTATCAATGTATAAATAATACAAAAAATTCTTTTGATTTTAAATCTAAATTTATTGTTACAAAAATGTTTTTAATTGTAAAAAATATTGGTATCAGGAAAACACAAACACATAAAAACATTTAAAAACACCAGATGTCAAACAACAAGAGTGGATGTCGCACTGGACTGAGCAGCTCCAGCAGGTGTATAATCTGCTAGTGGTGTAGGGGAAGAGAACAGCCACAATTAATGTGTGTATAGAGAGGCCCAGTATTTTGTATATATAAATAGGCTCCTATTGCCCACAATATCACAAGATCAGGACACTTAATTGAAAAATATCTGTAGCATTGCAAAGATCATACCCACATCACCACTATATAGTAAGAGCATATCAGGAACAGAACCAATGTAAAGTTACACACACATGCCAGTATTACATAAGCCAACCTACATAGGACAAAATGTGAAGCATATACATAAACCACTGCTCACCAGCTGCGACCTCCACTCTGAGCCCCGATGGACCGTTTTGCCCCTGCTTCTTCAGGGGGCTACCGTACCAATATTTTTTACAATTAAAAACATTTTTGTAGCAATAAATTTAGATTTAAAATCAAAAGAATTTTTTGTGTTATTTATACATTGATACTTAGTTGGTGCTTTGAGTTTTTGTGGGTATCTTTGCTTTTTATCTAGTATTGAGATTGCTTTGGGTTTGTTATCTCTATAAATCAGTATCAGTTATTTTTATGGCAATTGACCATTGCTTGGATGTACAAACTCGTTTTTTATCCATTTATTTTCCATGGTTTACAGTTGACCTACATGTTGCACAACACTATATAAATGTTATCACTTACATCAGTCACTGATCATTAGTCCCTCATGATTTAGAGCTACTTTTATAGTAATCCAATGAAACTACACAGTCCAGTCATATTAATGCGACCACCGCCTACTTTTGACGACAACGTTAAATAACCAATCGCAGGAGGCACGTGTCATTGGCCATCTGGGTGCACTCATCATTGAGGAAGGCACGATGGATCAAATAAGTATGCATCAATCCTTGTGGACCATGTTCACCCCTACATGCGAATTGTTTTTCCTCAGGATGATGGCATCTACCAGCAGGACAATGCAACATGTCATAAAGCTCGCAGTGTACATGCGTGATTCAGAGAGCACCAGGATGAGTTTACCGTACTCCCTTAGCCAGCAAATTCCCGGACTTGAACCCAATCGAGAATCTGTGGGACCACCTCAATCACGTTGTTCATGCCATGGATGCTCAACCATGTAACCTAGCGCAGCTGGCCATGGCACTGGAGTCGGCATGGCTCAACATCCCAGTGAACGTCATCACAACATCACAACAACCCCTCTCTTCCTGCTCATCTTGCAGCAGTCCGCTCTGCGAAAGGTGGTTATTCTGGATTTTGACAGGTGGTCACATTAATGGGACTGGACCGTGTGTGTAAAGTACAGCCATTCATTACCTGTCCCTTTACTATGTACTGAAGTTGAGCATTTCGAGTCCAAACCTTGTAAATTCCAGAATATAAAAGCCTATATAAATTCATTTCATTGACCGACAGCTAATGAAGCTTTGAGGCTTCTATTATCCACAGCTTAATAAAAAGCCTAATCTGTATTAAATGAAATCCTTCAATTAATCACATGGAAACAATGTGTAAGTAATAATGGGCAAGCCTTGTTACAAGAGCCTGCTGTGGCCACAGTACTGGAATGTCTTGTGTAATCAGATTCCAGAAGACTTAAGAATCACAGCCTGCTATCCTGTCTAACAAGTGCGGCACTGCACAGTCTGGGGGCCTGCATGATTCTTGCCTTCTGACTCTTTAGCAAGGTCACTTGTATAATGCTGGAAGGTCAGGGACGATAACATCGCTACAGTGCCAGAACCGTTTGCTCTTAATTGAAAATACAGTATATCATTTCTCTTTTCTATATGAATATATAGTACAACATAATACTATATCGTATATCCAATTAAAGTAGTGGTTAAAGAAAAAAAAAGTACTTTTTTCTTTTTTTAGTTTAGTCATGTGGAAGAATGAATTTAATTGTATTTTATTTGTATCATTTTTTAAAATTAAACCAACTTTTTTGTGTGAAAGTTTTCAAGTTATATATAAAAATATAGGAATTTTTTTTAGTATTTCTATGCAGTATATAGTATGCTTATGGCAAGATATAACATACTGGCTAATAACATTATTAATATGTTGGTTGTTACATGGTACAGTGGACAATATGTATAATGCCAACCAATGATCATAAATGAGGAGGTCCCACAAAAAAATATAGATTTTTTCAGTCCAGTTAGAAAGGCACATGATGTAAATTGTAGTGAAGGTAATAATTTTACCAGTAACTGTGTTTTTGAGTTATCTCCTCCCTTCTGGTCCATCTTATGTGCGGACAAGTAGCCAGTTTTTCTTATTATTATCATTAGAGCCTCCATGTTGGGAAAGTGACTGTGTCCACATGTAAGATATTTACATGGCAGTTTATGTGTGGTCAGACTTTTATCCACTAGAAGTAACAGAATGAATGACAGCAAGTGGAGATCTAGGAAACTGTGAGGAATTGATACAGAAAGTATATTGTAAAATTGTATATCTTTTTATTGTACATTTGTTTGTCAATATTGGTCTGAAAGTGGCCAATCCCTTTAAAATTATTTTTTACACTCCTGTGATTAATTTTTATTATCCCTTGTAAGGGCTTGTTCACATCTGCACCCAGTCTCCGTTCTGCAGGTTTCCATTTCCTACACAAAACAGAGTCAGGAGACGGAAAGCTGCAGGACTCTTTCAAACCTATTCATTTGAATGGGTTTGAAAGATGTCCGGCTGTGAGCGTTTTATGCTCTCCGCTGCAAAACCGTTTTTTTAAAACCGGACACAGAGTCGGACATGCAGTACTCTGTCTGATTTTTTTTAAAAAAATGGTTTTGTGGCGGAGAGCATAAAACGCTCACCACTGCTCACGGCCGGACCCGATCTGACAGGTTTCCGTCTTCTGCATGCAGAAGACGGAAACCACAGAACGGACTGCCAAACGTTAGTGTGAACTAGCGTAAGACCGTTTGTCTCCAAACACTTCCAAATCTTTTGCAAGCTATAGTTGAAGCAATTTTATCGATACAAAGGCCACCGGTCCAGAGCATGAGAATACCAAAGGATATATAGTTTTCATAATGAATCTGAATTTCATCTCTATCTATCTCATTGCAGTCAGTTCTGCTCTGGGACCATCTACACCACATTATTTTCAGTTTTTATTCCTAGTTATTAATTGATTTTTATAAGCAGTTACATTATTGCATAAAGTGAAGTGTAGCCTAGAGAATCTAATCCCATCGATCTGATCTGGTTTTCAATATGTTTGGGACATAACTATAAAATATAGAAATTTTGTGGTATAATACACATAGTGAATTAATGTAAATTGTGTAAACGATGTGAGTAGTTTAATGAAACTGTTACTCCCTTTATAAACTAGTGACCAAGAGATCCCCAAATCTCTCATTCACCTTATATTTTCATTACTGACTTACAAATATATCCCTTCTTTATTCTTTTGGGGAGTCCTGGGCTCTACAACTCACGTATCACTAATACTAAGTATGACTAATGTTACCTGTTCTATTATCTGATGGATTCTATTTGAAGCCGTTGAATTGTAGATGCACAAAAGTTTTATATTTTTCAAACCACAATTACTGATAAAGATGTCGCAATCTAAATATATTCATAAAATTAAAATAATTCAATAAAGTTATGAGCTATATCTGGCCTAATAAGGTTTAGCTTTGAAATCCAGTAATTGTAATCGCATTAAAATTTCATGTGATATAATCTAAATCCCTCTACATCTCATTGGAATAAATAGTCCAAACTAAATTCATGGGGCCGGGGGCCTCATGTAGTGTAAATGCAGTGATTTGGCCTCAGTGGAAATGTTACTGCAAAAACCATGACATGTTACATTACCTGCAAAGTGAATGGGATTCTGGCTTAACCTTTCCACACATTGCAGAAAAAAATCTGCAGTGGAAATGCTGGCAGTGGAGGAAAACTCTGCGGAATTTCTCTGAAAAGTGCTACAGAAAAAAACGCAATGTGTTTCCACCGTGTTTTTTCCCACAGCGCTTCTTGGCTGTCACTCGCTATGTGGGGCCTGATCATAAAACATTTGTAAGGGCTCGTTCACATCTGCGCCCCGGGTCTCTGTTTATACAGGTTTCCGTTTCCTGTCCGAAACTGGGCAGGAAACGGAAACCTGCAGGCATTTCTCAAACCCATTCATTTGAATGGGTTTGAAAAGTGTCCAGCTGTGAGCGGTGGTGAGCGTTTTATGCTCTCCGCTGTGAAAGCGTTTTTTTAACCGGACACAAACTTGGACATGCAGGACTTTGTGTCTGGTTTAAAAAAAACGGTTTCGCCGTGGAGAGCATAAAATGCTCACCGCCGCTCACGGCTGGACCTGGTCTGACAGGTTTCCGTCTTCTGCTGGCAGAAGACCTGAGTACGGACGCGGAACGCTGATGTGAACCCAGTGTCAGACTGTTTTGCAAAAACCAGAGTTCAGTATTCAATGCAATGTATGCTTTCTCTGTTATCGGAGTTGTAAATTCCATAGTTTAAGTACTGTAGTAGATTTTGTGATAGTTATGGTTGTTACTCTATCTATTTATGAGTAACAATTAGGTATGTAATTTACTTGGAACTAATGTTTTTATTGTGTCTAAGCCTATAGTCACATGAATGTCATGTAAAGATTGAGAGTCCTCTTTACATTTCATATCCACTGGCTAATACGGTACAAAGATAATTTTTTCATTTAATTTCATTTAATTTTTATACAAGAATGTCATGATCATTCATTTTTTTAATGGGCCCCCCCCAAAAGGGTGCATTCATTTTTATGCATATGAATAGGGGCTACTCACATGACTAATATTTTCATGGTCTATTGTAATTCACCGTCAAAATATGTTGTGACTAGAGATGAGCGAGTAGTAGTCGATCGAACACCTCCCAGCCATAGGTATTCGTGTAAGCGGCTGAACACCAAGGGCTTAAACGCATCGAATATTCGATGCACTTAACCCCTTGGTGTTCGGCTGCTTACATGAATACCTATGGCCGGGAGGTATTCGATCGAATACTACTCGCTCATCTCTTATGATCTATTTTTGTCTTTTTTTCATGGATCCCTCCGTAGACTGCAATGTATTAGGGATCTGTGAAAAATGTGGCTATCCGGTGTAAAGAAACCATTTTTCACGTCCTTTGTACATGTAAATATAAGCTAACTATCAGAAATGCAGAGTATGCTGACACTTTTAGGTTATGTTCAAGCCATATTTAAAAAATAAATTTGTCAATTTTCAATGAAAAAGGTATATTGATGCATATCACCCAAATGTACTGTATGTCAAAGAGATACTGCTATAACATCCCATATGTTGGGCCAATTATTATTTTTTATTATTATTGTTTATTTATATAGCACCATTAATTCCATGGTGCTTTACATTTGGGGTTTACATACAATGCACAAAATATACAGGTCGATATAATACTAACAGTGACCGACTGGCACAGTGGGGTAGAGGGCCCTGCCCGCGAGGGCTTACAATCTATGGGGGAAGGGGGTAGAGACAGAAGGAGAGGGGGAGACAGTTCAGATTGTGGTGTGGTGATAGTGTTAATGGAGGTTGTAGGCCTTCCTGAATAGGTGAGTCTTCAGGGCCTTCTTGAATCCTGTGATTGTGGGGATCAGTCTTATGTGTCTTGGTAAGGAGTTCCAGAGTATGGGGGATGCACAGGAGAAATCTTGGAGGCGGTTGTGTGGGGAGCGGATGAGACCAGAGCGGAGTAGGAGGTCATTGGAGGATCTGAGGTTACGTGTGGGCAGGTAGCGGGAGATTAGTTCAGAGATATGGAGGGGACAGGTTGTGGATGGCTTTGTATGTTAACATTAGTAGCTTGAACTCAATTCGCTGGGCTATAGGTCGCCAGTGGAGGGACTGACAGAGGGGAGCAACCGATGAAGAACGGGGGGTCAGGTGAATTAAGCAGGCGGCACAGTTTAGCCAATTATTTGGTATGGACACCTTAGGCCTGTACTGTAGAATGAGAACCTTTCTGGCATACACTCCAAACTTACACCAATTATGCAGTATGAATACAGCCCTATAGATGCAATATGTTCGTTTGACATTCTTGTATTCACTAAGGTTGATGCAATTCAATATTAAGGTTCTGATTCTGCCTTTTCCTTCTTGTGTGCCAATTTGGACAATACATATTTAATCTGGTCTGTCTAAATCATGTGATACCCCATGTAACACTTTAGATAAACTGAATAGAAGATACAAAAGCAAATGCCCAAAGAGACATCTCATCTGAACACCGTAAATAGAGATGTCAGGGCATCCCAAGTGGCACTGTATGGCAGTTATATGAGAAATGTATAAATAATTCTGGTTCTCTGTAGGATTTCTAGAAGTCTTAGTTTCAGGAACATACTGACAAAACAAACAGCTTGACAGTGTGTGTAAGTTTTACGTCTGGTTACTTGTAATATTCATTTGTAGGTTTAGTGTTCCTTTAGTTGTGAGAAAGCAATAGCACTGAATTTCCTTTGCTGAATTTGGAATTATTATATTAACACATTCCCCACATTGGGTGTTTATCAGATGGATAATGCATGATTAAATATGGAAGTTGCTTATGAGCTCAGTGGCCGCCATAGCTGCCAAACTGATCACGGGCATTTAACCTTCTGAAGCCTTGGTCAAAGCTGACCGAGGCCCCATTTCCCTGGCAGCACATGGGCACCGCCATTTATTTTCTGATCACAGTCTCCTGGAACAAGATCCAGGGGTGGAAATCCATTATTATGACAGCCAGGAGCCTAGTGAAGACTCCCAGGTTTGTACACATTAGTAAACCCGGTGTTCACAAATCCCTACTGCACAAATATTTTTCCCATATGAAAAAATCAAGAGATGACTCAATGTTTTTTCTTTTTGATGTTTCGTTTCCCATAAAAATTTGAATAAAAAGCGATGAAAACAAAAGCGATGAAAACAAAAGACATTCCCCAAAATGGGGAAATAAAGTGTCGAAAATGTGCCATTTTACCCCTTTTATGTCCTGCTTTCAGCATTTTAAAAAAAATGGGAAAGCATGGTAGATCCAGATGGAATAGATTTCGATTTTGATGCTTGCGACCTTGTAAGATTTTGGAGCCTTTTAATAATTCAGGTGCATCATGCACCAGCAGGGGAATAAATTTAAGACTGATGGAGGAAAGACCAATAAATTCCCCACACTCCATTTACAAATAGGTGATGTACTATACACTGATCCATTAATACCACTGATGTTGAATAACACTGATCAGTTCATTTCAATGGCATCTGTCAAAAGGTGCGACATACAGTATGATGCAGCAGGAGAACAGTCAGTTCTTGAAATTGACGTGTTGGAAGCAGAAACAATTTGCAAGTATAAGGATATGGTAAGAGCCAAATTTAACTGGACTAGATGAATGGATCAGAGCATCTCCACAACAACCGTACTATTAGGATATTCCCAGTATGTAGTTGAAGTACATGCTAAAAGCAATCCCAAGACTCATTAATACTTATAAGGAGAAAAGGCAAGCCTCTCTAGTCCAATCCTTTAGAGCACTCACTGGAGCAGAAATTGTACAGTAGACCAACCAGAGCATCCATGCTGATCCCATTGGAGAAAATAAGATAATCCTTTAATAGTCCCACAATGGGGACATTTCAGTGATACAGTTTCATAGATGGTGCAGTAGTACATAACAAGAGAGAAACACATACAAGCTCATGGCAGATAGAGAAATACTAGGAATCATAGCAACTAAAAAGGAAAGAAACACAGACACACTGCAGGATCATTTAGTTCTCTGTGTGAACTGATGTTGATAATACAGCCCGACCGTGGTTGGAGGACACGAGGAGGAGGGTCACAGCATGTAGATATAACAGGCAGAAACGTTTTTTTGTAGAGGTGGGGGACATATGCAGCTATTACGATAACATGTGGTAGGTAGTGAGATCTCATGCTCACAGCTGATAGTTCGGTATCTTGCATCAGTGCTATTGTTCCTTAACCACAAAAAAATGTCCCAAATATCCTTCATCACAAGCCCTCCTCCTTTCTTCTTACCACAGTGTTCTACTGCCCAAAGAAGTCTGAAGCCATCCAGGTAGACAGGGTGCTGCTCTCTTGCCATGCTTCCATAAACTCGTGGGGTAGGTGGGTGATGGTAAGTTCCCAGGCTGTAACAGAGTCCCACGTGTCCACAGTAAAATGCCTACAAAAGGAACATGAGCATCAGAACTGGACTATACAGCAAATGCAGAAGCTGACCTGGTCTGATGAACTACATTGTCTTCTTTTGCATCATGTAGACAGCTTGATGTAAGTATGTCTCTTGCCTGGGAAAACGATGACTCCATCATGCATTATGGGAAGAAGACAAGTTGGACCAGGCAATATGGTATTCTGAGCAATGATCTGCTGGGAAACGTTGAGTCCTGGGATGTTACAGATGTAGAAAAGTTCACATTGACACTTAACATGTTAGTTGCACTGTGGCACAGAATGTGTCTTTCAATGACTTAGGCCTGGTTCACATCAGTGTTCGGCTCCCTGAACGGAATACTGAATGCAGATGTGAACCGGGCAATAGTCATCATTTCCAGCAATAAATGAAATTAAGATCAATACGGTATTCAGTTTTACATTGTATTACAGAGGAAAATCCAGCTCCATAGTAAAAAAAAATTGCCTGTATGAAAAACACAGACTAATTGTTTTTTATTTTTTTGTTTCTTTCACATCTTGTCGATGTTTACTTCCTCTTCTATGGTTTACTATTGCACTGTGAGACTCCTGACCTATATGATCATGTACATATCGATGATACCCAGCATGTTATATTAAAGACTCCCTGGCAGTGGGTGCTGAAGAACAGTTGGTGCTTCAGAAGCTGCCAGTACATGAATATATTTTTCAGGAATGTTCTCCTTACTGTTTAGTACTTGAAATAGAGAACGAATATCTACTCATTTATAGAATCTCCTAGAAGATAATCCTGTAGACTTCTGGCCAAGTGATCTTAGAGTTCCTCACCTTCAACCTCTTCGACTGAACTCCATCAATATTGATGTTTGTAGTGCATTGCCATGGCATAGAGTTTCCCATCTGTTTGCCTGTAAACACACTGGATTCATTCTTTGCAGATTAACAATATCTCTTGTGTGCCCGGATTCCTCTGTGCTTTAGCACACTGTGTCTTTTGAAGAATTTGCTTTTAGAGCTAAACTTTCAGAGGCCAGTACACCTTATCACACTTTCACATTCTGTGCGAAAGGGAAAAAAAAGGGGGGAAAACCTGTCAGGGCTTGTGCCAGTTAAATCCAAGCTCTCAGGGGATTTGTTTTTCTTTTGGCGTCAGATTAGATGTTGAAATCATGCCGTGTATTTGGGGGCTGCCATGAATGTCTCTGGAACTTTTAATGAGGCTAATCCCACAGCAGTACATTCCAAGTAGCTAATGGGCTCAGGTTCAGTGCTAGTCTACCTTCACATGGGCAAGAAACAAGTGGCTTGTGTGGTGGGCGGTCAGGATTCATGAATATGCTATTAGAATAATGGTCAGCAGAGACAACACTCACATCAGAGGACCGACTGGCTGCGCTTGGTGAGGAACTTGCTTGAAACTCAGGTAATATTAGCTACATTTGAATAGTGGACAAAACTATGATAGATAGATAGATAGATAGATAGATAGATAGATAGATAGATAGATACGTATATGAGATAGATAGATAGATAGATACGTATATGAGATAGATAGATAGATAGATAGATAGATAGATAGATAGATACGTATATGAGATAGATAGATAGAATGATTTACACTATCGAATATGAACATACATTATATCTATAATTTAGTTATATGGTTATATGTCTTAATCTTTATGTAGCAATGTAGTATTAATATTAGCAATAATTTTCACGTTGGAGACTTGTAATACTACTTTCTGATATAATTTAGAACATTTCACTGTATACAAAAGAATGTACTGTACTTAGGGCTGAAAATATCAGTATGCATTGGTTGTTATGTGAAATACTTTGTTCCTGAATTACTGTATCTCTATGTGCTGGGGATTGCAATATGTCATTTAAAAATGTATGAAGGAATCAATAAACCCTTTACATAAAAAAAAATACTATAAAAGTTTATCAGCAACAAACCTCCATAGCATTGGTGTAAATGATATCACTTACAGAAAGCAATAAGCTGAAATCGCTTTAAATTTGCTGAAACAGGGAAAACCAAAGCAAGCAGCATTCAATCCCAACAAATGACCAGACATTATAATTATCTTTAATGCAAAGTGTTAATTAAGAATATCATGAACATAAGACTGTGGGAATCTAATGGTAAGTGTCTTAAAATCCACATCTTTCCTATGGCAATACAATACTATCATTTGATCATTTGTGTGGTCTCACATGAAATTCTGTAACTTCTTTCTACATGAATGCGATCATGTAGAGAAAAATCATTGTAAGCAAATACTCTATTTGTAAAGCCTTCCACATCTTGGGATTTCATTGTTTTTTTACTTTAATGTTGCTTCTCCTGTAAGTTATATTTGGACAGTTTTGGTAAGGGCCTCTTGTCGAGGACGACATATTTTGAAGAAATGAATGTTTGGTTGTAGGTACAGTATGTGGAACAATGGATGGTTTTGAAAGGTGTGCTTTAGACTGCTGACTGCTGTTGGGAAAAAATATGTGTAAAGAGACATAAAATCAAGAGAAAAAAACGTTACTAACTCAAAGTTTAATTTAAATTTAAATTAAATTCATTTTTCTCCACTAATAATTGATTTACGTCTTGACCGCCATCTTTCAAGATTCTTGTTACACTTTATTCATATAATGAGTCTAAAGTCAAACCAATTGAAGGACAAGTCTTATTTCCACATTTGTATCTTGGGGTTTTTTTTTTTTGATCTGTTAAATGGATCTGCCAGACAGGTGTGAATGAACCCTGAGTGACAACTGAGACCTTTACAGGTTAATGTAAATGTTGGCCCTATGTGGCCTGTATGAATGAGTGGCAGGTTGTTATCTTGCCTATCTCCTGTTGTGTAGCTAGATTTTCTGTCACCAGGAGCAGAGACTTATTTCACTGCCTTTATTCTGAATCTAAATACATAAAGGTGGTATGTTTGTGTTCCCCCTTCCCCTGACATCAAGCATCTGGCGCACATGCCCATGTTGCCTCTTTACCACCTCCCCCAACTTCTCGCCTACTATCCAGTGGTGGCAAAAAATTTTCTGCCACTTTTACCTCTCCAAGGTATCTGCAATATGTTAAAAAAAAAGAAAAGTTCACATTTGATTGTCATTTACGCTATAGTAGTTTTTTGTTTGTAGTTACCTGTAGTTATGATATCTGAGTCAATTCAATCATTGGTCCAGCTTACAGCGGGAATTAGTTTTTTTTTTTTATGTTCCATCCATAAAAACACAACTGTTCGAAGAAACAACACAGTGGCTCAGTGGTTAGCACTGAAGCCTTGCAGTGCTGGAGTTCTAGGTTCTAGGTGTTTGTGTGATACACATACTGATAGGGAAAAATATACATTGTGAAGCCCTATATGGCTCACAACCTACATTAAAAAAACAAACCCACAATTGTTTGAATTCTACATTGCACGAATATGATATTAATATAGAATTAATTCTGGTTTTGCTTAACACTATTACTCATGACACTCTTCACACATACCTTTACCTAGAAAATTCTGATTTGTAGAAGCCATGCCTTGAAGGATACTCCGAAATAACAAATGGACCAGAGATAAATCTCTCATGGGAAGAACTTTAATCTTTTCTTCCTTCAGTTCTACAATGCTTAGGGCAAAACAAAACTGCAGTTGCAGAAAATGACACTTACAAATGTTTATTGTTAACTTCCAACTGTTTTTATAAAAAGCCAAAAGATAGTGTTTCCTGCATCAAGCTAATGCCTCGTGTGTGCTAGACCTGTTCTTGACTTAGCCTTACAAAAGCTTGTACTAAATTTGGTCAAGTTTATATCAGCATGCATCTTTACAATTTGTATTCAGTAGCACAGAATAACATCACATACTAAAAATTCAATTAATGGACATACATAGCATAGCAAAAAAAAAAAACAATGAAATGAGTATTAGGGGGAATTCACACGGAGTAAAGTGGCGCGTATATGTGTGTCAGCAGTTTGCGCGCTCAAAAAGATCCCATTGATTTCAATGGGAGTTACGATCGTATACGGTACATAATTTTGCGCCCGTAATTTTGCGCACCATATATGATCGTTAACCCCCATTGAAATCAATGGGATCTTTTTTGAGCACGCAAACTCTGACACATGTATACGTGCCAGATTGAGCACCAGTTTACTCCGTGTGAACTCCCTCTTAAGGTGGTGTGGATTATGCAAAGATCTGGTGGAAGGTAAAATGTCCCATAAGGGTCCGTTAACATGGAGTTTTTTGACAAGGATTTTGACGCAGAAAATCCACGTGGAAAAAAGCCTTCCATTGACTTCAATGGGCTCTTTTTTCCATTTGTGGAAAAAGGAACCCATTGAAGTCAATGGGAGGCTTTTTTTCCACGTAGATTCTGACGCGGATTCAGTGTCAAAATCAGAAGCAAAAATCTCCGTGTGAATGAACCCTAAGTGGGGAGTCATAATAGTATGGCCATTAAACATGATGCCCCTACAGGAGGTGAATGGATGCAATTCTTTAGACATCTTGGTCAATGTATTGTATGTATATATGCATGTTGTGTTGTGGTACATGGAGCATCATCCCGAGATTGTGATCAGTTTCTATGATAACCTACTGAAGGCTCCCAGGTCTGCTATAAATATGGCTCCATTAGATGTTGCACAGTATAATAGAAGCCAATAGATTTTACAATATATTGCAATACAGTAGCATTGCAGTACATTGTATGAGAAATCAGAATAATAATAATAAAAGTTAAAAAAATATAAAACATTTAACAAAATATATATAAAACTTCAAATCAATCCCATTTCCCTAGTTCAACCAAGAATATTAATCTTAATATTCATTTTTTTTTAAAAAAAAATCACCATTTTTATCTCCTTAAATTGAATATAAATTGTATTAATAAAAACAACTATCCCTGCACAAAATTTAAAAAAAGGAAGAAAATGGAGCAATTGCCTTATTTTTTCAATGCCACACCACTAAAGTTCTTTTACAGCTTCCAATTACATTGTCCAGGAAGATGGGAAGTAGAAAAAAAGGCAGGGATTGGTTTAATATGAAGTTAACATGTTGAGTCAAGTTGACAACTGCTATACCTGTATGGTTTAGTTGCAAAAAAAGCACAGTCATATTTATTAAAACTGTTCACACAAAAAAAAAATTGTTTGACATAGCAGCCAATCTCAGTACAGAATTAATTTCTTAAGCACTTAATAAAATAAAACATTTGCTGTATTTATTTGATATGGGCAAAAAAGAAGGCCAAAAACGTCAACTCTGCTGGCCTAAAACAACCCCCTCCACAGCCAAATCCCACTTCATCATAGTTCAGAAAGCCTGAACAAAGAACACAGAATTTTTTAACCCTTCCCAACGAATATCTCCCACCCCTTTACAGAGTATCTGAAGCAATGTTTCCTACACAGGTTTTTCCATTAGTCATTCACCAACGTAGACCTCTGCAAAGGAAGTTTACTGGTCCCCACAGTAGATTACCCCTTTATTGGCTCCCATACAGTATACTGCCCCATTTTCTACCCCCCTCACAGTTTATTGCCCCTTTTTTGGGTGCCCACACATAATTTTACCTCCCTTTTTTGGACTCCACACATTATACTGCCCACTTTCAGGCCCCACTTTTGGCTTGCACACATAATACTGGTCTCTACACAATGAGGTGGAGGGGCTCTACTTATTGGATTGTTACAAAAGGTACCTGCAGTTTAAAAAAAAAAAAAAATGCCATAATGCAACCCACCTTTATGGTGCCTCCATGATCTCCAAGGCTCCATGTAATTGTGTGGGTTGCGTTAAGGCCAAATCCATCTCATGCTTCAGGTGGAGACAAAGTTCTACTTTATCTTCCAGTTGGAGTTCCCTTCATTTACTGACAGTAAGTAGTGGGTGCTAATAGAAATCCTCCACTTCTTCACATAAGCCTATGGAACCAGGGACCCCAACCCCCGTCCACCCTCTGCACACCACTGTATACATTTAGATCTTCCCTTTTGCTTTTTGGTAGAGTACCTTTCAGCTAAAAGGCTTTCTATCAATCAGTTCAGTTCTTCAGCTCAGGGAAAGCTCAGTTGGTTGGAACTGATAGCCCACTAGGTGCCAGTCCTCCTCCCCTCCCTACAGACCCTATAGCAGTTGTTCATGCTGCTTCCATGGTTCTTTAATCTTTACCAAACTGTTTTTCTATTGTTTGCTATTTAGCACAGTGTCAGTCCAGTTCTGAGTGAAATATCTTAGTCATGTCTGAATATACTTCCTAATGTCTATCAGGGCAAGCTCTAGAGTTATATGAGCCCTTTGGCCAAAGAGTTACAGAGGGCACCCGATGCCCTAAACGCTTCACCCACCAATATACTATCCACCCATAATGGTGCCATTTTTATTGCCTTTGGGGCATCTTCCAGTTTTCAATTGCATATATAATAACGAGACAGACAGCTTTTAAGAGAGAGAGGCAGCTGCATGATTTAAAGCAGAACATCAATGTTTTTTTGGTTTTTCAGCTATGCAATGTAGTCATTGAGGTAGATTCAAAATCTACTATTACTCATGTTATTATTCATTTATAGTACTCGTACTCATGTCTAGCACCTGTACCCATGTCTATTTTATGTTTCTGCAAAACACTGCAGAGCTAATATTAATTTAGACTTTCCAGGACCTGAGACTGTGGGATGATGTCACCACAAGTTAGTGATAGCACTGGAGAATGTAATGGAGCCAAGGTGATCTGACTGTGAGAGAGCGGACTTTAGGAAGCAGATTATGTGAGAGGCAAAGGAGGAGCAGGCAAACACTTTTAAAGAAGAGGTAGGACAGAAAAATAAGAGGGTTAGACATTGCTGAATATATGGTGACATTGTAGCACTAAATACCATCTCCAGGCAGCAGAGAGAGATGACTTGTTTGCACAGCAATTCATGCTAGAAGAAAAGAGGTCACACTGTGATCATTGAAGGTGAAAGCAGAATAAGGAAATACACTGTGAGTAGACAGTTATTACTATTGAAAAGATGGTCTTTCAGATGATTCAATAATTCAGAAAAAAAAAATCACTGGAGTATGCCTTTAATTTAACCCTTTCACTACAGGGAACATAGGTGTTGTAGACATTCAAGTGGGGAAACATATATCTGTATACTGTATATGCCAGTATATTTACCCATGAACAATAAGGCTACAGATTTGTCCTTCCTTACTTTTCATTTTGGGTCAAGATACAGTATCCTGAGTTAAATGACACAAGATTCTTTTTTTTTTTTTTTTTTTTTGTATAATTGGTCATCTTGCACTACTGATCTTGGGATATGTTGAGCCAAGACAAGGTCGGACGCATCTGCATTTGGGCATTTAGAAAAGAAAGTCCACTTGTTGACAGCAGAGTATCCTGTAGTTTCTATCTCCAATACCAATGTCCAGAGTTTGAGATACTTTGAAAGAAGAAGCTGAAAGTGTTGTGAATTGGCCCTAGCTGCTTCATTAGATCTGGTGCTGACACCTCTGCTGGTAACTGTAGGGAATTGTCATCTTTAGAATCCAGTCTGCCTCAAAGTCTTCAGACCAGGGGGAATTGCCGATATTTTATGGTAGTGCTTTGGCAGTAAACAGTTCTTTATTTGTGTAAGTAACAGAGATGTAGAATTTCTTTAGATCACTTATTCATCTGCTATTGGGGTCTAAACTTTGCATTGGAGAAAAAAGATTGAGTTATATTAAGTAGATTTTTCTTTTTCAGGATTAAGTGCTTCTACTAGCCATAGGCACTTCATATCCTTACATTGCCTGATTCTCAGCTTGATCAATCCATGTACGATCAACTTCAGAGTGCAGTCTTGTATTGATCAATAATTGTGTATTCAAGATGATTGTTATATTTGTTTTCTTGTTTCAGAATATTATTTTATATTGATTTTCTGACCTTTTCTTTTTTGCTTTTATTTATGTAGGCCCAGAAATCATGGATCGAACGAGCCTTTCACAAGAGAGAGTGCGTGCACATCATACCCAGCACCAAAGACCCCCATAGGTAAGAATTGATCTACACAAATAGCGTCAGAGCAGTCACAAACACTATGACAACAGTTGTTATTTTGGACAATGATCATGGACTAAACCATGTCAATTTTTTTAGAGGAAACAAATTTAAGGGACCTTATATTGCATTCTCTACTACATAGACTGCATGTTTGTAAATAGCCAGGCGACTCTCACAGGATACTCTCAAAAGAGAAGTTAGGCCTGGTTCATATCTGTGTTCAGTATTCCATTCAGGAAGTCCACTTGGGGACCCCCAAACAGAATACCAAACACATTGACAAGCAGTGAGCAATGAAAGTGCATGAATCCCATAGACTATAGTGGGGTCTGTGTGTTTTCTGCGCAATTTCCACACAAGTCATGCGGAGAGAAAAGTAGTTCATGAAGTACTTTTTTGTCCGCATGTTCCATGCGGCCACCATGTGGAAAACACACGGACCCCATTATAGTCACCACTTGTCAATGTGTTCGGTATTCTGTTTGGAGGGGGTCCCCAAGCGGACTCCCTGAACGGAATAGTGAAAGCAAATGTGAACCAGGCCTCAAAGACAAGCACTACTTGTGCCTTAGCACCCACAGCATTATTATGAGCAGTTTGGATCCAACTCACAGTTCTGTCAGTGGTACAAAAAAAATAAACTCCATCTTTTTAACAAAAGACCTTTGATTTGTGCCCTTTATTGATGCTTTTTACCTGCTCTGGTCCTTGTTATCTGGTCATATTTCCTTTCTTGGGTGCATTTTATGAGTTTTCAAACAGTTTTCATACATGTTTGTATACGCTACCATACATATATATAAATATATATTGTACACTAGCTACCCACAAGGAAGAAAACTGTCTTATATTCGCCCAGACACCCATGTGGTTTGGCTAATATGACACATGTTTTTTTTATGGAGGAGACCTAGTTTGTACTCATTGAATTGATATTCTTTAAGCTCATTTTTAGAATAAGGTTTGTACCACCTCATTTTAAGGTTGTTGAATAAGTCTGTTATGTGAATTCGCATGGCTGTTCCCTTTGCGTTGGGATTGTAAGAAGTATAGTACACTGTGACAAAGTGTAAAAGGTTATGTGGAGTTTATTCCCAGCAAGCACAGATGACATAGAAGAGCTTCCCCTGAGTTTGAGATGAGCATACTGTAGAATGTTTAATACAACACAAATTCCGTCCTGGAAAGCTGGATTGTATTATTTTAGTTCTGCTGTATAATGTGTTGTAATGCTGAAATAATCACCATATTGTTTCCTTCATACTGTAGGTGTTGTTGTGGGCGTCTCATAGGCCAGCATGTTGGGTTGACGCCAAGTATATCCATCATCCAGAATGAGAAGAACGAAGGCAGGCTAAATCGTAATGATGTTCAGTCAGAAAAGTGGTCGATTGGAAAACATACTCAACTCAGCCCCACTGATGCCTTTGGGACAATTGAATTCCAGGGAGGGGGACACTCCAATAAGGCCATGGTACATCTCTTTTATACTGTATTTATATAATATCTTAAACTTGAGGCATTTGTATTAACACTTTATCTGCAGTAGATGTATTGGCATTTTAGATTACATTGATTTCTGTATATATTACATTGAGTATTAATGTGTGAATAAACAGAGCTAAATAAAGTCCAGCCAATAAAATAGGGAAAGGAAAAACACAGCCACTAACTCCAGTATCAGCCATGGTTCATAGTAACGTCATCAATCTGGGATGACTTTGCACAGACTTGTAAAAACCCCATCGGCTTTGGGACAGAATGACCACAGAATAGATGAAATCCAGCAAATAACCGATTCCAGCATTAAAACATAACTTTTAATTAGTCCAACATCTTATAAAAGTAAAAAAAAAAAAGCCATAGGAGAAAAAAAGGGGAAAAAATCTCATGTACATACACTGCGCCTGGCTGACGCGTTTCGGAGGTGATCTCCTTAGTCATAGCCATAAGATAGTTGGACTAATTAAAAGTTATTTTTAAATGCCGTAGTCGGTTCTTTAATGGATTTAATCTATTCTGTAGAGCTAAATAAAGGCTGAATGGGATTTCCCCACTGATGAAATCTGTAAGTCTCATAAAAATGAATGGAGAACCGCCAATCCATCCACATGGGGCACTTGCTCTCCTGATTTGGTAGGGTTTACAGCAATTGGACCTGTAACAATTGGACACCTGATGCTACAAAATTTCACTGACACTAAAGTCATATAAAGCCCTTTATATACCCTTATATACTGTATTGTACTGGACCAAATAAAAAATACTTTGGTACAACAACAATTATTAAATAACGTAAAGTTAGATAAATAGATAGAAAGTACTCACAATCTATTATAGATGTAGAGTCATTGGAAGGATCAGTGATGTGTAGAATTCCAAGAAAGTTGCAGTAAATAATTCCAAGTCAGTTGTCTGATGCAGATTCTCACCATAGGTATCCCTAATGGACCTAAATCAACCATAATCTCACATATCCACTGTGGACTTGATCCAATAGTCCAAAAATGTGGATAAAAACAAATATAAGACTTTAGATAAGTCTTCTCTTGTCTTGATGGATTTTTCCTCAGAGGGATATCAAGGGTCTATTAGAGATAAAAGGGATAAATTATATATATATAAACCCCATGGACGCTCAACAATATCAGAATGCATCCATCATAGTCCGTATCTTTGAGAGTTTTTATATTTATTTCCTAAATGTGCCCTGATGAACCTCCGGTAATATGGAGGAAAAATGCGCTAGGACAAGAGAAAACACATCTGCATGAACATTTTGGACTTGGCACAGCTTGGTTACATTTTTAGACTAGCTTAGCAAGCCCACTCTGGATATTAGGCTATTTACAGACAACCGTGCTGCAACTGGCCTGCGGTGAATTAAAAGCACAGGTGGCACACGGAGGACACGGAGATGTCTCTTATGTGCCGCCCTTGCACAGGCTGTACTTCCATGGCTCCTTTCATTAAATGAGTAGGAACCATGGATGCAAGGACCGCAAAATAGGACAGGAATAGGACCTGTTGTATATTTTGCGTCCTGAACTGTCAGCCCGCACAGGCGACTGTGAAATTCACAGTTGTTTGTATGGGCCCATTGACAAGAAGTGAAGAAATTCTCGGATAGCACACTCAACATAGCCACGACTACAACCAGACTGAGTGTTGGTTCACGCTAGCTTATGTGTTCCATCCAGAAGGAATCCACATGAGGACCCCTGGACAAAATACAAATATTCCGTCTGGGGGGGTCCTCATGCGGACTCCTTCTGGACAGAACACATAAGCTAGTGTGAATCGGGCATCAGTGGGATTGTGTCTGTTAGGGATATCTAGGGGGAGAATCTGCTTCCAAGGACGATTTAGAATTTCTTTTTAAATATTTCAGTTATATTTTATCTCTGGGTAGGTTCCCCTTCTGGATTTGGCTTATAAATGTTGATAAAAAATACTGACCATGGCCTGATGAGTATATTCACATAAGGGAAAATCATGTTCAGGGAAATTTTAGAAAATAAAATGACAAATTAGAATGGAGGGAAGGTAGGAAGTTTTCTATTTTCTCCTCACTACTAAGCTAAAGTTAAAGCAACATTTTCTAATATAAAGCTTTGACTAATATGTAAACCAGTAATAAACTGTAGTTAGTTTCGGAATTAGCATAATTCATGCTGCCTAGAGTTAGCAAATAGGCTTCCATAAATTGTAGCCTATATTGTGCTGGAATTTGTAATTGCCTACAGCCTACCCACCTTAAAAAGAATGGTTCCTCTTACTAACATTAATGCTCAGAAAATTCAAAGATTCCCTTCAATTTCCCAGTCGTGTAAGTATTTAAAGACAGACCTATAGCTATATCCTAACCAAAACCTATACCTAGTTCTGTATGTGGTCCACTTAAATATATTTATATCTTCTGTTTGCTTCTCTTTGCAGTATGTACGTGTTTCGTTTGACACCAAGCCTGACTTACTGCTGCACCTTATGACAAAAGAGTGGCAGCTAGAACTGCCAAAGCTTCTCATATCCGTCCATGGAGGCCTCCAAAATTTTGAACTCCAGCCAAAACTGAAACAGGTCTTCGGGAAAGGACTAATTAAAGCTGCCATGACAACAGGAGCCTGGATATTTACTGGAGGAGTCAATACTGGTAAAATATAATTATCTGAGATGAATAGATAGACGGATCGATAGATAGATAGATAGATAGATAGATAGACAGACAGACAGATCAGAGTGAATTAAGAAAATCCCCCCCAGAGCTGTACTTTTAAGAACAGTAAGCTCTCTGGGTCCAGGGTCCATTCCATTTACAAACCCTTTTCATACCATTACACTTGCACCTCCATATTTGACTAATGGTTTGGTGTTCTTTGGATGGTATGTTGTTTCTACACCAGACATAACAGGGCCTACATTGTCTAAAGTGTTTCACTTCAAACTAATATGCCTAAATTACAATGTACCTAAAACTTGGGGATCAACCTCTCCTCCACATGTCACATACAATGATAGCACCTTTGGTGGTCTTACAGAGTTTGCTATTTTACTATTCTTCCTTGAGACACAATCAGGACACTTAAAGAGGACCTGTCACCATGGCTGGCCTCTCAGTTTTAGTACAAATTCTAATGTATTTGAATAATATAGGTTTGCATATTAGTACATTGGTTAACTTTGGTATTTATTATACACAGTTATACTCACAGTATATAATATTATATATTATTTTTTAATTCAACAAGTTTTATTGATTTTTCAAAGAAATTTTATGGGGATACAGAAACAAGAAAAGGGTAGGGATACAGGAAATTCAAACAACTGTAGTCTAGAAGCAGACATCAGCATAATAGCAACCTGACCAGACGGTTTAAAGCATAACATGTGTAAATCTAATTCTGTAACCGCCGTAATATCAAGGTGTGTGCTAGGTAGATGGTAAGAAGGGTGATAAGGACAGGTGAGGAACGTAAGAGGGGGGGGGGGAGGAGAGGGATCAGGTGTAACAGAGGGTACAGCCAGTATCCAACCAGTCATTGAGTCCTCCGCAACGTAGCCATTTGTTATTGCTTTGGAAGGTTCCACTATACGAGGTAGCGCAGCCTCTGAGATGCAACAGGTCCAAAGGAAGAGTAATCAAGACTTCAGCCATGGGGCCCAGGTTGTGCGGAACTTTTCGATCCGTCTCTCGGACCAGGCGACTAGCTCTTCGAAGCGTGCAAGCTCTTGAACTTTTGATTCCCATAGTGAGATCGGTGGGGCGGTCTGCTGACGCCAGAAGTGAGGGATGAGTAATTTGGCCGCCAATAGTAATTGAGTGGTTAACTCATCCTTGCGTGGGGAGTAGGTCTCATTTGGCAAGGCTAAGAATAAGACTTCAGGAGTGAGATCTAGAGGTTTCGATGTAATCCTCTGGATGCGTTCTTTGACACTCTTCCAGAAGGGGACGATAAGAGGGCAAGTCCACCATATGTGGAGATAAGTCCCTACTTGTGTGAAACATCGCCAACAGGTGTTATCACTTGAGAGACCCCTGTGGTGAAGCCAGTCTGGGGTCCTGTACCATCTAGACAGGAGTTTGTAATGGCACTCCTTCATTCTTACACATCGAGAGAATCCTTGGGAAGATTTCAAAATCTTAGAGGTATCATCGTCCGACAGTGTGAGGTTCAGTTCTTTCTCCCAACTATGCAAGAAAGCCGGTTTGTATGCCGTTAGCGGCGCTATAAACCTCCTCAGAAAGATCGAGGTCTTACGTAGTAGCTTCGTTTCAGACAATAGCGTTTTCTCAAACTGCGACAAGTCCGGTCTCAGAGCGTTGGAGGCAATAAATTTGTTGAGGAAGTAGCGTAGATGGTGCTCATGTAGAAAAGACACACCTCGAGTCGAGAGGGAAGCAACAATCTCTGCAATGGGTAGAAAGGATGAGCCTACTGAGATGTCTCTAAGAGGCGTGGTGCACAATTTCGACCAGAGCCCTTCATAGGGTGTCTCTTCACACTGTAATGAGGCAGGTATGAGGCTAGCCGGCATCAACAGAGAGGGGTGTGGCGCCAATTTCTGTCTCTGTTCTCTCCAGATCTCTAGTGCGCCTCTCAACAGCGGGTTGCGGGAGGTAGAAGATCTAAGTATTCTAGGTGGGAACCACAAGAGTTGAAGTTCAATAAAGGAGGGCCTGAAGGTGGACTGGTTCAGTGGGAAGGTTAGATGGGCCCACCAGTGGAGCTCTATCGCCTTGTAGTAGATTTTCACATCTGGGAGTCCTATTCCTCCTTGACTTCTATGACGAGTCAGTAAGGTCCAGGGAATCCTAGGGGGTTTCTGCTTCCAGATGAACCGGGAAAAAATAGATCATATCGAAGCAAAAAAAGACTGAGGTAAATATATTGGTAGCATCGTCATTGTGTAGATAATCTTGGGAAGCAAGTACGTTTGTAGGAGGTTTTTCCTCCCAAACCAGGAAAGCGGCAAGTTCTTATACGAGTCTAGGTCTTTTTTCAGTTGCCCCAGTAGTGGAAGAAAATTCTTGATGTACAAATCTTCCACACGACGAGTCAGATGGATACCTAAGTATTTCAAGGACGCAGTAGCCCACTGATATGGGGAGGAAGTCTTGAGAGATGCAACCTCTTCATCTGGAAGGGTGATGTTGAGAATCTCCGACTTCCCTAGGTTCGCTTTGTATCTGGATACTTTGCCGAAGTGGAGAAGAATTTCTGTGATCGCCGGGAGGCCCATCGCTGGATTAGTCAGGACAAACAAAACGTTGTCTGTGAATGCTGTAGAGAAGGTAGTTACCTCACCAATCTTCATTCCTTGTATTCTCTCATCCTGGCGGACTGTTTGTAGGAGCGTTTCCAGCGTAAGAATAAAGAGGGTAGGGGAGAGCGGACATCCTTGCCTGGTTCCGTTGGTGATAAAGAAGGTTTGCGATAGGGTGCCATTTACTTTAAGTTCAGCATGCGGTGAGTCATATAATGAGAGTATAGCTTCCACAAACTCCTTAGGGAATCCAAACTTTAAAAGAACAGCTCTCATAAAGTCCCAGTCCACCCTGTCAAACGCTTTTTCAGCGTCAACTCCGAGGAGTACAAGCGGGGTACGGGTGGACTGGGCACGCTGTATCAGAGGGAGTAGTCTAGCTGTATTGTCTCTCCCTTCTCTTCCCATAGTAAAACCAGATTGTTCAGGGTTAAGCAAATCGGGAATCAGATTCTTCATTCTGGTCGCCAGTAGTTTTGCCCAAATCTTTAAGTCTAAGTTGAGCAAGGATATTGGCCTATAACTCGCACACGAGGTTGGGTCCTTGCCCTCTTTTGGAATCAAGGTGATATGCGCTTCCTGTGTTTGCGTGGGCAGTTTCCCCCCACGCAGTAAATCGTTGCATACTTCTAAGAGATGGGGTGCCAAAACCTGCTGGAACTTTTTGTAGTACAATAAGGGGTACCCATCTGGGCCCGGACTCTTCCCAGATGGGAAACTGTTGATGGTGGAGAGTAACTCTTTCAGTGTGAAGGGTTGCAAAAGTTCCTGTGATTGATCCACAGTGATCTTGGGGAGAGAAAGTCGAGTCAAGAACTCCTCAATTAGTTTAGGTTTGTCAAGGTGAAAGTCAGGGGGGTCGTCATTGCGAAGATTGTACAGGCGAGTGTAAAATTTCACGAACTCAGTGGCAATATCTTTAGTATTTTCAGTTGTCGAGCCGTCTTCCTTTTTGATACCTGTTATATAGGACTTAGCTTTAGCTTTATGAATTAAGGCAGACATTAATCTACCTCCCTTGTTGCCATGCGCGTACAAGAGTTTCCTGTAGCTCAGGTGGAGTTTGGCTGACCTGAAGTTCAGTATGTCCAAGAGTTGTCCCCTCAAAGTAGACAATTCAGAGAGGGCCAAGTCAGCTTGGGTCTTTTTGTGGATCCTTTCCAAGGAGGCAATTCGCTTCAACAAATCGTCGAGCAATTTCTGTTTGGCCTTTTTAATTCTAGATGCTGTGGAAATTAAGATGCCTCTGATATATACTTTATGTGCTTCCCACAATATTGGAGAGGTAACATCAGGAGTAGCGTTAATTTGAAAGTATTCTTTGAGTCTAGCAGTCAAAGCCTCGACTTCTTCATCTGAGCCTAAGATGGATTCATTGAGTCTCCAGAAGTACGAGCCTCTAGGTACATGACTGAGCTCCAGTACTATGGTGGCAGGTGCGTGATCTGAGACCGTTATAGATCCAATCATGGAAGATTTGACCGAAGGAAGCAGGTCACTCGATGTGAAGAGGTAGTCGATTCTGTGATAGGACAGTGCAGTCTGAGAATAAAACGTGTAATCCTTAACAGAGGGATGCTGGGTTCTCCATACATCTATCAGGTCCAGACTTTGGAGAGCCTTGACCAGTGCACTCAGAGCTCTTTGTGAGAAGGGTGTTGCAGTGGAGGAGGAGTCTAGTGCATGATTGATTGAGATATTCAGGTCACCTCCTAGAATCAAGGGTCCTTCCCTGAAAAGTCTCAAGGTCTGGAGCATGTCGATCAGCCAGTTGATCTAATATTATATATTATATCTAATGTGGGGAGGTTTAGGTAGAGATAGATGGTCTATCATAACCATAGCCCATATGTGTTTTAATACTGCTGTTTCTACATTTTAGTGTTTTTAACCATATGTATGAGATAGGAATCTGTGTACAATAAAGACGGCTATGTTTTTGTAGTTATTGGTTTATGAAACCTTAACACCCATATATGTATATCTAAATTAACAACTACTACTACTTGCCTACATGGTACACCCCATTTACAATGATATTAGTAATACCCATTTATTAATATAGCCATTGATCTTCTTATCTGCATTTTATATTAAGGAAAGACACTACTTTGGAAGGCATACTTACAGCATTAGCAGACATGTAGGACGGGGAAAATATTTACTGACAATGTATATTTGGACTGTACACAGTCACAGGACAAGAAATTAATAAAAATCAGAACATATCATATGACTTTACTATATTATGAGGCCGCAAAGTACAGAAATTTTCTCTGAAATATTTTAGATTTTTTTTTTCTTTTTTTTGATTCTTATGTCAGATTCATAATGTCAGCTATTCTCTGCTGAGATCTTTGTGAGCTATTTTCTCTTCTTACTAATCTGGGAACGTGGATATACAACAGAGTAGAAGACATAGACATTATCGAGGGAGTAGTAGTCTGCGCTGTTATTCCTAATAGCAAAATAAACTATTTTGCTCAGGGTTATTTTCCAACTTGATGGAGATGATGATTGATTTCTGAAAATATGTTTTTTTTTCATTTTTGATAATATAAAGGAATACTTTACTGAGACTCATGCCTATTAGATTATTCCCGATTTACTGAATTTATTTCTGTCTTATATGTAATTGCATTTTAATTGAAAGTCAATACATAGTATCTTTAGAGTACATAATTCCTTTATAATTCTCCCTAAAGTGCAGTACAGAAGTAACGGTAACATAAAACTAAAATCAAACCTCCATATAGAACCCCAAAACGCCAACAAACAGTGTCCAAATAAGGTTAGGTTCACACCTGCGCCTGGTCTCCGCTTGGGGATTCTGTTTCCCATTCCACTTTAAAAATACTGAGAAAAAAGTCCTGCAAGCACGCCCTTTCTCTCCGCATTTTCCACCTTCTTTGGACGGAAACCCGGTGGACCCCATTATAATGCATAGAGTCCATGGGTTTCCTGTAAGTAACCGCTTTTTTAAACGAAACACGAGCGCAGGTGTGAACCTAGTGAAACTCACTACATAGATCCAGAATCGCCTACAAAACCAATTTCAAATACCATATTATGGACTTATAAATAGAGTATCTTATTTGGAAAAACCATTAAAGGGGCTCTATCATTGGATTTTCGCTATTTTAGATTAACATATGCCTGAATTGCCTTTAAAACGTCTATTCAAGTCCAGCTAAAAGCCACCCCCCTCCCGTTTTAATGAATTACCTTTTAAACGTATATGTAAATGAGCCCTTCTGTGCATTATGGGCGTTCCCGTGCACCCCTCTGTTCACGCCCTCCTCTGTGGTTCTTCTATGTAAGTCCCTCCTCCTGATTTCGATTCACAGCCTCTAACTGGCTTGCACGCAACCCTGCTGTTGTGTATTGAACTATCATTAAGTAGAGTACTTACAGTAGTAGAAATTAGTTACATCTTTGCCAATGAGGAGGGACTTACATAGAAGAACCACAGAGGAGGGCATGAACAGAGTATGACGTGAGGGGTGAACGGGAATGCCCACACTGCACAAAAGGCTCATTTACATATATTTTTAAAAAGTAATTCATTAAAACGGGGGGGTCTTTTAACAAATGATTAGTAGGACTTGAGTAGCCTTTTTAAAGGTTATTCAGGCATTTGTTTATCTAAAATAGCGAAAATCCAGTGATAGACTGGATTATAGAGCAGCTACTATAAAGAACATCTTTCTCTCTCTATGACCCAGTATTTCAGTGTACTATACACACAGCTGTTGATTTTAACCATTATGTAATGCTTTATTTCCTATAAAGTGGAACTGCAGGGCAACTGCACTTGCTGGTATCAATAAGAAATTATACCTTATTACAGGGGGTACAAGAAGAATGGCAATTTTTAATTGGTATATCAGCTAGAGACTATCACTAAGGGATTATCAGACAACCATTTTGGGCATCTTGTTTCAAATTAACACATATTACAGTATCTGTTTCTTTACCTATGGATTCTTGTATCCATTATGATATATATCTTATAACTTTCTAGGTGTCATTCGACATGTAGGTGACGCTTTGAAAGATCATGCCTCCAAGTCACGAGGTAAAATTTGCACAATTGGCATTGCCCCCTGGGGAATAGTAGAAAACCAGGAGGACCTCATTGGCAAAGATGTAAGTAATTTCTACTACTGTAAGTACTCTACTCATTGATTGTTCAATACACAACAGCAAAGTTGCGTGCAAGCACCCCAAGTCCTGTCCATGGGAAACAGTCCGTATGTGGGTGATAGGACCTGGACTGAACTTAGTCATGTGCAAAGAAGTCACTACATTATAGTCAGTTATGATGCAATGAGCTACCAAATGGCCTGATATGAACAGATAGCATAATGTCATTTCATAACTGTAGATGATCGGACTGCTGTAGAAATCAAGAGCTCACAGCATCATATCCGGATGGGGCTTGGTCATATGCAAGGACTCTGAGTTTTAGTGCAATCTTAGATTAAACTGTACCAAATTTAACAAAACAAATAGTCAAGATTTACATAACCTATTGGTTGGCTTAGTTTCTGCCAGAAAATGAGCCAGAATTTTGCATTTAACATTTTAAATTGGATATCTTAAAGGGGTTTTCCCACAAACATTATCATCATTAAATCTGTAAATAAAAGTTAAACATTTTTGCAAATATAAAGGAATAAAAAAATTTGCAGCATTTTAAAGACTTTCTCAAATCATCTTAATGGTGACCAATGACCATCTGTTGTCTTAATCATTTGGCAAAGGGTACAACCAAAACATGATGTCTTTATTGTGGCCGGGTTGTCGGGCACTGAGATTGAAAAAGATAGTAAAATAGTAAAGTTTCTGCATTCGTACTTGTATCTACTGGCAAATGACTAAGGGGGCGTTCACACTATCATCGGCTGACCGACAGGTAGTGTCCGCTCCTAGTGTCCGCTCAAAAACTGGCACGGACATTAGGAGCGGACTCTAGCTGTGTCCGTGACACCTGTCATTTATTTTAATGGGCATCGGGTGCGTTCTTTTGCACTCCGTGCCCTTCCTTCCCTGTCCGCAAGTGAAGATGTCCGACTTCTCAAGCGGACAGAAAAACCCGACATGTAGGGTTCTTCTGTCCGCTTGAGAAGTCGGACATCTTTACATGCGGACAGGGAAGGAAGGGCACGGAGTGCAAAAGAACGCACCCGATCACCATTTAAATAAATGACAGGTGTCACGGACACAGCTAGTGTCCGCTCCTAATGTCCGTGCCAGATTTTGAGCGGACACTAGGAGCGGACACTACCTGTCGGACACTGACAGTAGTGTGAACGCTCCCTAAGACAACAGACTGTCACCACTAAATGGTTGGAGAAAATCCTGAAACCTCTACAAAATTTGAATTATTTATATGTTAATTGTTAGTAAATGTAAATTGTTATGTTTGTGGGATTATCCCTTTCAGCCCCAAATCCTTTTGACAAGTCCAACCTAGTTTCCAATAACCTACACCCCCTTGCCAGACAAGACAATGTCTGAAAGTGTCTAAAACACCTAGTAAATGAAAGCATGTGAATCAGTTTTTTTTTTTTGTTTTTTTTGTTTTTTTTTTTTTGGGGGGGGGGGATTTGGTAGAAATTATGCCATAATGCTGGAGCAATTTTTTTTCTAAATATGGCTAGGCATATTTTTAATATAATGAGCTTTGTCAATGAAGGAGATATAATTATGAGTAAAAATGATCCAGTTTAAATTAACATTTCAAAAATTACAATAAAGTCATTATCATGGTCTGTCTTCTTGTGATAAGACTTAGAAAATGCTACTTGTTCAATAGCTTTATCAATATCAAAGTGTATATGTCAGCAATAGTTACTTCACTGAGTATAGATTACCAAATATAGATTTATTGCAAGCAAAGTGCCTCTTCAATCTGATCTTGCTTTCTTTAGTGGACTTTTTATAACCTCCAACAAGTCCAGCGCTTTATATAATTTAATAGGTGCCGCTCCACTTATTCTGGAACATTTGGAATTTTTTCTCTAGCACCCCTCCACCACCACCATTCTCAGTCAATCAATGCTTTAGTTTCGGTGTTTAATATATTATTTAGATTTACTGTCAGGAGGTTGGAGTCAGGCAGGAGCAGACAAAGGGTGTGATTCTGAACTTTGACACTGGCTTCCTCTGATTGGTGCTCTAAGTCACACCCCCTGCTTGACACCGCCCTTCTGACATTACAGAGCTTAAGTAGCACATCATGCACCAAAACTAACTGCACTAGTTGCTCAGGAATGGTGGGGGATAGAGAAAAAACTTCAACTACACTGGGAGCAGTGGAGTGGCATCTCTTAACACATGCTAAGAACATGAATTAGTGAAGGTGGTTAAAGGAACATATTTGCAGTGGGCAAGCTTACAATGTAGAAAAAAAACAACAAAGCCTATCTGGCAGAATAAACCAGTCAATATCTTCACCTTCATCTTTCAGCACTTGACACAAGAAATATACAAATATAATTTAATAACAGAGCACAGATATCATATAATAACACTCTGGGATAGAACACGCTGTTCTAACAATAGTTTATTGTGCTGAATATAATGATGCTATAAATGTGAGGACATATTCAGAGAAGAACATGAAGTGCATCAATAATAATAATCATAATCACTAATTAGATTTAACATACACTTTGCAAAACAGTGCTTGGCTTTCCCAGTGCAATGCAGATGATATGTAGATATATATGAAGAATATGTATGAATACATACAGTATAAGTAGGAATAAATGTGAATGAACAGATCGTTGTACTATGCCGGGACGTGTCCACCTTCCTATAAGGGATCCATGTTGTTTTCAGACTATATAGGGTGGAAGTACCTTCTCCAAAATATTAATACGTTTGTAGGTATACTCTCCCACCCCATTGAAAGTTGAGAGATGCAACTTCACACTGGGTGGTCATGATGCCAAGGCAACTGATGTCTATTCTACTTAATCAGACATGTCCAGAGCGCTCAGTGATTGTCAGACAGCTGCCTTGACAACGTGGCACTCAGCGTGTAGCAGCTCCTTTCCATTACCACTATCAGACGTACCAGGAGAGAACACCTGTATAACCCTTCATCACCTGGACAAGAAGGAGACGTCTTAAAATGCTCAGCTGTTCCGACTGAATTTCCTTGTCTCGTTTCTCTAAATTTTTGAATACTTTAAATGATCCTGTATTATATTATTGTAGATAATACAACAATATTCCTCAATATACTGTTCTAGGTCCAAATCTCATTTCTTACTCCCTTTAGTTAGTTTATCGTTGGCTACTACTCTCTTCCTCACCTCATAGTCTCGCTTTATGTGATTGGCTGCGATGTATAGAGTTTATCACACACTCCCGAGGAAGGCACTACTAGATGATCAGTATAGAAAAAGATGGCTATCATGTAAATGCTACACTTATAAGGATGGAAATAGACTTGAGTTGAGGCAGATGGGCCTTTTAGGAAGACCATATACAGTCCTATGAAAAAGTTTGGGCACCCCTATTAATCTTAATCATTTTTAGTTCTAAATATTTTGGTATTTGCAACAGCCATTTCAGTTTGATATATCTAATAACTGATGGACACAGTAATATTTCAGGATTGAAATGAGGTTTATTGTACTAACAGAAAATGCGCAATATGCATTAAACCAAAATTTGACCGGTGCAAAAGTATGGGCACCTCAACAGAAAAGTGACATTAATATTTAGTAGATCCTCCTTTTGCAAAGATAACAGCCTCTAGTCGCTTCCTGTAGCTTTTAATCAGTTCCTGGATCCTGGATAAAGGTATTTTGGACAAACAATTCAAGTTCAGTTAAGTTAGATGGTCGCCGAGCATGGACAGCCCGCTTCAAATCATCCCACAGATGTTCAATGATATTCAGGTCTGGGGACTGGGATGGCCATTCCAGAACATTGTAATTGTTCCTCTGCATGAATGCCTGAGGATTTGGAGCGGTGTTTTGGATCATTGTCTTGCTGAAATATCCATCCCCGGCGTAACATCAACTTCGTCACTGATTCTTGAACATTATTCTCAAGAATCTGCTGATACTGAGTGGAATCCATGCGACCCTCAACTTTAACAAGATTCCCGGTGCCGGCATTGGCCACACAGCCCCAAAGCATGATGGAACCTCCACCAAATTTTACAGTGGGTAGCATGTGTTTTTCTTGGAATGCTGTTTCTTTTTGGACGCCATGCATAACGCCTTTTTTTATAACCAAACAACTCAATTTTTGTTTCCAAAATGAAGCTGCCTTGTCCAAATGTGCTTTTTCATACCTCAGGCAACTCTATTTGTGGCGTACGTGCAGAAACGGCTTCTTTCTCATCACTCTCCCATACAGCTTCTATTTGTGCAAAGTGCGCTGTATAGTTGACCGATGCACAGTGACACCATCTGCAGCAAGATGATGCTGCAGCTCTTTGGAGGTGGTCTGTGGATTGTCCTTGACTCTTCTCACCATTCTTCTTCTCTGCCTTTCTGATATTTTTCTTGGCCTGCCACTTCTGGGCTTAACAAGAACTGTCCCTGTGGTCTTCCATTTCCTTACTATGTTTCTCACAGTGGAAACTGACAGGTTAAATCTCTGAGACAACGTTTTGTATCCTTCCCCTGAACAACTATGTTGAACAATCTTTGTTTTCAGATCATTTGAGAGCGGGCTGTCCATGTTCGGCGACCATCAAACTTAACTGAACTTGAATTGTTTTGTAGAAAGAAATGGTCCAAAATACCTTCATCCAGGATCCAGGAACTGATTAAAAGCTACAGGAAGCGACTAGAGGCTGTTATCTTTGCAAAAGGAGGATGTACTAAATATTAATGTCACTTTTCTGTTGAGGTGCCCATATTTTTGCACCGGTCAAATTTTGGTTTAATGCATATTGCGCATTTTCTGTTAGTACAATAAACCTCATTTCAATCCTGAAATATTACTGTGTCCATCAGTTATTAGATATATCAAACTGAAATGGCTGTTGCAAACACCAAAATATTTAGAACTAAAAATGATTAAGATTAATAGGGGTGCCCAAACTTTTTCATAGGACTGTATATAAAGATTTTCTGAGCAGTCCAGTATTGAAAGTTACAGTACAATGTTTTTTTTTTTGTTTTTTGCATTTAATCCAATAGGTGGTTCGTCCATACCAGACTATGTCTAATCCAATGAGCAAATTAACGGTATTAAACAGTATGCACTCACATTTTATTCTGGCTGATAATGGGACAACTGGCAAGTATGGTGCAGAAGTCAAGCTACGACGGCAACTGGAAAAACACATCTCCCTTCAGAAAATTAATACAAGTAAGTATGATTTTGTAGCCTATTTAATATATCTGATATCACATAGGAATATTCATTGGACTAGAACTTTGTTACATGGAAATCCCTTTAAAATACAATAAAACATGTAAACACTTGTAATCCATAGTTTTGCCTGCTTAGTTAGAAAAGCAGAGTGACGTAGCTAGCATTGATCACAGAATGCATTGATACCAATTTAATTTTCAACGGTGCACAGATAAAAGACATAGGCTAAGGCCCCACGTAGTGGACCACAGAAAATGCTGCAGAAAAGACCATAGCAGAATCACATCAGATTTTTTTTTGCAATTTTTCACAGAAAGTCAAGAGTTTTTCACTGCTGACTTACTGTCCCGACAGAAATCACCAGCGGTTTTGTATGTATAATTTGACATGCCTTGATTTACAGAAACGTGACGTATTGGAAATTGCAGCATGTCCGCTTTGGATATTTATCTGCAATGTGTGGATTGGATTAGCCAGTAGCCCATCCACTTTCAAGGTACTAAAAAATGCAGCTTTTACGCTATGCTAGGCCCTGACCTTAAAGGGTTTTTTGGTTTACTCTGGGCTCACACCAGCGTTCTATCTCCGTTCTGAGGCTTTCGTCTTCTGCATGCTGAAGACGGAAACCTGGCAGACCGGGTCTGGCCGCGAGCGCCGGTGAGCGTTTTATGCTCTCCGTGGTGAAACAGTTTTTTTAACATCGGACACAAAGTCCTGCACGTCCGACTCTGTGTCCGGTTAAAAAAAAAAAAAAAACAGTTTCACCGCAGAGAGCATAAAACGCTCACCGGCGCTCACGACTGGACACTTTTCAAACCCAATCAAATGAATGAGTTTGAAAAATGACTGCAGGTTTCCGTCTCCTGCCCAGTTTCGTGCAGGAAATGGAAACCTGCATAACGGAGACCCGGGGCGCAGATGTGAACGAACCCTTACAGGTATTGATAACCTATCCTTAGGACAGTACCACATATCAGGGCATCCAGTACCTCATGACCTTCACAGCAACCAGCAACAGCATATACAGAGGATGAACCCAAAAGTATACGGCTCATTTCAGCTCAGCTTCCACTGATGTAAATGGGAGCTGATCTACTGTGAACCAGCCTGGTCACAACTCAGAAAAATATGTATGCTTCCAGATCCTTTGTTAGTGCATGCTTCAATGTCATTGACTGTTTAGTGTGGATGCTGGGTGACTCCCACTGATCTGATATTGACGACCTATTGTAAAGTTAGGTCTGCAATATTTTTAACCTGGAAAATCGCTTTGAGAAAAAAATCAAAAAGGGCAACTTCATAGGGTTCAAGCAAGAGAATACCCCATCCTTAGGACAGACCTTACTACACTGTAAATAAAGCATGACTGTATGAGGCAGTATGATCCTCACGCATTGTCTTCACTGCAAACTTCTACTTTACTGTGTCTGTGAAGAGGAGAACCCTTGGAAATGCATACCTCCCAACCGTCCCAATTTCCGCGGGACATTCACGATTTGGGTGACATGTCCCGTGGTCCTGGTTAGAGGGAGGTATGTCCCGATTTCAACTGAGATCCAGAGGACGCAGATCTGAGTTGAACACATACGCGGCCGAAGCAAGGAGCTGACACAGGTCCGCTCCTTGCTTCACCGCTGCACGCCGACTACTGGCTTGTAGACGCGATGTGATGATGTCACATCGTGTCTACAACTGTGCGACAGTGAAAGAGAGAGGCGCGCAGAGAGCAGCGGGGGAACGAAGGAGAAGGTAAGTGTAAGTCGAGGTGGAACGTGTAACGGGGGGCAGATGAAGGAGAGGACAGCATGACACTGGGGGAAGAGATGTGGGGACATGACTCTGGGGGCAGAGATGGAGGGGACATGAATCTGGGGGCAGAGATGGGGGACAAATCTGGGGGCAGAGATAGAGGGGACATGAATCTGGGGGCAGAGATGGAGAGGACATGAATCTGGGGGCAGAGATGGAGGGACATTAATCTGGGGGCAGAGATGGAGGGGACATGAATCTGGGGGCAGAGATGGGGGACATGAATCTGGGGGCAGAGATGGAGAGGACATGAATCTGGGGGCAGAGATGGAGGGACATTAATCTGGGGGCAGAGATGGAGGGATATGAATCTGGGGGCAGAGATGGAGGGGACATGAATCTGGAGGCAGAGATGGAGAGGACATGAATCTGGGGGCAGAGATGGAGAGGACATGAATCTGGGGGCAGAGATGGAGAGGACATGAATCTGGGGGCAGAGATGGAGAGGAAATGAATCTGGGGGCAGAGATGGAGGGGACATGAATCTGGGGGCAGAGATGGAGGGACATGAATCTGGGGGCAGAGATGGGGGGACATGAATCTGGGGACAGAGATGGAGGGACATGAATCTGGGGGCAGAGATGGAGGGGACATGAATCTGGGGACAGAGATGGAGGGGACATGAAACTAGGGGCAGAGATGGAGGGGACATGAAACTGGGGGCAGATGAAGGGTGTATATGAAACTGGGGGTGAGATAGAGGGGGAACATATTTTATTTATAATTGTTATATTTTATGAATAATTTACGGGTGACTGTAGGAGGATTATACTGTGTGCGGGCACATGAAAAATTAATGAGAATGGGCGGAGTCAACACAAAAGTGGGCGAGGCTAAATTTGCCACAGCGTGCTACGCACACCACACATTTTGTCCCTCTTTCAGTTCTTCAAAAGTTGGGAGGTATGGGAAATGATCTTTGCCTATTGATGCCATATCAGTCTAATTGTATGCTGCTAGTAAATAGTCGCTCTTACAAAGTCAAGGGTGAAAATTTACTAAGAAAAATGCACCAGAATTGTGGCACAAATTTATTCAAAAACTGTTGTGCATGGCAAAAAGTGTGTGTTTTACATTTTAGACACATGAACCAGATGCACCATTTTCTTGAAAAAGTTATATTTATAACGTCCATCTTCATAATTCCATTGGGTTATGCACCTAGAGGGAAATTAGCACCCTCCCTGAATGTGGTACTGCAAAATATAGTTCAGGTGACTTACTTCTTTCAGCCATAGCAGTGTGTCTCCTGATCAGTATCTGTGAGTGCTACGAGTGGGACATGCATTGCAGTTAGGGGGCATTTTCACTACCGTTAGAAGTGTCCATTGCTAGCTAGCTTCCGTCATATTTGTTTACTTTTGTAATGGAATATAAAGTCTAGCATGCAGGACTTTATGCCTATGTTAGGGTAAGTTCACATGGTGGAAACCTTTTCCGCCGTGTGACTTTTCCATGCAGCTAGCCACAACGGGATGGGGATGCAGAGCATCCTGTTGCAGCATACCGCTCCTGATTAGGCCCCAATGAGTGGGCCTAAGCGGCAGGTTGTCTCGAGCCGCGGAATCTGCAAGAAGATAGGGCATGTTGCTTCTTTTTCCAGCAAACTGAAAAAAATCACTATTAGGAAAAAAAAGATACTGACTCCCATTGAAATGAATAGGAGACATTTTTGCCATTGGATTTTGAGGCGGATTCCGCGTCAAAATCCGCCTGCAAAAAACTCTGTGTGAACATACCCTAAGCTGGCAGAGTTTATTTAGCATTCTGAAAGAGGAGCGCACTATCATCACAAAAGTGGTGTAATACTATTGCTTTAAGGGGCATTCACACGGAGTAACGCCGGGCGTGTATCACAGCCGTACACGCCGGCGTTACGGCAGACTGCCAAACACTTTCCATTCACTTCAATGGGAGCGCTCGTAAACGCCGCTGTTACGAGCGCTCCCATTGAAGTGAATGGGAAAGTGTTCGGCAGTCTGCCGTAACGCTGGCATGTACGGCTGTGATACACGCCGGCGTTACTCCGTGTGAATGTGAACTTACAGTGCAATGATGTGGTACGAAAGCCATACACTGAGCATCCATCCTTTTTAGGGATTACATTATCAGAAATCTATTAAGTAATCTATTTTGGGTGAAAATGAGTGGAGCCATTCCTGGGGTATCTAGTCATGGGGACCAGAAATCCTCAAATTTAAGAGGGTTCTACTTTTTTGATAATTTTTTCTTGTCTATTTCTAATAATGCAAATCAGTGGCATTTAGTCCATTTAAAACTCCTTTACTTTATCAATTACATCAGTTACCAGCGCCAATACCTTCTTATGTGAGGGCAATGCTACATCAGATGTATTAACCACACTTCAGGGGTTTGACATAATGATAATAATTTTATTTATATAGCGCCAACATATTCCGCAGCACTTTACAAATCTTAGGGTTCAAGTACAGACAAAAAGATACATTACAGATTAATAATTAAATCCACACAATAGGTAAGAAGGCCATGCTCACAAGAGCTTATAATCTATGAGGTAGAGGGGGTGGCACAAGACGTAGCAGGAGGGTGACATAAGAGGTAACATTACTTATACAGTGGTCCGGCCATTTTAATGAAAAACGTTTACCATAATTATAGGAGTTAATAAAGCTGTGTGATCTGGTTACCAGCCAGTGTCCTTTTATGAACAGATTCAAAGTGTCTGGGTACACGGTTACTGTCTGATAAAGGCATCATGACCAGTGGGATAATGTGATGGGAGGTTGTGAACAGAGGAGGGTTAGTTTTATAGAGCGTAGCTGCAGAAGGATTTAGATTAGGAAATGTAATAGGCCTGTCTGAAGAGATCTGTCTAGCATGCGTTTGAACTGTTGAAGATAATCTGATTGTCCAGGGTAGAGCATGCTAGAGAAGTGGTGCAACTCAGGAGAAGTCTTGGAGATGGGAGTGAGAAGTTCTGATAGGATGAAGGTTCTGATAAATAGAGGATGTTAGTCTTAGGTCATTAGTCAAATGGAGAGCATGGGGTGGGAGACAGACTGATGAGGGAGGACATCTCATACAACACTCATTGTCTCGGTAGCCTGTTTTAAACACATGTAATGGAGTAAAGCTCTATTCAGATCACATTAAAGCAGATCCATTTAGCAGATTTAAAAAATGGGTGTAGATAGATGGCTATCCATTTACATAGAGATGAGTGTTAAAAAAAAAAAACTGCTCCATTTCTGTCCCTTTCTTTCTATGGACACAAAAATGAAGTATATCATACTGTAGGGTTTCCAATTTGATCTGTGATATTATTTTCTTTATACCAGAGTACCAGGGGCATTAATATCATTTTCATCAGAATGCTGCAGCCCATAACTATAAATAGTTATTTATACCATTTGTTGAATGTCAATAGCAAAGATGGCAAATTAAAGGTAATGTGTCCACAGAAAATTATCTATTGTTTAAAGGGATCCTATCATTAAAACTCATTTTTTTCTGCCTACCACGTCGGAATAGCCTTAAGAAAGGCTATTCTTCTACTACCTTTAGATGTCTTCTCCACGCTGCCGTTCGGTATATAATCCGGTTTTCATTGGTGTGGAAATGAGTTCTCTCGCAGCACTGGGGGTGGGCCCCAATGTTCAAACAGTACTGGGGGCATCCCCAATGCTGCAAGAGAACTCTCCAGTGCCACCTCCATCTTCTTCAGGAACGTCCTCTTCATGCGTTTTCTAACGGCGATGGATTCAATCTTCTAGGTCTCGGGCAGCCAATTGCGTATGCCTGCTGGCCACAAGAAAATGGCCACTTGCAATACTGTGTAAACGGCCATTTTCTTGTGGCCGGCGGGCATGCGCATTCGGCTTTGCCCTAGGCCAGGAGGTTTGAAGCTAACCCCCGGAAGAAGACGCGAAGAAGACCCATTCCTGAAGAAGATGGAGGCGGCTCTGGAGAGTTCTCTTGCAGCATTGGGAATGCCCCCAGTGCTGTTTGAGCATTGAGGCCCGCCCCCAGTGCTGCGAGAGAACTCATTTCCACACCGATGAAAACCGAATGGCAGCGTGGAGAAGACATCTAAAGGTAGGACACAAATAGCCTTTCTTAAGGCTATTCCTACATTCCTTTTCTTGTCATATCAATCACAATAATCATTACATTTATGGAAACCTTAAACCAGCAGACTGAGAAATAATCCATAAGCAAGATAAATAGTCTCTATCACTGTTACCCATTATCTGTCAGTAGCTAAACAATTAAACCCTTAGAAATCTACCCATGCATGGGGAAAAGCTATTTAGATACAAGCTTGTAGGACAAAGATGCGATCCCTTGAAGCAGAGACTGGTGAATGGCAGATAAGAAAATCATATTTATCAAATTAGCTTCTTCTTATACTGCACATATTTCACACTATCAAAACCGGTATACAACAATGAATTCCTATTCCCTTGCCAGGCAGGATATAATGGCCAATTATCACATTAATGATGACTATTTCGGTTTGCTGTCCAAGTCTTGAACACATTTGATGACAATTAAGTAATATTTATGTAAAACATTAAAGCTCATTTCTAAGGCTAAGTCATTTACTCTAATGTTCTTCAGGAAGATGCACTAGTTGTATGAATGAATATCTTCAGATTATCCTGACAGGAATTCTATGTAGCAAGTTTGTCACCTTCAAGCCTGCGAAAAGGAGAAACAGAAATCATTCTAAGCCTCACGATAGAAGGGAAAAATTGTGGATAGAAAATCTCTACCTATGCATGAAAGAATACTTCTACCAGTAAGAAAGGGAAGTATGTCTTTAGTTTAGCTGCTTTATTCAATAACGTACTATAAAAATGATGTTATTATTGTGGGGAAGTTAGTTCGGTAGAAGCAATGGTACGGACCCAAACAGTCAAGACAGGGACCCAAAATATGCAGCAAACTGGTTTATTTAGAAAAAACAGGAGAATAAATAAACCTTCACTTCAGGCACAAAATGAGCAAAAGAAAATACAGCCTTAACTTCAGGCAAACTCAAAATAAAAACCTGCTCGTCTGAGCAACTAACTAAACAGAACTGATAACCTAACACAAACACGAACAAAACAAGTGCAATATAGACTCACCGGACTCAGGGTTACAGGACAGAACCATACACCTCCTTTCACTCCATGGAACTGTACTGCAATGCAAGAGATGTAGCCTTTTCTGGCCCAGCAAATGAGCCAAGGATTTACACTTAGGCTGAAGCCTACTCAAGACCCGCACTGGACCACACATATGTCAGAAACCTGGGGCTGGTGTATCTGGACTTCAGCACTCTGCCTGTCACCTTCTCATACCATGTAAATACAAGAAGGGCTCTTGCACATGACAAAGCCATCTGCACAGGCCTTGTATGGCAATGCCCAGAGAATGCTCCATTAGGTGACATAGGTACTGAGAGAGTCTCCTGTAGAAGCAATGCACAGGGAGAATATCTCCATACATATAAAGTATTATACAGTTATGATACTTTCTGATTGCTATCAAATATGACAAAAATTTCTATACGCCTCTGCATGATATTGGAGGCATACAGAGGTACAGTAGTGTTCCACAAAATCATCTAGAGTATTGGCCAGCAAATTATCACCTTATGCAAAAGCAGAGGTGTGTAGTTGCCCCCATTGCTCCAAAATAAGAAGTCGTCAGTCCTACCTTGAGTCACCGTATGTTGCCTATAGATTGTACAGATCTCTGTAATATCGTGGCAACATTTCATATAGAATCCATTGAAAAAAATTGGTAGTCCTCAATATGAAATCAAAGTATTCAGTGTAACAATAAAGAAATCTAAGGGTACCGTACTGGTACTGTGGCTCTATATCCATTGTATGGTGCTATAATACGCTTGTGTGCATGAGGAACTTCGAGTGAGACTACACTCACATATTTCTTAATATGTAGCCTGTACCATATATACAGAACTGCAAAAAAGGTAGGCTACCAACACTTCTATACATTGAAGAAGAGTGTATATTATATATACCCCGCGCTACCAAAGGGCATATATAATTGGTGGTGAGGCACACAGTAGGTAGACAAATAGATGTAAGTGGATAGATATGATATAAATATATAAGTTACAAATACATTTTGGAAACACACTAAATACAAAAAAGCAAACTAAATGTCGACTTTTAGGTTAATTTTTTATAATAAAAAATGTTTTATGTCTTCATTTCATTGCATCTGATAGTTGTATAGTTATATAGTGTTATTATTACATTTATTTAACATGGCGGAACAGAATTCATCAGCTCTCGCCAAGTTATTGCTTTAATTGGGGTACATGCGGGAATGGATTTGGGGTGGCAGGTATTACAGAAAATGTAATATATTGCTTATGTTATTTAAGAGCTGACTCTGGTTGAAAGTCTCCACACTTTCTCAATAAAACATTGCTAAAAAAAAATTCTGAATATATTCATCTTGACAATAAACTTGCTATCTATGCTATTACGTGTCAAGGCAAATGTACTTGTATGAAGCTTCCATTTGACACGTTAGCTAGGGAAAAAATGAAACATATATTAATGGAAATGAGAATAACCGAAACAAATCAAAGTCAAGGTCAAATTCTAGAAACTACAAGGTCTCTATTCAGAAAAAAGGAAGTATCTAGATAAGGGTTTCTCCCATTTTCCTGTATGTTCACTTGTATGAGCTCTAATGCATAGACATTTCCATTGCTTTTACTACAATTTTACAAGAGTAATGCCAATGACTAAAACACTTTGAGTAACTATGCATTTGTTTCTTCTGTTAGTTTATTGCCTTTTCTACAGTATTTGTATGTGAATGTTTTCATCAATTGTCTGTATAAAAGGCATCACAGCGGCGTATGTCTGCTTATGTATTTTATACAAGATACTAGTGTTAGCTTAAAAGCTTGCCAAGATAATAGGTTGTTTAATGCCATTTACAACAGAAAACTCAGCAAGCAGGGGGGGGGGGTCAAGTTTGTTAAATATGTATGAAAGCTCTTCTATGCTTCCTGGTTTCATCATGTTAAAGGGGCTGCCATGTGGTATTTCCATTTGCATAGTAGAATAGTGTTGCGTAATGTTATATTCAAGGTCATACATACCATAGAGGTATCTTGTGTGATTCCAATATGGCTCCATTCTAGAGTCTTATGTTAAGAAACAGGACAGGACATTCTTAACAGGGTTGTCTTACTAAGGACAATTATCCCCTACTCACATCATAGGGGATAAGTGTCAGATCACTGGGGGTCTGACCTCCATTCACCAATGCTCCATTCATTGCAACTGGGCTTCCAAACATTAGACCCCCAGCAGCCCCATAGCAGTGAATGGAGAATCGGCCACAAAAGCATATTGCATTCACAATCAGGAGGCATGGGGCACTTTCTTGCACTTTCTCAGCTGTTCTTTTGATCATTTTGGTACCCAGTAGATGCACCCCCAGCTATCTGACACTTACCCCTGATTCTGTGGGTAGGGGATAAGTGTCCTTAATGGGGTAACCTCTTAAGTAATCATTAGTCATGGCAATTTTCTTCCAATAACTGAATTAACCTTTAGGGCATGTTCACATCTGTGATGCGGACTTTGTTAAGAGTTTCTTTTGCAGATTCCATCTAAAATTGAGAGTGAAAAACTTTCCTTCCCTGGAAAAATGACAGGTATCATAACGGATACCTGACAGGAGGAAAATGAAGAGGAAATCCTTTTCCGCCACTGTTTTTCAGCTGTTGGCTACCCGCAGTGGGCTTATTGGGTCCAGATGAATAGGCCTAATCAAAAGGGAGTCTCAAGTTGTGGCAAGATCGAGCAAGACACTTATTTTCTCAGCATCCTGCTGTGATCTTTGCCTTCGAATGAAAACAAATCCTCTACAAATTCCGCCGTGTGAACTTACCCTTATAGTTAATAGAATCTGTCAGGCTCTGTAGGTGTTCATCATTAGATGGATCTGTCTTTGGAGTTTTCTTTTTCTGTGATGGATTAGAAGAACTGAAAGAACAATGCAGATGTTAACTTAGCCCTACCTTTTTTCTAAATGTAGAAAAAGGAGAGACCCAGGATCCGCGCTCAGAGGTCGAGCCAGGTAGATGACAACCAATCAGCAGATAAAAATAGATTGATTTTATTGGTACAGAAATAGCACAACGCGTTTCGGGTAAAACAAACCCTTTTTCAAGTGCGTAAATTACCAGAGCACATCGGGCAGGGATGCGCTCAGTGTCCTTCTCTCTCTTTTTTCTACCTTTTTTCTAATCTGTTTTTATTTTCTGGTTGCAGATTTCTTTTATTCTATTTATTTATTGTGCATTATTATGGTATAGCCATTTTGCCTATTAATAGCATTCAGAGATTTACTCAGTAAACACATGGCCCACAGACACAACATGGAAATGCCTATAGACCTCTATAGGAGAACTTTCTGCACATGCTCTGTGATCTTAAAATTTCATTTAATTGGTTATTTTTTTTCATCACACATTTCCTTTAAGCAGGTCAAATCCTGCTTCTTAACTTTGGACCAGTAGCGTAACTAGGAATGGCGGGGCCCTGTGATGAACTTTTGACATGGTCCCCCCCAAGAGGGGTATATGGACGTGCAGGCTGTATGTGAACAAGAGTGTTATGTGTGGTGCAGGGTGTGTACAGCCTGCACCACCCATTCCCCCTTCTTTCTCACACACAGCCTGCACCCCCATATCACCCTCTGTACTCTCACACAGCCTGCATGCCCATGTACCCCTCTTTCTCACACACAGGCTGCACCGCCCATTCCCTCCTCTAGCTCACATAGGGGGAATGGGGATGCAGACTGTGAGCAAGAGGAGGGAATGGAGGGTGCAGACTGTGAGCAAGGGGTGGGAATGGGGGTACAGACTGTGAGCAAGAGGGGTACATGGGTGTGCAGGCTGTGTGTGAAAAAGTCTGCACCTCCATCCCCCCCTTTCTCACACACAGCCTGCACACCCATGTACCCCTCTTGCTCACAGTCTGCACCCTCATTCCCTCCTCTTGCTCACAGGCAGCCTGTAATCCTTTCCCTCCATTGTACACTGACCTGTACAATCCAGAAAGCTCTGCCCACACAAAACTATGATTATATCTTAGTAGGTTAAAGGACCTTTGATGACGTCATGACACAAGTCCTGTAACCTACTAGGATAAATGCCTGCACAAGGTATCAGGGCTTGGGGACAACGAGCAGGAGATAGAAGTTTCTCCTGCCCGCTGGTATTATGCAAGTACCAGGAGGCAGGGGCCCAGAGAACAGTTAGTACCTGCTTGGATACAGTAGTGAAGCCATCAATTGCTGGCTTCACTACTGTTAAAAGATGGACTGTGGAGGAGGCAACTCCTCTCCGCACCCATATTCAGGCAGCACCTGGCATTGCAGTAAATAGGGCCTGTTATCTGCTGGAGGTTACTCCAGCAGGTAATGGCCTATTAAAAAAAATCTGCAGTGGTAGCCTCCTAGTGTCCTGGGCCTTGTGGAGGCTGCTACCGCTGCTACCCTGGTAGTTACGCCCTTGCTTTGGACTATTTCTGAGATCTAAGGGGCTTGCACTTATACCACACTCCGGAACTTGCAAGAATAAGATATTAAGATATTCCTTTAATAGTCCCACAATGGGGAAATTTCAGTGATACAGTTTCATGGATGGTACAGTAGTATATAACGAGAGGAACACGTACAAGCTCATGGCAGATAGAGAAATCCTAGGAAATCATAGCAACTAAAAAAGAAAGAAACACAGACACACTGCAGGATCATTTAGTTCTCTGTGCGGAGTGATGTTAATAATAATACAGCCCGACTGTGGTTGTAGGACACGAGGAGGGGTCACAGCATGTAGATATAACAAGCAGACATTTTTGCAGAGGTGGGGGACATAGTCAGCTATCATGATACATGTGGTAGTTCTTGGTAGGTAGTGAGATCTGCTCACCGCTGATAGTTCGGTATCTTACATCAGCACTATTGTCCATTAACCACAATGATGCCCCCTCTGCAATTCACTCATTCTAGGATGTCTTTTCCCCATTTTAATGGGTAGCAAGCTGTACAGAGAGAAAATATATAGCAAAGGTACCCAGCACCTCTTGTCTCAAGTGGTTTGGAGTGTGGGGAGGTGAAACAAAACCTGAAAAGAGCCTAGTGTTTATCTCCATTATGAGCTTATTATACCACGTTATAGTACATTATCTCAATAAGATTTTATTATCATAATGTAATATCATTAGTATTATATTCCAGTTATAAAAACACTGTAGGGCTCCAATACAGTAATGGTGTCCATTTATTATAGTGTTATAAGATATGTTATATTTTATAAGATCTGGGAATATGGGGCTTTCTGGTGCTAGAATATTCATGAAAGTCCCAGTCTGGCGGCAGACATGATGGATTTGTGCTAGTCTCCACTTAATACATTGCTATGAGCTGCATGTCACTACTTATGTTGATAAAGTAGACCATTTACCACCAGATTTATAAAAGGCTATATTTATTTTTTGCATCACTGAACACAGTGCATGGTACAGCCTGGCCCCACAATTCTCAATTTACAATGAAACTCAATTATGGCTCACTGTAATAAATGTCTTTGGCAAAAATGAAACAAGAATATGTTAAAATTAAAACAAGAATATAATAAGTTCAGATAACCAGAGGACGATGAATTCTTGAGTATGTGAACTGCAATTCAGAGGTTAGAGATCATAAATATTAAAATGTGGAGTTAAAACTGTGAAAAAGAAAGTTTTATATTAGAAATTCATTGTTTACGCAGATCCCCAATATAGTAATGCGGGTTCAGGAAAGCTGAACCTTTCTTCCTTGTGGTGGTGATAAGAGAGCCCGGTTGCTAAGAAATAGAATTTGTAGCGGTGTTCGCTCTACTCCCCACAGCAAATACAATCACCGCTCATTGCACCCGAGGCACCGGATGGGAACTGACAAGCATTGCAACAGTTCCCGAACTGGTTCCATTGACTTGCACCTATGTGCTGTGTATTGTGGCATTACCGAATGTATTTTCTTAAACTATCACCAAAGTTTCAGTAAATTTGTTTCTTGCTTTACCCTGTTATAGATCATTTTACTTTACAGATATATAGTAATGATCTTTGGCTTTGCAATGCAGTAATTGGCCATCCGGTTTTACCGGTGAAACACATTCATTTACGTGTTTTCCTTGCAAGGCTAAGGTCCTGTGTAGCGAGCCGAGTGTTTTTTATATGCAGTGTTCGCAAAGTTTTCTGCTTTTATTATACCTATGCCAGAGTTTCTATAGGTGTAACCGACCTGCTGCGACTTACATAAAAGAAAGCGTTTTTGAAATCGCTACAGATTGTTTTCCGCAATTAGCTAGAATTCCATCCACTTTGCAGGTTCTGTAAAACTCTGTGTTTTTGCCACTGCATTTCAACCATGGCCAAAACTTTTTTTTTTTTTTTTTTACTCAAAAATGTATGTGATAAAGTTTGCATTTTTACATGAAAATGGTTTTAAAACGCATGCAGTTTTTATAAAACTGCATGCTTTTTCACATACCTTTGTCAGAAAACATGCACCGTTTACAGTCGCTTTAAGAAAGTATTGCATTTCAAAACTACTATAAGGCTAAGGCTCCATGTACCGAAACAGAGCAAAAAAAAAAGCTGTGGGAAAAAACATTGCGTTTTCCACTACAGTTTTTTTTTCTACAGGGTGTGGATATGATTAGCCAGACTCCCATTCACATTCCAGGTACTGAAAATTACGTTTTTTTCTGCAATATTTCATATTAATATTTCAATATTTCAGCAAATTCTCTTTGTTTTGTTTTTTTTTGTAATGTGGGGCTTCTACCTAAAAGGGGTTTTCGATGTGGTTATCTACTGTACCTCAATTGCCACGTCTGAATATACCTCTAAAGTTTACAAGATCTCTGCATGCAGATGGCAAATGGAAACCTTGAAGCTATATTGGCAGTTCATGTGAAAGGGGACTATTCACAAAACTGTTATTTTGATGATCCTTTTTAAATGGACATTTTTTACAGCCATTATATACCTCAGTCGTGTGAATGTATCCTCACTGTATACTATCAGTGACTATAAACCTATCCTGACTATGTTTTACAGAATTTAGTAGGCCATATTCACATCTGCCACAAGAGCACAGCAAAATCTGTATGTGTCGCACAGGATTTTGCTGTGGATTTACTACACGTATACATCCAAGAGCAATGTACTATATTGGGTGCAGAATTTCAGTGGGTAATGCACACCTCTAAAATACTGCAAAAACAGCTCACCCATAAGAGTAAAAGAGTCCAAACACATTAGATGTGTATTTACCAAATGAGACGATTTTAAGGGGTTCAGCCTAGGATCCAATGTGTGTGACTCTCCTCTGTTGGCAGATGTCAGGGAACTAAAGATCGAATAGTTATATTTTAACTACCCAAGTGGCTATGCTGCCTTTTAGGGGTTTTGTTATTGCTGGGATATTGCATTGAATCAGCTTAATAACCAAATTATGGTATGTTCACACTGAGTTTTTTTGCAGGCTGATTTTGAGTTGGAATCCACCTCAAAATCTGCCCCATAAAACACCTGCCGTTCATTTCAATGGGAGTCAGTAGCAGTTTTTTTAACCTTTAGTTGATTTTTTCCACGGAAAAAAAATGTGACCTGACCTATCTTCAGGCGGACTGAAATCAGTGTGTGGCAGAAAAAAACTGCTAGAGTTTTTTAAAGTGAAGTGTACAGGTCCATATAGTGTGCAAAAAAAAAAAAAATGCCACAAAACGATAAAAAAAAAAATTGGTCAAAAACCGCATCATGAAAAGAAATCTGTCAAAAAAAAGTTTCCTAATTCCTGAAGCAGATTTTTTCAGCCTGCAAAAAACAAACCCTGAGAGTACTTATATCCATAGAGTTACAGTAAGTAAGGGTGGATACATCTGTACATGAACACCATAGTTATCTGTATAGGTTTCAGGCTTAGCATATAAAGGTTGTTCTTTTTCAATGACAACAAGCTTAGTTGAAATGCAAAGTTAGATTAAGATTAAAACCTGGGTTTAATAGTAATTAATAGAGATGTGTGAGTAGTATTCGATCGAGTAGGTATTCGATTGAATACTACGATATTCGAAATACTCGTACTCGATCGAATACTACTCGCTATTCGAATGGAAAAATTCGATGCAGAACCAACATTGATTGGCCGAATGCTATACAGTCGGCCAATCAACGCTGGTTCTTCTCCTACCTTTAGAAGTCTTCTCCGCGCAGCGTCCCCGCGGCGTCTTCCGGCTCTGAATTCACTCTGCCAGGCATCGGGCCTGGGCAGAGCCGACTGCGCATGCCCGCGCTACAAGAAAATGGCCGCTTTGACTGTAAGCGGCCATTTTCTTGTAATGTGGGTAAGCGCAGTCAGCTCTGCCCAGGCCCAATGCCTGGCAAAGTGAATTCAGAGCTGGAAGATGCCGCGGGGACGCTGCACAGAGAAGACTTCTCGGAGAATCCAGCCCGACCCTCACTCGTGGACTTGGTAAGTTCAATTTGATCGAATGCTGCCTACCCCTGAAACGAGCATTTTCCCCCCATAGACTATAATAGGGTTCGATATTCGATTCGAGTAGTCAAATATTGAGGGGCTACTCAAAACAAATATCGAATATCGAACATTTTACTGTTCGCTCATCTCTAGTAATTAACAAAGTTGTTAATTAATAACTAAAGTGTTTGTGCAGCTTTATCTACCTCCTGACATGTCACAGCCATTACTGTCTCATCCATTTTACTTCCAGAGTTGTCAGTCTTTTTCCATATGGCCATATTTTAGCGTTAATGTCCTTGTTAAATAAACATATATGCAGATTTGATGCACTATCAGTATTTTTCCAGAAATACTGAATTATGTAATACTGGTGGCAGTATGTATAAATGAGAAGAAGGTCAAACATCCAGACGACATTTTTCCAATTGCATAACCGGAGGTTTCATTTAACATGAGATGACACCGATAATAATGGGTTCATTTTGTTTCTCATTCATTATAATATGCATACATCATTTAACAGATTGTCATTTATTAACAGAAGTCATGTGACCCGTGGGCTTCCCTTTGTCATCCTATGCCTGAGAATATATGAAGGGGGCTGGGAAGGCAAAGGGACGTTCAACTGTCATTACTGACATCTACTTCAGCCATCACTTCATCTTTCTTGCCATATGACAATAAGAGTTAACATAAAATGCATGCTGACAGCAAATACTATATTCGGGATATGGGTCCAATGAAAACCTATAGGATGATCATGCCAACTTCATCTGTATTTTCAGTACTTTACTTTTTTAGATTTTATCTAATATTGTTTGGTTTCCAGTAAGTTCTATGCTAGTTAGCCACCACAGACTCTAGTTCTTTGCATCCTTTAATAGGTTCTCCTCCACTTTGGGTTCTCCACAGTTTGAGTTCTGTCTCTAGCCCCCATTGTTCCTGAGCAATCAGTGCAGTTAGTTTTGGTGACCGATATGATAATTAGACTCTCTATTGTCAAGTGGGTGGTCTCAGGTTGCTTTTACACCAACCATTTCATGATCTATTAAAAATTGGACATTATACATCATATGGAACTTACGTGGGCCATATGTGTCCGGTCCATGTGCCATCCATTTTTGTTTGTGTCCGAAAAATGAAATGGATGCAGGCCATAAACTTAAATGGCTGCGTGGATATAAAAGGAATACAATAGTGAATGCTACAATTATTTTCTTAGTGTATCCTGGTCCGTGCAAAAAACGGACATGTGAATGGCTCTATTCACTATAATGGGTCCATCCAAAAAAGCAAACAATCAAAAAAGTAGTTAATGTGAAAGGGTTTTTAGGCAAGGGGGAGTGATGGTGAGCTCTCTGACACTCTCCAATCATAGGAAGGCATCAGTATTAGTGGAGTTGCGCCTGTTATAGGATGCAAAGAACTGGAGTTGGTGAAATGTCCTCATTAAACGTTGACACTGTTTAGGCTGCAGCTTCTGAATATGATGTGTCTGACATGTAATGCATCATTACATAAAGAATATATCTGCATTTTAACTTCACCTTATAATACGATGTAATATAGTATGGTCTCTTATACACTGTCCAATAGGGACCATTATCAGGAACAGTCATTCTTATAAAAAGTCATTCACAATAACTGGTCCTTGTAATGGTGCCGATGCTCATCTGACAAATGTTTGTTGGCTGATCACATGTTATATGTAGCACTATAAGTTCTCATTTGTCAGTATCACATCACCCTGTGTAAACTTGATGATGTGCTGCCAACATATACAAATTGTATGAGGATGATCATCCAGTGTTCCTAGTCATTGAGTGTTAATTGACTCTTAGGGCCCATTCACACTACGGATGCGCTGACTGATTCTGAACATTAAAACACATTCAGAATCAGCGCGTATAAAGCAGATCCCATTCATTTCAATGGGAGCCGGCATACGAGCGCTCCCCATTGAAATGAATGGGCTGCTTATTTCTCTACGAGTGCTCCCATTGAAGTGAATGGGAAGCGCTCGCGTGTACGGCTCGGAATGAGCCAAGTGAGCCGTACACGCGAGCGCTTCCCATTCACTTCAATGGGAGCGCTCGTAGAGAAAAAAGCAGCCCATTCATTTCAATGGGGAGTGCTTGTATGCCGGCTCCCATTGAAATGAATGGGATCTGCTTTATACACGCTGATTCTGAACGTGTTTTAACGTTCAGAGTCAGTCAACGTATCCGTAGTGTGAATGGGCCCTACTTTGTATTTATATTACTGATCACTTGGCCTAATTCTGAGTTACAGCCTACATTCAGATCCAGAGCTGCATTCTCAATTCTGCCATTGAGACAAGCTTATCTAAGCTTACATAATGCAATGGGACAGTTACAGTAGCTTACTGGAGTTGGTGTACGAGTTCTAAACATCCATAGAACTAACACATAACTATGACACTAGGAGAGATCACCTCCGAAGCCTGGAGAACTGCGAATGCAGCTCAAAACTATTATGCATTTTGTAACTTAAGATCAATACAAGTAGATCCATTATGCATTCGCAATACACGTTCACATATGAAAATAGGCAAAAAAAGACACTCTTTGGGCCTCAAGTCAAGTGAATAGGGGGCTATAGATTTATTTGACATATAGCCAAAATATGTCCTTTAGGACTTTTTTGGGCTGCAATATGCCAGTATACCATTTGTAATTGTATAGAAAAGTTGTAGTCAGCTGCACAGTATACTTTTTTTTTTTTAACATTTGACCAGCATATCCCACTGTATGCCTATACAGGGGCACCAATCAGAGTCTTCTGTCAGAGGTATTGATCAGAAAATACTTCCAATGTATACACCTTATGGAAGTGTCTAATGTTGTGAATTTACAGAGAATATTGTAGCATACAGCTAGAGACTTAAAGTTAATAAACAGGTGAGTTGACCCTGATGATGATTTGAGAAGTAATATTTGGCATATTCCATACATTTTCTGATATTATTTAACATACTACATTTTGAACAACTGGACACTGCCATTCAGGCAGGGCAATGACTAAATATTTCACCAGAAATTCACCCTGACAGATTCTATTTCTTGGCACAAATGCTATTCCTCTTAATCAAATTAGCTGGGATTTAGTATACATGTTGGTTATCCTTAAAGGGTTGTGGAATGAAAAGTATTGTGCTAGGATAAATACCTGACCACTGAGACCTCCACCGATCCTGAGGAGAGGGGAATCTCTTTTCTTGGCTGCATGTTCAGCATGATCGCATGACTTCTGGTAGATGGCACTTCCATTTACTTTAATGGTAGCACCAGAGATAGTTGAGAGCAGGTACAAGAGCACTCCCAATTAAGTGAATGGGATCACCATCCACTACCAGTCACACTTACAATGTGGCTGTGGTCAGGCTGAATGTACAGAAGAGGAAAACCACCTTGGGATTGGTGTGAGTCTTAAAAGTCAGACCTCCTTGATAAGGTATTTCTGCTGTATCCTTCGTATACATATATACAGATTTTGCATTGTGTATATATGTACACACTTAATAATATTGTCATGAGTTGGTGTGGCTTCAGTCAAATCTGACCACTGTCAGATACCATGCTTAATCCTTCTATAACGACAAAGGGGTCATTACTAAATGTCACTTTCAAAGGTGGTGTCTCACAAACATAAAATATTTAAATTTGATTTAATTTAGACAATTAGAAGTTAAAAATATTTTAAAAGACAGATAATTAAAAAAAATTGCAGAATTTAAAAGTTCTTCTGTAATTATCTCATGGTGACAGTCTTTTATCTTGATCAGTTGCCAGTGGATGTGACCATGGTCATATCATGGAATATAACTTCAAGAGTTTTCTTTCCAAAGTTTTGGAAATTTGGTAACTGTATTCTGCAAGTTAACCATAATAAGGTCAACTTGTAGAATACAGTTAACATGTAATTTTTGCAAGGTGGGGAATAAGGAGCGAAATTTGAATAATGGCTGCAGATGAAATGCGATAAAATTTTGATTTGCTTATTTTTGTAGACATGTAACTTTTAATTGTCTACCAATTTAAATATGGTTAGGTTTATGGGAAAACTTTTAGTTTAACAGAAACTGTTAATTGTATAATTAATGGCATATAGTATACTGGTGCTACAAAGAAAATACTGAAATGTATGCTTGCATGCTTATTGTACCTTGTATTAAACCTAAAAATGTGACCAATGTATTTATGTCAAGTTGGGGATGTGGTTATTGTTTTGCCTCTACAGGAATTGGTCAAGGGGTTCCAGTGGTGGCACTTATTGTGGAAGGTGGACCGAATGTCATATCAATTGTCTTGGAATATCTGCGAGACAGCCCCCCTGTTCCAGTTGTGGTGTGTGATGGAAGCGGACGTGCATCTGATATTCTTGCCTTTGGTCATAAATACTCAGAAGAAGGAGGGTAGGCTGATCAACGTGTTCTGGAAATTTGTATTCGTGGTGATTTATTATTGTCTATCAATTTTATCATATTGCCATTAAAGTCTTGCTCTACTTAGTAGGACTTTTTGAAAAATCTATTTCTTACTTCTGATGTAATTCACATTACCCAGCAACTACCATATATGTCATTAAATTTTGTAACAGTACATTTCTGTAATTCACAGCACATTAAGGCTAGGGCTACACAACAACTGTGACCTGAAATCGCTGTGTTGCCCTGTAACATTGCTAATGAAACTCAGTCCAGAAAAATAAAAATAGCGCTTGGTATTTTGTGACTGAGAGTTGCATTTGTCTCCAAATTCACTGTGAGCCCTAGACATATAGGCATATATCTATATTTATACCCACCATGTAATATTCCCAGTTAACAATGCCATTATATGTGAGTCTGATGTGACAATCTGTGTTCATTTAATCTGGCTGATACTATCTGTTGCTACTAGAAATGACTAGGCTCAGGTGAAGAAATTTACATGGAAAATACTCACAACATATCAACACATCCAGGGCCAGGTCATGTTCTGTCAAAGTCCTTGAACAAAACATTTAGGCCTGCTACACATGGGCAGGTCCAGTCTGTGAAATGTCGGCAATATTTCTCAAACCAAACCCTGAGCCACAACCGGGACACATTGATAACCATTATGATGCTAGGAGTTCCTTCTTCCCTGTGGCTCTTTTACAAACTTTAAAGTAAGTTTTCAATACGGGACAGTGGAGTGACGGGGAAGGAGGGACTCTTAGCATCATGATTTGCTCTGGGAGATGCAGTCAACCAAAGCACTGGTTTTTACTAGTAGTCACCACCCAGCACAACCTCCTAAGATAAAGATCAACATGTGTTGACGTACAGTGACCACATGCAAAACGAGTGCTCCAATACATGCAACCACATCATATGTGCACCAAACAGGTCATCTACAAACAGATTAAAGTTAATTTATTCAGCAGCAAGATTGGACTGTGATATTAAAAGAATTGTCCCTACAACCTCATGCAATGGGTTTAGAGTGATTTTGGTGGTGGTAGACTCCCTTTAACATTCCACTCTTCCAACTCCTTCCTGCCTTGCTCTTTCATAATACAACACAGTGATTGGGTCATTTGCATGACCTGCCATACTATTACGGTGCAGTGGTGTTGTAACCTAGATATGGATGAACTGATTCACCAGAAGCTGGGCCCGAATATTCTAAACTGCTCATTTTTAACAAAATCAAACAAATGAATAACAAAAAAACTAAAATGGCCACTGCCCCATGTATTGCGCAGGAAAAACACAGAAAAGACATGTGTCTTATGTGTCAGTGTGATGTTGCCGTGCTAACTTACATCAGCTGACAGCATCTCAGTTAATAGTAAGTGGTAGGTGGACACCTTACAGTTCTGATGTCATACACACTATAAAAGGTACGGTGGGCATGAACATGAAGCATTGCAGTGATGGTGGAGATAGGGATGGATCTGTTATTCATCTCATTGCATAATACAGAGAGCACTGGGTACTGGAAAGCGTCCAAATTGCAACAGAGTGAGAGAATCTTAGGAATAGTAGAGTTTAGTTAGATTTAAACAATTATAGGCAGATTAATGATTGAAATCATAGATATGACCGCATGAGGGAGAATATTTCTGCTATTGTGAGTTGGGCAGGAGCAGGCTGCAGTAATACAGATATAGGCAAATGACGGTTAACCCCTTCATTGTCAAATAATCAATGTTGTTTAAGTCTATTGTACAATAGAGCAGTTTTATCTGTCTACAGATTGTTTAAACATAGTTTTCACTTACAGTCAGTCCCGTTAGTGAAAAATCTTTTGTTGAAAGGGATGTCCAGGCAAAAATAGACAACGCTATTGACTTTTAAATCAGACGGGGGAATTGAAAAAAATAAAATGCATACTCACCTGTCCCCGATGCTCTGATGTCCTCCTGTGTGTCCAGTTTCTTCTGCTCTGGCAGCTTCTCCAGAGTTCAGGTGAAGCTGGTGGTCAATCAGTGGCCTCAGGAAGAGGACACATGATGTCACAGGTAGTGACATTGCAGACCCTTTGCTGATTGGCCTCAGTAGACACGTGACCACTGAGGCCAATAAGTGGCTTCAACGGAACTCTGAAAGAGACTCGGGAGAAGCCAGCAGAGCAGGAAACGCGGGAGGAAACCAAAGCATGAGGGACAGGTGGGTATGCATTTTTATTTAATTTATTCAATGGCCATGGCTGATTTTAAAAAAAATACATTCAGACTGCAAAACGCTGTAAGGAGTTTTTTGTGCTTATCGAATAAATAGTGTAATAGAGCTTGCTAATCTAAAAAAAATCCATTTTAAGTGTTTTTTTGTTGTTGTTGCCTCACCAAATACACAGAACAGTCTTTCAGCATGCACTAACCAGAAAAAAAAAATCCATTTGGTTACACAATATACATACAAACTGCTGCCAAAAAAAAAAAAAGGCAAAAACTGTTAAAAAACAAAACAAAAAACAAGCTGATGCAGTTCTAGTCTAATGTCACTGACCAGGTCATCCTTTTAGTTCTTTGATGCTTTTCTTGAAACCGTAATAAAACAAATAAAAGATACACAGTCTCAAATGATTTCCCAATCACTATTATACTTAAGCAGTGTGACGTAAAGTGACTGGAAAAAAACAGGGCAGGATAAAGCAAAAAGAGGGGGAAGGAGGAAACACTTGTGCAAGTAATCACAATAAGAATGAGGGTGTAAACAGCCGCACTACTTCTGGTTTTGGTGGAACTGCCAGTAGCCACAGGACTGTTGTACTTCTTGAGAATGAAAATAAAGTTTTTTATTACTTAGCTCACTCATCACAGAAGGAATTGCATCTGAGGGTGGTGTGATCTTAAGTCAGGCTTGTGTGCCTCCTCCTCCTCCTCCTCTTCCTCCTCCATAACATTTAATATACCACAAGGCCATTCTGAACTGTCAACAGTGTCTCCTTCATCTTCACTAACACAAATCCCTGGTAGTCATGTGGCACTTGCTGAGAAATCTATTTCTCCTAGTCAGAGCAGTCTTTCTCCTCTTTTTTTTCATGAGCTGGATGAGAATAGTCAGCAGTTTGTAAGAATACATGACTGTTGGTGATGGACATAGTAGTGGTAGAGAATGTGGTACTACTACTACTGGTTGTCATTTTACTAGGGGAACTAGGAAGAAATCTGGGAATGGAAATTATGATGGTGTACAGAATACCCATGACTTTGAGGTATCAGAAGAAAGCAGAGTAGACAATGACATTGCCAATGATGATTCAGATAGGACCTGGCAATCTGGTCAGGGTGACAATTTGACCTCAGATGAAAAGGGTTATGGCAATGGTAATAATAACAATTCCGGCCAATGCACAGGACCCAAAATTTAAAAATTCTGTGCAGGGCAGACCTAGGGAAAGTTCGCTGAGTGAAGGTTGGGTTACTGGTGGTGATAGTGGAAGACATGTTTCTGCAGCTGCTGGTGATGGCAGCAGCAACTACACATGGTCATCTCCCATGTGGGAATTTTTTAAACATTGCCAAATAATAAATCCATGGCAATGTGCAAAATCTACAAACAGAAACATAGCTATGTCCATGCAGGAGACAAATGTAGGACTGACATCTCTATGTACTCACATGAAAAGGCATCAGCATCTAATTTGGCTAAACAGACTTGACAGTGGCACTAGCAGGGGAAGCAATATGTGCTCAGCCAGTCGGCGCTTCTGCAACTTAACTCTCACCTAATCACACAGCTGGCGGTTCAGTCACTGTTGTACCATTTAATGTATTCCACTGCGTTTCACCAACTGATGGCATGCGCTTAAACTCAGTGGAGGATATCTAGCTGCCATTATTTCTCTTGGAAAGTTGTCCTTGATTTATATTATCAAGTGTCAAAGAAGGTGAACCTTTCCCTGGATATGCCAGTATGGGGAAAGGTGCACTCCCTCGACACTTAGAGCAGCAATTAGAGATAAGGACAATACATGAGCAGCAGTGACCACAGTCCAGAAACGCAACAAGACCAGGTGCTATTTCCACCCCATTTGTGCAGGCCCAGTCCCAACACTATGTAGGGCCCATCTATCTCGCCTGGATCCTCCTCTCTGCACTATTTCCTGCCACAATCTTCACCAGCGCAAGGTTTTGTTTCCAATTTCCCTTTTATTTTGTGGGTGTATGTTGGAGCGCTGCCATGAAGTTTTATAATTAAGGTGGTTGGCCATTTTCAGACCAATACTGAGAGACCAATGTTATTATTTGTATAATAAAAAGTTGTGCAATTTTACAATATACTCTTTAACCTGTATAATGGCTTAAAAGAGGTGCTGCTCATGGCCAGTCTCAGCACATTATTGTCATTCTTAGTTCACAAAAAACATCCTGCTCGATTTTCAGTGACAAAACAGTCGGCAATTCAGTGGAACTTCACCTTAAACATGTTAGAGTGTCTGTATGGGCGGCAGAACGTGGTGAATGATTATGTCATTTTGAGATCTGTCTTGAGAGGATTATGATGGAAGTGTGTCAGCTTCAAAAGACCTTTGAAGAGGACACCAACTTTGTCAGCAGTGAAAAATACAATATCAGTATATTTTACAATCATGCAATCAGTGTCAGAAGAGGAGGAACAGCTTCCATCTCTTCAGCAATGTCATCACCCTGGATTGATGGAGGAGAAGGAAGATTTGGGTCAGAGTCATTATGTGGAGGCAATGGGACTCCTAGACTGGAAGAAGAGGAGGAGAAAGACTTTCTTTTGGTTGCCGGAGGGGGGGAGGACTTGGTCACAGGCACAGCCAGGGAAAGACCGTTATTTTTTTCAAGATGATGATGACAACTACGCTATACAATAACACCAACCCTGTTGAGCCCCTGGGTCCATACACACACTGGCAAGCATGGCAGGCTGTATGCTCCAGTACTTACACAGAGGCAAGCATATTATTAGTAGAGTTGAGCCGATCTTGACTTTTCAGGATCGATTTTAAAATCCGATTTCCGATCATTTTTCATTCGAACCCAATCTTGATCCCAATTCCGATCCCAATGCAAGTCAATGGGATTTTTTTATTAATCGGAGATCGGATTTTAAAAGCAATCCTATTCACTATACAGCATGGAATCTAACAATTGTTAGAATCCACGCTGGTTAGTGAATCACTAAAGTAGCCAGAGGATTTTATTTTTTTTTTTAATCATCTGGCTACTTAGTCCCCCCTGGTGTCCACTTACCTCCAGAGATGGCTGGTCCTGTGCCCCGTGCCTTCCTTCTTCGCCTCGCTGCTACTCCACGCTGCTCCCTACCCCCTCCCTGCCAGGTTAGGAGAGTGTGGGCGGGTTAGGAGAGTGTGGGCGGGTACTGGGAGGGGAGACGTCACGTCTTCCCGCCCTGTACCCACCCACACTCTCCTAAGCCACAAGCCCCGCCTACCTAGCGCTTTAAACACTAACCTGTGAGGCGGGGCAGTGAGGCAAGAAGAAGGAGGGCACCGGAGCAGCAATCTCTAGAGGTAAGTAGCTGCTAGAGATGTTTAGTTTAGCCTCCCATTCGAACGAATGGAGGAAGCCGGCGCGCAGGGGGTTAAGGCTGTGTGTTGGCTGCTTCCATTCATTCCTATGGAACTGCAGCGGAGCCTTCACACTGAGTATACAGTGTATACTCAGTGTGAAGGCTAAGCAAAGCATTGTGGGAAAAATCATCGATCTCGATCCCACATAAAAAGATTGTGTTCGGAATTCCGATGGCGATCGTGAAATTTTCTAAATCGCCGATCGGAATCCGATCTTTTCCAAACACAATCGCTCAACCCTAATTATTAGTATCAAGCAGCGTGATATATACTGTATGGCAGTGCTCTTAGACCTTAGCTATAAAGCCAAAGTGAGGGGAGTTTTCCTTGCCTCTCACAGGGAATAAAAATAAAAAGGCTACGCAAAGATATGTTTAGCTAAAAATGGCTATTAGCAATGATAGACTCCCTTTAACTTTGACTATATTTGCCATATTTTGTAGATACGAATAGATGGCTTCCTAGGTGCCCTTACAATGTTATACACTATGTTTTAAGCCAAAGGGGTTGTCCAGGCTAAATTTTTAGAGTTTAAATATTAGTTGGACGGCAGTGAAAAAAAAAAAAAAAAATATACTCACTGTTCCCAGTTGCTCCATTGGCTTCCTGCGCCTCCCGATTCGTTTGCTCTCCTGAGTCTCTTTTGGCATTGTGCTGAAGCTGCTGATTGGCCTCAGTGGTCACATGACTGCTGAAGCCAATCAGCAGCCTCAGCAGGCTTCAGGAAGAGGACCTGTGATGTCACAGGTGGTGACATTCAGGCCCTTTGCTGAGGCCTATCAATGGCTTCATCACAACACCAGGAGCAGATGACACAGGAGGACACCAGAGCAACAGGGACAGGTGAGTATGCATTTTTTTTCACTGCCCCCATGTTATTTAAACTTTAAAAAGGTTCTCCATTTTTGCCTGGACAACCTCTTTAAGTAGTGATTCATGTTCGACCCGAAATAACTGATCTTAGTCACCCAAAACTAAACTAATCTCATCTATATTGCAGAAACAGGAGTTGTGCCCACACCATCACTTGTAATTGCCAAAGACAACATCTTGCTTATAGGAGAAAAAATGTTGATTTTGATTGTTTAATCCCTTAGTAGCCATGGTCAATAATTATTGTGGCACCTAGGTGGTTTTACAGAGGCAACCATAGACCTAACAAGTCTGCAGTGTATATAAGAATAATAAGCCCTGCAAAAGGCAGTATATGTATAAGACATTGCAATATAATTAATATGCAAAGCATTCAGGGGTGCATGTATCATATAAAAACTGAATAAGTAAAATAAGTTTAATAAAGATTTTTAAGGGTGTCTGTCATGTTTAAAATGCTCCCTGTCCAATGCAGTGTTGGACTTTTAATAGCAGCAGAAACGTATCTTTATGACCATAGAGTATTTAAGCAATGCATAGATAACAATCTTTTTAGTGATATGCAAATCAGCCTGGCAAGTACCTCTGGGGCATGGTCTGATTTACCAGTTTTGCTTACAGGCACAGGCAGAGTCTGAAAATGCCCTCCACTGCTAAAGGCTTATCATTAGGCAGCGATTTTAGAGGACATTCAGAGCACTTGTAGCTATATGTAAGAAAATTTGACAAATCAGGCCCCATTTCAAAAAAACGCTGCTTTTTGTAAATCGCAGCATGTCAATTATACCCATGGAAATGCTGGATTTTCCATATAGGTATAATAGAAGCAGAATTTTCTCAGATTATCTCTGTGGACTTTCTGTGAGAAGCGCTGCATGAAAGACAACAATGCGTTTCCGCCAAGTTCTTTTCTGCAGCCATTTCTTTTGCTGCAGCTCACTACATGGGGCATTAGCCTATAAGTTCTTTTCTAACCTGTTTTAGAAGCAGGAATAAAGGGCTAGACACAGCCACAGTTATTAACATCAAGACAGGACAGGAATATAAGAATACATCATTTCATAAAAACGCCATATTATTACGACGTAGTGGTAAGCAACAAAAGTAATAGGGATGGCAAACGGTATCCAATTACACTAGCTCAGTTATTTGGTGGGAAAAATCTGTACCAGTGCAATCAGTGCCGCACCTCCCATGAGGCGACCTGAAGCGACCGCTTCAGGCGGCGCTATGCCAGGGCCCTAGGGAGGGCAGCATTTTTGCTGACCTAAGTGCAATCTGCATAGAAAAAAAGAGAGAATAAGATAACAATGCTATGTGAAATCCCTAAGAATACAAGCTCCCCATATAATATCAATATGACAAGGTGTCTAAAACATATAACCACAACATTAGGTACACAAGAAACTACTGAGACGTAACCCGCCCTGTTACATCTTGGTAGCGTGTTACATCTTAGGGCATGTTATATAATATATAATCCCCTTGTCTGCTGCTTGCAAGAGCTGAGAGGGATAAACCATTCACAAGCAGGAGGCAGACAAGAGTAAGCTGAAGCTGAATTGCATAGAAAAACACAGATACAGTTTGAGTTAGAAAACAGAAGTTTTATGTATTAGTTACCGCTCTTAGGGTGCATGCACACTGAGTAACGCCGGGCGTGTATGAGAGCCGTACACGCCGGCGTTACAGCAGGGCTGCCGAACACTTCCCATTCACTTCAATGGGAGCGCTCGTAAACGCCGCTGTTACGAGCGCTCCCATTGAAGTGAATGGGAAGTGTTCGGCAGTCTGCCGTAATGCCGGCGTGTACGGCTCTCATACACGCCCGGCGTTACTCAGTGTGCATGCACCCTTAGAAAGGATTCAGAGAAAGTGCAGCGAGACACGTCCCATTTTGCCTCTGCAAAGCCAAATACATCATGAGAAATGTAGGGTGCATTAGGGTAAACATATTAGGGGCGAGAGGGGGACAAGTTGCAGACAGCCCATAAAAGGCACAAAGAATAGAATAAGTATTTACAAGGCAAGCACAAGGACCATTTCATTATTCTTTATTACCAGCCTTTTCTGCGCTATAAAGGCTGAATTACATCTTCAAAAATAAATCTGTATCAAGAAAACCTCAGGAGGCCTGGTCATACATAGATATATTTAATAAATTATCATCCATTAATTTGAAGCATAGGCTAACCGTAACCATGTTTCTCTTTTAATAATGCATAAGCCATCTTTAATTATCTGAGAGGTGGCCATACACCAGGATTCAGTTGCCTGAAAGGACAGTTCAATGGGCACTAAAGGCATGACATAGTATTTACTTAGATTTACAATATTATTTACTACGGTGAGAGAGATGTACATTTGAAAGCCTAAGTCCTCATACATGTGCATAGAGACTGCTCAGAAGCATACAGAGTCCCAGCACTATACTACAGATTCTCCTTGAAGAATTTATAGAAAATCGAACTGGCAGCTAAATATAAAGAATGGTCAGGAGAAGTAGAAAATACATGACTTATGTATAAAGCATATATTTTTCTCCTAAGATATTTAGCATGTGAAATCTGGGACACATTGAAGCCATGAAAAATGCAAGAAGAATATTTTCTTTAAAAAAATGCAGCTCTGAAATGCATGATAAGTTATTTATAAATTGATATAGCTCGATAAGAGCAAACGAGGACAATAAACCTAACATTGGCAAATACATATGCCCAATTATAGTAACCTCATAGGAAAAATAAAAACTCACCAACTTGAACACCTATAAAAATATAGTTTGCAACCCTCAACCCTATTTCAATAATAGTGACCCAACAGTAAATAATACAACAATAACAATAAGATAGCAATCTGAATGAACGCTCTGCAGATTACTGGTTCTTCTTGTCTTAGGCATAAAAGTCCATGTTTATCAGTTATATCAGTCTCTTTTTTATTTTTTGTCCCTTAAATCATTATAACTGATGCCAAAACTGATTTTAAAATGAGTCGTTTTCCCAATCTCCTAATCCAAAACCATCAGTTGTCATTAGTTTTTAACGCAAATCATAAATAAAATGGTCAAAGAGGGCTGTTAAAACGTAATTACTGTCTTAGAAATGGAAGTTGTCTGATAGCATCCATTACTAAAATGGGACTTAGCGTTCGCCAATAAAAACGCTAATATTAATTTCTCATTTTTACCATGGTAGTCACTGCCAGAAATGACCAGGAAGAGCCTGGTACCAGCCGGTACCCAACCATCTAAACTGAGGTTTAGGTACAATGCCAAAAACTGTTGACCTTCCCTGGTAATGCTAGGCTGAATGTACTTGTTGTATCTACTTGCTTATGAAATAGGGAGTGGGGGCACATCATTTTTTTAAATTATTTATTTAATGATGACATGGATACTCTTGTTTATTTATTAACTAGCCATCATATCATAGCATCACCAGGGTGTGAAGGGCAATGGTTTTTGCCATTATACTAGCCTGTGGCAGCCTCAGTACCAGACCATCACTTTAATTGGTTTGGTCAGGGGTGTAACTTGAGGGGGTACACATGGTGCAGTCACAGTGGGGCCCAGGAGCCTTAGGGTGCCCATAAGCACTGGCATAATTATTGAGATTACAGATTCCATCTGGCCCATAAACCAAGGAGACCAACATATTACCCTAAACACACCAAGGTTGATTAAACTCCTTAGCACACGTAACCATCAAGAATTCACTGTACGATTTTAGTTATGCCACTGGTACTGGGCATGGGTGCCAGATTATAATGGGGGATTAGGATTTGTCTTTTTAGGGGTTTACAGTAATCCCTACCATAGTAACTAACAAACAGATAACTGTTCATTACTAAGACGTAATTAAGTACTTGAAAAATACAAACACACGCAACAAAAAAGAAAATATTAACATCCCACATTCCACTTTGACCATGTATGCATAAGTTTGTTGGTGCAGCTCACTATATATGAACACAATAAATGCAGGCATATAAATGATGGTTTATTGTTATCAACAAATCCTACATTCCACTTTGAATATGTAAATATGTTGGTGCAGCTCACTATATGCGAACACAATATAAATGATGATTTATTATTATCAACAGTGATCATCATTGAAGAATCCAAAATAGTCCAAATAACTACGGGAAACCAAAAAAGTATGCAGATTCACTTTAAACATACAGATTTCTTTCTTCTAGGGAACAGCTAACTAAAGTAAAACTGATAAACCAGTGCAGGGCCTTAGAAGGCAGAGTTTGATGGAGCTTTGTAAAGCATGCATCTCCCCTCAGGTCCTGTATGAGACCAACACAGTCTTCAGTGTTGACTGGAGTGTTTTTAATCTAGTTAATGAGCTTTGTCACCATTTACCGGATTCTACATAATAAAGTTCCGAGCATATATGGGACCCTTTAAGTGAGAGACAAAACTCACACTACAAGGTGATTCATACTATGTATTATATAAACATCCTATGCTGCGTATGTGAACTATGGGCCTGAGCATGCATTACTGATTTGAAATAAAATGTTTGTGAACCAAAAAGACGTTATAACCAATGAAGGTAATTTTTTATTGTTTTCTATCTTTTTTCAGCCTTATTAATGAATCACTAAGGGACCAGCTACTAGTTACCATCCAGAAGACCTTCACCTACACCCGAACCCAGGCACAGCACCTTTTTATGATCCTTATGGAATGTATGAAGAAAAAGGAGCTGGTACGCATCTGAGTCCTTGAATCCCTTACATTGTTTTTAATGTAACAAAGCGTTAAAAAAACATTAATATTTCACAAGTAAAGAGTTGCAAACAACTTTCTAAATAATTAAATATTTTCCTTATTATTCTTCTGAAATAATAGATAAAATTATATTTCCTAAAGCAATTTATTCATTTCAATTTAATGGTTGTGTTTGGACATCTCTCACTTTGCTTACTCTTATTAAATTCTGCGGTTTTGCTGAGGAATGTTCTAAGTTGCCACATAAAGCGCAGAGTACATCACAATATTATAATGACGATGGATTTAAGTGTTCCTGTATTTTACTAAAAAAGCTGCCTTTTACCAATCTAACAAACCGAACTAATATTTCAAGCCTTTCAGTTGATTCTTCGAGGCAGAAGGTAATGTCATTTGTTTGTAAGTTATAGACAGGAGGACATTATTTGTAGAAGAAAATGATTGTAATCATGTGCAAAGGCTCAAGGCTACAAGTGTGGAGATGATGCTATGGGTGAGATATTTAGGATGGCAGCTACTCACTCCCTCTCCTGTCATTGTCGCTTTGGCTCCAAACCTCCTTAAGGCCATGGGGGTGCATGGTGTTGAGGGGTCAAACCTGGGGCTAGAAATGTCCCTGCTGTGGGTCTACTGGATAATGGTGTTTTAGGGTGCCCTTGATGTTGTGTTTCAATGAGATACAGGTGATGCTTAGATACCCTGTTTCCCTGAAAATAAGACAGGAAGAATGGGGGTCCCCTTCACCTCCTGGACCACCTACAACCGGCAGTCATGCCAGCTCTCCACTAAGGAAGCGCTGGCATGACTGCTGATTGTCCCCCGCTCCAGCCACTGCATAAGACATCCCCAGAAAATAAGACAGGTCATATATTTCGGAAGAGAATTTAATATAAGACACTGTTTTATTTTTGGGGAAACACGGTATTACAAGTAACATGGAGACACAGTTTTGTTAGCAAGCAGTATCCAGACATTGACCACTCTACAAACACAGATGTGGCGTCTTCTCTTAATTTCTTTATCTTTCCTTGTCCCTTTTGATCGTGCAAATTTGGAGTGACCCATGGACTTAACCCTTTATTTCAGTCACTATTTGGGAATTTGGGTCTTTTTTGGCCATGGATACAAAGTTTCCTGACTGTCAAGCGGAAGTGATGTTCTCTCAGCACAAAAGGTTATTTTCTGCAAGCTGTGAGAACTAATGGGACAAACCCTTTGTTGGACTAACTACTACTAGGTAGTGAACTGTAATGAAGGCCTTTTTCACACGGTTAATAAGGTTGCGAAAATCTGGATAATACATTGCCTCCATTTCTCAGGCTGAATCTGGTCTCTTTCTCGGACTTTCGGACTCCTCGCATCATCGTGATCTATGATGCTAGGAATCCCTGCCTCCCTGTGGTTTTACTGTCCCATACTGTATTTGGTATGGGGCCATAGAGCCACTAAAAGTCAGGGGACTCCTAGCGACATAGATCACTATGATGCAAGGAGTCCTGGTGTCTGGAATAGTTTCAGTCCAAGAAATGTGGGCAATATATTTTAAATATATATTTTCTGGACCATATTTTCCTGTGTTGATGAGGACTAACACTACATCTAAGGACATACTGACCTATACTAACAGTCCCAAACTAGCTAAGGTGAGATAGTTACTAGACTCCCCTTAACTCCTCCCACTTTCTAGAAACCTAAGCGCAAATGCTACTCTCATTTACACAACTACAAGGGAATGAAGTAAACTCTTAATAAGCCATCATAAGGCTGCAAAAGCAAAATAGAAACCATACAATATAAAAGTATAAAAAATGTGAAACATTATTATAACAACTAAACATAACATTTTACCACAAGTATTGTCCTAGTGGGACACTATAATTTTGAATGTGTCAAAAATCTGTCTCACATTCTCAGTCTTACCACAAAAATGCAACACATCTGATAATATCATGAACAAATAAATAAATACTTCAGAAATAGAGGATTGCAGCGAGGAAAGATCATTTTACTGTGTGTGTGGGCTACATACAGCCATGACCATAAGTGTCGGCACCTCTGAAAGTTCTCCAGAAAATTAAGTATTTCTCCCAGAAAATGATTGCAATTACACATGTTTTGTAACACATAAAAAAGGCAAATTGTACATAATTTCACACAAAACTCCAAAAATGGGCCAGGCAAAATTTTGGGCACTTTTTCAAATCTGTGGATAAATAACTTTGCTTCAAGCATACAATGCTTTTTCAGAATCACTTGTGGCAAGTAACAGGTAACAGGTGTGGGCAATATAAACATCACACCTGATACCAGACAAAAATGAAAGAAGTTGACTCAATCTTTGCATTGTGTGTGTGTGTGTGTATATGCCATACTAAGCTTGGAGAACAGAAAGAGGAGAAGAGCACCATAAATCGAGTTGGCAGATGCTTTAGTCCAGGTCTGGGAGGAGATCCCTCAGGAGACCATCTGCAACCTCATCAGGAGCATGCCCAGGCATTGTAGGGAGGTCATACAGGCATGTGGAGGCCACACACACTACTGAGCATCATTTTGACATGTTTTAAGAACATTACATCAAAGTTGGCTCAGCCTGTAGTGTGTTTTTCTACTTTAATTTTGGTGGACTCCAAACCCAGGCCTCCATTGGTTAATAGATTTGACTGCCATTGCTGATTTTTGTGTGATTTTGTTGTCATCACATTCAACTTTGTACAGAACAAAGTATTCAATGAGAATATTTCATTCATTCAGATCTAGGATGTGTTATTTGAGTGTTCCCTTTATTTTTTTGAGCAGTGTATGTGTATATATATATAACAAGATGATGAAACCTGCATAATAGTTTTTAAATGAAAGGAGAAACAGAATAAACTTAATAACCTAGAGTCCTTTTGGTACTATGGAGCTTGTAGGATCTCTTCTAATAGAAATGGGCACACCCAGCTTCCTTGCTGGCTACAAGATGTGACACTCAGTTTCAAGATATAATCAGACTCTCTTGTAAGAAGAAGCTCCTGGCTTGTGTTTGGCTAGAGTGCCCCCCTTCCCTTCCACATCTTGAAAAGTTGGAAAATGGCTGGTTTACAACCTTCCTTATAAACCTCCCTGTTTATACAGAGTCCACCCAAAAATAATGAAAGAACAATGGCAATGATCATAAAACCTCTATTGCTCTATTTGTTATATAATTCTACAGTAATTGTCTATTTATATTGTGTATACTCAGTATTGGAACTACAATGATTGATAAGAAATCATTGGCAAAACAGTTGACAATATTTGTCTGAATCTAAGGAATATCATGGATTATATATAAACCTGGGAAAATTACTATTCTAGCTTTGTTTACACATATAGCCGCCTACTTGCATTGTTCTTGATAGCAAATTGCTAAGGATTTTCTGGTCATGTCTGTTACCATTTTCCAAACCTTCACAAATGTTTTACTCTACGCCTTCTGCTTTAGTGAAAATAGAAAAGATTTGAAGACAATGCCTTGCAAGGTCTCAGAGCTTTATTGATTAATGACCTAGCCTCAGAATCCAATAACAGGATTCATTCTTGCATTGGGCCATGACCTTGTAAGAAACTAGTGTTTCATGACAGTTAAATCATAGAATGTTACTGTCAGACACCTAGAATTTGATCCATTTGGTAACAGATATAGGTCAAAATATGTATTAGGTTTCATTTGTTTGTATATTACAAATTTCACATAGATGATGTATAGATACAGTCCTATGAAAAAGTTTGGGCACCCCTATTAATCTTAATCATTTTTAGTTCTAAATATTTTGGTATTTGCTACAGCTATTTGAGTTTGATATATCTAATAACTGATGGACACAGTAATATTTCAGGATTGAAATGAGGTTTGTTGTACTAACAGAAAATGTGCAATATGCATTAAACCAAAATTTGAGCGGTGCAAAAGTATGGGCACCTCAACAGAAAAGTGACATTAATATTTAGTAGATCCTCCTTTTGCAAAGATAACAGCCTCTAGTCGCTTCCTGTAGCTTTTAATCAGTTCCTGGATCCTGGATGAAGGTATTTTGGACCATTCCTCTTTACAAAACAATTCAAGTTCAGTTAAGTTTGATGGTCGCCGAGCATGGACAGCTTCAAATCATCCCACAGATGTTCAATGATATTCAGGTCTTGGGACTGGGATGGCCATTCCAGAACATTGTAATTGTTCCTCTGCATGAATGCCTGAGTCGATTTGGAGCGGTGTTTTGGATCATTGTCTTGCTGAAATATCCATCCCCGGTGTAACTTCAACTTCGTCACTGATTCTTGAACATTATTCTCAAGAATCTGCTGATACTGAGTGGAATCCATGCGACCCTCAACTTTAACAAGATTCCCGGTGTCGGCATTGGCCACACAGCCCCAAAGCATGATGGAACCTCCACCAAATTTTACAGTGGGTAGCAAGTGTTTTTCTTGGAATGCTGTTTCTTTTTGGACGCCATGCATAACGCCTTTTTGTATGACCAAACAACTCAATCAGTCCACAGGACCTTCTTCCAAAATGAAGCTGGCTTGTCCAAATGTGCTTTTGCATACCTCAGGCGACTGTGTTTGTGGCGTACGTGCAGAAACGGCTTCTTTCTCATCACTCTCCCATACAGCTTCTCCTTGTGCAAAGTGCGCTGTATTGTTGACCGATGCACAGTGACACCATCTGCAGCAAGATGATGCTGCAGCTCTTTGGAGGTGGTCTGTGGATTGTCCTTGACTGTTCTCACCATTCTTCTTCTCTGCCTTTTGGATATTTTTGTTGGCCTGCCACTTCTGGGCTTAACAAGAACTATCCCTGTGGTCTTCCTTTTCCTTACTATGTTCCTCACAGTGGAAACTGACAGGTTAAATCTCTGAGACAACTTTTTGTATCCTTCCCCTGAACAACTATGTTGAACAATCTTTGTTTTCAGATCATTTGAGAGCGGTCTGTCCATGCTCGGCGACCATCAAACTTAACTGAACTTGAATTGTTTTGTAAAGAGGAATGGTCCAAAATACCTTCATCCAGGATCCAGGAACTGATTAAAAGCTACAGGAAGCGACTAGAGGCTGTTATCTTTGCAAAAGGAGGATCTACTAAATATTTGTCACTTTTCTGTTGAGGTGCCCATACTTTTGCATTGGTCAAATTTAGGTTTAATGCATGTTGCACATTTTCTGTTAGTACAATAAACCTCATTTCAATCCTGAAATATTACTGTGTCCATCAGTTATTAGATATATCAAACTGAAATGGCTGTTACAAACACCAAAATATTTAGAACTAAAAATGATTAAGATTAATAGGGGTGCCCAAACTTTTTCATAGGACTGTAGATAGATAGATAGATAGATAGATAGATAATTATCTAGATCGATCTATCTATCTATCTATATCTATCTATCTAGTTGTCTTTCTGTCAACTTCATATTTTTATATGAAGTATAACAGTCAATTTCACATCCAGATTTTTTCCTCATCTCATGAATAAATATTAATGGAAATACTCTGCTGCATATATTCCAGTGTACAATATATAACTCAATACCTAATCATAACTTTATGTTTATTTATTAGTACAGTGTATGCATTACATGCCATATATACTGTAGACTTGGAATATATTCAGACTAAAAAAGGAACATGTAATTTACAATCATCTTTAATGTTCTTGCAACTGAATTCTGCATAGCAAAGTATGTGTAAATCTTTATTCATAATGTTATCATATTTTACTTTTGTGACCATATGTTCACATTAATTACTATTGTATACACATTTATGCTTTGACTGGTATTTTTTATAATGTTTTAATATAAAATAAGAGTCAAATATAAAACCTATTAACTCATAAAAAAGTTGTCCTTTCCATGACCAGAGTAGTTATAGACTTTAAAACTTCTAAAATCTCATGCACACTCCTTAAGAGCCCGGCCTGTTTAGGCTTTGAAAGGATTGTCCAGTTTCAGATATTATTGAACAACAAATGTTATTGTTTGTATCATGAAAAGTTCAACAATTTTCTAAAATACTTTCTGAATCAATTCCTCAAGGTCTTTAGATCTCTGCTTGATGTCATTCACTCTGACTATGGTCATGTGACTTACGGTCCATGGTCATGTGATGGACACACTCGTTACAGTCACAGCACAGTAATCAGACACCTGCCTGGTAACGAGCTGTGCACCTGTGTGCTCATCACATGACCATTGATTGTAAATCACATGACCATGGACTAATTTTTATCGACTGGAAGCAACAGAGTGAATATCAGCAAGCCGAGATCTAGAAAGCTGTGAGGATTTTATACAGAGAGAATATAGTTTTTCATTATACACACAATCGTGTGCCACTTAATATCTGTCTATAACTGGACAACCTCTTCAAGCTAAGGCCCCAAGTAGTGTTGCATTTTCTTCTGCAGCGCTTTTCACAGAAAGTCTGTAGTTTTGATTTTTTTGGGGACTTTCTGTCCTTATTATGACTTTACGGAAAATGCCAGCATTTCCATAGGTATAATTGACATGCTGCAATTTCCACAGTGGATATTTTTCTGCAATGTATGGATGGTAATAGTCAGAATCCCATCCACTTTGCAGGTACTGTAAAATGTTGCATTTAAACTATGCAGGATCCCAGCCTAAAACAGATTTTCCATTGCAGAAATTACTAAAGAACAAATCTGCCATGTGTGACTATAGCCTTACTGCATATGTTACTCCAGTCGAAAGAAATGTTAGTATCTTCTATATAACACCATATTAGGTCATATAGAGACCTCCTCAAGTATCTGGGCTTCACAGTTACTGGATTGTCTACACCCCTACATATATAGCATTGTGTGACTTAAGTTATTATTGTATGTATCCACAGCACAACTTGTAGTTTGTGATAGCTCTTTTGTATACAGCCTTTGTTTGCAGGTTACTGTCGTTTTTTATATATAGATAAATATACATGTACATAAAAGCACTGTCCTATGATTAAAGAGGCTCTATCACTGAATTTTCGCTATTTTAAATAAACATATGCCTGAATAGCCTTCAGGTCCTGCTAATAGTTTGTTAAAAGACCCCCCGTTTTAATGAATTATCTTTTAAACGTATATGTAAATGAGCCCTTCCGTGCACCGTGGGCGTTCCCGTGCATCCCCCACTCTGTTCACGCCCTCCTCTGTGGTTCCTCTACGTAAGTCCCTCCTCCTCTTTCGGTTCACAGCTTCTAACTGTCTCTTCCCTGCTAGTGGCACAGGACCTGTTATGATGGAGCTGCAGCCACTGCTCTGTATAGATCACTACTTAGAAGACGACAAAGGACCTTGTAGTGACGTCATCACAGGGACAAGCCAATCACAGAGCAGTAGTGACGTCATCACAGGTCCTTTTCCAGAAGCAGGGAAGAAACAGTTGTGAGGCTGTGAATTGAAAGCAGGAGGAGGGACTTACATAGAAGAACCACAGAGGAGGGCGTGAACAGAGTACAACGTGAGGGGAACACGGAAGGGCTCATGTACATATACGTTTAAAAAGTAATTCATTAAAATGGGGGGGTCTTTTAACGAACGATTAGTAGGACTTGAATAACCTTTTTAAAGGCTATTCAGCCATATGTTTATCTAAAATAGCGAAAATCCAGTGATAGAGCCCCTTTAATGAATGTCAGAAACAGAAAACCATCTAATAAATTTAAGAATATTCCTGTTTTCCCCCAACAGTAGATGTCAGAGGAAAGTAGAGTAACATGCTTGATTCTTGTTTCCTCGGACAGCCGATATTATCTATCCTTTTATCCTTGTAGGGGACGTCAAATGGTCCTCAATATGTTGCAGGGTTCCAAATTAAATAATTAATTAACAGGCCTAGATGGGCTACCACCCATTGGGCCTGGAGAAGCCACACGCACACACATAGTGTATCAAGTGAGTTCTGATTTATTGTTACAGGAGTCAATATTTATACAGACAAAAGCAGGTTGGACTATTCTAATGACATAAGCTGTGGCACATGACTATTGGATAAGGTCTGCATATCATTATTACACTCCAACCTGGGATGACCTTTCTCATGACATGAAAAAGAATCTAAGATATTTATGTGTAAGCCAACATCATACACTAGTTCTAGATGTATATCACAGAAAGAGAGATAATGATCACATGCTGGTCCGCTCTGGCCTTGGGGCTAACGACCAAACAGGTTATTTGAACCGGTTTCTACACCCACTCTCAAAAATGACCACAAATAGATAAGGAGTTATAACCCAACTATTAACATTCCACACGCCTTATCCCCTAAAGGGGTCTCTTAGACTCTAAACAGACATCCTTATGAAGCTTAGAACAGAAAATGCTTATAAAATGGCTTACAGAATACAAGATGGAAGATGTGATCCTAACAGTTCCCCCATTTTGAGATAATTGGATACAGGAATTCATATTTAGGTACTTCAGTGACTTAACATCTACTGCTGGACCTTTCCAGATTCCCCTCATATGTTCCTGTATTCCAAATTAATCTCAATCATAGTTCTGGCATGTTATTTTCAGTCTGCTTTGTATTTTTCAAACACATAAACATAAGATTATACATTCACTTGCGTATACTATGTATAATTACTTCCTGTTGTGTTATGAAAACAGCTATATAACATGACTGAGGCTAATATGGGGCTATGAGGACATATCCTACAGTCTGACACATTCAGATCTTCGTTCAAGATCAAAGAAAAAAAAAAACTTATTCTCCCACTCATCGTCAAATGTTCTATGCAGGCTTATCGCCAGAATAATCTATAACAGTAACATCAGGAGAATCTTCATCGCTGTGTGTAGAGACTTCTTTGTAATGTGAAGCATGGATACAATTAGGCTTTCCGTCAAGTTTCATAGAAGTATTAGTAGTTAGCAGCACTTGGAGCGAATCATCAAATCTTGGTTCAAGAGGATTTCTCACGTGTCATCAATCTCTTGGTTCAAATGAATAGGTCCCATCCACTTAACTTAAAATCTGAGAGGGAGGAGAAAACTCAAAACTATACATTAGTCAGATGTTTTTGCCAAGACATCACATAGTCAGTCAGTACACCATAATACAACCCTAACCTAGGGGCTGACCCAAAGAAAGTTTGCTATGGGCTAAAACCAATTCTTCTATCAGGAAGATACCTTACAGAAGATACAAATACAAGTGACACACTACATCTTCAGTATCTGCAGCCCACTTGTGATGGCTTTCTTCACCAGATATGCCCCAGGCCATCCTGAAGAGATATCACTATACACACAAGCACGTACTTATACCGTCTCACCTTTTGTAGTTACTAAAGTTATAGTTATACCATATAGTTATCCTGCAATCCCTGGAGCAGGTTCAAGGGCTCTGGGCCTGGCTCAAAGACACTTTTCATTTACGACATGCCATGCAGGCTCACATATATCTGTCAGTAGTGATACTAAATCCTGCAGCCACCCATCCTCCGCTCACCGGGTCACACATGGCTACTACTACTCAAAGAAACTTTTCACTTTGCATGAACTCTGCTCAATCCGAAATACATACATTATTTTATTCATTATTTCACCTGTGAAATGTGTCCCTCTATCAGACTCTATCATCTCAGGTATCCCCAATCTACACACAAGCTCAGATATCAATTTCTTGGCAGTTACCTGCGTCGTTACTCGGCTGATCCAACCTGAGAACAAATACACAGACCAACACATTTGTACGTTCAGATTCAGGCAATTGTATGTAATGGATACAGGGGTTTTGGTGTGCATGCAGTGTGTCTTAACTACCTGCCCTGGATTGTGTAGAGCACCTATGTGACATGCTTTTACGTGATTCCCTGCAGCCCTTCCAAAAGCTGAGGCAAACTCTAGTTTACCCACTAATGACTCCATGGCATTTCAAGAGGCATGCACCTTACCGTGGGCCAAACCAGCCATTTGGGGGTACACTGATTTATCCCCCATTTTCACATTCCTTCACATTCTCTGGCACCAGCCTTTGTCCATTTCTCAATTTCCTCACCAGTCACCTTAGAGTACAGCCCCTTGGGGTCTGCTAGGTCAATGTCTCACCTGGTTGAGACCCTTCCATGGCAGTAGTGCCGCTTCTTACTCAGCCTTTCTATTTCCAATACTCTCAGGGTCTCTTCCCTTTGTGTGAGCTCTGACTTTTACAATTGCCAACTGCTTAGGGAGCAATATGGTCATATCTCAACTGACTTACTAAGTTTCCATTCTTAATTGGTTTGCCCTGTGCCATCAGGAAGTTCCTGGACCTCCATATTGGACCATAACCATGTGCAATGCCATACGCATACCTGGAGTCAGTGTAAATGTTTTCTATGCTATCAGGCCTCTCTAAGGTCAGCCTCTTATACTGACATGTGTGGTGGAAGGGCTTCTTATACTATGGTGTCATGTATAATGACTACAGCATACCCTGTATTCAAATTTGCCTTTTTCTGTTAGGTACCTGGAACGTCCACAAACATCTCATAGTCAGGATTCTCCAATGGGGCATCAGTGACATGACTGAAGCCGCCTCTTCTGAGAGGGAGTTTAAAAAATATCTCATCTACTAAATATCTCATTATCTACTCCCCCCTTTTGAATCATGAACTCCTACTGGTAAAAGAGTTGCAGGATTCAAAAGTCAAATAACGCTGAAATGAGATGTTTTGAGGAGGATTGTAGAGCAAATTCCATGCTGCTCTATCTTGCCAAAGAAATATGACATCTGTCTATCTGTGTGAGGATTGCATAGATGTCATGTGGTTTGTATACCACCAGGGGGTGGTCTAGGACAATGTCTGAGCTTGTCTCAAGCAGGGCCTGTACGGCGAGTACAACCCTTGCACAAGAGGGCGTTCCTCTTGCAACAGTATACAAATGTGTACTATAATATGCCTCAGGACTGCAGTAGCCTGTCCCTCCACCTCAGTGACATAGATTTGAAAAGGGTTTCTGATCTGTCAGGCAAGCCCTTGTCAAACAGGTTTTTACAAGCCCATTCACAGTTTATCTGATCCATGGCCAAAAAGGTATGTAACTGAGCATGGGGGGGTTGGCACCTGCAGCTCTCTCACCACTATGGTCTGTTCATTTGAAAGATGTTTGGTACTTTTGCTCAGACAATGACCTAAAAAAAAAACACCTCCTTTTTGCTTACAAAATTGCAGCTTGTCTTTACTGGCCTTACAACCGTTCTGGTAGAGGAAACACAGCAGGTTCATGTCTGTCTATCTGTGGCACAAAGAATAAAAATTAAAATTATCAACATATCACAATAATATTCACTTAATTTCCCATGAAACATTTGCCTAATCTTTTCATATACTGGTGGATTTTGCTATCACTTCTTTTGACTCTTTTTAGTTAAGGTGACAATAAGAGACACTTCTAATTAGATTTCCAGTGTCTCACTTTTAAGCTATACAGGGCAGTACAATACTTCATTTGCCCTCAGCAGATATACAATAGAACTTTTGAGACCTAATTAAGACACTAATTAAGACACTGTAGTCTAAGGGTACAGCCAGTGGTGTAACTAGGAATGACGGGGCCCCGTGGCGAACTTTTGACATGGGGCCCCCCCTCCCCAAACCGATGCCGAAGACCTCGACTGACCCCCTCCTCCGCACTCTATTATGTCCCTTAGTAAGCCCTGCACACAGTATTATCCCCAATAGTGTCCCCTGCACACACAGTATTAACCCCTATAGTGTCCAATGCACACAGTATTAACCCCTATAGTGTCCAATGCACACAGTATTATCCCCCATAGTGTCCCCTGCACACACAGTATTTACCCCTAGTGTCCCCTGCACACACAGTATTATTAACCCCTATAGTGTCCAATGCACACAGTATTATCCCCCATAGTGTCCCCTGCACACACAGTACAGTCATGGCCAAAAGTTTTGAGAATGATACAAATATTAATTTTTACAAAGTCTACTGTTTCAGTTTTTCTAATGGCAATTTGCATATACTCCAGAATGTTATAAAGAGTGATCAGCTTAACAGCAATTACTTGCTAAGTCAATATTTGCCTAGAAAATGAACTTTATCCCCCAAAACACATTTCAATATCATTGCAGCCCTGCCTTAAAAGGACCAGCTAACATCGTTTCAGTGATTGCTCCATTAACACAGGTGTGGGTGTTGATGAGGACAGGGCTGGTGATCAATCTGTCATGATTAAGTAAGAATGACACCACTGGACACTTTAAAAGGAGGCTGGTGCTTGGCATCATTGTTTCTCTTCTGTTAACCATGGTTATCTCTAAAGAAACACGTGCAGTCATCATTGCACTGCACAAAAATGGCCTAACAGGGAAGAGTATCGCAGCTAGAAAGATTGCACCTCAGTCAACAATCTATCGCATCATCAAGAACTTCAAGGAGAGAGGTTCCATTGTTGGCAAAAAGGCTCCAGGGCACCCAAGAAAGACCAGCAAGCGCCAGGACCGTCTCTTAAAAGTGTTTCAGCTGCGGGATCGGGCTACCAGCAGTGCATAGTTTGCTCAGGAATGGCAGCAGGCAGGTGTGAGTGCATCTGCACGCACTGTGAGGCGGAGACTCTTGGAGAAAGGCCTGGTCTCAAGGAGGGCAGCAAAGAAGCTACTTCTCTCCAGAAAAACATCAGGGACAGACTGATATTCTGCAAAAGGTACAGGGAATGGACTGCTGAGGACTGGGGTAAAGTCATTTACTCTGATGAATCCCCTTTTCGATTGTTTGGGACATCTGGAAACCAGCTTATTCGGAGAAGACGAGGTGAGCGCTACCACCAGTCTTGTCTCATGCCAACTGTAAAGCATCCTGAAACCATTCATGTGTGGAGTTGCTTCTCAGCCAAGGGAATCGGCTCTCTCACAGTCTTGCCTAAAAACACAGCCATGAATAAAGAATGGTACCAAAATGTCCTCCAAGATCAACTTCTCCCAACCGTCCAAGAGCAGTTTGGCGATCAACAATGCCTTTTCCAGCATGATGGAGCACCTTGCCATAAAGCAAAGGTGATAACTAAATGGCTCAGGGAACAAAACATAGAGATTTTGGGTCCATGGCCTGGAAACTCCCCAGATCTTAATCCCATTGAGAACTTGTGGTCAATCATCAAGAGACAGGTGGACAAACAAAAACCTACAAATTCTGAAAAAATGCAAGCATTGATTGTGCAAGAATGGACTGCCATCAGTCAGGATTTGGTCCAGAAGTTGATTGAGAGCATGCCAGGGAGAATTGCAGAGGTCCTGAAGAAGAAGGGTCAACACTGCAAATATTGACTTGCTGCATTAACTCATTCTGTCAATATAAGCTTTTGTTACTCATAATATGATTGCAATTATATTTCTGTATGTGATAGAAACATCTAACAAACACACATAAAAACCAGAGGGCAGCAGATCATGTGAAAATATAAGATTTGTGTCATTCTCAAAACTTTTGGCCATGACTGTATTTACCCCTATAGTGTCCCCTGCACACACAGTATTATTAACCCCTATAGTGTCCAATGCACACACAGTATTAACCCCTATAGTGTCCCCTGCACACACAGTATTATTAACCCCTATAGTGTCCAATGCACACACAGTATTAACCCCTATAGTGTCCAATGCACACACAGTATTAACCCCTATAGTGTCCAATGCACACACAGTATTAACCCCTATAGTGTCCAATGCACACAGTATTATTAACCCCTATAGTGTCTAATGCACACAGTATTATTAACCCCTATAATGTCCAATGTACACACAGTATTAACCCCTATAGTGCCCCTGCACACACAGTATTATCCCCCATAGTGTCCCCATATGTCCCACTGTGGACACCTATAAACATTTATTATACTCTGGGGTCTGAAAAGACCCCAGAGTATAATAATCGGAGACCCGGGGGATTAAAACCATTAAAAGAACAGAGACAGTTGCTTACCTGTTCCTGTCGGCTGTCCTGTCCGCTCTTGTCCAGCTTTAATGACGTCAGACGTCACATGACCCGGGAAGCTGGCCTGGGTCATGTGACGTCAGACACGAATGACGGAGGCCTGGCAGGATCGCGTAGAGGTAAGTAACACTGTTTTTTATGTTACCTTACCCCTCCCGGTGCTCCGATCATTATACTCTGGGGTCTGCAAAGACCCCCGAGTATAATGATAGCCTCTGTGGGCCCCGCAGTGTCACTTGCCGATCCCGGCCCAGCCAGGATCGGCAAGTGAATGGGGCCCGTAACGGACTTTAAAAAAAAAAAAAAAACCGCAGCGGTAGCGGCTGTCACCGGGCCCCCTAATGGCCCGGGCCCTGTGGCAGCTGCTACTGCTGCTACCACGGTAGTTACGCCCCTGGGTACAGCCATTGTAAGTCGCTGGCTGGCTAAAACTTGCCAAACCTGTATTCAGACTTATTTATACAATCCTAAGTAAATTCAATTCTCTACAACTTCTAATTATTCCAGAATTACAACTAATTCATTAAATGCTCAAAATATATCAGCAGAGAAGGCAAAAACTTTAAGGGATCAATCTATCTCCCCCGTCATAACAAGAATTTATACACAAAAACACATTACAGAGCAGATATCCGAGTGCCTTCTGATCTACTTAGTCAGATGTCTATCACCTTGTAGCAAACAATGCCGCAGAAATACCACTTTTGTTTTGCAAAACTACGATTTATCTTTACCTGCGTGTACATATTAAGATAGCTCACATGCATTGCCTACCCCTTTATGATGCCTAATCCCATATCAGAAGGATCAATCTGAATAGAAATGATCAATAACATTTTACAAGTATTAGATACAACTTTTTCACAAAATAATTCCCGATTGTTAACATTCATGGGTTTATAGTATAAACTCATAACCAATAAACACTGAGTACCTAGTACATGTACATGGTATATCAAGTACATCTCATATTCACCAGAAGACATACTGTACATATATATATATTTTCAACGATGGAAAGGAACTCATATCTACTTGTCACCACCCTCTGTGGGACTATCAGCATTCAATTTCTTCATCTGCTCCCTGTGGAGACTAAAAATGTAACAATACAGACATAGGCAAACAGAGCATGTGCATATAGCAAACACATGTAACCTGTACATATAATTGACATACATATGGGCCCATTCACTTTCCATGCAAACTTCACACTGGAGCTCCAGACACACACACATCCATTGAATCATAAAGAACTTGTCAATTTTCATATATTTTGTACAGTGATATCTCACTTATTGTCTCTTTTCCTACAAATAATCACAGAGTTAGTTATAATTCCTGCACAGCTGAATATTGAAGAAAAATAAACAAAACATGTCATTAGATGGCTTCGTCTTCTCGTCACTGGAAAATAAACATAATAATGATTATCTAAAATTTATGCCAAATCTAAAGACATTTAATATGATTTAAACAGCCAATACTGATACCAACATTACATATTAATATCTTTTTCTTTTCTTTCGACATACCATCTATATGACCACCTTACCCTATACAGTTACAAATTATTAAACCATATATTCATAATTCTCCATACATTATACCAATGGTGTTACAATGTTACAATCTCACTTATAGCTGACAACTTAGCCACCTGCTGTCTCCCCTTCCCCCTTCTTGCTGACTCCTACCAAACCTGTATAACATGATACCTCTGCTGTGGATATACAGAGGACAATAGGAGGTGGGGGAGGGGCCTGACACTCATTGTGAATTTATCTGGTACCTGGGAAAGCTGGGTGGATTCCTCCTTAGTTAGTACAGAAACAGGAAATGACTCAGACAATGAGGCAGCCAGCATAGAAAATTCATCAATGGTAATAGCTGATGTTTCCACTTGTACCTCCCCACTAGGATCAAATTTTATATTTGCACCAAGCACCGTTAATACCTCAGTACCAATAAGAGATGTTGGCACATCGTCACTAACAAGCAATTTGGTGACATTTTGCCCTCTAAATTTCACATTGAGTGGCACTGTTTCTTTTAAAATGATTCTTTTTCCTCCTAATCCAACACAAGATTGAGATTTATCAGTCCTCAGCTCATAAGGTATGTGGTATACTTTAACAACAGAAATGGCAGCCCCTGTATCCACTAAGAAGGGGATTTCTTCCCCCAATACCTCCCCTTTGTTTTATGTATTATTGTCACACCTTCTTCTGATGTTTTTGCAGGGAGGACTGGTACAGGGTTGCCAACTCCTCATTGAGGGGTGTTGGCACATTGGTCAGTGCCCTGAGCTGGGGGGTTTCTAGCTTTTAAAGATCTACAGTCTTTTATAAAATGGCCTGGCTTCCCACAGTGATAACACTTGTAATTGTGTTTTTGTTTGCCTCCTTGTCTGTTGTGAGTTCTCTGGCCAGAGTTTTTATTATTGAAGGCAAGCAATACCTTTTTCTCCTTCTCAGACCTGTGATCTAACTCAAGGCCCTTGGCAGCTTGTAATAAGGCAGGGGCTTCACTATGCCGCCATTTTAGTTTACAGGCTCTTTCCTGACCAGGATTACCTGGAGCAGATGGTGTAGAGTTTTGCCCATAGGGAGATGGGTTTTTCTCAGGGGGGGCATAATACATGACTCCCTCATGTTCCTTATTTCTATACCCCTCCCTTTCTATTTCCCTGCTTACCTGCGTCCAACTTTTCAACATTTTACTTAATTTTTGATCCTGAACCCAGCCTCTATGGATGGAGTCAGTTCCTTGCCAATGACTACTATTCAGAAGTCCAGTACAACAACATCCTGACTTTGTCAAGTCTGAGAACATGAATCAAGATTCTTATACTTTATATTGTAGAAATACTAAACAACTTCAACAATTTGCTACAGCTGTTCACCACGGCTCTACTCTCTCTCTTCTACTATCTCTTGAGCTGATTTCCATACTGGCTGACTCCGCACTCCTCCCATTTTGTTCTGCGTGCTTTCCTACTACACACTGTCTCTTCCTGCCCCAAATTCCTATTTAATGGAGACTTTCAAGATCAGTTTAGAGGATTTCCTCCTTCCCTTCTGTCCTTTTTTTCCAAGATATAGCACACTATATATACTGTATCTAAATCAAAAGTGACTTTTAAGGTCCCTCTGCCTTTTTCTTGCCCTTTTTTTCCAAGATACTACTGTATCTAAATCAAAAGCGACTAATCAAGGTCAGATGGAGGGTTTTAGGGATCACTATGTCCCTTTGTCACGTGACTACTTACTTTCCACAGAACACAAATGACTACAATGAATGCACAACCACAACAGATCAGCTAACAATTTCAGCCCAAGTTCCTAGCTAGCAACACCCATACAACATACTGCTCTTAGGTTCTTTGCAAAAAGCTTGAGATATCTATATAAGGAACATATGTGTTTACCTCACACTGGGACAGGAGTACAAGAAGTCCTTAGGAACACAGATCAGATTGGTAAGAAAAAAAGTTCTCACCTGCAGCGCTGACTTTTGTTGGATCTGTGGTCCCAGGAACTTCTGTAATCACTGGTCGTCCGAGGGATCAGCAAACCGTCTCCTTATTTCTCAAGCCGCATGTTGGAAGCGCCAATTTGTCGGGGACATTAAAGAGTCCTCATAGTATGTTGCAGGGTTCCAAATTAAATAATTAATTAACAGGCCTAGATGGGCTACCACCCATTGGGCCTGGAGAAGCCACACGCACACACATAGTGTATCAAGTGAGTTCTGATTTATTGTTACAGGAGTCAATATTTATACAGACAAAAGCAGGTTGGACTATTCTAATGACATAAGCTGTGGCACATGACTATTGGATAAGGTCTGCATATCATTATTACACTCCAACCTGGGATGACCTTTCTCATGACATGAAAAAGAATCTAAGATATTTATGTGTAAGCCAACATCATACACTAGTTCTAGATGTATATCACAGAAAGAGAGATAATGATCACATGCTGGTCCGCTCTGGCCTTGGGGCTAATGACCAAACAGGTTATTTGAACCGGTTTCTACACCCACTCTCAAAAATGACCACAAATAGATAAGGAGTTATAACCCAACCATTAACATTCCACACGCCTTATCCCCTAAAGGGGTCTCTTAGACTCTAAACAGACATCCTTATGAAGCTTAGAACAGAAAATGCTTACAAAATGGCTGACAGAATACAAGATGGAAGATGTGATCCTAACATCCTCAAGGGAAATAAAGCACCACTGGGCTCTTTCTCTATTGAGAACAAATACACTAGCCAAACTATGCAAGTATATGTAAATCGGGGGACGTAGGAATAGCTTTCTGCTTAACAAGCATTTGCCAACAGCTGCCTAAACTGTATGCCCACCTTGGACTAAGGTCCTACATTGTGGAAAAGCTGCTTTTTTTTGGTTCAGATTTTGCTGTGTTTTACTGAGCCGAAGACAGAAGTGGATTCAGCAGAATGGACAAGATATACTCATACTTTATATGTCCCGTTCCTTTTGTAGCCACTCCTGGGTTTGGCTCAAGAAATCCAGCAAAATCAGCAACAAAAAAGTAGCTATACCGCACCGTGAGGCCTTAGTCTTAAGATGTCTGAAGAAAAGGTAAATTGAGCCCTAATCATTAATCATATCAATTTAATTGTAAACGTCTGCAATATCATTTTAGCACATTGATTACAGGAATCCATCTAATCATTGATCATATATCATGGACAATCATTCATCCCTTTATTTCCTTATCTTCCAGATTACAGTGTTCAGAATGGGCTCAGAAGGTCATCAAGATATTGATTTAGCAATCTTGACAGCTCTGCTAAAAGGTGATTATAAGAAAGCAATGTAATTACCAAAAATATGTAAACATTGTCTTTATGGATCATATTATTATCTTAATGCATTTCTTGCTCTTGTGACACTATTTAGAGTATTGCATCCTATGGCTCTTAAACTGTTATGAAGTTACAAGGATCCTAGAATTGTCTCCTTTCTGTGACATGTAGTCTGTAGAAACTGTTGAACAACAACAGGTTACAAACTACTGATATAAAGCACAAGGGAGAAATGATAATTCCAAACAATAAAATACATTGCTATTGTATGTGTTATAAATATTACAAAAATATTCTAATTATATAACAGGCAGATAGGTTCTAATCTACTTTGGCCATAAAAGATATATATATATATATATATATATATATATATATATATATATATATATATCTTTATGTATATATGGGAAACTCTGAGTGCTGCATTATCTTCTTTTACTTAAAGGGAGTATATCGGCAGTAAATTGGTTGCGCTACGGTTTTTAATTATAACTCTGGTTGTCAGTTTCTATTCCCATTTTCATGGAAATTGCTGTTTTATTCCTATGAAAATGAAGGTACTAGTTCTTTGCATGTATGGCGTAGCTTGATGGGCTTCAGTCTCAGCTCTAGTTTCTATATTAGCTACATTTACATGAAGAGCATAGCCTACTAGTATACACTGAAAAACTGGAAAGAAAACAAAAAGAAATACCGAGCAGATCCTCCTGTATATTCACTGGATAAGTGATGCCCAGGAATTCCTGGAACCGCTTGGGTGAGTGCAGTCTTTTGACCTGATCCCTGATCAGGTTGGTCCAACATCTGCTGTTACACTGAAAAACTGATCTGGGTCTTCTAGAGCCCAGCAGCTCCTGCAGTTCTCCAGCATCCATTAAATGACTGCCGGGCTAGGAGAAAGTCATATTACAGTTGCTTCAAAGCATCACTCAATTACTTTCTTCTACCACTGGGAAAATCTGTACAATAGAAGTGTATTGAGAGGGGAGGGGCAGAAAGAAGAAAACTCCTCAAGGCAAAGAGACATCAGAGTGACCCCTCTGCACTATAGAGTATCAGTTGTTATTCACAACACAGGGATTAGATTATTAGGTATTACTATCCAGTCGTCTCCTGACAGAAATTACTACTTTAATTCTGTAGACTTCCCTATATCTCTCTCTCACCCCTTCTCTCCTCCCCCAATAGACTTCATTGTCTGTTGGGTAGGATTCATAAGCTGATCTCCTTGTGCATGTGTACTGACAGAATCGGAGAAAGATCAGATGTAAATGCAAAAATAAATTGTATAAACGTCTTTTCTTTAATAAAGTATATTACAAGGCTTGTTGTTTTCACCTGCACTATAGATTTATGGAAAAAAGTGAATAAAAGTATGCTTACACTTAGAGTAAATCATTGAAATAAACATTGAAAATGGAGTCCAATCTGAAGCCAGTAAGTTATATTCATGACAAGTTTTCATCAGCTAGAATTGATTAATTTAAGAGCCTACCACAGAATCACCATAAAACAGCCCAGGAACAACCATTTTTGGCAAGGGCTTGCACAAAATGCACCCTTTTTTAGGCTGGGACAAGCCATATTTGTCAGGATTGTTGTCTGTAAGTTAGCATCTAAGCATGTCATCTACTTTTGTTAGAGAAGTTCCAGTATAATTTAATTTTTTAATAAAGTCTGCTCATTCTGCGCTGCTTAAGAGTCCGGTATGCCATCCTAAACAGTGATAGACATCTATGTATGCATGTTCATAGTCCCCATATTCATAGTCCTAAATTCTAAATGTGTAGAGATGTAAAGGGATAAAATACAAATTATTCTGGAATCTTTCTAACAAAACTAAATATCCATCCACCTAACTCTTCCTGATCCATAGCAGGTTCACTTCCTATCACTTTTTTAATAAACATTGAACAAGTAGTTAGAGTCGACAGGTCGCCGACTTATGTGTGATAGTTTTCTTTGTGCTCTATGCCTAAATAAGCAAGAACTGTTGTTTTTGTTACCTTATTTGGGATGGAATATAGTTCTTGGTAATTCATTTTATGCTTCAGAACATAATACTTCTGGATGCAGAGCAGCGTACATCTGTAATAACAGACAAATTTGTGCTCCCAGTCTTGACTGGTTGACTGTAAGATAGCGAGAAAACTGTAAGCAATCAATGTAAGACTTGCCACACTTGAAATAGATATGGAAATCATGGACCAAGAATGGCTACAGGCAATGGCTCTCATTGAATGTTACTGTATACTGGAGTACAGGCTGTAATATGTAGAGAAATTGAGGGGGTGAGGGTCACTTTAAATATTTATATATCAGACATTATAAGATGTACAAACTTGAGTTTTGTGTCATATGAAAAAGGAGATTCTCTAATTTGGATGCTATCTATATTATTTACAGAGATATCACTCGTCGAAAACACAGTCGTGATTGGATTTTAGATCATATATATTATACAGATGTATATAAATGTCTTAACCCTGACTGTGTTTTCAACCAGTGATCTCTCTGGAAATAATTTAGATAGCACTACAGCCTCAGGGTCGGTTCACATCTGCGTTTATATTCCATCCGGGGGAGTCCGCATGGGGACCCCCCCCATCCCCGAACGGTATACCAAACGCAATTGCAAGTAGTGTGCAGTGAAAGCACACGGATCCCCATAGACTATAACAGGGTCTATGTGCTTGCCGACAGATCTCCGCAGTGATCATGCGGACAGGAAAGTAGTTCACAATCTACTTTCCTGTCTGCATGTTTCGTGCGGGCAGCGCACAGCAAGCACACGGACCCCATTATAGTCTATGGGGATCCGTGTGCTTTTACTGCATAGTGCTTGCAATTGTGTTTGGTATGCCGTTCCGAGAATCCCCATGCGGACTCCCCGAACAGATTACCAAACGTAGATGTGAATGAGGGGTTAGTGTCTCAAAAGCTTGCACATTTTGTAATGTCTGAAATGTATAACTGTTAAAAGTTACCTTCTCCCCTCATTTTCTCTACATCGTATAAAGCCTGTACTCCCGTACACAGTAATATTCTCTCAATACAGAAGCAAGGGAAAGTGTCAAAAAAATGTTTAGTGTTCCCATGACATAAATGCTGAGTACATTAGTGTATTCGTTCTATATTACTTGATTTAAAATTGCTA